>NC_091283.1:199245439-199862939 GCF_032444005.1 Ranitomeya imitator
CAGGAGCTAAATCCTTTGATAATTTCATTGAAACCGGTCAAGCAGTATACGAGTATGTCAACAAACCGCTTAGTTACAAGCAAGCTGAAAAATACTGCGAGTACAAATTTGCATCTCTGCTTTCTGAATCCAGACCATTGCAGGACCAAGCGGGAAACTTAGTTACATTCCCTATTTGGCTGAAGGAGGAGAAGAAGCCAGGTAAGATCACAGGGGAAGAAAACATGTCACGTTATATTAATAGTAGTCTGAAAGAGGTGTATACACTCAACATTGTAATTGCAACACTAACAAGAAAGTTGGGTTATAGATGGATAGAATGGAAATGTTAACTCCTTTAAGACATGAAAGAGCAAGAAAAACCAGCTCACCCAGGCTGTAGTCATTATGAAGCAAAAATTCCAAAAGAACACTTGTGAATGACGAAGAGAAGAAGCAAAAATCCAACTTCATAAAATTCCCCCCAAAAATCAAGGACCGCTAAAAAAAAAAAAAAAAAAAAAAAAAGTTTGTTTGAAACTCGTTGCTTTGTCCATCCACGAAATGGTTCTTTTTTTTTTTTTTTTTTTTAGCGGTCCTTGAATTTTTTGGGAATTTTTTTGGAATTTTATGAAGCTGGATTTTTCTTTTTTTTTTTTTTTTCTCCTACATGACATGAAAAAAACTTCAAAAAGACGTGCTTTAACTATGGCCAAAGTAACCAATTTAAAATATAAGTTTATTGAAAATCCATATAAAATAATGTATATAAAATATAAAACAAAATACCACAAGGTACAGAAAAAAGAAAGGTGGGTACACCCGGAAATTAGCCCTAACAGTTTATTACTCCAAGTAATAAAAAATGTCTGATACAGACACTGAATGGTGATCAATTACCACATTGTACATATGTACATAAACCTTTTCAGTGTGACTACAGAATTAGTCCGGTGAACATGTATTCCCTAGTAAATACAGCACACTATAATTACAGTCCCAGGGAAAATGAGGAGATATCCTCAGTACGTCAGAAGGCAATGGCTAGTAGGACAGATCGCATTGCACCATTTGCTATAATATAACCGCATAGTTGCAGAAGTACATACAATATAACATAGATGTAAGGCAATGCAGAACAGCCAGTAGCCTATTATGCAACTCAAGGACAAAAGGAGGTAGATTAACCTGAGAGCAGTAACAGGGGACCCACCACACCGACGTGCGTTTTGCTCTGAAATGCTACATGACATGCCCAATTTCTGTTTTTGCATTTTTGTTTTTTTTTCTCTCCTTCCCATAGCCATAACTTTTTTATTATTATTATTATTTTGTCCACATAGCCAAATCAGGGTTTTGTTTTTTTTTTGCAGGAGAAATTATACTTTTAAATGACACCATTCATTTTACCATGTAGAGTGCTGGAAAATAGGGAAACAATTCCAAATGCAGAGGAGAAATGATGAATAAACCGCAATTCTGACATTAGCTTTTTTTAAATTGTTTTTACCATATACATTTTGTGGAACAAATGACCTCTCATTAAGATTATACTCAAAAGTAAGATTAAGGCAATACCAAACATGTCCATGCTTATTTTAGTAGTGAAGACACAAAACGTTTTTATTTTTCAGTCAATGGAGCTGTGTGATGGCTTATTTTTTGCATGGTGAGACAACGTTTTTGATAACATTTTGAGATGTAATGTTTTGATTGCTTTTTGCAGCATTCTTTGTGGTGTTTTTTTTTTTTTCTGGTACGGTGTTTACCAATCGAGTTAATTGTTTTGATAGATGATAGATCGGACTTTAATGAATGCGGTGTTACCACTTGTGTATTTTTTATCTTTATTTTTAATGGGACAAAAGGGGTGATTTGAACTTTTTAATTTTTATTTTTTTACTGTTCTCTACAATTTTTAATTCCCTAAAGGATTGTATTTATATGGCGATGCCACAGCATTGCTGCATATACACGGTGTACAGAATTATTAGGCAAGTTGTGTTTTGATCACATGATACTTTTTATACATGTTGTCCTACTCCAAGCAGTTCAGGCATGAGAGCCAACTACCAATTAAGTAAATCAGGTGATGTGCATCTCTGTAATGAGGAGGGGTGTTGTCTAATGACATCAGCCCCCTATTTAAGGTGTGCTTAATTATTAGGCAACTTCCTTTCCTTTGGCAAAATGGGTCAGAAGAGAGATTTGACGGGCTCGGAAAAGTCCAAAATTGTAAGATGTCTTGCAGAGGGATGCAGCAGTGTTGAAATTATCAAACTTTTGAAGAGTGATCACCCAACAATCAAGCATTTCATGGCAAATAGCCAACAGGGTCGCAAGAAGCGTGTTGAGCAAAAAAGGCGCAAAATAACTGCCCATGAATTGAGGAAAATGAAGTGTGAAGCTGCCAAGATGCTATTTGCCCCCAGTTTTGCCATATTTCAGAGCTGCAAAGTTACTGGAGTAACAAAAAGCACAAGGTGTGCGATACTCAGGGACATGGCCAATGTAAGGAAGGCTGAAAAACGACCACCTCTGAAAAAGAAACATAAGATAAAACGTCAAGACTGGGCCAAGAAATATCTTAAGACCGACTTTCCAAAGGTTTTATGGACTGATGAAATGAGTGACTCTTGATGGGCCAGATGGATGGGCCAGAGGCTGGATCAGTAAAGGGCAGATAGCTCCACTACGACTGACGCCAGCAAGGTGGTGGTGGGGTACTGGTATGGGCTGGTTTCATCAAAGATGAACTTGTTGGACCTTTTCGGGTTGAGGATGGAGTGAAGCTCAACTCCCAGACCTACTGCCAGTTTCTGGAAGACAACTTCTTCAAGCAGTGGTACAGGTATAAGTCAGTATCGTTCAATAAAACCATGATTTTCAAGCAGGACAAGGTCCATCACATGCCTCCAACTACTACACAGCGTGGCTGGCCAGTAAAGGTCTCAAAGAAGAAAAAATGACATGGCCCCCTTGTTCACCTGATCTGAACCCCATAGAGAACCTGTGGTCCCTCATAAAATGTAGGATGTACAGGGAGGGAAAACAGTCCACCTTTCGTAACAGTTTCTGGAGGCTGTGGTGGCTGCTGCACGCAATGTTGGTCATAAACAGATCAAGCAACTGACAGAATCTATGGATGGAGGCTGCTGAGTGTCATCATAAAGAAAGGTGGCTATATTGGTCACTAATTTTTGGGGGTTTGGTTTTTGCATGTCATAAATGTTTGTTTCTAAATTTTGTGCAGTTATATTGGTTTACCTGGTGAAAATAAACAAGTGAGATGGGAATATATTTGTTTTTATTAAGTTGCCTAATAATTCTGCACAGTAATAGTTACCTGCACAAACAGATATCCTCCTAAGATAGCCAAATCTAAAAAAAACCCACTCCAACATCTGAAAATATTAAGCTTTGATATTTCAGTCTTTTGGGTTGATTGAGAACATAGTTGTTGATCAATAATAAAAAATAATCCTCTAAAATACAACTTGCCTAATAATTCTGCACACAGTATAGTGAAAACCATGGTCCTCTTTGAAGCCTGGCCAGAGGCTGGGTTTCAGGGGAGCTCTGTAATGACGAGCATGGGGTTCTTCAACAGACCATCCTGCTGCCATAACCACCCATCAGCAACCCACTATTACATCACGGGTGTGCTGATGGCGCACGGAATGACGTTCTCCTCTACTGGTGCATTGTTAATGCCACTGTCTGAGTTTGACAGTGGCATTTAACAGGTTACCAATCGCAGGCTGCGCTTCTAACTACCCACGATTGTTAGATGTAGGTCCTGGCTGTAATACACAGCCATGACCTGTTGAATATGGGGCTTTATACACCCACTACTGACTTGCGCCATGCATGAAGGAGTGGTTAGCTGTGCCGTCCATGAAGGGGTTAATGATATGCATATCAATTGATGGAATAAAAGCAAAATTTTCCAAACATCTCGATTTTACCTGTATTGAGTATAAGCGCCATGAACAGAAATTCCCAGATTTGTAGCCTTGATGGCCGTCAATAAGGATATTAATGATTGAATGGGGAATGTTCAACCACGTTGAATGCACTTGAGGCTCCCTGTGCAATTTCCCACCAATGACTTCCCAGATGTGCTCAATGAGCGACTAGTCCGGAGACCCTACAATCCATGTTTAGGCTGCTTGACAGGTAGTCAATCTATCAGACAGAGTTATAAGTGAAGCTGAAATGACGGTACTTAGTAAAGGATTATCGTTTATTCCAACAACGGACTTTTCTATCTTTGATTGTGTTAAAGATATCAATTTGTTTGTCAGAAAGTTAAGGTGGCATAAATTTTTTAAACAACAGGAAAAAAGGATGTGTGCTAATTTAAACATTCCAGTGGATATTCTTCAAGAGGTCCAACTGTTGGCCAACTTAGATCAGATTCCACCATCTTTTAGTGGACAGGGCCCCTTTTCAACTTTGAAAGAAAAGAGCACTAAGATGCCGCCAGCAGGCAGTGATGTTTCGGCCATTGATGTGTTCTTGAATCTAACTACTGAGGAGATCAGACAGAGGGAAGCAGCACGTGTGAGACATAATCTAACAAAAATACAGGTGGAGGCACTTCGGAGACTTGAGGAAGATACATCCATAATTGTCAAACCCTCTGACAAAGGGGGAAACGTAGTTGTTATGACTGTGGATGGGTACAGAGACATGTGCCTCGCCCTCTTGGATGACCAAACAACCTATAGGAGAGTGTCCAATAATCCAGTTGAGGCCACAAAGAAAGAACTTAAAGGTATCTTGGATGGAGCTAGAGAGAATAAGCTGATCAGTGAAGAAGAATACTCCTACTTACTGCCTATACATCCAGTAATGGCGACCTTTTATGCCCTCCCTAAACTACATAAGGGGATATGTCCCCTTAAGGGTAGACCTATTGTTTCGGGCATTGGGAGTACGAGTCATCATGTGGGTGTATATCTAGATGAGATACTCAGACCTTTTGTGAGTTCCTTACCCTCATATATTAGAGACACGACTGATTTGTTGAATAAGTTGGACAGTATCAGTATTGAGCCAGAAGTATATTTGGCTAGTGTGGATGTCGAAGCATTGTATTCGTCGATTCCACACAAGTTTGGAATTATGGGAGTTAAGCATTTTTTAGCTACCAGAGGATGTCAATATATCCCCCATAATGAATTGGTCACCTCTCTCCTTCAATTTGTTTTGCAGAATAATTTTTTCAGTTTTGATGGTAAAGTCCTCCACCAGCTCAGGGGCACCGCCATGGGTAATCCATGTGCGCCAAGTTACGCTAATTTGTTCCTGGGCTGGTGGGAGGACACCATCGTTTTTTCTGAGGAGTACACATATCTGACCAATCATATTGACCTTTGGGTCAGATTTATTGATGATGTTTTTATTCTATGGAGAGGTACGGTAGCAGAGTTCCAGGAGTTCGTCAATGTGTTAAATCATAATGAGATGGATCTGAGACTGACATATGAAATTGACCTAAAGATGCTAGCATTTCTGGATGTTTTGATTACCAAATCGGAAGGGGGGGACACTTTGGAGACCACCATTTTCCGTAAACCCACCTCAACGAATTCCCTGTTGAGGTGGGAAAGCCATCATCCCTACTCT
Organism: Ranitomeya imitator; assembly: GCF_032444005.1. Lineage (NCBI taxonomy): Eukaryota > Metazoa > Chordata > Amphibia > Anura > Dendrobatidae > Ranitomeya > Ranitomeya imitator. The sequence continues at coordinate 199,251,053 of NC_091283.1, forward strand.
CTGAAAAAGGGAATACCCAAAGGCCAGTATTTGAGGCTTAAAAGAAACTGCTCAAGTACAAAGGACTTTAAAGTGAAGGCGGATGATCTCCGCCAGAGGTTTTTAACCAAAGGGTACCCGGATAAAATACTGAGGGAAGCTTTTAAAAATGCCAATCAGAAAGAGAGGAGAGAACTTATGGTACCCAGGAAAAAGGAAGCAAATTTGGATGGGAGGGCACGGCTGATATGCACTTATGACAATGGGGCCCAAATGGTGAGAGAAACCATCCAAAAATATTGGGGTATCCTGCAGATGGATGACGACATAAGGGACTTTGTAGGTGAGAGACCACAGATAACATACAGAAAAAGTAGAACAATAGGTAATCGTTTGGTGCACAGTCATTTTGTCGCACCCTCAGCAGAAAAAATGTGGTTACCAGTCAGAACTCAGGGAAGCTATCGTTGCGGGAACTGTGTGGCTTGTGAACATATATTGGTTGGCAAAAAATTTGATGGACCTGATAGGTCCTTTGAAATCAGAGACTTCATTAATTGTAGAACTAGGGGCATCGTTTATCGCATTTCTTGTAGATGTGGCATGTCTTACGTTGGAAAAACTATTAGAGAGTTCAGAAGGAGAATAGGAGAACACCTGGGTGACATCCGAAATGGAAGGGACACGGCTGTTGCTAGACATGTAAATGGGTCACATAATGGTGACATTAAAAGTATACAATTCATGGGGATTGAGAAGGTCAAACCACCCAGAAGAGGGGGAGATTTTGACAGGATCCTGCTTCAGAAAGAAGCGAGATGGATATTTCGCTTGGATACCTGCCATCCCCATGGTTTAAATGAGCAGTTGAGTTACAGGTGCTTTCTATAAATAGAAGTATAGACTATTTGGTCCTTGGAGTGGAGCTCAAGGATGAAGAGTGCTTTTTGGTTATCTTCATATTTTTTGGTATAAGGGTCTTTTTTACGTATTGTGAATGCATACAGTTAGAGTAGGTTCTGGTCGTGGGACATGCTTTCCAGTCAATAAAAACAGGATATACTGGGTCTATTATGACCATATACGTATGGCAGCCCTTGCTGTGTACGTGTTATATAAATTTCTCTCCGACCTGTACTTTATATGGTTTGAAACAGAGAGTTTAGGATATTTTATATATATGGATAATGACATAAGGGGTGGATATCTCATTTATCTATCTTATTGGGTACTCCAGCAAGTCATATACTTACATTTAATATGACATTATTGTGAGATCATTAGTTTTTCCTATCCTCGTATTATCAAACTTACACTTTTCAGGTCTCAAATGAAGTGCCTTAGTTGGTAATAGAACATCATTATTGGTTGTATAACAGGTGCCGAAATGTACATGGTATATCTTATGCTTAGGTCATATTATTGGTCTTGCATATAGAGTGGAGTATAGGGATGGTGGAACATTTATCTTCCCTGTAGGTATGTCGGGCTGGTGAATACCAGCGATGGCCCCTATTAGTATCATGGTATCGTCCCACCGTGGTGTATATATAGATATGGGTACTTATCCAGTCACGCTGGTTAATGTTAGATGTTAGACCAATACTGCGTGCCACAACAGATACCCCAGCGCGATACTGGCAATAGTCATACCGGCGCTGGTAGATCTAACTTATGTGACTCATACCCGTGCATGGCGTGTGAAGTCACAGCATGACGCTGGTGTGTTGCCAGGTTACCGTGTTACGCCGTATCCGGCCCCAAGGAAACTCTGTATGAGCGGCATGGTTCCGTATACTTGGAGCGGTTACCATGACATCGGTGAACCTGAACGGCGCCTGCTTGATTAGAGAGATGTGTAAGAGCGGGGCAGGTAGGACGGTATGTCTGGCGATATATTAAGAATGAGGATGCATGGCGGGTATACTCTTGGCGAATGCACGTTTTACAGGAATGCGCCTCCCCGGGCTACTGGAAGGAAGGGGGGTAACATATATGGGTTGCACTTATGCTTCAGCCGGAGATACGGGGGCGGAGCGCGACGCACGCATGCGCAATTGCCCATAGTGAGCGGGCAATGTGTGAAAGGCAGTCATAGGCCGGCAGAGGAATGGGACACACACGCAGAGTGTGATTGGCGGATTATTTGGCAATCACTGCAACTAAGAACTTCTACCTGTTGGAAGCACGTGTAGGAGCGGAACTGAGGTAGGACACTGGGGTTCCCTGATGGGGTATTTAGGTGGGAGGATTCAGTCCTTTGTCTCACCCTACCAGAAGTCTGTGCCGTCACTGCGAGCATTTGACACGGGTGTTACCTGCCGACGCAGGGACTCCCTTATCTCCAAAAGAAACAATTCCCCACACATATATTATAATTAGTTCCCCTGAGGATTCTCCCATATGGGAGAGGAAACGCGTAGGGAGGTTTACCTTATCGTGGTGGGTACAACATAACAGACTGACTTGGGAACTGCCCTTGTCAGGGCGGGAGCCACACAGGGGCACGACTGGGGTAGTATAGAGACATTGTTTTCTTTCCCCCTCCCCCATGAGACATTATAGTGGATACTCCCGGAAAGAAGATCATGTGGTGAGACAAAACCATTTTTTAATAGAGCACTGGTTATTTGAGCACTTTTTTTGCACTGTTCACAAGTGATGTCATTATCCATTGGATATTTTAGTATGGCTCTAATAAAAGTTATATTTTAGTTATATATATTAGTTGTTCTCTTAGCTGGTTTGCCTGTTGTTGTCTGAGGACTTCTAGGGGTATTATATTGTTATACACCCTATACGTGGCTTATATTTGTTTACAGAATCACAAGCAACATGCGGACTGGCTTGGAGTTGAAAAACTGCTCCTGTGAGGCTTTGGAGCAATGGCTGTAACACTGGTTCTACCACCAGCTATGTAACTGGGAGCTGCTATTGTGCCTGGAGTTGAGACTAGAGGAATCCAGTTATCGAACATTGACACCTTGCATTGTAGTCCTGAGATAAGGACCCATATGGCATTGCCCACGTGGTTTTGTAAGATTTGAAGAATGGCGCATAGTGATATATTTTGTGTTCTCCAATTAAACATTGCATATCTTGATTTCAAGCATGATTGTTTTCACACACACCATCAGAAGTCCTTTGCGCCACATTGGGCTACAAGCCAGATGCCCAGCTATAGGTTCTCCGTTGACCTCATGCCACTGCTATCAGACTATCATGATGCAGATCAAGCTGGCAATGGAGGTCTAGCTTCTTCAGCGATCAGGCAGACTTTTATTCTAGTTGCAGTAATAGATGTAAATTGGTCTGGAGACCACAATGGCAAAACCATGAGGAGACATTCACAAGGGAAATGTAAATGTGTCCCTGGAGCTGTTTTTCAATACAACAATGCATGTTGCTCATGATACAATGAGCAAGCCTGCATGACCTAAACAAACTAATATGATCTGCAGTGTCTCCCAAAGAGCATATCTGGGATGTCATTGGCTGGCAATTTCAAAGGGAGCTGCCAGCAGCTGATCTTGATGAATTGCTTACCTATGTGCAGTGATGGGTGGACCTGTGGAAGTTTGGGTTCTGGTACCTGACCCGAACTTTTTAAAAAGTTCTATTCGGGTGCCAAAACAGTACCCAAACTTCCACCAAAACCGGAACCCATTGAAAATAATTGATACTGAACTGTAAAAAAAAAAAAAAAAAAAAAATTATTTCTCCTCTGCACCACCAAGGACTTATCCTGAAGAATACAACAAACTTCAGTAGAAAGTCCTTCTTCGGTGTTCAGACCCAATCACGGACTGTCTGGTACAAACATCGGACATTGTAGTTTGGGTTTGCCCATCTCTACCCATGAACATTCCTCATAACCTCATTGATTTCTGCATGTGGCGCTCAAACTTGATACTGAATAAAATGAGATGGTTTTTAAAATTTAGTTTCCATTTCATAATTTGCATATTCTGAAAATTCCATAAATACACAACTTTTCCTTGATAGTACTGCAATTTCAATGTTGAGGATTGTATTTAGTAAGACTCTAGCAGCAGGATTTTGCCTGAAGAGCTATTGGTAGATCTGAAGCCTGTCACTCCAGCTCTATTCCCCGCCCATCACTGCCTCCTCCTGCTTAACTGACGGCTTCCATTCTGTGTGACTTCAGGAAAAGGTGTTGTCAGTCAAGCAGGAGGAGGCATGCGGTAATGTACCCTGAGACTTGTATGTACTTAGTGTTTTTTTGCTTCTCTTTTTAGATCTGCGGCCACTTACTGCTTTGGTTTTTGAGCAGAGAACCGATACCAAATATGCCAAGTTAATGGCAACCTTCCCATCTTTTCATGACATCACAGTTTGTGCCCATATACAGTGGGATAACACAAGCAAAGATTTTGAAACTGTCTTCTCCTATGCGGTGAAGAAGTTTATCAATGAGTTTCAGCTACGTGGGATGAGCGATGAGGATGGGTTTGTTCGGTTTGCTGTCATAATTCATGGCCAACATTCAGGATTTTCTTCTATATTCTCTAACGATGGACAGTGGCATCATTTCTGCATAACTTGGCAAAAACGGAATGAAACCATGAGTCTGTATGCCGATGGTGGATGGAAAGTCTCCTCCAAGATCTCTGCGTCAGAGGACATCATCAGGGGGGGTATCTTTATCATTGGACAGGATCAAGACTCTTATGGTGGGACATTTAAAGAAAAGGAATCTTTTAGCGGTAATATCACTGGTCTCAATGTCTGGGCGAAGGTTCTCAGTCGGGACCAGATACAAAGGTTGTCACTATGCCACAAACTGGAGCAGGACATTGTCTTTGGATGGACCACCCACAAACTGGAAATTGAGTCTACACTGAAAAAACTGGAAGTGAACTCTGTCTGTTCAGGTATGTGGCAGCTGGTGGGGTTGGGGAAGTTATGTTTTGTAGAAGGGAATTTTAGGCAGCCGAAGAGTTTTTCTGTTGTCATCTTTCTTTAGTTTGTGTAACTTTGAAATACAGTCCATTTTCATGATCATTGCTTGCAGTATGGTTACGTTCACATTAGCGTTGCGTCGGGTGCAGCCGCGGCGAGACATGCGTCATGCGCCCCTATATTTAACATGGGGGGGGGGCGCAATGACATGCGTTGCTCTTGCGTTTTGTGACGCATGCGTCACTGTGGAGCATGCGTCAGGGCGCAGAGGATGCTGCATGATGAAGTTTTTTCTGCGCCAAAAACCATGCAAAAGTGGATGCATGCGTCACAAAACGCTGCATTGTGCATGCGTTTACATTTGCGTTGTGCGTTGTCGCCGACGCTGCACCGCACAACGCAAATGTGAACTTAGCCTTAGTGAATAGGAGTACTCAGGGTAAAATCTTGTTCTGATTATGTTTAGACAACACAGATACAGGTTTCGTCATGAGAGTTTTGGCCATCTTAAAGGGGGTAATCTGAAAACATGATTTTGCTGGCCTGCTTTTAAAATGGGGTATCGCTGTCCTATTCAAGGGGTCCAACTCCTGAATTATTAACCAACAAGCAGCTTCTCAACTGGAGTGAATAGATTAATCTCTAAATTGGTGTGAGTATTGTAATCTCTGATATAAACAGAGGAGGAGAAAAAAGCGCAAAAATAAGGTCTTATCCGGTAATAATAATCAAGGAGGGTATGACTATGCTAACCTGATCCCCGGTTGTGTGGCTGCTATAGAGCAACCGGTGATTTCACAAAAAAGTATTAAAAACATGGAGAATTTGTGGTCTGTTAAGTGTTCATATCATTCGTCCAACTTGGACCAATATAACAAATTCACTTATTAAAATATTTAATTTTATTTTTTTGCTCAACACACCACATTATTTACGGTATGTTTTTATGTTTTCCCATTCTTCCTCCCTCCAGCTTTTAGGTCTTTCCTCAATCTCAGATCCAACATCTCCTTCTAGTCTCATGAGTAAATGACCTCCACCACTTTACTTCACAATAATTTCAGCATTCGAATAAGGGAAATAAGATAAAATATTTTTCTCCACAGGAGTAGTGAAGTATAAGAAAAGAAAGACCCTGTCTTGTAACAGTACATTTATTGCATGACATTTTTGTATAGTAATAGATTTTATGCTTTTAAATTCCCTCCATTTCTATGTCTAGCTGTTTATTCATTTATTCTTACATATATACATTCACATGCATATTTTTCTCACTTAAATCGCATGATGTGTCTACCCTATGAACTCTGACGCATCACATTGTGTCTTTCTTGTCGCTTGTTTTTTTTTTTTTTTTTCTTTCAAAATGTTCGTCTATATAAAATTTTGGGAACCCTGTATAAGCACATGTTTTTTGTTTCCAAAAGAAGTGGGCTACAACTTGAAACGCGTGGGAAAAATAATAAAACGTTATTTTCTATTATCTCTGGCATTTGACATTTCTTCATCAGCTGACAACGCAGCTAGAGACCACAAACTTACATATTTTTTTTACGTATGTGAAAAATGGACTGTCGTTAGTGTGTCGTCTCTCCACCCTCTTTCAATCAGTCAGTGGGGAAAAAAAGCAGCACATGGATGGTACCCAAATGCGGTCACACCTTTTTAACTGACCCATACAGCTGCATTGCAGATTTTGATCTGACACTTGAATCAATATCAGACAAGTCTCCAATTTTGCATGGACGAGTCAGTCCGAGGAAAAAACAGACATGTGACCAGCCCCATACACTCGTATGCGCAAATGTTAGCCTAGAAAACAAAAATGGATAGCACTCGTACGTGAAAAACTGACAGCTGAATGAGTCCATTCTTTTGTCATTAATTTGGCACACCAGGTACCTCCTAGATTAAGTGGAGCTATTGTTTGCCAAGATGTCCGTACTCCAGACGCCTCATAGATTGAGCAGTGGTATTGTTGGCCAAGATGTCAGTACACTAGCTACCTCCTAGATTGAGCTGAGTAATTGTTTGCCAAGATATCGGTACACCAGCTACCTCATAGATTGAGACAAATTACTGTTTGCCAAGATGTCAGTACACCAGGCGCCTTATAGATTGAGCAGTGTCCTTGTTAACCAAGATGTCCATACACTAGCTACCTCCTAGATTGAGCTGAGTTTTTTGGCCAAGGTATCGGTACACCAGACGCCTCATAGATTGAGGAGTGGTATTGTTGGCCAAGATGTCAGTACACTAGCTACCTCATAGATTGAGACAAGTTACTGTTTGCTCAATCTGAGGTGACTGGTTTACCGACATCTTGGCAGTGTTATTGTTAACCAAGATGTCAGTACACTAGCTACGTCGTAGATTGAGCTGAGTTAGTTTGCCAAGGTTTCGGTACAACAGATGCCTCATAGATTGAGCAGAGTTTTTTTGCCAAGATGTCAGTACACTAGCTATCTCATAGAGTGAGCTGAGTTAGGCCGGCGTCACACTCAGCGTATGCAAATACAGTCCGTATATTACGGCCGTAATACGCTGAAAAGTCCCAAAAATAGTGGTCTGTAGCTCCTCCGTAGGCAGGGTGTGTCACCGTTTTTTGCGCATGGCATCCTCCGTATGTAATCCGTATGGCAGCCGTACTGCGTGTTTTTATCGCAGGCTTGCCAAACCGACATACGCCTATACAAGGGATCCATGTGTTAAAAAAAAAAATAAAAACATATATGCTGTGTGTGTATATATATATATATATCAGTGAGACACACATATATATATATATATATATATATATATATATATATATATATATATACATCAGTGAGACACATATATGTATATATATTCATATTATATATATTATATATATGTATATTGAAACTAAACCTGTCAAAAACTGAACTCCTCGTGTTCTCTCCCTCTACTAACCTACCTTTGCCTGACATTGCCATCTCCGTGTGCGGTTCCACCATTACTCCAAAGCAACATGCCCGTTGCCTTGGGGTCATCCTTGATTCTGACCTTTCATTCACCCCCTACATCCGATCACTGGCTCGCTCTTCTTACCTGCATCTCAAAAACATTTCTAGAATTCGCCCTTTTCTTACTTTCGACTCTGCAAAAACTCTTACTGTTTCACTTATTCATTCTCGTCTGGACTATTGTAACTCTCTACTAATCGGCCTCCCTCTTGCAAAACTCTCCCCGCTCCAATCTGTCCTGAAGGCTGCAGCCAGGATCATATTCCTCACCAACCGTTACACCGATGCCTCTACCCTGTGCCAGTCATTACACTGGCTACCCATCCACTCCAGAATCCAGTACAAAACTACTACCCTCATCCACAAAGCTCAGCATGGCTCAGCACCACCCTACATCTCCTCCCTGGTATCAGTCTACCACCCTACCCGTGCCCTCCGCTCCGCTAATGACCTCAGGTTAGCATCCTCAATAATCAGAACCTCCCACTCCCGTCTCCAAGACTTTACACGTGCTGCGCCGATTCTTTGGAATGCACTACCTAGGTTAATACGATTAATCCCCAATCCCCACAGTTTTAAGCGTGCCCTAAAAACTCATTTGTTCAGACTGGCCTACCGCCTCAATGCATTAACCTAACGATCCCTGTGTGGCCTATTTATAATAAAAAAAAAAAAAGAAAAAAGGTTCCTCGCATCATGTTCTCATACACTTTATGCAGTATTAGCCCTCTGTTTCTGTACTGCTACATACTGGTTCATGCAGCTTTACCTGAACACCCGAGCCTTACACTATAGCTGGTCCGAATAACTAAAGCAATTGTTACCATCCACCTCTCGTGTCTCCCCTTTTCCCCATAGTTTGTAAGCTTGCGAGCAGGGCCCTCACTCCTCCTGGTATCTGTTTTGAACTGTATTTCTGTTATGCTGTAATGTCTATTGTCTGTACAAGTCCCCTCTATAATTTGTAAAGCGCTGCGGAATATGTTGGCGCTATATAAATAAAAATTATTATTATTATTATTATTATTATTCTTACTTCGTACAGCCGCGATATAGCAAAAATTCAATTACCGGCTTTTGCTTTCTCCTTCCTAAAACCCGACATGATATGAGACATGGTTTACATACAGTAAACCATCTCATATCACCATTTTTTTTGCATAATCCACACTACTAATGTTAGTAGTGTGTATATGCAAAATTTGGCCGTTCTAGCTCTTAAAATAAAGGGTTAAATGGCGGAAAAAATTGGCGTGGGCTCCCGCGCAATTTTCTCCGCCAGAGTAGTAAAGCCAGTGACTGAGGGCAGATATTAATAGCCTGGAGAGGGTCCATGGTTATTGGCCCCCCCTTGGCTAAAAACACCTGCCCCCAGCCACCCCAGAAAAGGCACATCTGGAAGATGCGCCTATTCTGGCACTTGGCCACTCTCTTCCCATTCCCGTGTAGCGGTGGGATATGGGGTAATGAAGGGTTAATGCCACCTTGCTATTGTAAGGTGACATTAAGCCTAATTAATAATGGAGAGGCGTCAATTATGACACCTATCCATTATTAATCCAATTGAATGAAAGGGTTAAAAAAACCACACACACATTATTAAAAATTATTTTAATGAAATAAAAACAAAGGTTGTTGTAATATTTTATTTAACGCTCAATCCAATCACTGAAGACCCTCGTTCTGTGAAAGAAAAAACATAATAAACCAACAATATACTTACCTTCCGCAGATCTGTAAAGTCCAACGATGTAAATCCATCTGAAGGGGTTAAAACATTTTGCAGCAAGGAGTTCCGCTAATGCAGGCTGCTCCTTGCTGCAAAACCCCGGGGAATGAAGCTAAATATAGGTCAATGATCTATATTTAGCTTCATTTGCGGTGAGGCACCCTCTGCTGGCTGTTCATAGATCGTGGGAACTTTCCTAGAAAGCCAGGGAGCTTTCTAGGTAAGTTCCCACGATCTATGAACAGCCAGCAGAGGGCGCCTCACCGCAAATGAAGCTAAATATAGATCATTGACCTATATTTAGCTTCATTCCCCGGGGTTTTGCAGCAAGGAGCAGCCTGCATTAGCGGAACTCCTTGCTGCAAAATGTTTTAACCCCTTCAGATGGATTTACATCGTTGGACTTTACAGATCTGCGGAAGGTAAGTATATTGTTGGTTTATTATGTTTTTTTCTTTCACAGAACGAGGGTCTTCAGTGATTGGATTGAGCGTTAAATAAAATATTACAACAACCTTTGTTTTTATTTCATTAAAATAATTTTTAATAATGTGTGTGTTTTTTTTTAACCCTTTCATTCAATTGGATTAATAATGGATAGGTGTCATAATTGACGCCTCTCCATTATTAATTATGCTTAATGTCACCTTACAATAGCAAGGTGGCATTAACCCTTCATTACCCCATATCCCACCGCTACACGGGAATGGGAAGAGAGTGGCCAAGTGCCAGAATAGGCGCAGCTTCCAGATGTGCCTTTTCTGGGGTGGCTGGGGGCAGGTGTTTTTAGCCAGGGGGGGGGCCAATAACCATGGACCCTCTCCAGGCTATTAATATCTGCCCTCAGTCACTGGCTTTACTACTCTGGCGGAGAAAATTGCGCGGGAGCCCACGCCAATTTTTTCCGCCATTTAACCCTTTATTTTAAGAGCTAGAACGGCCAAATTTTGCATATACACACTACTAACATTAGTAGTGTGGATTATGCAAAAAAAATGGTGATATGAGATGGTTTACTGTATGTAAACCATGTCTCATATCATGTCGGGTTTTAGGAAGGAGAAAGCAAAAGCCGGTAATTGAATTACCGGCTTTTTGCTATATCGCGGCTGTATGAAGTAAGAATATATATACATATGTGTCTCACTGACAAATATATATATATATATATATATATATATATATATATATATATATATATATATACACACCTATTCTATGTGTACATATTTATTCTACCTATTCTACTGGAAGCTGTCAGTGTGATTTTACTGTACACCGCACTGAATTACCGGCTTTTCTATAGAACACCGCTGCGTATTTCTCGCAAGTCACACTGCTGGTCCGTGTGTAATCCGTATTTTTGGGGGCTTCCATAGATTTTCATTGGCGTTTTATTTGCGCAATACGGTGACAAACGCAGCATGCTGCGATTTTCTACGGCCGTAGAAAGCCGTATAATACTGATCAGTAAAATACGGCAGATAGGAGCAGGGGCATGGAGAATAATTGTGCCGTATTTTTTCCGAGTTTTACGGACATAGTTTCTGCGCTCTTACGTCCGTAAAACTCGCAAGTGTGACGCCGGCCTTATTGTTTGCCAAGATGTCGGTACACCAAGCACCTCATAGATTTGAGCTGTGCTATTTTTTTTTTGTCAAGATGTCAAGATTTCACCTGTCAGAAGTGTAGACTAGTGGCCCTTTTAGAAGAAAAGGTGCGGGGTCTGGAAGAAAGAATAGCAACTTTGAAACTCATCAAAGAGAATGAAGACTTTCTAGACAGAACAGAAGCATCTCTACTGGTCACAGAAGGTGCAAAAAGTGTCAGAGAACCTCCAAAAGCAGATGACTGGAAGCATGTGACCAAAAGAAGCAAGAAGACCATGGAGAAATCACCAACCACACAACTGAAGAACCGATATCAAATCTTTGTAGAGGATGAAGATGGCACACCTGAGGATGAAGCAATACCAGCAAGCAAAAAAGAAAAGGGCACACAGCAACAAGTGACAGCAAAAAGTACAGCCAAGAAGCAACGAAGAGTGGTGGTGGTGGGAGACTCACTACTGAGAGGCACCGAAGCAGCCATCTGCAGACCGGACATAACTGCAAGAGAAGTATGCTGCCTTCCAGGTGCGATGATCAAGGATGTGACCGATAGGATACCAAAGCTCTTCAGCTCCAAGGACGTCCACCCATTTCTTCTGATACATGTTGGCACCAATGACACGGCAAGGAAGGACCTACCGACAATTTGCAAGGACTTTGAAGAGTTGGGGAAGAAAGTAAAGGAATTGGATGCACAGGTAGTTTTTTCTTCTATCCTTCCAGTAGACGGGCATGGCACCAGGAGATGGAACAGGATCCTTGATGCAAACAACTGGCTAAGACGATGGTGCAGACAACAAGGATTTGGATTCCTGGACCACGGTGTGAATTACTGGTATGATGGACTCCTCGCCAGAGACGGACTACACCTCAACAAACCTGGGAAACACACATTCGCCAGAAGACTCGCTACACTCATCAGGAGGGCGTTAAACTAGAAGAAGAGGGGACGGGAAGAAAAACATTAGACTCGAACAAAGACGACCCAGGAAAACATACTCAGAAGGGAGGTAAGAACATTTCTAAAACAATCCACAGTGAGGAGATTGGAACAAAACAAAATCCTCTAAACTGCATGCTCGCAAACGCCAGAAGCCTGACAAACAAGATGGAAGAACTAGAAGCAGAAATATCTACAGGTAACTTTGACATAGTGGGAATAACCGAGACATGGTTAGATGAAAGCTATGACTGGGCAGTTAACTTACAGGGTTACAGTCTGTTTAGAAAGGATCGTAAAAATCGGAGAGGAGGAGGGGTTTGTCTCTATGTAAAGTCTTGTCTAAAGTCCACTTTAAGGGAGGATATTAGCGAAGGGAATGAGGATGTCGAGTCCATATGGGTTGAAATTCATGGAGGGAAAAATGGTAACAAAATTCTCATTGGGGTCTGTTACAAACCCCCAAATATAACAGAAAGCATGGAAAGTCTACTTCTAAAGCAGATAGATGAAGCTGCAACCCATAATGAGGTCCTGGTTATGGGGGACTTTAACTACCCGGATATTAACTGGGAAACAGAAACCTGTGGAACGCATAAAGGCAACAGGTTTCTGCTAATAACCAAGAAAAATTATCTTTCACAATTGGTGCAGAATCCAACCAGAGGAGCAGCACTTTTAGACCTAATACTATCTAATAGACCTGACAGAATAACAAATCTGCAGGTGGTTGGGCATTTAGGAAATAGCGACCACAATATTGTGCAGTTTCACCTGTCTTTCACTAGGGGGACTTGTCAGGGAGTCACAAAAACATTGAACTTTAGGAAGGCAAAGTTTGAACAGCTTAGAGATGCCCTTAATCTGGCAGACTGGGACAATATCCTCAGAAATGAGAATACAGATAATAAATGGGAAATGTTTAAGAACATCCTAAATAGGCAGTGTAAGCGGTTTATACCTTGTGGGAATAAAAGGACTAGAAATAGGAAAAACCCAATGTGGCTAAACAAAGAAGTAAGACAGGCAATTAACAGTAAAAAGAAAGCATTTGCACTACTAAAGCAGGATGGCACCATTGAAGCTCTAAAAAACTATAGGGAGAAAAATACTTTATCTAAAAAACTAATTAAAGCTGCCAAAAAGGAAACAGAGAAGCACATTGCTAAGGAGAGTAAAACTAATCCCAAACTGTTCTTCAACTATATCAATAGTAAAAGAATAAAAACTGAAAATGTAGGCCCCTTAAAAAATAGTGAGGAAAGAATGGTTGTAGATGACGAGGAAAAAGCTAACATATTAAACACCTTCTTCTCCACGGTATTCACGGTGGAAAATGAAATGCTAGGTGAAATCCCAAGAAACAATGAAAACCCTATATTAAGGGTCACCAATCTAACCCAAGAAGAGGTGCGAAACCGGCTAAATAAGATTAAAATAGATAAATCTCCGGGTCCGGATGGCATACACCCACGAGTACTAAGAGAACTAAGTAATGTAATAGATAAACCATTATTTCTTATTTTTAGTGACTCTATAGCGACAGGGTCTGTTCCGCAGGACTGGCGCATAGCAAATGTGGTGCCAATATTCAAAAAGGGCTCTAAAAGTGAACCTGGAAATTATAGGCCAGTAAGTCTAACCTCTATTGTTGGTAAAATATTTGAAGGGTTTCTGAGGGATGTTATTCTGGATTATCTCAATGAGAATAACTGTTTAACTCCATATCAGCATGGGTTTATGAGAAATCGCTCCTGTCAAACCAATCTAATCAGTTTTTATGAAGAGGTAAGCTATAGACTGGACCACGGTGAGTCATTGGACGTGGTATATCTCGATTTTTCCAAAGCGTTTGATACCGTGCCGCACAAGAGGTTGGTACACAGAATGAGAATGCTTGGTCTGGGGGAAAATGTGTGTAAATGGGTTAGTAACTGGCTTAGTGATAGAAAGCAGAGGGTGGTTATAAATGGTATAGTCTCTAACTGGGTCGCTGTGACCAGTGGGGTACCGCAGGGGTCAGTATTGGGACCTGTTCTCTTCAACATATTCATTAATGATCTGGTAGAAGGTTTACACAGTAAAATATCGATATTTGCAGATGATACAAAACTATGTAAAGCAGTTAATACAAGAGAAGATAGTATTCTGCTACAGATGGATCTGGATAAGTTGGAAACTTGGGCTGAAAGGTGGCAGATGAGGTTTAACAATGATAAATGTAAGGTTATACACATGGGAAGAGAGAATCAATATCACCATTACACACTGAACGGGAAACCACTGGGTAAATCTGACAGGGAGAAGGACTTGGGGATCCTAGTTAATGATAAACTTACCTGGAGCAGCCAGTGCCAGGCAGCAGCTGCCAAGGCAAACAGGATCATGGGGTGCATTAAAAGAGGTCTGGATACACATGATGAGAGCATTATACTGCCTCTGTACAAATCCCTAGTTAGACCGCACATGGAGTACTGTGTCCAGTTTTGGGCACCGGTTCTCAGGAAGGATATAATGGAACTAGAGAGAGTACAAAGGAGGGCAACAAAATTAATAAAGGGGATGGGAGAACTACAATACCCAGATAGATTAGCGAAATTAGGATTATTTAGTCTAGAAAAAAGACGACTGAGGGGCGATCTAATAACCATGTATAAGTATATAAGGGGACAATACAAATATCTCGCTGAGGATCTGTTTATACCAAGGAAGGTGACGGGCACAAGGGGGCATTCTTTGCGTCTGGAGGAGAGAAGGTTTTTCCACCAACATAGAAGAGGATTCTTTACTGTTAGGGCAGTGAGAATCTGGAATTGCTTGCCTGAGGAGGTGGTGATGGCGAACTCAGTCGAGGGGTTCAAGAGAGGCCTGGATGTCTTCCTGGAGCAGAACAATATTGTATCATACAATTATTAGGTTCTGTAGAAGGACGTAGATCTGGATATTTATTATGATGGAATATAGGCTGAACTGGATGGACAAATGTCTTTTTTCGGCCTTACTAACTATGTTACTATGTTACTATGTCACTATACCAGGTGCCTCATAGATTGAGCTGTGCTTTCTTTTTCAAGATGTCTGTACACAAAGTACCTCCTAGAGTAAGCTGTTTTTGTTTGTGGCAATTTGTCAGCAGTTGTGGTTGAATCTGATGGGAAAAAAATAAATAAATACAGTTAGGTCCATATATATTTGGACAGAGACAACATTTTTCTAATTTTGGTTATAGACATTACCACAATGAATTTTAAACAAAATAATTCAGATGCAGTTGAAGATCAGACTTTCAGCTTTCATTTGAGGGTATCCACATTAAAATTGGATGAAGGGTTTAGGAGTTTCAGCTCCTTAACATGTGCCACCCTGTTTTTAAAGGGACCAAAAGTAATTGGACAATTGACGCCAAGGCTATTTCATGGACAGGTGTGGGCAATCCCTTCATTATGTCATTCTCAATTAAGCAGATAAAAGGCCTGGAGTTGATTTGAGGTGTGGTGCTTGCATTTGGAAGGTTTTACTGTGAGGTAAACATGCAGTCAGAGGAGCTCTCCATGCAGGTGAAACAAGCCATACTTACACTGCGAAAACAGAAAAAACCCATCCGATAAATTGCTACAATATTAAGAGTGGCAAAATCTACAGTTTGGTACATCCTGAGAAAGAAAGAAAGCACTGGTGAACTCATCAATGCAAAAAGACCTGGGCGCCCACGGAAGGCAACGGTGGTGGATGATCGCAGAATAATCTCCATTGTGAAGAGAAACCCCTTCACAACAGCCAACCAAGTGAACAACTCTCTCCAGGAGGTAGGCGTATCAATATCCAAATCTACCATAAAGAGAAGACTGCATGAAAGTAAATACAGAGGGTTCACTGCACGGTGCAAGCCACTCATAAGCATCAAGAATAAAAAGGCTAGACTGGACTTTGCTAAAAAGCATCTTAAAAAGCCAGCACAGTTCTGGAAGAACATTCTTTGGACAGATGAAACCAAGATCAACCTCTACCAGAATGATGGAAAGAGAAAAGGATGGCAAAGGCGTGGTACAGCTCATGATCCAAAGCATACCACATCATCTGTAAAACACGGCGGAGGCAGTGTGATGGCTTGGGCATGCATGGCTGCCAGTGGCACTGGGTCACTAGTGTTTATTGATGATGTGACACAGGACAGAAGCAGCCGAATGAATTCTGAGGTATTCAGAGCCGCCATACTGTATGCTCAGATCCAGCCAAATGCAGCCAAACTGATTGGTCGTCGTTTCATACTACAGATGGACAATGACCCAAAACATAAAGCCAAAGCAACCCAGGAGTTTATTAAAGCAAAGAAGTGGAATATTTTTGAATGGCCAAGTCAGTCACCTGATCGCAACCCAATTGAGCATGCATTTCACTTGTTAATGACTAAACTTCAGACAGAAAGGCCCACAAACAAGCAGCAACTGAAAACCACCGCAGTGAAGGCCTGGCAGAGCATCTAAAAGGAGGAAACACAGCGTCTGGTGATGTCCATGAGTTCAAGACTTCAGGTAGTCATTGCCAACAAAGGGTATTCAACCAAGTACTAAAAATGAATATTTTATTTAAAATTATTGAATCTGTCCAATTACTTTTGGTCCCTTTTAAAACAGAGTGGCACATGTTAACCCCTTTACCCCCAAAGGTGGTTTGCACGTTAATTTCCGGGCCAATTTTTACAATTCTGACCACTGTCCCTTTATGAGGTTATAACTCTGGAACGCTTCAATGGATTCCAGTGATTCTGACATTGTTTTCTCGTGACATATTGTACTTCATGACAATGGTAAAAATTCTTTGATAGTACTTGCGTTTATTTGTGAAAAAAACGGAAATTTGCCGAAAATTATGAAAATTTCGCAATTTTCCTACTTTGAATTTTTATGCAATTAAATCACAGATATATGTCCCACAAAATACTTAATAAGTAACATTTCCCACATGTTTACTTTACATCAGCACAATTTTGGAACCAAAATTTTTTTTTGTTAGGGAGTTATAAGGGTTAAAAGTTGACCAGCAATTTCTCATTTTTACACCATTTTTTTTTAGGGACCACATCTCATTTGAAGTCATTTTGAGGGGTCTATATGATAGAAAATACCCAAGTGTGACACCATTTTAAAAACTGCACCCCTCATGGTGCTCAAAACCATATTCAAGAAGTTTATTAACCCTTCTGGTGCTTCACAGGAATTTTTGGAATGTTTAAATAAAAATGAACATTTAACTTTTTTTCACAAAAAATTTAATTCAGCTCCAATTTGTTTTATTTTACCAAGGGTAACAGGAGAAAATGGACCGCAAAAGTTGTTGAACAATTTGTCCTGAGTACACCGATACCCCATATGTGGGGGTAAACCACTGTTTGGGCGCATGACAGAGCTCGGAAGCGAAGGAGCGCCATTTGACTTTTCAATGCAAAATTGACTGGAATCGAGATGGGACACCATGTTGCGTTTGGAGAGCCCCTGATGTGCCTAAACATTGAAACCCCCCACAAGTGACACCATTTTGGAAAGTAGACCCCCTAAGGAACTTATCTAGAGGTGTGGTGACCACTTTGACCCACCAAGTGCTTCACAGAAGTTTATAATGGAGAACCGTAAAAATAAAAAATCATATTTTTTCACAAAAATTATCTTTTCGCCCCCAATTGTTTATTTTCCCAAGGGTAAGAGAAGAAATTGGACCCCAAAAGTTGTTGTACAATTTGTCCTGAGTACGCTGATACCCCATATGTGGGGTTAATCCACTGTTTGGGCGCATGGGAGAGCTCGGAAGGGAAGGAGCGCCGTTTGACTTTTCAATGCAAAATTGACAGAAATTGAGATGGGACGCCATGTTGCGTTTAGAGAGCCACTGATGTGCCTAAACATTGAAACCCCCCACAAGTGACACCATTTTGGAAAGTAGACCCCCTAAGGAACTTATCTAGATGTGTGGTGAGCGCTTTGACCCACCAAGGGCTTCACAGAAGTTTATAATGCAGAGCCGTAAAAATAAAACAAACATTTTTTCCCACAAAAATTATTTTTTAGCCCCCAGTTTTGTATTTTCCCGAGGGTAACAGGAGAAATTGGACCCCAAAATTTGTTGTCCAATTTGTCGTGAGTGCGCTGATACCCCATAAGTGGGGGGAACCACTGTTTGGGCGCATGGGAGGGCTCGGAAGGGAAGGAGCTCCATTTGGAATGCAGACTTAGATGGAATGGTCTGCAGGTGTCACATTGCGTTTGCAGAGCCCCTAATGTACCTAAACAGTGGAAACCCCCCACAAGTGACCCCATATTGGAAACTAGACCCCCCAGGGAACTCATCTAGATGTGTTGGGAGAACTTTGAACCCCCAAGTGTTTCACTACAGTTTATAACGCAGAGCCGTGAAAATAAAAAATCTTTTTTTTTTTCCCACAAAAATTATTTTTTAGCCCCTAGTTTGTTTTTTCCCAAGGGTAACAGGAGAAATTGGACCCCAAAAGTTGTTGTCCTATTTGTCCTGAGTACGCTGATAGCCCATATGTTGGGGCACACGGGAGAGCTCGGAAGGGAAGGAGCACTGTTTTACTTTTTCAACGCAGAATTGGCTGGAATTGAGATCGGACGCCATGTCGTGTTTGGAGAGCCCCTGATGTGCCTAAACAGTGGAAACCCTCCAATTATAACTGAAGCCCTAATCCAAACACACCCCTAACCCTAATTCCAACGGTAACCCTAACCACACCCCTAACCCTGACACACCCCTAATCCCAACCCTATTCCCAACTGTAAATGTAATCTAAACCCTAACTTTAGCCCCAACCCTAACTGTAGCCCCAACCCTAACTGTAGCCCTAACCCTAACCCTAGCCCTAGCCCTAGCCCCAACCCTAACCCTAGCCCTAACCCTAACCCTAGCCCTAACCCTAGCTCTAACCCTAGCCCTAACGGGAAAATGGATATAAATACATTTTTTTAATTTTTCCCTAACTAAGGGGGTGATGAAGGGGGGTTTGATTTACTTTTATAGCGGGTTTTTTAGCGGATTTTTATGATTGGCAGCCGTCACACACTGAAAGACGCTTTTTATTGCAAAAAATATTTTTTGCGTTACCACATTTTGAGAGCTATAATTTTTCCATATTTTGGTCCACAGAGTCATGTGAGGTCTTGTTTTTTGCGGGACGAGTTGACGATTTTATTGGTAACATTTTCAGGCACGTGACATTTTTTGATCGCTTTTTATTCCGATTTTTGTGAGGAAGAATGACCAAAAAACAGCTATTCATGAATTTCTTTTGGGGGAGGCGTTTATACCGTTCCGCGTTTGGTAAAATTGATAAAGCAGTTTTATTCTTCGGGTCAGTACGATTACAGCGACACCTCATTTATATCATTTTTTTATGTTTTGGCGCTTTTATACGATAAAAACTATTTTACGGAAAAAATAATTATTTTTGCATCGCTTTATTCTCAGGACTATAACTTTTTTATGTTTTTGCTGATGATGCTGTATGGCAGCTCGTTTTTTGCGGGACAAGATGACGCTTTCAGCGGTACCATGGTTATTTATATCCATCTTTTTGATCGCGTGTTATTCGACTTTTTGTTCGGCGGTATGATAATAAAGCGTTGTGTTTTGCCTCGTTTTTTTTTTTTTTTTTTTTCTTACGGTGTTTACTGAAGGGGTTAACTAGTGGGCCAGTTTTATAGGTCGGGCCGTTACGGACGCGGCGATACTAAATATGTGTACTTTTATTGTTTTGTTTTTTTTATTTAGATAAAGAAATGTATTTATGGGAATAATATTATTTTTTTTTTCTCATTATTTTGGAATATTTTTTTTAATTTTTTTTTACACATTTGAAAAAATTTTTTTTTACTTTTTTACTTTGTCCCAGGGGGGGACATCACAGATCGGTGATCTGACAGTTTGCACAGCACTCTGTCAGATCACCGATCTGATAGGAGTGCAGGCTGCTTCACAGTGCCTGCTCTGAGCAGGCTCTGTGAAGCCACCTCCCTCCCTGCAGGACCCGGATCCGCGGCCATCTTGGATACGGGCCTGGAGCAGGGAGGGAGGGAGGTAAGACCCTCGCAGCAACGCGATCACATCGCGTTGCTGCGGGGGGCTCAGGGAAGCCCGCAGGGAGCCCCCTCCCTGCGGGAAGCTTCCCTGCACCGCCGGCACATCGCGATCATCTTTGATCGCGGTGTGCCGGGGGTTAATGTGCCGGGGGCGGTCTTTGACCGCTCCTGGCACATAGTGCCGGATGTCAGCTGCGATAGGCAGCTGACACCCGGCCGCGATCGGCGGCGCTCCCCCCGTGAGCGCTGCCGATCGCATATGACGTACTATTGCGTCCTTGGGAAGTAAAGCCCACCCCACATGGACGCAATAGTACGTCTAATGGCAGAAAGGGGTTAAGGAGCTGAAACTCCTAATTCCTTTCATCTAATTTTAATGTGGATACCCTCAAATGAAAGCTGAAAGTCTGAACTTCAACTGCACCAGAATTGTTTTGTTTAAAATTCATTGTGGTAATGTCTGTAGCCAAAATTAGAAAAATGTTGTCAATGTCCAAATATATATGGACCTAACTGTAAATATATATATATATATATATATATATATATATATATCTATAATATAACGCTGGGAGCGTCACTCTGTCCGAAGCCTCTATAGACTGCGCAAGCGCCGGCGCAGTCTGGGCCTCACAGAGCGACGCTCCCGGGAGATCGCGGTATGCGTAAGCACTGAACGCATACCGCGATCTCCACCGGAGAGTCAGGGACCGCCAGGAGGGAGGGTAAGTATACTCACCTTTCCCGGTTCCAGCGCTGCTTGCGGCTCCGTCTCCCGGCTCCTCTGCTCCCGGCTCCGGAGGGCGCGGACTGCGCAGGCGCCGATTCCTGCTGCCGGAATCGGCGCCTGTGCAGTCCGCGCTTTCCGGTGCCATTTTCTTGAAGACACACTCCGGCTCCACTGCAGGTGTGTCTTCAAGAAAATGGCGCCGGAAAGCGCGGACTGTGCAGGCGCCGATTCCTGCTGCCGGAATCGGCGCCTGCGCAGTCCCCGCTTTCCGGCGCCATTTTCTTGAAGACATACCTGCAGTGGAGCCGGACGATAGGTGAGTATGGTATTTTTTTTTTTTTTTATATGGCAGCAGCATTCGGGGGCATACACACTGGAGCGGGGGGCATATAATACAATGGTGGCGCAGGATGGGAGCAGCACATGACAGAACGGGCGCAGGATGGCAGCAGCACATGACAGAACGGGCGCAGGATGGCCGCAGCACATGACAGAACGGACGCAGGATGGCAGCAGCACATGTCAGAACGGGCGCAGGATGGCCGCAGCACATGACAGAACGGGCGCAGGATGGCCGCAGCACATGACAGAACGGGCGCAGGATGGCCGCAGCACATGACAGAACGGGCGCAGGATGGCCGCAGCACATGACAGAACGGGCGCAGGATGGCAGCAGCACATGACAGAACGGGCGCAGGATGGCAGCAGCACATGACAGAACGGGCGCAGGATGGCAGCAGCAAATGACAGAGCGGGGACGCAGGATGGGAGCAGCAAATGACAGAACGGGCGCAGGATGGGAGCAGCAAATGACAGGATGGGAGCAGCAAATGACAGAATGGAGGCGCAGGATGGGAGCAGCACATGACAGAACGGGGGCGCAGGATGGGAGCAGCACATGACAGGATGGGGCGCAGGATGGAGCAGCACATACCAGGATGGAGACCATATACCAATATAAATGCTCGCCACCCGGGCGTAGAACGGGTTCAATAGCTTATATATATATATATATATATATATATATATATATATATATATATATATATATATATATATATATACATATATATATATATACATATATATATATATATATATATATATATATATATATATATATATAATATATTCACACTTCCCTCTCTCCCATTTTGTCTCTGAATCTTATTTCCTCTTAGAGCAAAGGGCTTTCTGCTTAAAGGGACTCTGTCAGCAGAGAGAGACTGTTCAAACTACATCCCAGATCCCACTGTTTCATGCTTTATGGTGGGGCCAATCCATTAAAGAGAACCTGTCACCCCCCTCAGGCGTTTGTAACTAAAAGAGCCACCTTGTGCAGCACAAATGCTGCATTCTGACAAGGTGGCTCTTTTAGTTATGATGCCTGCACAGGCTGAAATAATCGTTAATAAAATGTGCCCCTCATACCGTAAAATTGCCAGGGAGGCGGGTCTTTACTTCCTAATCAGACACAGCACAGCTGTCACTCCGGGCCTGTGCGTGCTGGGCGCCGCCTCCTCTTGCAGCATTATCATCCTCGGCGCCTGCGCATAAATTTTTTTTTGGGGGGGGGCATGCGAAGTTGTGCTGCCCTTTGTACTTTGTACGATAATGCAGCAAGAGGAGGTGGCGCCCACAGGCCCGGAGTGACTGCTGTGCTGCGCCCGATTATAATGCACCGTCATAGGCAGCCTCAATAGTATCATGCACTTCCCATAGGCAGCCTCTATAGTGTAATGCAGCCCTAATAAAATGCACCCCCATAGGAAGCCTCTATAGTATAATGCAGCCCCTAATATAATGCACCCCCAAAGGCAGCCTCTATAGCAGACCTGGGCAAGATGCGGCCCGCGGGCCGCATCCGGCCCGCCTGATGATTTTAAACGGCCCGCCAGCTAGCTGTCACTTCTGACAGCCGCCCCCGGCACCGCTCGGCCAGCCGCTTCTGAAGACCACTGGCGGCTGGAGTGAAGGCGACACGCTGTCGGAACTGCGCTTGCAGAGCTGAGGGTGATGAGGAGCCATGTTCCCCTGTGCTGTGTGAGCAGAGCTGTGGGTGATGAGAAGCCATGTTCCCTTGTGCAGGAGGATGCAGCAGCAGCGCCGCCAGGTTCCTGTTTCCTTCTCAATCTTCTGCCCTTCCCCCGCATCCCAGAAGTCAACATGTCGAGTCTGCACACAAGAGCAAGTAAGAGCTGCAGAAGAGGGGAGTCCTGGGCCGGTCATGGGGGCTGCAGGTGGGAGAGGAGGGGTGCATGCAAGGCTCGGGGCAGCCTGCCAGCAGGGGTGACTGGGGGGCAGTTGCTGTCTCTGTGTGGGGGGATAGGAGGGCTCCATGCCTGTGCACCTGTATAGAAAGCTCCTGCTTTGTATCATGCATTGTGTTCTATATAACAGATACAAACTCTGTACATCTAGTGCTGCGTGTGATCTCGGGGGGTGCGGAGACCCCATTTCAGTGTTTGGGTGGTCCCCCAGGACACTATGAGGCTGTTACAGATACCTCAGCACTTGGGTCTCCTGTCAGCCCCATAGCCATTGCACATACAGTATGTGTTCCACCACTTGGGCGCAGGATCTTGTGAGCAGACGATCCCTCTTGTGATCAGACAGACAGCTCTTTTCCTGTAGAGGGGTCATAATTGCTCTTCACGGGCCAACCCCTTTAAAAGGGAACTTCCTGGATGTTTTTTCTTTTAAATACGGAAGCAGTGGTGTAAATGTGTCAGTGCTTGTCCCCCCATAAAAAATGAGACTTTTTTTGTAATGAGCCAATGTGCTAATCTTGAGAAATCTTGCATAGAAACCATATGCAAATCATGCAAAAAGTGCACTGTGGAATGTCAATGCACTTAAAAGACAATACTGCTGCAGTGACACGCCCCCAGTGCACGTCCAGCCTGATTTGCATGTGACGTCTATACTAGATTTCTCAATATTGGTCCGTTGGATTGCTATACAAAAGGTGTATTGTTATTGGGGACAAAAAGCTCCTCCACAGCAATATTCCTACTGCCAGCTGTAAAGACGCGCTGACGGGCCCCTTTAAGCATTTTACCTTGTCATCCAGTCACTGGGGGTAGGTTTCCCTTTTTTAAGCAGTGATCAGACCCCAACTGGAAAATCCATAGTGCTTTTATGTTACAGTGGGTGGATTTGCTGTTTTAGTACAGTCTTAAAGGGGTTGTCCAAGATTAGGAAAACATGGCTGCATTACTCCAAAAACGGAGCCATCCCTGTCTGTTTGTTTATGAAAAGATAGCATATGTATACTACAGTATGGGTGAAAATGAGTTAATTATATTAGTCCGGCCCTCTAAAACCATCCCAATTTCTCATGCGGCCCTATGGCAAAATTAATTGCCCACCCCTGCTCTATAGTATAATGCAGCCCCTAATATAATGCACCCCCATAGGCAGCCTCTATAGCAGGGGTGTCAAACTGCATTCCTCGAGGGACGCAAACATGCGTATTTTCAAGATTTCCTTAGCATTGCACAAGGTGCTGTAATCATGATGTGTGTAGGTGATTAAATTATCACCTGTGCAGTACAAGGAAATCCTGAAAACATGACCTGTTTGCAGCCCTTGAGGAATGCAGTTTGACACCCCTGCTCTATAGTGTAATGCAGCTCCATAGACAGCTTGTATCATATATTGCACCCCAATCAGCAGCCTGTATAGTATATTGCATATATTGCACCCCCATAAGCAGCCTGTATAGTATAATGCACCCCCCATAGGCAGCCTGTATAGTATATTGCACCCAATAGGCAGCCTGTATACATAGTATAATGCACTCCCCATAGGCAGATGGTATAGTATATTGCACACACATGGGCAGCCTGTATAGTATATTGCACCAGCATAGGCAGCCTGTACAGTATATTGCACCCCCATAGGCAGCCTGTTTCGTATATTACACCCCCATCCATAGGCAGCCTGTAAAGTGTAATGCACCCCCACAGGCAGCCTGTATAGTATGTTCAATACAGGCTGCCTATGGATGGGGGTGCAATATACTACACAGGCTGCCTATGAGGGTGCAATATACTGTATTGCATCCCCATAGGTAGTATGTATACTATATTGCATCCCCATAGGCAGCCTCTACAGTATAATACACTCCCACATAGGCAGACTCTACATCATGATGCACCCCCATTAGGCAGCCAGTACAGTATAATGCACCCCCATAAAAACCATAAATAAAAACTCACCTTTCTTCCTCCTGGTTCCTCCACTGCTCTGAGCACCTGCACATCTCCGGACCGCAGGCACCGAGCGCTGACATCATCACAACCCCCTGTCAGTGTCAGCGTCGGTGATGTCAGATGCTGACAGGGTGATGATGGGAGGAGCGTAGCGCTCCTTCTCCCATCAATGTGGTTAGCTGTATTGTGCCAATACAGCTGAACCTGTGATGATGGACAGGGGGCCCTCTGCTGGCCCAGGGGCCCTCCCACCTCCTCAAGGGCCGCATAGCGGCCGGGCGGCAGAGCTGGGAGTTTGATTCTCCCTGCTCTGTCACAGAATGTAACTGTATCTGCGCGCTGCACACGCCGATGCAGTTACAGTATTATAGCTCCGGGTGGGCCCCTCAGAGCGTGGGGCCCAGCGCCACATCCCCCGGTACCTACGCTACTGGTGGAGATAGATGGAAATCAAGCAGATGGGAAGGTGGCACTTAAATCATTACCCACATCATGGTGTACCGAGCGCCTGTACTTGGTTTGAGCAGTCCTTTTTTGTTGACAGTGTCCCTTTAAAAATATTTCCGAATCTACTCACAGGATTGTGCTGCACAACCCGGCCGAAGTCCCACGCACAATCTAATTCTTCCCCTGAGAAAATCCTCTCTGCGCTTTACTTGTCCTCTGTTACATAGTACACTATTGCACCTCAGTCACTAGCAGTAGAATGAGACTGAGCTGCAGTACCAGGTGCACCTATTACAAAATGCGTCACTTGCAGATTGGTATAGCGGGCTTTACACTTTCTCCATATTGGCCACTGTGAGGAAAATAACTGGCTGGCAGCAGCTTCCCTACCTGCTGAGAGTCTTAATTTTAAATGTGTTTTTTTTTTTGTTTGTTCATTAAATACAATCTTGATAACTACAGAGGCATATAAGGGGCTTTACCCAAACTGCGCTATTCTTCTCTTGATTTGGGGCAATGCTCTGGGTTGTCATTCTAAAAGATGAAAATTTTCTTCATCTGCTTTTTAGCAAAGGTCTGAAGGTTTTGATGCAACATTAATAATTGATATTTGGAACTGTTCAGAATTCCCTCCATCTTAACTACAGCCCCAATTCCAGCTGCTGAAAAATGGCCCCAAAGTATAAAGTGGTTTCCACCATTCTTTACTGTGGGTATTGAGTCCCTTTTGGTGATGCACAATGTTGGCTGTGTGCAGAACGCGGCTTATGACCAAAAAGTTTAACCTAGATCTGATCGGACTAAAACACATTTTCAACATGCTTTTGTAGATGTAGATTTGGCAAATCAAAGCCAACTTTGATGTTTTTTATTTGTAAGAAAACCCTGCAGTCTTGCACCCTATCCCACAGACCACACATATGAATGCTTGTTGTCACATGCAGCACACAATCAGTACTTGCCAAAAATTATTTTAGATGCGTAAATGTTGCTGTAGTCCTCTTTTGCCTCCCTGTGTATTTTCTTCTGGTCTTTCCATCAATTTTTGAGGGATATATAGAAATTAACGTCAGTAAAATTCATATACGGCGACTCAATAATAGATAATTAATACCGGAGGAACATGAGTCAAAAATGGCCATAAAGTAGCAAAAAATTATTTATTTATTGAAAATTCATATCCTTAATGTTCACCTTTAAAACATACATAAAATGCATAGTAAATAACAGTTCATAGAAAAATACGTTGTGACTAAATCCGTGGATGCAACCAATGATCCAGGTAAACCGAACAGGACACAGGTAAATCAAGTGTTAATATAAAGTGCATATTGTCTACACATGAATACTAGTGAGTCCGATGCATGGCTCATAGAACACATAGTATAATCACATACTTGCACAGATTATGCTGGTAACATCGCCATACACCATGAATGTGCAGACCGAAACATGTAAGAGTAGGAAGGTACGAAAACTAATTACTCATGTATCGGAGTGTCCTGTCTGGATCCTGGTTCCTAACCCCAACGCGCGTTTCGCAATTGTGTGTTGCCGCTTCCTCAGGGGGTGTGGCTAAATCAGGCTCTCTATCCGGTATAAATACTAACTACATCCGATCACATGATCTGTGAAGTGAATCAGTGCGCATGAGTGAACCGCAGGCAGACGTCCTCGCCGCACCTCAAGCCTCGATCCCAGTGAACAGATCCCGGTCATGTGAGCGGGTCGGCGCCGCGCCCACACCACACAACAAGGGATCGCCACCAAGAGGGAGGTAAGGAGCAGCAGGAAGCATATGCCGGCGCTAACAGTGCCTATGTAATTCATTGGTTTGTATTGTGACCAAATATGATTACATGAAATGTAAAAGTAAGTGGCAGTGCCAGAATAAAGTACTACGCATGCGTGAACCGCAAATCGATATCCTCAATATGTCTCAGCCCACTCTCTCCCTAGCCAGCCTAAAAAGAGGCCCCCAACAATTGGCATAAAGCCATTATCAGGAAAATATAGGGCTGAGAAGAAAATTAGTGCAACTGTGCCGATATTTACTTATAAAGTGACTAGTGCATTAAGGTGCTAAGTGAACTGAGTGAATTATCCACTATACAGATAAATATAATAAGCTTTATTCTACTTCCACAAAAATAACCAGAAAAAATAACTGTTAAAATATACTAAAGCCATAGACACAACAGATGAACTGACATAGATGACATATTCGGGAGATAAGATTATATAACAACCACATAGCTCAATATAGGTAGTTATAGTTGTTCAACAGCCTAAAAAATGTTTCTTTATATGTTAACAATATAATCTATCACCTTTATCCAATTGACAATAAGCGATATTCATCCATTTCATACACGTAAGATAATCCATTCAGACTCATTGGTATTCCTCCAAAAGAATCGGCACAGTTGTACTAATTTTCTTCTCAGCCCTATATTTTCCTGATAATGGCTTTATGCCAATTGTTGGGGGCCTCTTTTTAGGCTGGCTAGGGGAGAGAGTGGGCTGAGACATATTGAGGATATCGATTTGCGGTTCACGCATGCGTAGTACTTTATTCTGGCACTGCCACTTACTTTTACATTTTATGTAATCGTATTTGGTCACAATACAAACCAATGAATTACATAGGCACTGTTAGCGCCGGCATATGCTGCCCGCTGCTCCTTACCTCCCTCTTGGTGGCGATCCCTTGTTGTGTGGTGTGGGCGTGGCGCCGACCCACTCACATAACCGGGATCTGTTCACTGGGATCGAGGCTTGAGGTGCGGCGAGGACGTCTGCCTGCGGTTCACGCATGCGCACTGATTCACTTCACAGATAATGTGATCGGATGTAGTTAGTATTTATACCGGATGGAGAGCCTGATTTAGCCACACCCCCTGAGGAAGCGGCAATACAATTGCGAAACGCGCGTTGGGGTTAAAAACCAGGATCCAGACAGGACACTCCGATACATGGGTAATTAGTTTTCTTACCTTCCTACTCAATCTTACATGTTTCGGTCTGCACATTCATGGTGTATGGCGATGTTACCAGCATAATCTGTGCAAGTATGTGATTATACTATGTGTTCTATGAGCCATGCATCGGACTCACTAGTATTCATGTGTAGACAATATGCACTTTATATTAACACTTGATTTACCTGTGTCCTGTTCTGTTTACCTGGATCATTGGTTGCATCCATGGATTTAGTCACAACGTATTTTTCTATTAACTGTTATTTACTAAACATTTTATGTATGTTTTTAACCCCTTTACCCCCAAGGGTGGTTTGCACGTTAATGACCGGGCCAATTTTTACAATTCTGACCACTGTCCCTTTATGAGGTTATAACTCTGGAACGCTTCAATGGATCCTGGTGATTCTGACATTGTTTTCTCGTGACATATTGTACTTCATGACAATGGTAAAAATTATTTGATAGTACCTGCGTTTATTTGTGAAAAAAACGGAAATTTGGCGAAAATTATGAAAATTTCGCAATTTTCCAACTTTGAATTTTTATGCAATTAAATCACAGAGATATGTCACACAAAATACTTAATAAGTAACATTTCCCACATGTCTACTTTACATCAGCACAATTTTGGAACCAAAATTTTTTTTTGTTAGGGAGTTATAAGGGTTAAAAGTTGACCAGCAATTTCTCATTTCTACAACACCATTTTATTTTAGGGACCACATCTCATTTGAAGTCATTTTGAGGGGTCTATATGATAGAAAATACCCAAGTGTGACACCATTCTAAAAACTACACCCCTCAAGGTGCTCAAAACCATATTCAAGAAGTTTATTAACCCTTCTGGTGCTTCACAGGAATTTTTTGAATGTTTAAATAAAAATGAACATTTAACTTTTTTTCACAAAAAATGTAATTCAGCTCCAATTTGTTTTATTTTACCAAGGGTAACAGGAGAAAATGGACCCCAAACATTGTTGTACAATTTGTCCTGAGTATGCCAATACCCCACATGTGGGGGTAAACCACTGTTTGGGCGCATGGCAGAGCTCGGAAGCGAAGGAGCGCCATTTGACTTTTCAATGCAAAATTGACTGGAATTGAGATGGGACGCCATGTTTCGTTTGGAGAGCCCCTGATGTGGCTAAACATTGAAACCCCCCACAAGTGACACCATTTTGGAAAGTAGACCCCCTAAGGAACTTATCTAGAGGTGTGGTGAGCACTTTGACCCAACAAGTGCTTCACAGAAGTTTATAATGTAGAACCGTAAAAATAAAAAATCATATTTTTTCACAAAAATTATCTTTTCGCCCCCAATTTTTTATTTTCCCAAGGGTAAGAGAAGAAATTGGACCCCAAAAGTTGTTGTACAATTTGTCCTGAGTACGCTGATAGCCCATATGTGGGGGTAAACCACTGTTTGGGCGGATGGGAGAGCTCGGAAGGGAAGGAGCGCCGTTTGACTTTTCAATGCAAAATTGACAGGAATTGAGATGGGACGTCATGTTGCGTTTGAAGAGCCACTGATGTGCCTAAACATTGAAACCCCCCACAAGTGACACCATTTTGGAAAGTAGACCCCCTAAGGAACTTATCTAGAGGTGTGGTGAGCACTTTGACCCACCAAGTGCTTCACAGAAGTTTATAATGTAGAACCGTAAAAATAAAAAATCATATTTTTTCACAAAAATTATCTTTTTGCCCCCAATTTTTTATTTTCCCAAGGGTAAGAGAAGAAATTGGACCCCAAAAGTTGTTGTACAATTTGTCCTGAGTACGCGGATACCCCATATGTGGGGGTAAACCACTGTTTGGGTGGATGGGAGAGCTCGGAAGGGAAGGAGCGCCGTTTGACTTTTCAAAGCTAAATTGACAGGAATTGAGATGGGACGCCATGTTGCGTTTGAAGAGCCACTGATGTGCCTAAACATTGAAACCCCCCACAAATGACACCATTTTGGAAAGTAGACCCCCTAAGGAACTTATCTAGAGGTGTGGTGAGCACTTTGACCCACCAAGTGCTTCACAGAAGTTTATAATGCAGAGCCGTAAAAATAAAACAAAATTTTTTTCCCACAAAAATTATTTTTTTAGCCCCCAGTTTTGTATTTTCCTGAGGGTAACAGGAGAAATTGGACCCCAAAATTTGTTGCCCAATTTGTCCTGAGTGCGATGATACACCATATGTGGGGGGAACCACTGTTTGGGCACATGGGAGGGCTCAGAAGGGAAGGAGTGCCATTTGAATGCAGACTTAGATGGAATGGTCTGCAGGTGTCACATTGCGTTTGCAGAGCCCCTAATGTACCTAAACAGTAGAAACCCCCCACAAGTGACACCATTTTGGAAAGTAGACCCCCTTAGGAACTTATCTAGATGTGTGCTGAGCGCTTTGACCCACCAAGGGCTTCACAGAAGTTTATAATGGAGAGCCGTAAAAATAAAAAAAAAAATTTTTCCCACAAAAATTATTTTTTAGCCCCCAGTTTTGTATTTTCCCGAGGGTAAAAGGAGAAATTCGACCCCACAATTTGTTGTCCAATTTGTCCTGAGTGCGCTGATACCCCATATGTGGGGGGGAACCACTGTTTGGGCGCATGGGAGGGCTCGGAAGGGAAGGAGCTCCATTTGGAATGAGGACTTAGATGGAATGGTCTGCAGGTGTCACATTGCATTTGCAGAGCCCCTAATGTACCTAAACAGTAGAAACCTCCCACAAGTGACACCATTTTGGAAACTAGACCCCCTAAGGAACTCATCTAGATGTGTTGTGATATCTTTGAACCCCCAAGTGTTTCACTACAGTTTGTAACGCAGAGCCGTGAAAATTAAAAAAAAAAATCTTTCCCCCCAAAATTATTTTTTAGCCCCCAGTTTTGTATTTTCCCGAGGGTAAGAGGAGAAATTCGACCCCAAAAGTTGTTGTCCAATTTGTCCTGAGTACGCTGATACCCCGTATGTTGGGGGAAACCAACGTTTGAGCGCATGGCAGAGCTCGGAAGGGAAGGAGCGCCATTTGGAATGCAGACTTAGATGGAATGGTCTGCAGACGTCACATTGCGTTTGCAGAACCCCTAATGTACCTAAACAGTAGAAACCCCCCACAAGTGACCCCATATTGGAAACTAGACCCCCCAGGGAACTAATCTAGATGTGTTGTGAGAACTTTGAACCCCCAAGTGTTTCACTACAGTTTATAACGCAGAGCCGTGAAAATAAAAAATCTTTTTTTTCCCCACAAAAAATATGTTTTAGCCCCGAGTTTTGTATTTTCCCAAGGGTAGCAGGAGAAATTGGACCCCAAAAGTTGTTGTCCTATTTGTCCTGAGTACGCTGATACCCCATATGTTGGGGTAAACCCCTGTTTGGGCACACGGGAGAGCTCGGAAGGGAAGAAGCACTGTTTTACTTTTTCAACGCAGAATTGGCTGGAATTGAGATCGGACGCCATGTCGCGTTTGGAGAGCCCCTGATGTGCCTAAACAGTGGAAACCCCCCAATTATAACTGAAACCCTAATCCAAACACATCCCTAACCCTAATCCCAACAGTAACCCTAACAACACCTCTAACCCTGACACACCCCTAACCCTAATCCCAACCCTATTCCCAACCGTAAATGTAATCTAAACCCTAACTGTAACTTTAGCCCCAACCCAAACTGTAGCCCTAGCCCTAACCCTAGCCCTAACCCTAATCCTAACCCTAGCCCT
Organism: Ranitomeya imitator; assembly: GCF_032444005.1. NCBI lineage: Eukaryota > Metazoa > Chordata > Amphibia > Anura > Dendrobatidae > Ranitomeya > Ranitomeya imitator. The sequence goes on from NC_091283.1 coordinate 199,283,401, forward strand.
AACCCTAGCCCTAACCCTAGCCCTAACCCTAGCCCTAACCCTAGCCCTAACCCTAGCCCTAGCCCTAGCCCTAACCCTAACCCTAGCCCTAACCCTAGCCCTAACCCTAGCCCTAGCCCTAACCCTAGCCCTAACTCTAACCCTAGCCCTAATGGGAAAATGGAAATAAATACATTTTTTTAATTTTTCCCTAACTAAGGGGGTGATGAAGGGGGGTTTGATTTACTTTTATAGCGGGTTTTTTAGCGGATTTTTATGATTGGCAGCCGTCACACACTGAAAGACGCTTTTTATTGCAAAAAATATTTTTTGCGTTACCACATTTTGAGAGCTATAATTTTTCTATATTCTGGTCCACAGAGTCATGTGAGGTCTTGGTTTTTGCGGGACGAGTTGATGTTTTTATTGGTAACATTTTCGGGCACGTGACATTTTTTGATCGCTTTTTATTCCGATTTTTGTGAGGCAGAATGACCAAAAACCAGCTATTCATGAATTTCTTTTGGGGGAGGCGTTTATACCGTTCCGCGTTTGGTAAAATTGATGAAGCAGTTTTATTCTTCGGGTCAGTACGATTACAGCGACACCTCATTTATATCATTTTTTTATGTTTTGGCGCTTTTATACGATAAAAACTATTTTATAGAAAAAATAATTATTTTTGCATCGCTTTATTCTCAGGGCTATAACTTTTTTATTTTTTTGCTGATGATGCTGTATGGCGGCTCGTTTTTTGCGGGACAAGATGACGTTTTCAGCGGTACCATGGTTAGTTATATCTGTCTTTTTGATCGCGTGTTATTCCACTTTTTGTTCGGCGGTATGATAATAAAGCGTTGTTTTTTGCCTCGTTTTTTTTTTTTTTTTCTTACGGTGTTTACTGAAGGGGTTAACTAGTGGGCCAGTTTTATAGGTCGGGCCGTTACGGACGCGGCGATACTAAATATGTGTACTTTTATTGTTTTTTTTTTTTTATTTAGATAAAGAAATGTATTTATGGGAATAATATTTTTATTTTTTTTTCATTATTTTGGAATATTTTTTTTAATTTTTTTTTACACATTTGAAATTTTTTTTTTTTACTTTTTTACTTTGTCCCAGGGGGGGACATCACAGATCAGTGATCTGACAGTTTGCACAGCACTCTGTCAGATCACTGATCTGATAGGAGTGCAGGCTGCTTCACAGTGCCTGCTCTGAGCAGGCTCTGTGAAGCCACCTCCCTCCCTGCAGGACCCGGATCCGCGGCCATCTTGGATCCGGGGCTGGAGGGAGCAGGGAGGGAGGTGAGACCCTCGCAGCAACGCGATCACATCGCGTTGCTGCGGGGGGCTCAGGGAAGCCCGCAGGGAGCCCCCTCCCTGCGCGGTGCTTCCCTGTACCGCCGGCACATCGCGATCATCTTTGATCGCGGTGTGCCGGGGGTTAATGTGCCGGGGGCGGTCCGTGACCGCTCCTGGCACATAGTGCCGGATGTCAGCTGCGATAAACAGCTGACACCCGGCCGCGATCGGCGGCGCTCCCCCCGTGAGCGCTGCCGATCGCATATGACGTACTATTGCGTCCTTGGGAAGAAAAGCCCACCCCACATGGACGCAATAGTACGTCTAATGGCAGAAAGGGGTTAAGGTGAACATTAAGGATATGAATTTTCAATAAATAAATAATTTTTTGCTACTTTATGGCCATTTTTGACTCCTGTTCCTCCGGTATTAATTTGAGGGATGTACAATTTTAGGTAATGTTATTGCTCTGCTTAAATTAAGTGATATATTGATGACATCTTAAATGTTACATGGTAAATATAATACCTTGGAAATTTTTTGTACCCTTCTCCTGTCTGATAGCTTTTCACAATGAGATCCCTGTGCTGTGTTGTCAGCTGTTTATGAACCATAGCTTTTGCTGTAGAATGCAACTAATAAAATATCAGGAAAATTGTACTAGAACAGCAAAACTTTATAGGAGATTAATTGAAATCGCAATACATGATGGCAGCTGTGTACCTACTATTACTACTACTACAACTACTAACTACTACCTCATTCTAAACACCACCACATCCCCAGTTATAGGAGGGTGTTCACACTTATGCAACTAAATTATTTTAGTTTTTTTTTTTTTTTTTTTTTCTTTTCAAAATGATTTCAGTTTTTCTCATTGGATTTGTTCAGATTATGGGTGACAAAGTCCACCTTTGTCACCCATAATCTGAACAAATCCAAAAGTTATGAAATGTTTTTTGTTTTTTTTTTTAAATTTTTTTCACAACTTGAAATCTTAACAAAGGTGACTGGGCTTAAAAAAGTCTATCGTCTATGCATTTTTTTTTTCTGGTATATTACATTAGACCTAATAAAAGGTGGAAGCGACTAGAGAGTGAATTTAAAGAAATTCTTCATTGAAATAATAATTTAAAAAAAAAAAAAAACATTTAAAAGACAGGGACAAGATGGAATACAGTACCTCCAAAATTAGTCAGGGAATGATACAATCCAAAAGATGGTAATTTTTACTGCATAGAATTTAATGCTTATTTGAACATCCTCTTAACTGCACCTCTTTTCAAAAATGTCCTAAATATAAGTGCGAGCACAAAATGGCAGTGTCAACAAACGTTCAACATTAGAAACGGACTATAGTAACATAAGTAGAATACTTTATTCAGCTATTCCTAAAAAGACAACTGGGAGGCGAGCAAGTGCTCAAAAAAGTGGGAGGAAGTATGCTGGCGAAGGATTAAAGGAAGTGAGACCGTGTACAAAAGTCCAATTACAATGATGTTATAAGTTACCTGAAAATGGATCCTAGGAAGGTGCAGTATTGAGGAGGATTGTGTCAGACACTGCGCCCAACGAGTGCCGTTTCGCCAGTTCAGCTTCTTCCAAAGAGGGGTCTGATGGTTACTAGGTGATTAGTGGGGGGTTTTATGTCTGGAAACAAGTGTCACGTCATAAGGAGGCGGGGTATGTAAATAACACTATTATATGCTTAAAATGGTCTCGGCAAAAAGGCCCCGAGTATTGCGTCACAAGGGGGCGTGCTATATGAATAGCGCTATTGTATAATGCAGGAGTGGTCTCGGCGCTTGAAATTGGGTATAGCATCATAAGAGAGCGGGGTTATATAAATGGCGCTTTTCTATATACCTGGCATAATAACAGGACATAGCGCCGAGGATCGCGTCATTAAGGGGCAAAGCCGTGGGAGGGATGTTCAGAAAGCACTGCTGTATGTGCATGGCGTGACTCAGCGCATGGAATCAGTCAGGGACTTCAAGATCTGGCATCTCATGACGTGCGGTGGGTAACAGATCATGTAGTAGGCGCTAGGGTTGAGCGACTTTTAGTTTTTTAGGGTCGAGTCGGGTTTCGCGAAACCCGACTATCTCAAAAGTCGAGTCGAGTGGAATCGGCCGATTATCGCAAAAAGTCGGGGATCGACCGAAACACGAAACCCAATGCAAGTCAATGGGGGAGCATAGTCGGCAGTGAGTGGAGGCCAGGAAAACACCTACAGTGCCCATTTTAATGGCAAAAACATCCATTCTTGTTACTGAAGCTTGTCAATCTTAATTTACTTTATAATAATAGTAAGGCATTGGAAATTGGGGGTCATTTGGCTAAAGTTGTGGGGGGTAGGGCTGGTTCAAGTATTTAGTGGGCCCAGGAAATCTGGACCACGTCACGGCAGTGGAGCAGGGAGAGGTAAGTATTTAAACTTTGCAAGTGCTGTGATCCTGAGCAAGCAGGGGGCCCCACTCGTTGGCACTGGCACAGGGCCCCTCAAAGTACAGCGGTGTGTTTGCACGGTGGGGGCGCCTCCCACTGGCAGCAACACTTTTGTGTACTATGAGGGGCCCTGTGCCAGTGACGTCGCCAACGAGTATTCTTCCCCCACCTGATGAAAGAACCTGCACTTTCATCTGCACCTTCCTCTTTGTCCCCGTGTAAGGTGTTATGGTATGCGGGAAGGGGAACCTGACTTTCAGCAGGGTCACATTCTTGCTGTGTAGCGTGCACGGGGAATGTAGCGTTCTGGGTCAATGTACCAGAAGACTCATCTATCACTGGCTGGGCAATGGGCAGGATGAGGAGGAAACAAAGATATAGGCACAAAAAATAAAGTGGGCTAAATGCAGTTCAAAATTGGTAACAGGACTATCCAGGGGGCATTGCTTTGTTCAGTGGAGTACAACTGTAATGAGAGGCTGACACCGTGAGTAGGCCCAAATCAGTAAGTAGGCTAAATGCAGTTCAAAATTGGTAACAGAAGTAAACAGGCGGCACTGGTTTGTTCAGTGTAGGAGAACATCAAGGAGCGGCAGACACCGTTAGTAGGGCCAACAAAACAAGTAGGCCAAATGCAGTGTTATATTAAAAACAATTTAACGAGAGCCTGAAGATAGAAGCTAGGGAAAGGCAACCTGGAGAACACCTTGGAGCGGAAGACACCGTTTGTAGAACCCAGACCCAACTTGTAGGCCTAATGCAGTGTTGTTTCAACAACTACTTAACGAGAGCCTGAAAATGGAATTTCAGGACAGGAAACCTGGAGAACAGCACGGAGCAGCATACACAGTTAGTAGGCCCCAACCAAACTAGTAGTCCCACTGCAGTTGTTTGATTAAAAAACTATTTAACAAGAGCCTGAAGATTGAAGCTCAGGAAAGGCAACCAGGAGAACACCTTGGAGCGGCAGATGCCTTCTCTACAACCCAGACCCAACTTGTAGGCCTAATGCAGTGTTTCAACAACTACTTAACAAGAGTTTCAAGATAGAAGCGAGGGAGAGGCAACAGAGAGAACACCTTGGAGCGGAAGACTCAGTTTGTAGACCACAACGAAACTTGTGGCCCCAATGCAGTGTTATAATTCTGACAAGCTGAAAATCAGCCTTTTTTTAAATTTTTTTTAAAGGAGGACGACAGCTGTATTAAGTGGCGCAGACAGACACTGCTAGTAGGCCTTACACCACAAAGTAGGCTCACTGCAGGATGAAAAAAAGTTACATGGATACATGGTCGGCATTGGTGTGCTCAGCGGAGGACAAATGGAAGGAGGGACCGCAGACAGACTTAGTAGGCCTAAAATTAAAAAAAATAGGCTCAAAGCAGTTTGAGTTATCTTGCAGGGGTACACATGCAGCATTGGTGTGGTCAGCGGAGGACGATTGGAAGGAGTGTCTGACACAGTTAGTACTCCCAAAAAATAAATAGATGTTAATGTCTCTCAAAACAACAAAACCAAAAAACAAAAGGGTGGCATACTTAGGTAGAGGGGTGGGCTCCTCTGCTGAGTTTCAGACATAGTAATTTGGGGCCGCTAAGTATTTACTGGTGTCAATATAGGACACTGACCCTGACTATTTTAACTAGCATCATACATGTCAACAAATTGGTATTGTCAGTGCCAGGCATTGAAGGATGTCCGCGCATAGACTAAACATTGGTGGGGCTGTGAGAGATAATTTTGCAAGTGGTAGAACAGTGTTTGAGCTGGGGGGAAACTCTCTTGTGGCCGGCAGTACAGGCCCAGGGCCCCTCATGTTACAACGGTGTGTCTGACGTTGGTTGCGCGCCACCACCACCAGAGACACTTTATTGTACTATGAGGGACCCAGTGGCAGTGTGGTCTGTTATGGACATGGTGGTTAGGAGAACCCAGAACGACCTGATGGTTAAACTCACACAGGACAAGCTCTGGGAAGTGGGAGCTCTGCTGACCGCAACCCCTAATCCTATCACACAACTAGAAATAGCCGTGGAGCGTACCTAACACGACCTAGACGCCTCTTCACAGCCTAAGAGCTAACTAGCCCTAAAGATAGAAAATAAAGCCTACCTTGCCTCAGAGAAATTCCCCAAAGGAAAAGGCAGCCCCCCACATATATTGACTGTGAGTTAAGATGAAAGTCACAAACACAGAAATGAAACAGGTTTCAGCAAAGGGAGGCCAGACTTACTAAACAGACTGAGGATAGGAAAGGTATCTTTGCGGTCAGCACAAAAAACTACAAAAAGACCACGCAGAGTGTGCAAAAAGACCTCCGCACCGACTCACGGTGTGGAGGTGCCACTCTGCATCCCAGAGCTTCCACCTAGCAAGGAAAAATCATGATAGCCAGCTGGACAAGGAAACAATGAACAAATAATTAACTAGCAGGGACTTAGCTTCTGCTGGAATAGACAGGTCACCAGAAAGATCCAAGAGCGAACTGAACCAGTACAAGAACATTGACAGCTGGCATGGAGTAACGATCTGAGTGGAGTTAAATAGAGCAGCCAGCCAAAGAATAACCTACGTCACCTGTGGAAGGAACCTCAGAAGCAGCAGCTCCACTCACAGCCACCAGAGGGAGTCCATGGACAGAACTCACCGAAGTACCATTCATGACCACAGGAGGGAGTTCGATAACAGAATTCACAACAGCCGTCGACCAAAAACGGGCACACCCACCTCTTCAGACAAACTGCACTCTCACGGGTGCTTGCGCCAAGTGGCAAGACCACGGCCCCGTGGGGGGAGTTAGCCCATTTAGGGAGGAGTAAACATGTCGTATGCTGGACAAACAGCTGCTGCAGATTAAGAGATTGGAACAGTCAGTAAGACCAGTCCACAAGCGAGACCTTTTTATAGGAGAGCTAGGTGTCAGCCGGGAAAGGTGGGGCAAAATAATTAGAAATCCATGAGTGGTTCATTTTAATGAAGGTTAGATCATCAAGATTTTGGGTAGCCAGACGAGTCCTTTTTTCAGTCAGTATTGAAACAGCAGCACTGAATACTCTTTCTGATAGCACCCTAGCTGCTGGGCAAGCAAGCTCCTGCAATGCATATTCTGCCAGTTCAGGCCAGGTATCTATTTTGGATGCCCAGTAATCAAATGGGAATGACGGTTGAGGGAGAACATCGATAAGGGATGAAAAATAGTTAGTAACCATACTGGACAAATGTTGTCTCCTGTCACTTTGAATTGATGCTGTGCACCTCTAACACCTCTGCCCTGTTGCCCCCTGCAGCTCGTGTGAGAAGCATCACCGGCGCTGTGTGCTGGGAATGCCTGAATCAAATGGTCTACAAGAGTTGCTTGTTTGGTTGCTAATATATGTTCGAGGTTCTCATGTGGCATGATATTTTGCAATTTGCCTTTATAACGAGGATCAAGGAGGCAGGCCAACCAGTAATCATCATCGGTCATCATTTTAATAATGCGTGGGTCCCTTTTGAGGATACGTAAGGCATAATCCACCATGTGGGACAAAGTTCCAGTTGTCAAATCTGCGGTTGTGCTGGGTTGAGGGGCACTTTCAGGCAAATCTACGCCACTTGTCTCCCTTAAAAAACCTGAACCCGGCCTTGCAACGCCACCAGATTCTATTTGCCCCGGAGAAGCTTCCTCATTCAAAAAATACTCATCCCCATCATCCTCCTTGTCCTCCTCCTCTTCGCCCGCTACCTCATCCTGTAGATTGCCCTGACCAGACAATGGCTGACTGTCATCAAGGCTATCCTCTTCCTCGGCTGCAGATGCCTGCTCCTTTATGTGTGTCAAACTTTGCATCAGCAGACGCATTAGGGGGATGCTCATGCTTATTATGGCGTTGTCTGCACTAACCAGCCGTGTGCATTCCTCCAAACACTGAAGGACTTGACACAGGTCTTGTACCTTCGACCACTGCACACCTGACAACTCCATGTCTGCCATCCAACTGCCTGCCCGTGTATGTGTATCCTCCCACAAATACATAACAGCATGGCTCTGTTCGCACAGTCTCTGAAGCATGTGCAGCGTGGAGTTCCACCTTGTTGCAACATCGATGATTAGGCGATGCTGGGGAAGGTTCAAAGACCGCTGATGGTTCTGCATACGGCTGGAGTGTACGGGCGAACGGCGGATATGCGTGCAAAGTCTGCGCACTTTGAGGAGCAGGTCGGGTAACCCCGGATAACTTTTCAAGAAGCACTGTACCACCAGGTTTAAGGTGTGAGCCAGGCAAGGAATGTGTTTCAGTTGGGAAAGGGCTATGGCAGCCATAAAATTCCTTCCGTTATCACTCACTACCTTGCCTGCCTCAAGATGTACACTGCCCAGCCATGACTGAGTTTCTTTCTGCAAGAACTCGGACAGAACTTCCGCGGTGTCTGTTGTCGCCCAAACACTTCATTGCCAATACAGCCTGCTGACGCTTGCCACTAGCTGTCCGATAATGGGACACCTCGTGTGCAACAGTGGCAGCTGCGGATGGAGTAGTTGTGCGACTGCGGTCTGTGGACGAGCTCTCGCTTCTGCAGGAGGATGAGGAGGAGGGGGGCGAACGCCTACAGCCAACTGTTTCCTAGACCGTGGGCTAGGCAGAACTGTCCCAATATTGCTGTCCCCTGTGGACCCTGCATCCACCACATTAACCCAGTGTGCCGTGATGGACACGTAATGTCCCTGGCCATGCCTACTGGTCCATGCATCTGTTGTCAGGTGCACCTTTGTACTCACAGATTGCCTGAGTGCATGGACGATGCGGTCTTTTACATGCTGGTGGAGGGCTGGGATGGCTTTTCTAGAAAAGAAGTGTCGACTGGGTAGCTTGTAGCATGGTACAGCGTAGTCCATCAGGGCTTTGAAAGCTTCGCTTTCAACTAACCGGTAGGGCATCATCTCTAATGAGATTAGTCTAGCAATGTGGGAGTTCAAACCCTGTGTACGCGGATGCGAGGATGAGTACTTCCTTTTCCTAATGAGTCTCATGTAGGGTGAGCTGGACTGGAGAGCTGCAGATCGTGGAACTAGCGGGGATGCCGGTGGACATGGCAGACTGAGAGAGGATTGGAGATGGTATTCTTGCTGGTGCCCTACATGCAATGTTTCATATTATGAAAATGGTGATTCCCTGACTGCTTTGGCCTGGCGACGAAACCTGCACATTTACTGCAGGTGGTGCGGGAAATGGTGGGCTTACAGTGAGGGAAGGGATGTAGCGTTGCTGACTAGCTTCATTGGCCGAGGGTGTTACAACCTTATGGGACGTTTGGTAGTTAGTCCAGGCTTGCAAATGCATGGTGGTTAAATGTCTATGCATGCAACTTGTATTTAGACTTTTCAGATTCTGACCTCTGCTTAAGGTAGTTGAACATTTTTGACAGATGACTTTACGCTGATCATTTGGATGTTGTTTAAAAAAATGCCAGACTGCACTCATTCTACTATCGGATACCTTTTCAGGCATTGCAGACTGAGCTTCTTTAACCGGATGGCCACGCTGTCCTACAACTGGTTTTGGTTTTCCCACGCGTTTTTGGCCAGATACGGGCCTGGCAGATGGAACCTGTTGCGATGTTGATGCCTGCTGCAGCTCCTCCTCCTCCGCTTCAGAGCTACTACTGCCTGCACCCTGTTCCCCCAATGGCTGCCAATCGGGGTCAACAACTGGGTCATCTATGACCTCCTCTTCTATCTCCTGTGCAACTTCGTCTGTGTCACCGTGTAAGCCGGTGGTATAGCGTTCGTGACGGGGCACCATAGTCTCATCAGGGTCTGATTCTGGATCAGTACACTGCGAGGGCAATGTTCTGGTCTGAGTCAAAGGAACAGCATAGTAATCTGGCTGTGGCTGTGCATCTGTGCACTCCATGTCCGATTCAACTTGTAATGGGCATGGCCTGCTAACTGTTTCACTTTCTAACCCAGGAACGGTATGTGTAAAGAGCTCCATGGAGTAACCCGTTGTCGCCTGACGCATCCTTCTCTGTTGTTCTTGGTGAAGAAGACAAGGAAGTGACTTGTCCCTGACCATGAACATCCACTAACGACGCGCTGCTTTTACATTTAGCAGTTTCAGAAGAGGTGGTGAAAGAGCTAGAGGCTGAGTCAGCAAGGAAAGCCAAAACTTGTTCTTGCTGCTCCGGCTTTAAAAGCGGTTTTCCTACTCCCAGAAAAGGGAGCGTTCGAGGCCTTGTGTAGCCAGATGATGAACCAGGCTCAACAACTCGAGACTTAGGTGCTATATTGCTTTTCCCATGACCACCTCATGCTCCACCACCACTACCATCATTACCAGCTGGCAATGACCGCTGTTATGAACCGGTGACCTTGGAGCAGCATGAAAACTTTCACTGGAATAGGTGGTAACTATACTGACCGCAAATCCTGATCTTAACACCGCAACTAGAAGTAGCTGTGGGGTGTACCTAACAAACCCTAGACACCTCGTCACAGCCGGAGGACTAGATTCCCCTATAGATAGAAAAAGGAATACTACCTTGCCTCAGAGCAAAACCCCAAAGGATAGGCAGCCCCCCACAAATATTGACTGTGAGTAGGAGAGGAAAGACAAACACAGGCAGAAAACAGGATTTAGCACAGGAGGCCACTCTAGCTAAAATAGGAGAGGATAGGACAGCGTGCTGTGCGGTCAGTATTAAAACCCTTCCAAAAATATCCACAGCAGATTATACAGAAAATTCCTCCATCTAACTAAAGACGTGGAACGTATATCTGCAACTCCAGAGTCTCCTATACTCAGAGCAGGAATACAAACAAAAAACAAGCACACAGCTTGTGTGCCAAAGAAAAAGAAACAGACATTTATCTTTGCTGAATTGGCAGCTAAGCAGTAGAAGCCAGGCAGAGATCCAACACTTCCCAAGAAACATTGACAACTGGAAAGGACTAATGAGTCCTGCACACCTAAATACCCCAGTCAAAACTGCAATTAGCAGAAACACCTGTCCAGGACTGCAGCCCAGAGACAACTGCATTACCACCTACAACCACCGGAGGGAGGCCAAAAGCAGAATTCACAACAGACAGCCCACGGCCACGACCTCTTCCACCAGACTTCCTCATTGTTTGAAAAACGTAACCAAATGAACGGTATTTGTTACTGTAAAACCAGTTACAAGGTGAACTCAAACTTCTGTTGGATTTATATATCCCTTTATAGGTGGGTGAGACTGCAGGGAAAATCAGGCCCAATGTATAACAGTACACCGTTTCAGTGGCAGACAGATATGCCACTAACAGGACTGACGCTGATGCACACACTACCAATAAAAATCTCCCCCTTTTTATTTTTTCTGGGAGAATATTGAAGAAATGTGGCCCACTCTTATACAGTATATGATCTGTGGCACAAAATTAGAGACAGATGCCACACACAGCACTGGCAATGAGGCAGAATTGCCAATCTTAATCTCCCACTATTTTTATTTTTTCAGGGAGAATTGAAAAGAAATATGGCCCAGTATTACACACTAGGTTTAATGTGGCACAAAATTTGAGACAGGTGGCACACACAGGAGTGGCACTGAAGCAGAAATGCCAATCTTAATCTCCCACTATTTTTTTTTATTTATGGGAGAATTGGCAAGAAATCAGGCCCACTGTTAGACTGTATGTTTTCTGTGCCAGAAAATGAGACACAAATGCCACACACAGGACTGCCACTGATGCAGATTTGCCAATTTTAATCTGCACCCTTTTTTTTTTTTCTTCAGGGAGACTAGTGAATAAATCTGGGCCACTGTATTAGAGTATATTTTCTGTGGCAGAAAGTGGCTTGAAGAGATATAACGAAACAAAAAAAAAGGGACTGTCCTACAATTACGATCTCCCTGCAGTAATCTCCGCAAAGTATGGCAGGCAGCAATAACAAGGAGTGGACTGCTGCTGCAAAAAAAGTCAAGTGTGGACAAACAAACAAGAAAGCTGTGCAGAAAGGAAGGAGCAACAGGATTTGTGCTTTGAAAAAAGCAGTTGGTTTGCACAGCGGTGTACAAACAGCAATGCAGCTATCAGGGAGCCTTCTAGGGCAGCCCAATGAGCTACAGCGCTGAGGAAAAAAATGTAGCCTCCACTGTCCCTGCAAACAAAAGGTGGTGTTGGACATAGTAACATAGTTAGTAAGGCCGAAAAAAGACATTTGTCCATCCAGTTCAGCCTATATTCCATCATAATAAATCCCCAGATCTACGTCCTTCTACAGAACCTAATTGTATGATACAATATTGTTCTGCTCCAGGAAGACATCCAGGCCTCTCTTGAACCCCTCGACTATAGTAACGTAGTTAGTAAACAGTGGACAGTGGAAATCGCTACAGCACAAGCGGTTTGGGGGTTAATGTACCCTGCCTAACCCTATCCCTGCTTCTGACGAAGTGGCAGCAACCTCTCCCTATGCTCAGATCAGCAGCAGTAAGATGGCGGTCGGCGGGAACGCCCCTTTATAGCCCCTGTGACGCCACAGAAAGCAAGCCAATCACTGCAATGCCCTTCTCTAAGATGGTGGGGACTGAGACCTATGTCATCACGCTGCCCACACTCTGCATCCACCTTCATTGGCTGAGAAATGGCGCTTTTTGCGTCATTGAAACGCGACTTTGGCGCGAAAGTCGCGTACCGCATGGCCGACCCCACACAGGGGTTGGGTTTCATGAAACCCGACTTTGCCAAAAGTCGGCGACTTATGAAAATGACTGACCCGTTTCGCTCAACCCTAGTAGGCGCCGATCTGAAGTCAAGAGGAGATGATGTTCCAGGCGCATGCGCACCGCCAAGCAGGGAAAAACTCTAAAGATACCGCCCCCTATCAATGGTTGTTATTAGACTGTAAGTGGCGCCAAAAGAAAACAGATAAAGGGGGAGGAAATGGAATAGCGCTCATGTTGGATACAGGAAGCATATATGAAAAGGGAGAGAAAGGGTTCATGGGGTATATTAAAGGGAACCTGTCACCTGAATTTGGCGGGACCGGTTTTCGGTCATATGGGCGGAGTTTTCAGGTGTTTGATTCACCCTTTCCAAGATTGCCTTGCGCAGGCGTGTACTACGGAGGATCGAGAATGAACTTCAATCCAATATTGCGGCCAGCATGCAGCCAGCGGGTAAGGAAAGGGTGAATCAAACACCCAAAAACTCCGCCCATATGACCGAAAACTGGTCCCGCCAAATTCAGGTGACAGGTTCCCTTTAAGAGCAATCAGTAGAGCACCTAGGATTACTATTGGACAAGGGGGGGGTCACCAATGACCCCTTAACCGCCAAGAGCAAGTGACACTACTCTCTCCTCCTCCTCCTGGACCTGTCGGCTGCCTTTGACACAGTGGACCATTCCCTATTACTACAGATCCTCTCATCCCTTGGCATCACAGACTTGGCCCTATCCTGGATCTCGTCATACCTAACAGACCGGACATTCAGCGTCTCCCATTCACACACCACCTCCTCACCTCACCCCCCTATCTGTCGGAGCCCCACAAGGCTCAGTCCTTGGGCCCCTGCTCTTCTCCATTTACACCTTTGGCCTGGGACAGCTCATAGAATCTCATGGCTTTCAGTATCTCCTCTATGCTGATGACACACAGATCTACATCTTTGGACCAGATATCACCACCCTACTAACCAGAATCCCTCAATGTCTGTCCACTATTTCATCCTTCTTCTCCGCTAGATTTCTGAAACTTAACATGAACAAAACAGAATTCATCATCTTTCCCCCATCTCACGTGACTCCCCCAGCGAACCTATCCATTACAGTAAATGGCTGCCTACTCTCCCCAGTCCCACAAGCTCGCTGTCTCGGGGTAATCCTTGACGCTGATCGCTCCTTTAAACCACATATGCAAGCCCTTTCCACTTCCTGACGACTTCAACTCAAAAATATTTCACGAATCCGTTCATTCCTCAACCATGAATCTGCAAAAACCCTAGTCCATGCCCTCATCATCTCTCGCCTTGACTATTGCATCCTCCTGCTCTGTGGCCTCCCCTCGAACACTCACACCCCTCCAATCTATTCTAAACTCTGCTGCCTGACTAATCCACCTGTCCCCCGCTATTCCCCGGACTCTCCCCTCTGTCAATCCCTTCACTGGCTCCCCATTGCCCAAAGACTCCACTACAAAACCCTAAAAGGAGCCTGACGACTCACCTCTTCCGACAAGCCTATAACCTGCAGTAATCACCGATCGACCAAACCGCTGCATGACCAGCTCTACCCTCGCCTACTGTATTCTCACCCATCCCTTGTAGATTGTGAGCCCTCGCGGGCAGGGTCCTCACTCCTCCTGTACCAGTTATGACTTGTATTGTTTAAGATTAGTGTACTTGTTTTTATTATGTATACTCCTCCTCACATGTAAAGCGCCATGGAATAAATGGCGCTATAACAATTAATTATTATTTATTGTTATAGCGCCATTTATTCCATATATGGTGAATTAACCCCTTCCCGACCTTTGACGCCACGTAGGCGTCATGAAAGTCGGTGCCAATCCGACCCATGACGCCTATGTGGCGACATGGAAAGATCGCGTCCCTGCAGGCCGGGTGAAAGGGTTAACTCCCATTTCACCCGATCTGCAGGGACAGGGGGAGTGGTAGTTTAGCCCAGGGGGGGTGGCTTCACCCCCTCGTGGCTACGATCGCTCTGATTGGCTGTTGAAAGTGAAACTGCCAATCAGAGCGATTTGTAATATTTCACCTATTATAACGGGTGAAATATTACAATCCAGCCATGGCCGATGCTGCAATATCATCGGCCATGGCTGGAAATACTAATGTGCCCCCACCCCACCCCACCGATCGCCCCCCCAGCCCCCCGATCTGTCCGGTACACTGCTCCGGCTCCCCTCCGTGCTTCAATCACCCCCCCGTGCTCCGATCACCCCCCCTGCACTCCGATCCACCCCCCCGTGCTCCGTTCCACACCCCCGTGCTCCGTTCCACCTCCCCCGTGCTCCGTTCTACCCCCCCGTGCTCCGTTCCACCCCTCCCGCGCTCCGATTCGCCCCCCCATGCTCCGATCCCCTCCCCCCCCCGTGCTCCTTCCCCACCCTATCATACTTACCGATCCTGCCGGTGTCCGTCCGTCTTCTCCCCGGGCGCCGCCATCTTCCAAAATGGCGGGTGCATGCGCAGTGCGCCCGCCGAATCTGCCGGCCGGCAGATTCGTTCCAAAGTGCATTTTGATCACTGAGAGAGATTATATCTCAGTGATCAAAATAAAAAAAATAATAAATGACCCCCCCCCTTTGTCACCCCCATAGGTAGGGACAATAAAAAAAATAAAGAAATTTTTTTTTTCCACTAATGTTAGAATAGGGTTAGGGGTAGGGCTAGGGTTAGGGCTAGGGGTAGGGTTAGGGGTAGGGTTAGGGTATGTGCACACGTATTCTGGTCCTCTGCGGATTTTTCCGCTGCGGATTTGATAAATCCGCAGTGCTAAACCGCTGCAGATTTATGGCGGATTTAGCGCGTTTTTTCTGCGCATTTCACTGCGGTTTTACAACTGCGATTTTCTATTTGAGCAGTTGTAAAACCGCTGCGGAATCCGCACAAAGAAGTGACATGCTGCGGAATGTAAACCGCTGCGTTTCCGTGCAGTTTTTCCGCAGTGTGTGTACAGCGATTTTTGTTTCCCATAGGTTTACATTGAACTGTAAACTCATGGGAAACTGCTGCGGATCCGCAGCGTTTTCCGCAGCATGTGCACATACCTTTAGAATTAGGCCATGTGCACACGGTGCGGATTTGGCTGCGGATCCGCAGTGGATTGGCCGCTGCGGATTCGCAGCAGTGTTCCATCAGGTGTACAGTACCATGTAAACATATGGAAACCAAATCCGCTGTGCCCATGGTGCGGAAAATACCGCGCAGAAACGCTGCGTTGTATTTTCCGCAGCATGTCAATTCTTTGTGCGGATTCCGCAGCGTTTTACACCTGTTCCTCAATAGGAATCCGCAGGTGAAATCCGCACAAAAAACACTGGAAATCCGCGGAAAATCCGCAGGTAAAACGCAGTGCCTTTTACCCGCGGATTTTTAAAAAATGATGCTGAAAAATCTCACACGAATCCGCAACGTGGGCACATAACCTTAGGGTTAAGGTTGGAATTAGGGTTGTGGTTAGGGGTGTGTTGTGGTTAGGGTTGTGATTAGGGTTATGGCTACAGTTGGGATTAGGGTTAGCGGTGTGTTGGGGTTAGGGTTAGGTTTAGGGCTGTGATTAGGGTTATGGCTACAGTTGGGATTAGGGTTAGGGATGTGTTGGGGTTAGGGTTAGGGCTGTGATTAGGGTTATGGTTACAGTTGGAATTAGGGTTGTGGTTAGGGGTGTGTTGGGGTTAGGGTTGGGGTTAGGGTTGTGATTAGGGTTATGGCTACAGTTGGGATTAGGGTTAGGGGTGTGTTGGGGTTAGTGTTGGAGGTAGAATTGAGGGGTTACCACTGTTTAGGCACATCAGGGGTCTCCAAACACAACATGGCGCCACCATTGATTCCAGCCAATCTCGTATTCAAAAAGTCAAATGGTGCTCCCTCAATTCCGAGCCCTGACGTGTGCCCAAACAGTGGTTTACCCCCACATATGGGGTACCAGCATACTCAGGACAAACTGCGCAACAATTACTGGGGTCCAATTTCTCCTGTTACCCTTGTGAAAATAAAAAAATGCTTGCTAAAACATCATTTTTGAGGAAAGAAAAATGATTTATTATTTTCACGGCTCTACGTTGTAAACGTCTGTGAAGCACTTGGGGGTTCAAAGTGCTCACCACATATCTAGATAAGTTCCTTGGGGGGTCTAGTTTCTAAAATGGGGTCACTTGTGGGGGGTTTCTACGGTTTAGGCACACCAGGGGCTCTGCAAACGCAACGTGACAATTCCATCAAAGTCTGCATTTCAAAAGTCACTACTTCCCTTCTGAGCCCCAACGTGTGCCCAAACAGTGGTTTACCTCCACACATGGGGTATCGGCGTACTCAGGAGAAACTGAACAACAACTTTTGGGGTCCAATTTCTCCTGTAACCCTTGGGAAAATAAAAAATTCTGGGCTAAATAATTATTTTTGAGGAAGAAAACGTATTTATTATTTTCACGGCTCTGCATTATAAACTTCTGTGAAGCACTTGGGGGTTTAAAGTGCTCACCACACATCTAGATTAGTTACTTTGGTGGACTAGTTTCCAAAATGGGGTCATTTCTGGGGGATCTCCAATGTTTAGGCACACAGGGGCTCTCCAAATGTGACATGGTGTCCGCTAATGATTGGAGCTAATTTTCCATTTAAAAAGCCAAATGGCATGCCTTCCCTTCCGAGCCCTGCCATGCGCCCAAACAGTGGTTTACCCCCACATATGGGGTATCAGCATACTCAGGACAAACTGGACAACAACATTTGGGGTCCAATTTCTCCTATTACCCTTGGCAAAATAGGAAATTCCAGGCTAAAAAATCATTTTTGAGGAAAGAAAAATTATTTTTTATTTTCATGGCTCTGCGTTATAAACTTCTGTGAAGCACCTGGGGGTTTAAAGTGCTCAATATGCATCTAGATAAGTTCCTTGGGGGGTCTAGTTTCCAAAATGGGGTCACTTGTGGGGGAGCTCCAATGTTTAGGCACAAAGGGGCTCTCCAAACGCGACATGGTGTCCGCTAACAATTGGAGCTAATTTTCCATTCAAAAAGTCAAATGGCGCGCCTTCCCTTCCGAGCCCTGCCGAGTGCCCAAACAGTGGTTTACCCCCACATATGAGGTATCGGCGTACTCGGGAGAAATTGCCCAACAAATTTTATGATCCATTTTATCCTATTGCCCATGTGATAATGAAAAAATTGAGGCGAAAAGAATTTTTTTGTGAAAAAAAAGTACTTTTTCATTTTTACAGATCAATTTGTGAAGCACCTGAGGGTTTAAAGTGCTCAGTTGGCATCTAAATAAGTTCCTTGGGGGGTATAGTTTCCAAAATGGGGTCACTTGTGGGGGAGCTCCAATGTTTAGGCACACAGGAGCTTTCCAAACGCGACATGGTGTCCGCTAACGATGGAGATAATTTTTCATTCAAAAAGTCAAATGGCGCTCCTTCCATTCCGAGCCTTACCATGTGCCCAAACAGTGGTTTATCCCCACATATGAGGTATCAGTGTACTCAGGAGAAATTGCCCAACAAATTTTAGGATCCATTTTATCCTGTTGCCCATGTGAAAATGAAAAAATTGAGGCTAAAAGAATTTTTTTGTGAAAAAAAAGTACTTTTTCATTTTTACGGATCAATTTGTGAAGCACCTGGGGGTTCAAAGTGCTCACTATGCATCTATATAAGTTCCCTGGGGCGTCTAGTTTCCAAAATGGGGTCACTTGTGGGGGAGCTCCAATTTTTAGGCACACGGGGGCTCTCCAAACGTTACATGGTGTCCGCTAAAGAGTGGAGCCAATTTTTGATTCAAAAAGTCAAATGGCGCTCCTTCCCTTCCAAGCCCTGCCGTGCGCCCAAACAGTGGTTTACCCCCACATATGAGGTATCAGCGTACTCAGGACAAATTGGACAACAACTTATGTGGTTCAGTTTCTCCTTTTACCATTGGGAAAATAAAAAAATTGTTGCTAAAAGATAATTTTTGTGACTAAAAAGTTAAATGTTCATTTTTTCCTTCCATGTTGCTTCTGCTGCTGTGAAGCACCTGAAGGGTTAATAAACTTCTGGAATGTGGTTTTGAGTACCTTGAGGGGTGCAGTTTTTAGAATGGTGTCACTTTTGGGTATTTTCAGCCAAATAGACACCTCAAACTGACTTCAAATGTGAGGTGGTCCCTAAAAAAATGGTTTTGTAAATTACGTTGTAAAAATGAGAAATCGCTGGTCAAATTTTAACCCTTATAACTTCCTAGCAAAAAAAAATTTTGTTTCCAAAATTGTGCTGATGTAAAGTAAACATGTGGGAAATGTTATTTATTAACTATTTTGTGTCACATAACTCTCTGGTTTAACAGAATAAAAATTCAAAATGTGAAAATTGCGAAATTTTCAAAATTTTCGCCAAATTTCCGTTTTTATCACAAATAAACGCATAATTTATTGACCTAAATTTACCACTAACATGAAGCCCAATATGTCACGAAAAAACAATCTCAGAACCGCTAGGATCCGTTGAAGCGTTCCTGAGTTATTACCTCATAAAGGGACACTGGTCAGAATTGCAAAAAACGGCAAGGTCTTTAAGGTCAAAATAGGCTGGGTCATGAAGGGGTTAAGGACTGGTTATGTATAAAAATAAGAATGAATGAAGAAATGAATAATAAAGTGAAGTGATAAAGAGGGAAGAAGGGAATAAAAACATATATAATGAAATATAGGTTTATATATAACAATATAAATACATTAAATAGATTAAAAATTCTAATTTAGTGATTATACAAACCTATATTATAAAGTTACCATAAAAAAAGAATTGCCGAAAAGGCCACAAAGTGTAAACACAAAGTGGTATGTTTTGCATGTAGGCATTTTTATCATGCAAACTTGAAATCTTAACAAAGGTGACTGGGCTTTAAAAGCGTCTATTCTATCATCTATGCATTTGTTTTCTGGTAGCCTGAAGCAAATTTTTGGTGTTGTTTAGCTACTAAGCAGACCTGTAGCTGTAGTGCGCTGCCATTAAATCTGACGGATTTACGTATATCATATTTGGCATAAGATTATTTGCCCCTGTAATTGTTTTTTTTAATCTTTTATGGCATGTAGGAGATTCTGCAAAATGTCAAATTCTGCAAAACCGCGAAGGTGACACCAACTACACAACTTGTTGGACTGAATTACCTTTTGTCTGCAATCACCAAAAAGGTAAAATTTAGAGATTCTATAAATGTTACTCTTTGCTTAGAAAAAATACTTTTGGTTGTGCAGCTTTTCTGAAAAAGTTTAATCAATTTTTTTTTTTTTTTTTTTACTTTGTTTTGATTCACTTTTCTAAACTTGTGTAATTGTTTTGAGAAATAACATACTCAAAATCTAAAAAATAGTGGCTTTTTGCTTTGTAAAAATACAGTTCCACCGATTCTGATCTATGGTAAATTTACAATGGGCCATAGAGCTGATAGTTATGCATTGAATATGGATTTAGATGATTTGGATTTATATTTTACATGTACCATAAGACACTTATAAGACACTTTCCCTTAACAAAATCTTTTTTTTTTTTTTTTTCCCTAGAGGTCTTTAAGAAGTTTCAAGATGCCAAAACAACAAGTCGTGAACAAACTTTTGCGAACAAAGTAAATATGATTGCAAACCGAAGTGTGGTGAGTTTTTGCATTTGTAGTTACTTTTCCATTTTTGGTTCTAATTTTTCAGCAGTTACAGATATAGCAGTCAACAAAATGATTAGCGACCCTCTATTGTAATATTGTAGTATGCCAGAGCAATCCAAGCTATTAATATGGGGTTGTAAGAGGTCTCAATGATTTAACCCCTTCCCGACATGCACCGTAGATATATACTCTGTGGGAGCTGCGTTCCCGCAAGCAGCAGTATATGTACGGTGGCACGATCGCGCGGTCTAGTGACATCGACATACAGGAGCATCACGCAGGGAATGAGTTCCCTGCGCGCTTCCATCAGCACAACGCAATGCTATCACGTTGTCCTGATGGTATTCCATGTAGGGAAGGTGCCTCCTCCCCTGCCTGTCAGAAGCTGCTCCAATACTCTGCAATGCAGATGCTTTGCATAGTATCAGAGCAGCGATCTGATGCTATACAGGGATGTCCCAGAATGGGACAATGTACAAAAGTGAAAAAATAAAACAAAATTAAAAAGTGTAAAAATATATATATATTTTTTTAATCCTCAAAGAAAAATAAATGTATTTATTGAAAAAATATATTTTTCATGTAAAAAAAATAAATAAAAGTACATGGATCGCCCCCAGACGCAGGGCCAAGCGTTCTCTGTACCGGGCCTCTCTGCTTCGGTTCTGAGGCTGTCACGGTGGCTAGACCCGGTCCGCGACCCTGCTAAGGGGCGTCCAATAAAGGTGGTGCAGTCTGTCCGGGGTTCGTGACGCCAGCAGCTGGATGGTATACCTTCCCACAGGTGAAGTATGTCCCCAGGGCTTCCCAGTAAGATGGATTGTGATCGTGTGAGGTGCAGGCAAGAACGAGGACACAAGGTTGCAGTCTCTTTACCTCTTTACTGTAGACTTCAGGATCCTCAATCCAGAGCATGTTTAACAGGGCTATCAGAGACCGGCCGGTCCAATGGGCACTTCCAGAGTCTCTTTCGCAGATGGAAATCGTTGCCTACCACTAGCGCCTGTGTGTTGTAGTCCTACCCTGCTGAGCATTCGGAATAGTCCTCACAACTGCTGTTCTCATTCGTCGTTCTCTACAGCTCTCTCTCTTTCTTTAGTTCCAGATGTTGCTAGTTTCTCATCCCCCAGTATGTTTTGGCTAGGACGCACCCGTATGATGGGAAGGCTTGGAGGTCTTCTGGGACCCTAGAGATGCCCCTCTCCCACTGTTGCCCCCTATGTCTTCTTAGGAAATTTAAGGTAGACAGCCAACCTATAATTAACTGTCCTGCGGAGTTCGAAGTAAGGCCTAGAGTCAGTTACTCCTGCGGTGTTCCGGCCACCGGCTACGCGCCTCATTAGGATGTCGCCTCGGTCTCACGGCACGACTCGTACTGGCTCTCCTTTGTGCTTGATCTCGTTTACACTGTTCCACAATATCCATCCCTTTGTGTCTTTCTTAGGATACCGCCGCAAGGTAGTGCAGGCGCGGTTCCGTTACGTTCTGTTCTGTTCGCTAGGCACCTGCCAGGTTCCCACGCCTGACAGGGACCCCCTGTGCCTTCTCCCTGCAACACACCCTGCCACGGGATGTTGCCCGAATCCAACCCAGTCAGCTTCTGACTAACTTCCTATCCAACCCCTAGTTTAACCCCTTAAGCCCCGGGGGTGGTTTGCACGTTAATGACCGGGCCAATTTTTACAATTCTGACCACTGTCCCTTTATGAGGTTATAACTCTGGAACGCTTCAACGGATCTTGGCGATTCTGACATTGTTTTCTCGTGACATATTGTACTTCATGATAGTGCTAAAATTTCTTTGATGTTACCTGCGTTTATTTGTGAAAAAAATGGAAATTTGGCGAAAATTTAGAAAATTTCGCAATTTTCCAACTTTGAATTTTTATGCCCTTAAATCACAGAGATATGTCACGCAAAAAACTTAATAATTAACATTTCCCACATGTCTACTTTACATCAGCACAATTTTGGAAACAAATTTTTTTTTTTGGTTAGGGAGTTATAAGGGTTAAAAGTTGACCAGCAATTTCTCATTTTTACAACAAAATTTACAAAACCATTTTTTTTAGGGACCACCTCACATTTGAAGTCACATTTAGGGGTCTATATAGCAAAAAATACCCAAAAGTGACACCATTCTAAAAACTGCACCCCTAAAGCTGATCAAAACCACATTCAAGAAGTTTATTAACCCTTCTGGTGCTTCATGAGAGCTAAAGCAATGTTGAAAGAAAAAATGAAAATGTAACTTTTTAGTCATGAAAACGATCTTTTAGCAACAATTTTTTTATTTTCCCAAAGGTAACAGGAGAAATTGGACTGCAAAAGTTGTTGTCCAATTTGTCCTGAGTACGCTGATACCCCATATGTGGGGGGAACCACTGTTTGGGCGCATGGCAGGGCTCAGAAGGGAAGGAGCGCCATTTGACTTTTTCAAGCTGGAATTGAGATCGGACTCCATGTCGCGTTTGGTGAGCCCCTGATGTGCCTAAACAGTGGAAACCCCCCACAAGTGACCCCATTTTGGAAACTAGACCCCCCAAGGAACTTATCTAGATGTGTGGTGAGCACTTTTATCCCCCAAGTGCTTCACAGAAGTTTATACCGCCCGTGCGTAAAAATAAAAAAACGCATTTTTTCCACAAACATGATCGTTTAGTCCCCAATTTTTTATTTTCGCAAGGGTAACTGAAGAAATTGGACCATAAAAGTTGTAGTCCAATTTGTCCTGAGTAAGACAATACCCCATCCATATGTGGGGGGGAACCACTGTTTGGGCGCATGGCAGGGCTCAAAAGGGAAGGAGCGCCATAAGACTTTTTCAAGCTAAAATTAGCTGGAATTGAGATCGGACGCCACGTCGCGTTTGGTGAGCCCCTGATGTGCCTAAACAGTGGAAACCCCCCACAAGTGACCCCATTTTGGAAACTAGACCCCCTAAGGAACTTATCTAGATGTGTGGTGAGCACTTTTATCCCCCAAGTGCTTCACAGAAGTTTATACCGCCCGTGCGTAAAAATAAAAAAACGTATTTTTTCCACAAACATGATCGTTTAGTCCCCAATTTTTTATTTTCGCAAGTGTAACTGAAGAAATTGGACCATAAAAGTTGTAGTCCAATTTGTCCTGAGTAGGCTGGTACCCCATATGTGGGAGAAAACTACTGTTTGGGCACACGTCAGGGCTCGGAAGGGACGTAGTGACGTTTTGGAATGCAGGCTTTGATGGAATCGTCTGCGGCCGTCACGTTCCGTTTGAGGAGCCCCTAATGTGCCTAAACAGTGGAAACCCCCCACAAGTGACTTGTCTAGATGTGTGGTGACCGCTTTGAACCCCCAAGTGTTTCACTAAAGTTTATAACGCCCGGGCGTGAAAATAAAAAATCCTATTTTTTGCCCACAAAAATGATCTTTTAGTCCCCAATTTTTTAATTTCCCAAGGGTAACAGGAGAAATTGGACCACAAAAGTTGTTGTCCAATTTGCCCTGAGTACGCTGGTACCCCACATGTGGGAAAAAACTGTTTGGGCACACGTTGGGGCTCGAAAGGGAAGTACTGACGTTTTTGAATGCAGACTTTGATGGAATCGTCTGCGGGCGTCATGTTCCGTTTGCAGAGCCCCTGATGTGCCTAAACAGGAAAAAACCCCACAAGTGACAACATTTTGGAAAGTAGACCCCCAGAGAACCTACGTAGATGTGCCAACTTTGGAATTATTCTATTTCCTGGAAAGTAAATTAGTAGTGCATGGAGGTGTGGTACAATTTAAAGCAATCCTTCATACACAGGCCAGGTTTGTCAGGGCAGGTGTCGCATTGATAGGTGGTGTCCCTTCGAATTCCTCTTTTGTAGCACACTCGGCACCTTTTTTGCGGCTTACCTTTTTTTTCAGTTGGCGGGACCACCCCAGGAAAATGCTGGCCTGGTACGATACGTGCACCTTCAGTTCCAGAAGTACTGGGGCCCGCTCCTTCCCTCGTGCCAAACATCAGGGCCTTAACCACTACCTCTTGGAAATGAAGGTGCGACATATCGGTGTTGCGTGCACATCGTGACAGCAGGAAAGCATTGAGCATTGCCATTTGTACGATGTGCACGGACAGCTTTTTGTACCACACCCTGGCCTTTCTCAAAGCACTGTACGGTTGGAGGAGTTGATCGGAGAGATCAACGCCCCCCATGTTTTTGTTGTACCCAAGTACACAGTCCGGTTTGAAGACCTGTGCAGAGGTACCCCGAACAGTGCTGAGGGCGCTGCCATCACCATGTATGGTGGTCAATAGAAGGACATCCCTTTTGTCCTTGTACTTGACAACCAGCAGGTGGTCGCTACATTGGGCTTTGCTCTCACCTTTTCTGAGAATCTGCCCAAGTAGCGTCTTTGGGAGGCCTCTCTGATTTTTGCGGACAGTACCGCAGGCTGCGGTACCTCGCGCAAAGAGAGATTTGTAGAGTGGGATGCTGGAATAAAAGTTATTGGTATAGAGGTGATAACCTTTATCCAGCAGTGGGTGCACCAAATCCCAGACTATTTTCCCACTCACTCCCAGGACAGGGGGACACTCAGGCGGTTCAATCCTGCTGTCCTTCCCCTCGTAGACTCTAAAGCTGTGGATGTACCCTGAGGTACTCTCACACAGCTAGTAGAGTTTGATTCCGTACCTGGCCCTCTTGCTGGGCAGGTATTGACGGAATCCGAGCCGCCCCTTAAAATGAATTAAGGACTCATCCACGCAGATGTCCCTTTGAGGCACGTACACTTCTGCAAACTTTTTGTTGAAGTGTTCGATGACCGGCCGAACTTTGAACAGACGGTAAAAGTTGGGGTCATCTCGTGCGGGACACCATGCATTATCGGAATAATGCAGGAATTTATGGATGGCCTCAAAACGCGTCCGGGTCATGACCATTCTGAATACTGGAGTGTTATATAAAATATCCACACTCCAATATTGCCGAAGTTCAGGCTTTTTCAGAATCCCCATATGGAGGACCAGGCCCCAAAACTGCATCATTTCAACTGCGTCTACAGGAGACCAGTTAGAATATGATGAACCCGAGTTTTGGTCCAAAAATTGCCGAGCATACAGATTAGTTTGCTCCACCATGAGGTTGACGAAAGCCTCAGAGAAAAAGACTTTGAAAAAGTCTAGTTCTGTGAGGCCGGTGGTGTCAAACTTGATTCCTGATTCTGCCACAAAATCAGGAATCAGTGGCTCGTAATTTTCGGGGGGCCTGGTCCATATGGGATCCGCAGTGGGGTGTGCTGGTTCGTCTTCAGCAATGGTGGGCCTAGCCTCATCTTCTGTCCTGCGGCGTCTGCGTGGCGGTTCTGCAGGGCCGGAGGAGGAAGATGAGGAGTGGGAAGAGGATGAGGAAGAATCAGAAAAATAAAGAAAAGTGGGATCCTCTCCCTCGCTATCCGTGTCGGAGGCAAGGAAAGCATATGCCTCCTCCACTGAATAGCGCTGTTGGGACGAACGGGACGAGCGGGACATTATTTTTGTAAGTGTGGTGCTTGAGTGTACTTTATTGGTAACTATGTGTAAGTGTTGGAGGATAGTGCTTGGTGCAAACTACTCTGAAAAGAAAAAGCTAAAGGAAAAAAAAATACCTGTGAAAGAAAAGTATAAAACAGCAGGCCCTAGCTCTGATAAGTGAACCGCGTCCCTTACCAAAGTTTAAAGAGAAGTTTTGGCGTGCACTCAGTCTGCTAGAGGCGAGGTGCTGGTGTAATGGACCAATTGGTCCTAAGTAATAATAAATATTTGTAATTCACCGCACACTCTAATTGAATTCTGTACAATGAGTATATGCAAATAAAATGTGGATTTATTTATACACTTGGGAGCATAACAGAATAAAGCAGCTCATGCGATCTGACACAACGTTTCGGCTCCTCCGGAGCCTTTTTCACGTGATCGCTGTAAATGAAACATATATACACCAAGTAAATAAACAAAAAAATGATAATAATAAAGGGAGAAAAACAAGAAGAAAATATGTACAAAAGAAAAAACATTACAACATCCTAGTGTCCATGTGATGTAGACACTTTTGTTAATATAGTCTTATCTCTGGATCAATGTAGAAGGCTGTTGGACTGTCCCGGGGAACAAGACAGGGATCACTTGTAGTACAAACGAGCCGGCTGGGAGAAACAGGGGGGGGGGGAGGGAAGGGAAAGGGGGAAGGACGGGGGGGGGGGGGGGAAGAAAAGGGGAAGAAGGGGAAGGGGTGGGGGGAAGGAGAAGGAGGAGGGAATTCCTGAGATAGGCATCATCCACAGAGCAGCATGGATATAGGATGGCAAAAACATGGGATAACAGTAATAAAACATATGTCCAAAGGTATCAATGCATATTTCAGAAGAAAGGTATTACCTTATGCCAGTGTGAGAGGAACATACGAATGAGGGAAAGAGATCCCAATGGTGACACTTACACTGTAAGGAACAGTGGAATATAGTTAGTATAACCAAGAAGAAGGTAAATGTACCCAAAGATACAGACGAAAAGGGTACCTAATGAGGTTGCAACGGCCTATGATTGACTGCTGGCCAGATGAGGGTACTCTGTAACGAGAATAGTATGTGGGTACCGCTGTGTATATAAGTGTATATCAATGTATATCAATGGTGATCAGTGGTAAAGGTTTCAGGGGAAACCTGACCCTAGATGGTTACCTGTTTCAGTCGCTGTGCTAAGCGGCGCTCCCGCGCCCTGCTAGTGCTGGCGTGTGCTGCACATGGTAGGGGTCCGGCTTAAATGTAGTACCGTACCGCTGTACCGGAAGTACGCGGTCCGGACCGGAAGTGACGTATCGCCAGTGATACCCATGGAGTGCGCGTGCGCTGCCGGCGCCATTGTAACCTAGTCTATCTGACCATCAGGGTAGCTGGTGTAGTGCGCAGGCGCATAACAGCGCTGGGTAGCCTAGGAATGTACGTATGGGTGTGCGGTACGGATGTGCAGTGGTGTCACAATAAATGCTAATTAATGACCACCATGTAGATGCATATGATGTATAAGTGCTGAGATGTATAGAGACACAATTGGGTCTGTAAGTGGGCAAAAGGGATCTGGTAACTACACAAGGGGATGGGGTAGCCTATAGAGAAAAGGGGGAATATATGAAAATGCAAGGGAAAATTATCTAGGGTACCAGTGAGGGGTAAGGGCAAACTCACCTAGTGCCATAGTACCTTAGCGGGTCTGTAGGGTAAAAAAGGAGAGGATAGTTAATAACATGCTCATGATAGCCAGTCTATTTCCCTATTAAGCCCTTTAGGAGTAAGGGTATCTAATTTATGTATCCAGAACGTTTCACGTGATTTGAGTAGTTTTATGTGGTCTCCCCCTCTTCTGGGACGGGGGACACGCTCGATGACCTGGAACCTAAGTTGGGCCACTGTGTGATTGTACCTTGAGAAATGATCCGGCAGGGGAAGCCATGTCTTGCCACACCTAATTGTGGACTTATGGCTGGCGATGCGGTCTTTTATATGTTGTGTGGTCTCCCCCACGTAGAGGAGACCACATGGGCACTTGACTAAGTAGACAACAAAGTTAGAATTGCATGTATGGAAACCACGTATTGGATACGTTTTCCCAGTCCTGGGATGGGTTATATTGTCTGCTTTAATGATGTTGGAACATGCTGCGCAGTTTAAACAAGGGAATGCCGGATCATTTCTCAAGGTACAATCACACAGTGGCCCAACTTAGGTTCCAGGTCATCGAGCGTGTCCCCCGTCCCAGAAGAGGGGGAGACCACATAAAACTACTCAAATCACGTGAAACGTTCTGGATACATAAATTAAATACCCTTACTCCTAAAGGGCTTAATAGGGGAATAGACTGGCTATCATGAGCATGTTATTAACTATCCTCTCCTTTTTTACCCTACAGACCCGCTAAGGTACTATGGCACTAGGTGAGTTTGCCCTTACCCCTCACTGGTACCCTAGATAATTTTCCCTTGCATTTTCATATATTCCCCCTTTTCTCTATAGGCTACCCCATCCCCTTGTGTAGTTACCAGATCCCTTTTGCCCACTTACAGACCCAATTGTGTCTCTATACATCTCAGCACTTATACATCATATGCATCTACATGGTGGTCATTAATTAGCATTTATTGTGACACCACCGCACATCCGTACCGCACACCCATACGTACATTCCTAGGCTACCCAGCGCTGTTATGCGCCTGCGCACTACACCAGCTACCCTGATGGTCAGATAGACTAGGTTACAATGGCGCCGGCAGCGCACGCGCACTCCATGGGTATCACTGGCGATACGTCACTTCCGGTCCGGACCGCGTACTTCCGGTACAGCGGTACGGTACTACATTTAAGCCGGACCCCTACCATGTGCAGCACACGCCAGCACTAGCAGGGCGCGGGAGCGCCGCTTAGCACAGCGACTGAAACAGGTAACCATCTAGGGTCAGGTTTCCCCTGAAACCTTTACCACTGATCACCATTGATATACATTGATATACACTTATATACACAGCGGTACCCACATACTATTCTCGTTACAGAGTACCCTCATCTGGCCAGCAGTCAATCATAGGCCGTTGCAACCTCATTAGGTACCCTTTTCGTCTGTATCTTTGGGTACATTTACCTTCTTCTTGGTTATACTAACTATATTCCACTGTTCCTTACAGTGTAAGTGTCACCACTGGGATCTCTTTCCCTCATTCGTATGTTCCTCTCACACTGGCATAAGGTAATACCTTTCTTCTGAAATATGCATTGATACCTTTGGACATATGTTTTATTACTGTTATCCCATGTTTTTGCCATCCTATATCCATGCTGCTCTGTGGATGATGCCTATCTCAGGAATTCCCTCCTCCTTCTCCTTCCCCCCCACCCCTTCCCCTTCTTCCCCTTTTCTTCCCCCCCCCCCCCCCCCCCCCCCCCGTCCTTCCCCCTTTCCCTTCCCTCCCCCCCCCCCTGTTTCTCCCAGCCGGCTCGTTTGTACTACAAGTGATCCCTGTCTTGTTCCCCGGGACAGTCCAACAGCCTTCTACATTGATCCAGAGATAAGACTATATTAACAAAAGTGTCTACATCACATGGACACTAGGATGTTGTAATGTTTTTTCTTTTGTACATATTTTCTTCTTGTTTTTCTCCCTTTATTATTATCATTTTTTTGTTTATTTACTTGGTGTATATATGTTTCATTTACAGCGATCACGTGAAAAAGGCTCCAGAGGAGCCGAAACGTTGTGTCAGATCGCATGAGCTGCTTTATTCTGTTATGCTCCCAAGTGTATAAATAAATCCACATTTTATTTGCATATACTCATTGTACAGAATTCAATTAGAGTGTGCGGTGAATTACAAATATTTATTATTACTTACCAAAGTTTGGCGGCTGCTGGGTGTGTGAACGGGGATGTGAAAAAAAACCCGCAGGCACGAGAGCTCTGATAAATGAACCGTGTCACTTACCAAAGTTCAGCGGCTGCTGGGTGCGTGCACAGGGATGTGAGAAAAAAAAAAAAAAAAAGGAAAGCACGGGTTAGATGCGGTGGGGTGAGCGCACGGAGATGTGGGAAAAAAAAAAAAAAAAAAGGAAAGCACGGGTTAGACGTGGTGGGGTGAGCGCACGGAGATGTGGGGGAAAAAAAAGGAAAGCACGGGTTAGATGCGCGCGGGGTGAGCGCACGGAGATGTGGGAAAAAAAAAGGAAAGCACGGGTTAGACGCGGCGGGGTGAGCGCACGGAGATGTGGGGGGAAAAAAAAGGAAAGCACGGGTTAGATGCGCGCGGGGTGAGCGCACGGAGATGTGGGAAAAAAAAAAAAAAAAGGAAAGCAGGGGTAAGACGCGGTGGGGTGAGCGCACGGAGATGTGGGGGAAAAAAAAGGAAAGCACAGGTTAGATGCGCGCGGGGTGAACGCATGGAGATGTGGGAGAAAAAAAAAAAGGAAAACGGCAGGCACAAGCTCTGATAAGTGAACTGCGTCACTTATCAAAGTTTGGCGGCTGCGGGATGGGTGTATGGAATTGGGCAAAGGGGGCTGCTGAAAAAAAAGGGAGCACGAGTGTTGATCGGTGAACTGCGTCACCAATCAACGCTCGGCGGCTGCTAAACATGCGCACGGAGGCGGCGCAAAGAGGGACGGAGGGGGTAAAGAAGGGGGGGATGGGGGGGTGAAATGAGACCGGGTAGGGGCTGTTAGCACTTACCTTTTGTAGTCTCTCTTCTTTCTTTGGTTTTCTTTCTTTGGTTTTCTTTCTTCCGCTTTTTTGTATCGCAGGGGATTGTGGTGTTACAGGCTTCTGTAGCACCACAAGGCCCAGCAAGACAAGATCTGGCTGTGTGACCGCTCAGCAGGAGTCCCTCAGCTAGAGTGAGGACCCCTGCAGAGCGGTCACACAGGTCACCTGCAGGTGACAGACAGGTCACAGAGCGGTCACACCGCTGCTGTGAGCTGTCATTGGTGGGATCGAATGATAACATCGATCCCACCAATCCCTGCAGGGCTTGGTGACCATGGCAACTGCCTAGGATCCCTCCGATCCTAGGCAGGTCACTGCCAGGTCACCAGCAGGGCACACAGCGGTCACAACGTGACCGCCGCTGTGCCCTGTGATTGGCGCGATCGTTGATCGCACCAATCAGCTCCTGCAGGCCCTGCTGGGCCTGCACTAGTCACTGGCCTGTGATCGGTGCCATGGCAGCACCGACCCAGGCCGCTACAGCAGGGGGCAGGGGGTATGACAGCCGGCACGGGGCAGGGAAAAGCCGGGCACGGGGCAGGGAACAGCTGGGCACAGCGCGGTAACACCGCCGCTGTGCCCGGTGATTGGCGCGATCGTCGTTCGCATCGATCGCGCCAATCAGCCTCTGCAGGCCCTGCTGGGCCTGCACTAGGCTCTGGCCTACGATCGGTGCTATTGCAGCACCGATCCAGGCCAGTACAGCAGGGCACAGCGGCGGTAATACCGCCGCTGTGCCCTGCGATTGGCGCGATCGATACGATCGGCGATCGTGCCAATTCGGGGGGTTTTTGCCGGTGCCTGGCAACGCCAGGCACCGGCCCTAGGATCGAGTACATCGGTACTCGATCCTAGCCTGCGACCTCATTGTTTCAGCCGCTCCGATTGGCTGAAACAATGAGGAACGCTGTGATTGGCTGTTCAGAATTGAACAGCCAATCACAGCGATCCAGAGGCCTGGGGGGCGAAGCCATGCCCGGGGATGTCGGCGCCATCTTCCTCCAGGTAAGATGGCGCCGGAAATTTAATGCGATCACCGCGATTTAAGTCGCGATGTCGCATTAAACACTATGACGTACTATCCCGTCACTGGGAATTAAGTCCCAGGTCACCTGGACGGGATAGTACGTCATATGGGATAAAGGGGTTAACCAGTGTGAGGAGTGGCCCAATAAATAAAGCCTTTTGCTCCCCCTAGTGGCCGGAGTGTGAAGTGTAATGTGTTCTGGTGATACCTGGTCAGGAGAATTCCTTC
This sequence comes from Ranitomeya imitator, assembly GCF_032444005.1. Taxonomy (NCBI): domain Eukaryota; kingdom Metazoa; phylum Chordata; class Amphibia; order Anura; family Dendrobatidae; genus Ranitomeya; species Ranitomeya imitator. The sequence goes on from NC_091283.1 coordinate 199,314,985, forward strand.
AGTGCCATCAGACGTATCATCACTCCCCTTAGTGGCAGAGCGTCATACTGCAACGACCAGATCTCTGGGGCGCTGCACTCACATATTTGGTATCACTGCATCTGTAACGACCCACTCTATAAAACCACTGAAATCATCTTGTCTCACAATAAACAAGCTGCCATTTAACTCCATCAGCAGAAAAATAGTCATGGCTCTCAGAATAAAGCGATGCAAAACATTTTTCATTTTTAGAAATGGGTTTAGCCACAAGCACTCTCGGGGTTCAAGTGTCAGCTCTGGGGGCACTATACAATAGTAATTTGGCCAGCAATCACTGGATAGCTAGGTTCTTCAAGGCAGCAACTAGGTCCAGGCCAATTGTTAAGCAAAAATTAGTTCCATGGGACCTAAATCTTGTGCTCTCAGCTCTAACGCAAGCTCTATTTGAACCTATTGATACTGCCCCAATTAAAATCCTATCTTTAAAAAGCGCCCTTTTAGTTGTGCTCACATCCGCAAGGAGGGTTAGTGACCTACAAGCTCTGTCTAGACAACCTCCGTACATGCAGATTAGAGAAGATAGATCATTAAGAAACCTGAATCTCTTTACCTTCCAAAAGTAGCTTCAAATTTTCATAGATTGCAGGAAGTTGTTCTACCTTCGTTCTGTCATAATCCAATGATAAGGAACGTAAATTCCATTCTCTAGATGCAAGAAGGTGTCTTCTCCGGTATATTTCAGCTACTAACACTTGGAAGAAAGATAATTCCCTATTTGTATCCTTTCAGAGAGTTAGATAGGGGCTTAGAGTGCCCAAAAACACGCTAGCTAGATGGATCGGGGAGGCGATCTCTTTAGCTTTAGCCATGGCTACTTCCTGGGTGGAGAGATCAGAGGTGTCGATTGAAGACATTTGTAAGGCGGCCACATGGTCTTCTCCATCTACTTTCCTTAAACACTATAGACTGGATCTGGGTAGCTCCTCCGATCTCACGTTTGGGAGAAGGGTGCGTGAAGGAGTTATCCCTCCCTAGTCTCTTTTACTTCTCTGAAAGTCTCTCGTGGTGCTGTCATGGCGACTGAAAAAATACGTAAGCTACTTACCGGTAGCAGTGTTTTTCAGAAGCCCATGACAGCACCCTTATAATTCCCTACCGTTTTTTTCTCGTATGGGTCAACACTTTCTTTTCCTTTAAGTACTAAGTTTATTCACATGGTGAATTGTACCATCTTTTAAATTGATTATGTGCTACTAACCAGGGAGGTCCACTCATGCTCTGTAAACTGATGCGGAAGAGAGATGCCGCCCTTTTATGTCTGTAGGTTTCCCGTCCCTGAAGGGCGGATCCCCTCTCTCATGGTGCTGTCATGGGCTCCTGAAAAACACCACTACCGGTAAGCAGCTTACGTATTTTAAAATGGGGTCACTTATGGGGGATTCTTCTGAGCTTTGCACTGTGCCTCAAAAGTAGATTTCAATGACATATGGGTTATCGGTAAACTCAGCAGAAGTTGCAAACAAATTTTGGGGTCCATTTTTCCTGTTGCTCTTGTGAAAATGGAAAATTTGGGGCTAAAAATATTTTTGTGGGAAAAATGTCTTTTTTAATTTATTTATTTTTATTTTCACGGCTTAACGTTATAAACTTCAGTGAAGCTCTGGGAGTTCAAGGTGTTCAATACACATCTAGATAGGCTCCCTAAGGGGTCTACTTTCCAAAATGGTGTCATTTGTGGGGGTTTCTACTGTTTAGGCACATCAGGAGCTCTCCAAACGCAACATGGCGTCCGCTAATTATTCCAGCAAATTTTGCATTCAAATGGCACTCCTTCCCTTCCAAGCCCTGCCGTGTGCCCAAACAGTGGTTTTCCTCCACTTATTGGGTATCTCTGCACTCGGGAGCGATTGCACAACAAACTGTATGGAGCAATTTCTCTTGTTACCCCTTATGAAAATGCAAAATTTGGAGCTAAAATAAATTTATTTTGGGGAAAAATGATTGAGTTTCTTTATTTCCATGGCTCTACGTTATAAACTTCTGTGAAGTACCTGTGGATTCAAAGTGCTCAATACATAGATAAGTTCCCTAAGGGGTCTCGTTTCCAAAATTGTCAGTTGTTGGGGGGTTTCCACTGTTTAGGCACATCAGGGGCTCTTCAAACGCGACATGGCATCTGCTAATTATTCCAGCAAATTTTACATTCAAAAAGTGAAATTGCGCTCTTTCGCTTCCAAGCCCTGCCGTGTGCCCAAACAGTAGATTTCCTTCACATATGGGGTACCAGCATGCTCAGGAGAAATTTCACAACAAATTGTAGGGTACATTTTTTCCTGTTACCCTTGCAAAAGTGAAAAAAAAAAAAAAAAGTCTAAAAAATAAATTTTTGTGAAAGAAAAGTAAATGTTTATTTTTTCTTTCCTCATTCCAAAAATTCCTGTGAAGCACCTGAAGGGTTAACAAACTTCTTGAATGTGGTTTTGAGCATATTGAGGGGTACAGTATTTGAATGGTGTCACTTTTGGGTATTTTCTGTCATGTACACCCTTCAAAGTCGCTTCAAATATCTTCTAACTTCTAACCCTTTTAGCTTCCTAACCAAAAAAAATGATTTCCAAAATTGTGCTGATGTAAAGTAGACATGTGGGAAATGTTAATTATTAACTATTTTGTGTGATATGACTCTGATATAAGGGCATAAAAATTAAAATGTTAAAAATTGCCAAATTTTCGTTTTTTTCACAAACGCAAGTTTACCAGTATAATGAAGTACAATATGTCTTAAATAAACATTCTCAGAATCAGTGGGCTCCCATGAAGCGTTCCAGACTTATGACCTCATAAAGTGACAATGTTCAGGATTGTAAGAATTGGCCTAGTCAGGAAAGTGTAAACTGGCTTTGGGGTGAAAGGGTTAAAAATAACCCAAATACCTCAATTATCAGCTACAGCTTATAAAATTACAATACTGACAAATTATTATGCAGCTTCAAGAATTCATTGACTTTCTCAGGAGCCCGGGCTACTAGCTCCAACTTGGCCCTTGTGAGAGACAGAATGTTAAAAAAAAAAAAAAAATTTCCATACATTTTTTTTCCATAAAATCATTTGTATGATTTTTAAATCATTAAATTGCATTTTATTGCATGAAAGAAGTATTTCATCACCTACTAACCAGTAAGAATTCTGTCTCTCAAAGACCTGTTAGGTTTTTTGTTAAGAAGCCTCCTACTCTGCACTTATTACCTGTATTAATTGCACCTGTTTGAACTTGTTACCTGTATAAGAGACACCTGTCCACACACTCAATCAATCACATTCCAACCTCTCGACCATGGCCAAGACCAAAGAGCTATCTAAGGACAACAGTGACAAAATTGTAGACCTGCACAAGGCTGGAATGGGCTACAGGACAATAGGCAAGCAGCTTGGTGAGAAGGCAACAACTGTTGGTGCTATTATTAGCAAATGGAAGAAACACAAGATGACAGTCAATCTTTCTGGGGCTCCACGCAAGATTTCTCCTCAAGGAGTAATGATGATTCTGAGAAAGGTCAGGTATCAGCCCAGAACTACATGGGAGGACCTGGTCGAAGACTTGAAGAAAGTTGGGACCACATTCTCAAACATTGCTATTAGTAGCACAATATGCCGTCATGGATTAGCATCCTCCATTGCACGCAATGTCCCCTGCTCACGCCAGCACATGTCCAAGCCAATTTGAAGTTTGCCAATGACCATCTGGATGATCCAGAGGAGGCATGGGAGAAGGTCATGTGGTCAGATGAAACCAAAATAGAACTTTCTGGTATCAACTCCACTCGCAGTGTGTGAAGGAAGAGGGACGAGTACAACCCCAAGAACACTGTCCAAGCTGTGAAGAACGATTGCAGAAAAGCACCCTTAAAGTATGATGTTTCCCCAAACGGGACAGAATGACTGCACTGTATTGGAGGGAGAATGGATGAGGTCATGTGCGGTGCCCCAGGGTCCAGGTTGTCGCAGTAATGTCGCTTTCCTCCCGGGGAAAGTGATGCTACGTTCAGAGGCAAGGAAGGATAACTGCAGCCAGGTATCACAAACATGCAACAAATTTCATACTCCAGGCCACCAGGGGTGAGCTTCTGATTCTTCACCTACTTACTAGGTGAAGAGATATAGAGATATATATTCTGGTACTCTGTAGGGAGAGTTAGTTCAGTTCCTGTCGGAGAAACAGAGGAAGGAAACAAAGATGTGCTAGAGAGAGAGAGAGAGATTGCCAGAAGGGAGCTTGTCGTGGAACATCAACTGAGGCGGATCCGGTACGATAGGAGAATAGCTGAGCAGACGTGGGGGTCTGCAGCTCCTGGCAGCAAGAAGAAACTGAGAGGGAAAGAACATCAGGCAGAAAGTTCCAGACATCAGTCTGAGGACAGAGTGTCCACGGAGCTGTGCATGCCCTCAGAGCTGCAGCTCCTGGAAAGAGACAATTTGAAAGCAGAATTGTATTGCAGTGAGCGTGAAGGAAGGCAAATGAGAGGATACCAGAAGGGGCCCAGCCCCGAACAGGCTGCCTCCTTCTGAGGCTCAAAGCACTGGTAGCCGGGACACTGAGGTAGTAAGGACCTCTACGCCTTACTTCAGAGACCAGCAGGACAGCTAATTGCATGTTACCTGTCTGCACCTACACCCAGGAGGCACGGTGACACCCCACAGAGCCGGGTTATCTAAGAGACCCTATAAACAGGCTCAAGTCACCAGTCATACGGGTTTTGTCCTATCCTATACGGGGGACAGAGAGAGAGACACTACATCTGTGAGGACCTTATTATAAGCTTATGCAGTAAGGGACTACACCGCTACAGCGCAAGGGAAGGCTATTGATTTTCACCTGGACAAGGGGACCCTGGACATGCCTCTGAACCGGCCGGACTCTGACTGCCCTGTGATCTGGTGCCCTGGACTGTGGATGCTGAAGTCTTCAGTAAAGGTGAAGAGACTGCAAACCTGTGTCCTCATTCTTCTCTGCGCCTCGCACCATCTACACACCGGGAAACCCTTTGGATATACTTCACCTGTGGGAAGGTATACCATCTAGCCGCCATAACATCACCCCAGCGGATCTCCTTAAAGCAGCGTCAGTCACCATGACCGAATACTACAGGTGGCGTCACGAACATAATCCTTATCCCTTTAAAGACCTTCCCCTTTTATACAGATGTCCCAGGGCGACGGACCGGGTCAGCCACAGTGACATCCCCCTTTGAGCCGACCGGACCCGGTACCAAGTACCCCCTTGCCCTGACTGGGCGCTCTGTTATGTTTGCTAATGACAGGTGTTATGAAGGCAATCCAGAAACACAGTGTGCTTAGCGATCAGAGCGCACACAGTGATCTGACAAATACCCAAAAATACAAGAACGAGCTCTGAGACGTGGAAACTCTGTAGACTGCACACCTGATCCTATCCTAAACACAACTAAAAGCGGCTGTGGATTGCGCCTAACAACTACCTAGGCAACTCGGCACAGCCTAAGAAACTAGCTAGCCTGAAGATAGAAAAATAGGCCTGACTTGCCCCAGAGAAATTCCCCAAAGGAAAAGGCAGCCCCCCACATATAATGACTGTGAGTAAGATGAAAAGACAAAACGTAGGGATGAAATAGATTCAGCAAAGTGGGGCCCGATATTCTAGGACAGAGCGAGGACAGTAAAGCGAACTTTGCAGTCTACAAAAAACCCTAAAGCAAAACCACGCAAAGGGGGCAAAAAAAACCCACCGTGCCGAACTAACGGCACGGCGGTACACCCTTTGCGTCTCAGAGCTTCCAGCAAAACAAAAGACAAGCTGGACAGAAAAAAAGCAACAAAAAGCAAAAAGCACTTCGCTATACAGAGCAGCAGGTCACAGGAACAATCAGGAGAAGCTCAGATCCAACACTGAAACATTGACAAGGAGCAAGGATAGCAGCATCAGGCGGAGTTAAGTAATGAAGCAGTTAACGAGCTCACCAGAACACCTGAGGGAGGAAGCTCAGAAGCTGCAGTACCACTTGTGACCACAGGAGTGAATTCAGCCACAGAATTCACAACAGCGCTCCACATGTATCGCCAGATTTTGGCCAACAACCTCCTTCTCTAAATAAGAGCAATGAAGATGGGTCATGGCTGGGTCTTCCAGCATGATAATGACCCGAAACACACAGCTACGGTAAGTAAGCAGTGGCTCTGTAAGAAGCATTTAAAGATCCTGGAGTGTTCTAGCCAGTCTTCAGAACTGAACCCAATAAAAAATCTTTGGAGAGTGCTGAAACTCAATGTTGCCCAGTGACAGCCCTGAAACCTGAAAGATCTGGAGAAGATCTGTATGGAGGAGTGGGCCAAAATCCCTGCTGCAGTGTGTGCAAACTGGGTCAGGAACTACAGGAAACGTCTGACCTCTGTAATTGCAAACAAAGGTTTCTGTACCAAATATTAAGTTTTTGGTTTTTCTATTGTATTAAATACTTATTTTGTGCCATAAAAGGCAAATTAATTATGTAAAAATCATACAATGTAATTTTCTGGATTTTTTTTTTATTTTTAAGATTCTGGCTCTCACAGGTGAAGTGTACCTACAATAAAAATTACAGACCTCTCCATTCTTTGTAGGCGGGAAAACTTGCAAAATAGGTAGTGTATCAAATACTTACTTTCCCCGCTGTATGTGTCTGCAGTGCCCCAGAGTCCTGGTCATTGCAGTAATGTTGTTCTTCCACCAGGGGGAGCGATGTTACGTCTGATGGCACCGAAGGAGTTCACCCTGCCAGGTATCACAGCCACACACACACTTCACATGCCGGTCCACCAGGGGGAGCTAAGGGTTCTATGTACTAGGCCACTCCTCACAAAGGGTAAAACTGGTGGGTTGGTTAGGAAGTCAGTTAGTTGGAGTTGGAGCCAGGAGTAGGAGAGGGAGAGAAGCAGACTGGGCTCGGCCCAGGGAATTCCTGTCAGGCAGACAGAGGAAGAAGGAAAGAACATCAGCGGCTCAAGAGGAAAGAAAGACACGGAGCTGCGCCTGCAACCCATGCGGCAGCCTCCTAAGAAAGGACACGAAAGGAAGTGTGCTGTAGTGAGTGAGCACAGAAGTCATAGCAACAGGAGTGAAACAACAGTGGGAGACCAGCTAGAAGCAGGCTGCCTCCATCTGAGCGCAGATCCGGTGGCCGGAACACCGAGGGAGTAATAGACTCTACGCTTTACTTCAGAGACCGGCAGGGCAGTCGATTCAAAGTTGGCTGTCCGACCTAAACACCTAAGCAGACAAGGTGGCAACGTGGAGGAGGGGTGACACTAGGGTCCCTATAAAATAGCCTCAGGCCACCACCGTCGTACGGGTTATGTCCTATCCAGAGAGAGACAGAGAGAGAGAGAAGTAACAAGAGTGAGGACCTTATGGTAGCTAATGCAAGTAGGGACCTACTTCGTTACTGTGCGCAAGGGGAAGGCTACTGATTTCCACCTGGATAAGGGGACTCTGGAATTGCCATCAGACCGGCCGGACTCTGCCTACCCTGTCATCCGGCACTCTGGACTGTGGATGCTGAAGCCTCCAGTAAAGGTAAAGAGTCTGCACCCATTGTGTCCTCGTTATTTACCGCACCTTGTACCATCCACCATCAACATCTACACCTCTGGGAAGCCCTGGGGATATACTTCACCTGTGGGAAGGTATACCATCTTGCTGCCATTCTATCACCCCAGCGGACCCCTAAGCAGCGTCGGTCACCCTGACCGAACACCACAGGTGGCATCACGAACATTACCGTTATCTACGAACTTTGCCTTTTATTGGGCGCCCCTCATAGGGCCACGGTCCGGGTTGGGCCACCGTGACATCCTCGCTGAGGGAACTGAAGGACCCGGTACCGAGTACCCCATTGCCCTTACGTGGGGGCGAGCCATTTTCTATATATATATGTATGTATTGTATGCTTTGTGTCGCATGCATCATATTATTTGTATGTATCTGGGTTAAATCCTTGCACTGTAGGTCTTAATTAGATGGACCTGGCTAGCTTTGATGAAGATCCTGGAAATGGGTTCACTCTGTGTTAGTCAGCTGAATGTTGAGCAGAGTCGAGTGCATTGAAGCTGGTGAGTGACCAGCCAAAATGTTAGCTGAACCTGGTAGAGACAGGCCAGAGTCTTTCTGAATGGAGACTGCACTGGTCAGCTGGGAAACCTGAGCAGTCTGTGTGTTGCAGCTGCAGAGCAGCCTATTCAGTGTAAACTGTGCATGGAGATAAAGAATTCTGTTTGGCTCTGGAAGCTTCTACAGCTCTGGCTGAAGGTGATACTGAGACTGGTAGGAACCTACCTCTTCTGTGTGTAAAGTATTTTCTCCAGGAGCAAACTTTAATCTGTTCAGGTGAGCGCACTGACATATATGTGCTTGTTGAAAGAGCTGTTCGTTTGCTGTCATACCATTGTGGACCAAAGAGATCGTTTTGGTTTTAAATCCCTTGGCGTTTTATGGAAGCAATAAAACTGCATATGTTTGATCCAAACTGCATTGCCTGTGTGAACACTGTTCAATGCCTACCTGAGAGTGTCAATCCCTAAAATTGCTGTGTTGGATGCTGGCCAGAAGTCCCAAAGAGAACAGATAATTGAAGTGTAAAGATTGAATGTCCTGGGTAAAGGCAGCTAGAGCTTTGCAAACACAGCTGGAAAGCATGGAGGAGATGTCCTGATGGAATGTGACAGTACTGGAATGTCATAGCATCACTGGTGCAGCTTAGAGTTTGGGGGGGGGAGGGGTGCACTGAGAGCTTGGAGCCATCTCTTCAGTGGAGTTGTGATGATCAGGGTTCAAAATGCCAGGGAGTGAGGTTCACATAGCACCTTGGTACAGAGAGATGGTTGAACTGTCCAAATTTCAGAACCAATGGACTGCAGCATTGGCTGGCCCAACTCCTACTTTGTCTACGCTGCCAGCAGTGGTGGTCCTCATCCTGGCAAGGGGTCTCAGGTTTGCCAGGTGACTTAACAGCATCCAAGTGATGGGACTTCTGGACTCAGGGAGTTGAATGACCCTGGTAAGGGGCAAACTTCTGCATGTTAGACCCTGAGAAGAGTGTGGGGTAAAGTGTTACCATGACATGCCAAGAAGTATCCAATTGCCCAAGTCGACATTTGTACAGGCTGTGGTTCCATATTTCAAAGTGGGAGTCGTCAATAACTTGCTGCATGCTATTGTTGAGATTGATAACGTGCTAAGTGGGCAGACTAGTCTGCGGACATGAACATCCATCGACTAGTCAAAGGCCTCATTTCCATATCATAAACAAACTTCAGAAATAGTTTTTCTAAAGATCTGTTTGTGTGTAATGTAATAAAAACACTGTTAGGAAGACACAACTGCTGGTGGTTCTGGGGGAACTGGGAACTGTCAGATTTCCTTTAATCAGACACTCAGCACAAAGACTAAAGGTAACCCTGAAGAAGCTGCAGAGTTCCCAAGAAGAGACTGCAGGCTCTGTTTATATTTACACAATAATCCATACACTCCATAGAGGTGGCCTTTATTGAAAAGTGGGAGAAAAAAGCCTTTACTTACATACACAAATTGCAAGGCTTGTTTTGAGTTTGCCAAAAGACATGTGGGAGACTCCCCAATTATATGAAGGAAGGTACATTTGTCAAATGGGTCCAAAATGGAACTTTTTGGCCACCAAGGTAAACACTATGTCTGTCGGCAAACCATCATAGCTCATCATTCCAAGAACACCATCCCCACAGTGAAACATGGTGGTAGCAGCATCATGTCGTGGGTACCGTATATTTTTTTGGAAGCTGGGACAGGAAAATGGTCCAAGTCGAGTGGAAAATGGATGGTGTGAAATACAGGGATATTCTTAAGCAAAACCCGTTTCTGTGATTTGAGACTGGGATGGAGGTTCAACTTCCAACAAGTCAATGACCCAAAGTATACTGCTAAAGCAACACTCAAATGGTTTAAGGGGAAACTTGTAAATGTTTTGGAGTGGCCTAGTCGCAGCCCAGACCCTAATCAAATGGAAAATCTGTGGTCAGACTTGAAGATTGCTGTTCACTAGAGGAAACCATCGAACTTGAAGGAGTTGGAGGAGTTTTGCCTTGAGGAATGAGGAAAAAGTTCCAGTGGCCAGATGTGTTAAGCTCATAGAGACTTATAAGTCTCCAAAAAGACTTATAGCTCTAATTGCCACAAAAAGAGTTTCTACAAAGTACTTCATTTAGGAGGCGAGTAGTTATGCACAATGAAGTTTTCAGTTATTTTGTCCTATTTGTAGTTTCCTTCACATTAAAAAGAAAACCAAATGTTCATTTGTTCTTTGCATGAACTGATGCAAACTTTAAAAAAAAAAAAAAACCTGTGAAATTTCAAGTTGAGATAGCAAAACACAAAAATGCTGAAGGGGTGAATACCTTTGCAAGCCTGTGTGCATGTATATATGTGTGTGTATATATTTTACACACATATATATACACTCTCTCGGGTTCTATTTCAGTGCTTTGCACACTCTTGACATTCTCTTGTTGAGCTTCATGATGTAGTCACCGGAAATGGTTTTCACTTCACAGGTGTGCCCTGTCAGGTTTAATAAGTGGGATTTCTTGCCTTACAAATGCAGTTGGGACCATCAGTTGGGTTGTGCAGAAGTCTGGTGGATACACCGCTGATAGTCCTACTGAATAGACTGTTAGCTGTTTTTTTCTTGCCATAATACAAATTCTAAGTAAAGAAAAATGAATGGCCATCAATACTTTAAGAAATGAAGGTCAGTCAGTCTGAAAAATTGGGAAAACTTTGAAAGTGTCCCCAAGTGCAAAAACCATCAAATGCTACAAAGAAACTGGGTCACATGAGGACCGCCCCAGGGAAGGAAGACCAAGAGTCACCGCTGCTTCTGAGGATAAGTTTATCCGAGTCACCAGCCTCAGAAATCGCAGGTTAACAGCAGCTCAGATTAGAGACCAGGTCAATGCCACACAGAGTTCTAGCAGCAGACACATCTCTACAACTGTTAAGAGGAGACTTTGTGCAGCAGGCCTTCATGGTAAAATAGCTGCTAGGAAACCACTGCTAAGGACAGGCAACAAGCAGAAGAGACTTGTGTGGGCTAAAGAACACAAGGAATGGACAATAGACCAGTGGAAATCTGTGCTTTGGTCTGATGAGTCAAAATTTAGATCTTTCGTTCCAACCACCGTGTCTTTGTGCGATGCAGAAAAGGTGAACGGATGGACTCTACATGCCTGGTTCCCACCGTGAAGCATGGAGGAGGAGGTGTGATGGTGTGGGGGTGCATTGCTAGTGACACTGTTGGGGATTTATTCAAAATTGAAGGCACACTGAACCAGCATGGCTACCACAGCATCTTGCAGCGGCATGCTATTCCATCCGGTTTGCGTTTAGTTGGACCATCATTTATTTTTCAACAGGATAATGACCCCAAACACACCTCCAGGCTGTGTAAGGGCTATTTGACCAAGAAGGAGAGTGATGGGGTGCTATGCCAGATCACCTGGCCTCCACAGTCACCAGACATGAGCCCAATCGAGATGGTTTGGGGTGACCTGGACCGCAGAGTATACGTATACACATACATACATACATACATACATACATACATACATACATACATACATACATACATTCATACATTCATGCATTCATTCATTCATGCATTCATTCATGCATGCATGCATGCATGCAAACATACATACATACATACATACCGCCAAAAATTGACACTGAAATACAACCCTTATGATTGGCATGATAACCAATCGAACCACGTAAATGTGGTAGATATCCAAGATAAGTATGAATGGAGAATATTATCCTTAGTGATGTCAAGTAGTATTCAGTAGAGAAGAAAGGTGCAATGCACATGTACAGACAATAATGCCATATCAAAAGAATATATAAACAAAAATAAGCAATCTTATAAATAATCTTTTGTCTTTGTCGTTCCCCTTATTTTGAATTCTTTGGACAAGTCACCACCAACTTTGATCTGACCCTGAGATCGTTCCCCTTCCAAAAAAAGGTGGTAGAACTTAGGGGCTCTGTTGTGTTAGCAGATCTGCATCTGGTTGAGAGGTAGCAAAGTTTAGTAGCTTCCCCTGTGGTGGACCTGATATGTGCATAAATTACATGGACTTTTCTTTTTTAGATTCCTGAAAACCTACTTACTAGTGACATTACCCATTTTACTGCACCAGAGGCTTTGGAATGCCTTCAGGCCATTGAACGAGGTCTGGAAATGGAAGAAAGTAGTCTGGACTCGGTAGACGTTTTAGGCATCATCCAGTTTTTGAAGGAAGTCTCAGATGTGGATATGCAGGACAGCAAAGAAACTCTGGAAGAACTGAGTCAACATTTTGTTCATGTCACTGGGGAACTTCTTGAACAACATGATGCAGAAGTTTGGTCAGAAGTTACTCCGGTAAAATTTAATATATTAATTAAGAAAATGTTGATGATGTTGTGATGCAAATTTTGAGTGAAATTGAAATAACTATGGGAAACGTTTCATTTTAGATCATCAAAGGACCAATGACCATCATTAAAACCGTGGAGAAAATGGCCTGTAACTTCGCCCAACTTCTCTCTGATAAGAAAAAAGAAGTCTTAATACATCACAAGAACATTGGTTAGTGGATCATTGTAATATCTATGTATATTAAAGAAGAGTTAAACTTTAAGAAAAATGTTGATATTTATAGCTAGTTTACACCTTTTCCTTTGAGTGTTTGTGGGGATCTTAGGACCCAGACACCACCAAAAAAAAAATATTAAATAGCGGCTACAACGTACCGTATAAAATTTTTTTTTTTATTTTCAAGTTCAGCTGTGACACCCCTCCATATGGTGAATAGACAAAGTTTAATATAGGAAGCTTATTTTATGTGTTGAGTAATGGAGACACCGGGAAACATTTGCCTGGTCCTTTTGTAAGGAGGGAGATGAAAAATTACCCTATTGTTCATTTTATGCCATCATGCAACATAAAATATGCTTTTATGCCTCTATTTTTTTTTACTCATGCCCTGACTAATGATTAATTCACAGGCAAACTTTAAGCATTGTCTTCTTACCCCAAAATATTTTCTTTCTTTTATACAAACCCCTTATAGAGCTCGTGTTTGTTGCTTTACCAGACGTTAGGGTGAAAGAAATGCCCCCTTCCGTATCACAGCATTGGGGGTAATCCATATGAACCGTAATACTTTAAGTAAGGCAGGCATCTCCGACCTTTGGCTTGGGAGACCAGCGGCGAACAGATCATTGGTAAAACCTGTGCAGCCGCACAGGGGCCCAACAGATAAAGGGGCCCATTTCTACCTCCAAAACAGGTGCAGTTTTGCATTTTTAGAAGCTCTTGGGCTGCAAAGTTCCCATATATTGTTCTTGTGCAGGGGCCCTTTTCTGGCTGTGTCTGCCAGTGCTGGAGACACATGTGGCTCGTGGGCCCATACTGTCCCCTGTCCACCCATCCCTCATACTAACCTTTCCCACACCGTGCGGCTGCACCAAACATCCCTCTGGCTCTGTCCCGACTCCCGGCGCAGCACCTCCTTCCTGAGTGAGCGGTCATGTGGTACCGCTGATTAAGGTCATGAATATGCACATATTCATGACCTTAATGAGCAGTACCACGTGACCGCTCACTCAAGACGAGCTGCAGACGCAGAGACCAGGCATCGCTGGAGCAGGGTGAGTATGACGTCTTCAAGGAGGGTGGGAGGCAGGAGGGTGGGAGGCAGGCAGGCGGGCGGCTGGCAGGGGGGCGGCTGGTCAGGAGGTGACCCAGGACTTAAATAAATTTAAAAAAAGCAAAAAAAAACCTTGCTCAGGTGCCGCCTCCTGCATTGTCCCGCCCTAGGCACGTGCCCTCAAGTGCCTAGTGGCAAATACGGCCCTGACTGGAGGGACCTACATGGGTGGTGACACCCTAGTAGCATGGCAGTTCTCACCATTTAGGCCCTACCATTCCCTATTGTAGGGGGTAGGTCAGACAAAGTTTGTGGTGTGGCATACATGTGGCACACGACAGCGGCTTCACTCAGCAGCAGACTTTGCCCTGGGATACCACATCATTATATGGGGAGTTTGGGGTTCTTGGTGCCATTATGGTGTAATTGGGAGGGATATAGCTGAATGTAGCTCGCAAATATGTATCAGAGCTTAATGTGGCTCTCAAGGAAAGGAAGGTTGTGGACCACTGCTGTAAAAGATTGAGGTGCCTTCTTAGAAAGCATGAAACTTTATATGTCTTATACTTGCATGTTTTACACTGACATTTACGTAACTTTAATTTTTCCCTAGAAATTGCTGTGAGTCAGGTTGATCTAAAGGCAGACAGATATATTTACAAAGTACATGCCACTGAAAAAGTAGATGAAATAGAAGTTCTTGGCGAGGACTTTAAGAAATGGCTTGAAGAAGGTAAGTGCTGCTCTACCAGCGAGAGAAATGCCTAAGTAACCATGTATGATCTACAATCAGGATAAAAGTAACTGGTTAGTAACAAGAACATAAAACTGGTATAATGGTCTTCTTTTTAAGTTCAGTTTTGTTGCAGCCACATCCTTGAAATTAGCCTGGTCGTGGGTATAGAGTTTTTGTCGGTGATTTCCTGTACAGAAAATAATGAATATTATGAACAACCAACTTGTTAAGGAGGACCTGTCACTTAATTAATAAAATGTTGAGTTGTGTGACTCATAATCCCTAATCTCCCCTGATTCTACTGCTCTTTTCAGTTTTGCACTGCATCGCTCCATTGCAGAAATATTCACATTTCTTGCTTCTGAAGCACAGTATATGAAACCTCTGCTTGTAATCCAATTGTGTGTTTCTTTAGAGTCTTCTCTGGGGGCATATGCTTTTACTCCTCCTTCCAAGATGCTGCCAAACACAGCTCCATATGGTCTCAGACTGCTAGATCAGCTGCTACCTGTGATTGACGGTGTCTGATAGGGGCAGGTGAATGTGCACAGCCCCAGAGAAGACTGGAAAAAATGGTCCATTGCACTACAAGCAAAGATTTCACATACTGCGCTCCAAAAGCAACAAATTTGAATATCTGTGCAATGGAGTGTCGCAGTTCAAAAAGGAAAACAGTGGCAGAATCTGAGGAGCTCGGGGAGTTTCACAGGGTAGTTAAAGGGAACCCGTCACCCCCCCAGGGCATTGTTAAGTAAAAGAGCCACCTTCTGCAGTACTAAGGCTGCATTCTGTGAAGGTGGCTCTTATGTTTTTGCTTCCTAATAACGCTGAAATATTCAGTTTTATAAATTGCGTGCCATACCTGTATTGTGTCCCTGGGGTACGTTTTTTCCCTTGGACTCCACTGCTTCTCAGCCGTCTATCATCACCTCAGTGCATCGGGCGCCGCCTCCTCTGTTTGCATTCATGTAACCAGCGTCTGTGCTGTGCTCTTATTTTTAGGGCATGCGCTGTGTACGCTGCACTGGAACTCGCATCAGCTGGTCTACTGATATCGCGCCTGAGTGTAGCGGATGCCTGAGATCCCGCCCCGCAGTGTGTTATGATTTATTCACACTGCGGGGCTGGGAATCTGGAGCATGCGCAGTTAGTCTCTGCGGCTGTCCCCTTCTCCCTCCGCCTCTTTCCTCCAGTGTTATACAACTCGTCTGTACTGCAGCGTCAGTGATCACAAGCTGCAGACAAGTCGTATAACACTGAAGGAAAGAGGCGGACGAAGAAGGGGACAGCCGCAGAGACTAACTGCGCATGCGCCAGATTCCCAGCCTCGCAGTGTGAATATATCATAACACACTGCGGGGCAGGATCTCGGCCCTCTGCTACACGCAGACGTGATATCAGTAGATCAGCTGATGTGAGTTGCAGGGCAGCAGCACAGCGCATGCCCGAAAAATTTGAGCACAGCGCAAGCGCTGGTGACGTGAATACAAACAGAGGGGGCCGCACCTGGTGCACTGAGGAGATGATTGACGGCTGGGAGGCAGTTGAGTCCGGGGAAAAAAACGTACCCCCTCGGATGCAATGCAGATATGGGGCGCAATTTATAAAACTGAATTTCAACGTTATTAGGTAGCAAAAAACATAAGAGCCACCTTCACAGAATGCAGCCTTAGTGCTGCAGAAGGTGGCTCTTTTACTGACAGGGGGTGACAGGTTCCATTTCACTCTACAGTCATGGACAAAAATTTTGAGAATGAGACAAATATTAATTTTTCCAAAGTCTACTGCTTCATTTTTTCTAATGGCAATTTGCATATACTCCTGAATGTCAGAGTGATCAGCTTAACAGCAATTACTGTACTTGCAAAGTCAATATTTGCCCAGAAAATGAACTTTAACCCCCAAAACACATTTCAACATCATTGCAGTCCTGCCTTATAAGGAGCAGCTAACATCGTTTTAGTGATTGATCCATTAACACAGGTGTGGGTGTTGATGAGGACAGGGCTGGCGATCAATCAGTCATGATTAAGTAAGAATGACATCACTGGACACTTTAAAAGGAGGCTGGTTCTTGGTATCATGTTTCTCTTCAGTTAACCATGGTTATCTCTAAAATGCACAAAAATGGCCTAACAGGGAAGAGTATCGCAGCTACAAAGATTGCACCTCAGTCAACAATCTATCGCATCATCAAGAACTTCAAGGAGAGAGCTTCCATTGTTGTCAAAAAGGTTCCAGGGTGCCCAAGAAAGACCAGCAAGCGCCAGGACCGTATCTTAAAACTGTTTCAGCTGTGGGATCGGACTACCAGCAGTGCCGAGCTTGCTCAGGAATGGCAGCAGGCTGGTGTGAGTGCTTCTGCACGCACTGTGAGGTGGAGACTCTTTGAGCAAGGCCTGGTTTCAAGGAGGGCAGCAAAGAAGCCACTTCTCTCCAGAAAAAACATCAGGGACCGACTGATATTCTGCAAAAGGTACAGGGAGTGGACTGCTGAGGACTGGGGCAAAGTCATTTTCTCTGATGAATCCCCTTTTCGATTGTTTGGGACATCTGGAAAACAGCTTATTCGGAGAAGAAGAGGTGAGCACTACCACCAGTCTTGTCTCATGCCAACCGTAAAGCATTCTGAAACCATTCATGTGTGGGGTTGCTTCTCAGCCAAGGGAATCGGCTCACTCACAGTCTTGCCTAAAAACACAGCCATGAATAAAGAATGGTACCAGAATGTCCTCCAAGAGCAACTTCTCCCAACCGTCCAAGAGCAGTTTGGTGCCCAACAATGCCTTTTCCAGCATGATGGAGCACCTTGCCATAAAGAAAAGGTGATAACTAAATGGCTCATGGAACAAAACATAGAGATTTTGGGTCCATGGCCTGGAAACTCCCCAGATCTTAATCCCATTGAGAACTTGTGGTCAATCATCAAGAGACGGGTGGACAAACAAAAACCAACAAATTCTGGCAAAATGCAAGCATTGATTATGCACGAATGGACTGCTATCAGTCAGGATTTGGTCCGGAAGTTGATTGAGAGCATGCCAGGGAGAATTGCAGAGGTCTTGAAGAAGAAGGGTCAACACTGCAAATATTGACTTGCTGCATTAACTCATTCTAACTGTCAATATAACCTATTGGTACTCATAATATGATTGCAATTATATTTCTGTATGTGATATAAACATCAGACAAACACTATTAAAAACCAGAGGGCAGCAGATCATGTGAAAATATAATTTTGGTGTCATTCTCAAAACTTTTGGCCATGACTGTACTTTTGTGAGCAGGTAACAGGTCCTCTAACTATTCTTGGTGTTAAGGATGCCTTAGGTGGCTTTGTGCAATAAGCACAATAGCATCTGTTTTTGACCTGATTGCTGCCCATGGCCATATCAACACTTTTCCATCAAGGCATTGTGGTGCTAAAACCAGATGAACATTTTAGCAAAAAATGTCTAGAAGTTAAGCTAGAGCTTATGGATGTCCAGGAGTTGATGGAAAAACAAAGTGGTACTACTGCATGCCAACAATGTAAGATAAAACAGGAGACCGTAATTGGCACAACACTTTATTATTTATAAATGTGGTGTGCAGTAAGTCACTTTTTTTCCATGACCTCTTCTGTCACTTCAGGTCAATCTGAGGTCGCTGTGGTGAACACATGGTCAAGTTTAAGCTCCTTTCAACATGTATTTGGAGACCAGAGTCACAGATTCATTCACGGAGATGCATCTATTTCAGATGGCGGCTACAAGTGAGTGACCGATGTTTAACATTTTCTTTGTTCATGCAATATTTGTCTCTCGTGTAATATTTTATGCCGTGATCAAAATTTACCTGGAAACTTCTACCTGCATAAGCTGGGAGATCTGAAAGGCAAGAATAAATCAGAAGTGTGTTTTTTGCGGTGGGTGGTTTACAGTTTAGAAATTTTTTTTTTTTTTTAAATTGTATTTTTAAGATTATTTATTGCTTTTAATGGTGAGGTACAACGACTTTTAGTTTTTTAGTGTCTGTCTCTTGAGCCATTGATATGAGTTTTAGTGATCTTTAAAATAATACCTAAAACTAAAAATGTAATCACTCCCATTTGTGTATGAAGGTATATAAAAGACCCATACAAAAATATGGTCAAAAGTTATGTAGCGCCTGCATCTCTGCCCTCTGCCCCTCTCCTTTGGCAGAGACGCCAGTATGCTCACGGCCACGGCCCCCGACCTGTTCTGTCTCGTCCTTCTGGGTTCTGCAGCTGCCCGGGGTGTGTGCACCATACTGTGCTTATGGTGTGTCCTAGCACTTCCCCTCTCTTGAAGGGACTTTGTGTGTCCTCCTTTAGTGTCCCCAGCCAATTGCTGGAGGACACTTACTATTTAAGGCACCTCCTCCAACATAGAGGTGTCTGTGAAACATTGTAAGTTTGTTCCTAAACACTCTTGTTAGTTTTCAGGTCCCAGTGCTCATATCCCTGTATACCTGCCTGTCTACTAGTCGTGCCAGCTCATCTGTTCATCAGCTGGTCATATCGGCAGCTGCCAGTGCTTATCTGTACGTCAGCCGGTCCAGTCTCATTCCAAGGTTCCCATGTTCCCACAGTGCCTGCATCTACTGTTCCTTCCTTCAGGAAGTCCCAGCTACCCATTTTTAAGGGGTCAGTTGCCATCTTCCCGAGGTCAGTCCTGGAGAAGCACCTGGTCCCACCTCTTTAGTCTTTCCTCGGACCACTGTATTATCAGCCGCCGTGTACCCAAGGTCAGATTTGCTGAGGCACCTAGTTATGCCTCTCCAGGCTTTAATTGGTCCACGGCACAGTGGTTCTACCACTCAGCCCATTACAGTTTGCACGGGCCATGGAATCCACTGGCTACCAGACCTCCCGTCTCAGACCTGTACCTGGAGGTCTCATGCCAGAAGGAGCAGCATGATAAAATGCTCTCCTACCTAGGTACAATAACCACCTTTCTGGATGCATTGACAACCTCGGCAGCACTCGCAAAACTTAAGATGCAACCACTACAGCTGTGAGCCAACAGCCTGCCAGATTTGTCCTCTGTTCCGGACCCTGTCTGTCCGCACCCCCACACTTTAGGGGAGACCCTGCCCTATGTCGAGGGTTTATAAATCAGTGCAGTCTGCACTTCGAACTCCTGGATCATCTGTTTGTCTACGATTTGGCCAAAGTGGCTTTTATCATGTCCTATCTCTCTGGTGAGGTTTTGGCTTTGCTCTATTCCCTATGGGAGAGAGGGGATCCCCTTGAACTGAATCTCCTGTCCATCAGGAAGGTTTTCCATGAACCCGGATGTGCGGCCTCCTCTCTCCTCCATCTGCGTCAGGGAATCCTCACAGTGGGCCAGTTCGGTGTACGTTTTCACACTCTCATGTGAGCTCGCCTGTAATAGAAAAGCTCTGGTGCTCACCATCTAGCAGGGCCTTTCAGGGTGAATCAAAGACAAGCTGGACGGTCGCGGCATACCCTCCTCACTGGATGACACGTTGTCTCTGGCTTCATGGATTGTCATTAGTTTCCAGGAGTGCTCCAGAGAGGTGATCCATGAGAGAAGATCCTTACGCCTGGCATCTACCTTCCAAAGGCTGGTCTTACAGCAAGCCTCAGCCTCTGCATTCTCCCCAAAGTCTATGCAAGAGGACCATGTGACTATGGCCAAGCATCGCCAGGAGGTCCGTAGGTCTCCCAGCCAGGGCCGTGGCGTACCCGGTACCGAGTCCGGTGGTGTTCACAGGGGGACGTCATGGTGGAGACCCGGTCCGTGGCCATGGGCACCCATGTAAAAGGGGAAAGTCTTTAAAGGGATTTAGTGAATAGAGTTTGTTCGTGATGCCACCTGTGGTATTCGGTCAGTGTCGACCGATGCTGCTTTAAGGGGTCCTCTGGGGTGATGTTATGGCAGCTAGATGGTATAACTTCCCACAGGTGAAGTGCGTCCCCAGGGCTCCCTTTGTGTAGATGGAAGATGGTGGATGGCGCAGTAAAAAACGAGGACACAGGTGTGCAGTCTGTTTACCTGGTTTACTGAAGACTTCAGGCAGCCACAGTCCAGGGTACCAGATCACAGGGTAGGCAAGGTCCGGCCTGCTTGGAAGTAAATCCAGAGTCCCTTTACCAGGTGGAGTTAAAAGCCTTCCTCTAGCGCGGTGGTATTGTAGTCCCTTACTGCCTATGACTTCTGATAAGGTCCTCACAGTTCTTCTCTCTGTCCCCCATATAGGATAAGACATAAACCCATATGACAGGTGACTTGAGCCTTTTTACAAGGACTCTAGCACGCCCTGGGTTCTATAGGTGTCACTGTGCCTCCTGGGTATTAATGCGGACAGGTAACTTGCAGTTCAGCTGTCCTGCCAGTCTCTGATGTATGTCGTAGAGTCCTTACAACATCGGTGGTATGGCTACCGGTCATCTGTGCCTCAGAGGGAGGCAGCCTGCTCTTAGCTGGTCTCCCCTGATATCTCTCCTGCATGCTCACTGAAAAATGTTAGGCTTTCTGTATGTCTCTTTCCAGGAGCTGTAGTGCTTCGGACTACACGGCCCCTTCAGACCTTCTGACCCTCTAGGTCAGTCTGCTCTCTTCTGTCTCTCTGACAATCTGCCTGAAACTGACCTAACTTTCCCTCCAAACCACAATATATCTGCATATGCAGGGGAGTCACCTAGAAATAGGATCAAAAGCTCCCCCTTTTGGCCTGGAGTGTGAACATGTTGTGTGTATGGTGGTTACCTGATAAGTTATCCTTCATCGCTTCCAAATGTGACATCACTCTCCCCGTGATGAAAGCAATGCTACTGTGATAATGTGGCAGTTTCACATGTCATTCACTCCTGTCCTGAGAGGCTGAGAAACTCCAGAGCCTACAGTCTGTTGGAGAGGCCACTCTGGTCAAGATTTACCCCTCTCCATCACAGTCTGACAGTAGCGGTTTCCTGTGGTGACATCCATTTTGTTAAATCAGGGCTCTGGTTCTGCAGGTAATTTCATCCAACAGGCCCTCGAGGAGCAATATAAGATCCCAGCCCAATGTCTACACGATCCATTGGTGGTTTCATCGGTGGATGGGAAGACCGTGATACCATTACCGAACCAGTGGAACTTTGGGTAGGAATGTTGCATTCAGAAAAGAGTATAACCCAATTTGAATTCCCCAGGGAGACAAATCGAAAACTGCATGTAACACCCGCGAAGAGTATCATAGTGAATCAGCCGTCATCCAAGAACTGGTTAACGACCTCTTCTGGGAACTCCTCTACAAATGTGTGCTGGTGTACTTAGATAACATTTTAGTATTCTCTCCTGATCTGCCAACTTTTGTCAGGTCCTGCTGAGGTTAAGCATGAATTATCTGTATGCCAAATATGAAAATACGTTTTCAAGCAGACTTCCCTTCCGTTTGTTGGGTATATTGTTTCCAAGACCAGACTGAAGATAGTTTTTGAGAAGGTATCCGCTGTCCTAAAGTGGCTCCATCCAGACTGCCTTAAGGCTATCCAGCAGTTTCTCGGGTCTGCAAATTACGATTGCCAATTCATTACACATTTCTCCTCGGACTGCCCCTATTTCTGTCCTGACCTACAAGGGGGCAAATCCGAAGGACTGGACTCCAGAAGCAAAAAAACGCCTTTATATCCCTCAAGCAGGCTTTCTCCTCAGCTCCTGTGCTGCATTGTCCAAACCATAACAAACAATTCTTTCTGGAAGTGGATGCTTCTTCCTCAGCGTCTGGTGGTGTTCTAACTCCAAAGTCTTCATCCTACAGCATGATGTCCTGCGGCTTCTTTTCTAAGATCTTCTCTGCACCTGAACGCAATTACTCTATTGGTGATAAAGAACTGCTCACTGTCAATTTGGCTCTGGAGGAGTGGCGAGACTTGAAAGAGCGATGCACCTTGTGGTGATATACACTGATTGCAAGAACCTTGCCTATGTGCAATCCACACAGCGACTTAACCCTCGACAAGCCAAGTGGTCTTTGTTCTTTGTTCGCTTCAACTTCACTTTCCATTTTTTAAATAAACGTCAAGGTGCACGATCTCTCCAGATTCTACCAGGTCTCCGAGCAGGAGGAGGACCTTAAACACATCGTTGAGCCCTGCATAATAAGTACGGTCGCTCAGTTGCACTTGTCTCGTCTTACCTCTGGTAAGACTTGTGCGTCGCCCGCCAGGGCTGTGGGGTACCCGGTACCGGGTCCGGTGTTCACAGGGGGATGTCACGGTGGCGACGACCCGGTCCGTGGCCCTGGGCGCCCTTGTCAAAGGGAAATTGAATAGAGTTTATGTTCGTGATGCCACATGTGGTATTCGGTCAGTGGGGACAGACGCTGCTTTAAGGGGTCCTCTGGGGTGATGTTATGGCAGCTAGATGGTACAACTTCCCACAGGTGAAGTATATCCCCATGGCTCCTGGGGTGTAGATGGAAGATGATGGCGAATGGTGCAGTAAGGAACGAGGACACAGGTTTGCAGTCTCTTTACCTTGTTTGCTGAAGACTTCAGGCAGCCACAGTCCAGGGTACAGATCACAGGATAGGTAGAGTCCGGCCAGCTTGGAGGCAAGATGGGAGTCCCCTTTTCCAGGTGGAGATTAAAGCCTTCCCACTAGCGCGGTGGTATTGTAGTCCCTTACTGCTTATGATTTCTGATAAGGTCCTCACAGTTCTTCTCTCTGTCCCCCATGTAGGATAGGACATAAACCCGTATGACAGGTGACTCGAGCCTTTTTACAGGGACTCTATCATGCCCCGAGCTCTATGCTTCACTGTGTCTCCTGGGTATTGAGGTGGACTGGTAACTTGCAATTCAGTTGTCCTTCCTGTGCCCAAAACCAAACTCTCAAGCAGCTTCCAACCGGAATGGGGACATATATACCAGAATAGGGCCCTGGATAAGGGACATATATTCTAGGATGGGGGACATACAGTATACACCAGGAAGGAAGCCTGGGGTTCTCTAAAATTGGAAAAACCCCTCTAAGCTATCTCCTAATTAGTGACTGCAAAAAGAGGTTTATTTTCCTCTAAGTTAGAGTGCTAATTTACCTGCTATATTTCAACAAAAACAGCCTACAACTGGTCTACTTAAGAAGAGGAAGTATTCCCTTCCTCAAGGCAATATATAGGGGTAAAACTTTGCAAGGGTAGGTTCTCATCGGTCAGATCCCCAGTAGTCTTTTCTTGCTAGTATAACCCTTTAATTTACTATTCTGTGTATGTGCAATTTGTAATAATGCTTGTTATCTCCACCAATAAGCAGAACCAAAGGATTAATGTGCCCATTTGCTCTAGACACTGACAGTACCACTTATTGATGTACATAGAAATCATGGGGCCCCAATGTAGAAATCCTAATTGAGGCCACCCCCCACCCCAAAAAAAAAATATTAATCAACTGGGTCAGAGAAGAGCATATCTCACAACTTTGCAGCCCTTACAAAGTAATTTTACCTCTATTGACACCCCCATAAGATACCCCTCTCATGACCCTCCTAAAGTATGATGCCATGCTCTCTAAACAAGTCGGGTTTTAAGAAAAAAAAAATGTTTGGCTGTAATTTATACTTGAACCACTAGAGGGCATTATGCCGTCACACTTTAATACAGTGATTATTGGATTTTGCTGGCAATGGGAGGACAACAAATGAAATAATTTTTTTTATGATACTGTTTTGCGAAAAAAGCAACTTTACATAAACTTGAACATTTTTTTTTTTTTTTTTTTAAACCTTGGTAAATGGAACACTTTCTCTATAAACCTAGACAATTGTAAGTGTTGTATGGATCGGTGGATCAATATGGCCCTTGAGGTGCCTTAGTACTGCTGTAGCATTGTTGATGTGTATGTCATATACTTTGTAGCTTCACTGCCATCTAACAATAAGGGCACTACATTCAGAAAGGCCACAGCCACACATTGTCACATCTTCAGCTGTTGACATTAGCTGCGCTATTGATCTGATCTCTCACCTTCTCTGCTCTTTTATGGCCGGGTGACTAACTTCAACTATTTTTTTTTCTATTCTTGTCCTGCTTTATCATTCCTATTATACTCATCTTCGCATTATCAGCATTTCATTAAAGGGAATCTGTCAGCACATTTTTTTTTTTATACGTAATGTGAGAGCAGCATGATATATGCACATTAGGGATTTGTCACTAATTAAACTCTGTGCTGTAGTACCTGTACAATCAGTGTTTTATCAGCAGGAGATTATCACTAGAGGACTAGAAGTCATGGGCCAGACAGTCCAGCTAATCTGTGTAACCACGCCCAGACCACTGATTGGCAGCTTGCATACAGTGTACACAGGAATCTGCCAATCAAGTGCGTGGGAGGGGTCATACAGAGCTCAGCGTTCTGACCACTGCTACAACAATAGAGAAAACGGGGATTCTATTAAAACTGCAGCAAGCAACCCAGTAAGTGATACATTGCTGGAATCAGGGTCTCTGCCTCTACATCTGGCTGCTTTCACATTCCATAAAAAAAACCTGCTGACAGATTCCCTTCAAGTTAAATAGGGGGTGCTTAAAAAGGTACAGTTAAGCTAGAAAGTTTCTTTACACCTATTGGTGGTCCAACTGCTGGGATCTCCACAGATACTGAGAATGCTGTGGGAACGGAACAGAGGATGATCATATACACTGCCCCTCCATTCATTCATAATGGAGTGTTGCAGTCAGCTGATATTCAGCACTCCCATAGGAATGAATGGTGAGGCAGTGCAGATGATTAATCTTGGCAATGTTTACATGGGGCTCTTAGGAGTTCTCAGGATGTGTGGGTGTCTTGGTAGTCAATTTCCCCAATGATCAGAAAGTTAGCTCATATGCCATAGATATGGGCTAACTTTCCAACTTGAGGAAACATCTTAAAGCCCCGCCCCTGGGACCACCAGAAACAGAGTGGGACTCCCTCTCTATGATATGCCGGGAAGGTTAAGTAAAGCGTGTTTTTGTTTTTTTTAATATTAAAATGAGTCTGCAGGCAAGTGTTCTAAAATCAGTTTAAATTGACATTATGCAGATTTAAAATACTCTCCCCAGAGCAAATTCCACTTATTGTTTGTCTTGTACCTGATGGATGACCTTAAATCCACTATGCAAAAATCATGTAAAAGCCACTGCTTCTTTTGGGATATGCTGCAGATTTTCTGCCTGCAAATCTGGATGGAAAGTCCACACCATGTACGAATTCTGTGAACTTAGAACAAGAGAGGACATTGTATAGTAAGGGACGGCACTATAAATAGCAAGATAGGACATTATGTAATAAGGAGCAGTGCTATACATAACGAGAGGGTGTTGCATAATAAAGGACTGTGCTATACAGAACAAGAGAGCACTATATAATAAGAGGCAGTGGTATACATAACAAGAGAGGACATTATATAATAAGGGATGGCGCTATACATAGCAAGACAGGACATTATATAATAAGGGATGGCACTATACATAATATAGTTCTTTTCATTCTCTGTATATAGCCTCTATATGCAGTAAATGCTCATCTGCCACAGTATATACAACTTCCATAGGTAGAATATTGCTCCTCAGACCCTAAATATAGCCTCTATATGAAGAACATGCCCCTCAATAAGAGAAAAAAAAATACTCACTTTTCTACATGATGCCCCATGGCTCAGCTTCCTTCATCTTTGGCTCGGTGAGTTCCTGGTAAAGATGCAGCTGGCACGATGACGTCATCATGCTGGCTGAGTCATGGAGTCAGCGCTATAGCTACATAGACTCGTAACTACTCTGCAAATTTCTATTGCCGGGAGTGCAGCGCATCTACAGGAACCATGCTGCCACTGCCAATGGTGACACAAAAAATATAATAAGGGCAATCTGACCATGGGTTCTCCGAAACCTTAGACCTTGGGTGGTGGCATAGTTTGCCCTCATTATATTCCGCCCCTGGGATTAAAGAAGCCCAAGTTCATTGACGTGCCTTCAGTGCACTTCTTGCCTGATTTGCATATGGCTTATATGTTAGGTTTCTCATGCCTAGCACATCTGATCTCAACAAAAAAAAGTGTCATTTTTATTGGAGAGCAAGATACTATGAAGCCATAGTACTACCTCTGTTTGTGTAGTAAAAAAAGCAAACTAAGGTATTGACAGGCACTCTTTAAGTCTTCCTAGTAAATAAGAGACCCTCATGAAGCTCTGGTAATAGTGTTAAATGTTCGGCCACTTTGTGGCATTTGGAATAAAAAGCAATCAATTAGTAATCATTAAAAAAAAAAATCTGTACATCCGATTGTGGTGCACACTAATTGGCTACAGGAGTCATATGACTGATGTCGCAAAAGAGAAGGCCCAGGGAGAAGTATGGTGGAAGGTAAGCAGATGAGTATTTTTTTTCTGTTTTGTTTTTATTAAAAACCATGGTTGGTTTGGGTTTTTGGTGCTAAAAAAGGTACAGTACAACCCTAGTAATGGGTTACGGAACGCAGTATTTTGAATGTACCTACAACTTATGCTTTGTCTTCAGGCATGTGGGCACTTACCTTGGATCCTCTGTTATATCTTCAACTGTACTAGCCGGAGAGCGAGCGCTAAGCACGTCCGTGCAGTATTATTTGTGGCACTCTGAGATACCGGTGAGTATTACAAATCAAGTTCCTTTTTATATACAGATATTTGCAGTCGCGGTAAGGTGCGTAAAATGGAGCATTGCATATACTGTGGGGCCCATAAATCAGTTGACGCCAGTTTACCATGCGTTGCACAAAAATATGTTGCAAATTTTTTGCGCAGCAAACCTTTTAGACTTCTGGTACTTTTTAGATCAGTCTTGACCAACTCATCAGACATTTTGAAATGTGGATCACTAGACTGAAGGTGACGTGGCCAAACTTATCTTCTAAATTCATCACAATTTATGCCATAAGAGTGGCTTAAGTTACCAGAGGAATGTACAACTGGTGTACACTTCTTGGAATTGTGCGTGTTTTCCAAAACCTAACTGAATTTAATAATTATTGATTTAATGTAAAAAATAAAACAAAGCTAAGCACTTTTATAATATACTTTAAAAAAGATCCATACCAGACTCTCTACTTTAACTTCCTATTGGCTTTTTTTCTTCCTATGGCTTTTTGAGTTTCCCAGTATGCACCCGGTATTCCCAAACAAGACATCCTAAGGGGACTGGGACTGAAGTCACACTAGCATCTGATGTTCCACCTTGAAACGGATTGTCATCAGGGACAGCCGTTTAAGGATCTGAGCTACTCTCTGTTAATCTGGGCATGCACAGGTTGTCAATGTCCCGGCTTGCCCTTGTGTTTTTTTTTTTTATCAGATAGATTTTTATTATCCGCAAAGAATAAACAATCAGAATATTTCTCATGGCAATGTTTCATTAAACATTTACAGATAACTTTTTCCCCCCCGACCCAGAGCCCCCCCACCCTGCCCAACCCGAGACCTCAGCCAGAGCCACCCCACTTCCCATCATCATACAACCATTTGAATAAACATCCGTTATATTTCCATTGAATACTAGGTTCCCTATATTCTCATTTATCATCCTAATTCAAGTCCATCCACGGTTGCCACAGCTTGTGGAAGATGTCCAGCTTATTCCTTTTGGTGTAGATACTTTTCTCCAAAGTAAGTATATGCTCCGCTTGCTTAAGAAAGTCTCTTCTTGTTGGAGGTTCCTCTCTAATCCAAAATTTGGCGATCAATTTCCTAGCAATGAATAACAATCGTGCAATAGCTATTTTAAACATGTTGTCCGTAACAATTTCCTCCACATATCCCAATATGCAAGTCAGTGGAACCCTAGGGACAGAACATCCATACACCAGTTCAATACGATTTAAAACAACTATCCAGAAGGAGGACAGTCTAGGGCACTGCCACATCATATGCAATATCCCCGCCTGGGATTGTGAGCACCGAGGGCAGTCCGAGTTCTGCCTAAGCCCAGCCTTGAACAACCTGTCAGGGGTTCTATAGGCCCTATGGATTACGAATAACTGTGATAGCCTGCCTGGTTCACTCATTGATATCTTGGGCACATATTCTAGGACCGACTCCCATCTATCATTGTCAATTATTCCCAATTCAGCTTCCCATTTCCCTTTGGCTCGGATGGGATATTTTTCCAGGAAAGAAAAAAGTAGAAACCCATATATTTCTGAAATCGCCCCCTTCGTGCAGCTATTCTTAAGGATATAGTCGATCATGAGATCAATCTGTACCACTATGGCTCCCCTTTTATTCTGTGCCTGATAAGCATGAGAGATACGATTATACTGGAACAATTCAGACCGTGGCAACTGAAATTCTTCCTGCAACTCCTCAAATGTTTTAAGTCTGCCCTGACTTATCAGCTGCCCCAGCCATTTAATACCTGCTGCAGACCAAAAGTGAAAACCCTCCCTCTGCCTAAATTCCGGTAGATAAATGTTGTCCCAAATAGGCGAGAATCTGGTGAACCCACTCACTTCCCTAATGAGTTTGACTTTTTCCCATACTCTGTGAATTAATTTGATAGTGCACCCATGTGAACCCATTTTTTTGAATTGTCCTCCCTCCAAACTGTCACTCAAAACGTCTGCCTGTAGTAAGAACCTCAAGCTATTAGGTATTTGCACACTCCCTGCCTCCTCCCCCCATCCTTTGAGATGTTGACACTGTGCTGCTAAGAAGTATAGCCATGGATTAGGAAGTGCAAGACCCCCCTCTGTTTTGGCCCTCTGAAGTATCTCCTGTTTAAACCTAGGACTCTTTCCTCCCCATATTAATTCCCCAAACAAAGACCTAATCTTACGGAATCTGCATTGTGTAATCCAAATGGGAGAGTTATGTAGCACGTACAACAACTGTGGCATTACAATCATCTTTAAGAGGTTCACCCTACCAACCACCGATAAATGTAATTTGTTCCATGCCGCAATCTTGGTACGAATTTTCTGCATTAATGGACTTAAATTCAGTTCCTCAAAGGTAGTTAGAGGAAGAGCAATCTGAATACCCAAATATTTGAATTTTTGAACAATCTTTAATTTTGTGGTTATCGCCCTCTCTCCACTGCCCATACTGTCCCCCTCAATCAACAACATACAAGACTTATCCCAGTTTATTGTGAGACCCGAAAACCGACCAAACTCCTCAATCAAAGCAACCGCATTGCACAGGGACCTTTCAGAATCCTCCAGGAACAACAAAATATCGTCAGCATATAATGCAATTTTGTCTTCCCTCCTACCATAGATGTAACCTCTAACCTCCTGAGCACCTCTTATTTTAGCCGCTAACGGCTCCACGGCCAGAGCGAAGAGCAACGGGGACAGCGGACACCCCTGTCTGGTACCCCTAAACAGCGGGAAACTCTCTGACAAATTATTATTAACTCTAATTTTTGCCATTGGGAACGAGTACAGCAACTTAACCCAGGAGATGAATTTTGGACCAAACCCCAGGCGATCCAGTACCGACCACAAGTAACTCCACTCCACACAATCAAAGGCCTTGTGGGCATCTAAAGACACCACAACTCTTTTTCCGGCATTGTCTGCAGGAATTTGCATATTTAAAAATAGCCTTCTCAAGTTAATTGCCGTGGATTTATTGGGCATAAAGCCAGACTGGTCTGGGTGAATCAATTTATCGATCACTTGGGTCAGCCTGTTCGCCAGGGCCTTCGCCAAAATCTTTATGTCAGCCGTTAGAAGTGAAATTGGTCTATACGACTCCGGCTGTTGAGGATCTTTATCAGCTTTAGGAATAACCACCACGATGGCCTCTCTCATTGATGGGGGCAGCACTCCCCTCTCCAACGACTCAGAGAACACTCGCTCCAATTTGGGCATTAACTCTGCATTAAGAATTTTATAAACCTCTACTGGGATACCGTCCGTCCCCGGAGCCTTGCCCCCCGCCATATTCGCCAAAGCCGCCTTCAATTCTTCCTCCCCAAGCGGTCTATCCATCCACTCCCTTTCCTCTCTACCTAGTCTGGGTAAGTCAACCTCTTTCAGATATCTATTCATTTCCTCAGGACTTTTATCCACCCTAGAGGAATATAATTTACTATAAAATCTCCGAAAAACGTCTAAAATTTCCCCCCCCTGAGTAACCGTTTTACCTTCCTCTGTTCTTATGGAGTATACATGTGAAGAATCCCGCTGCGCAGAAACCACCACCGAGAGCAAATGTCCTACCTTCTCTCCCTCAGAATAAAATGTTTCCTTTTGAAAGGCTCTCAACCTATCTGCCCTACGCATATGGAGTTCATCGACCGCTACCTGAGCCGCCCTCATACGAAGTTGTGCTTCTCTTGAATTCTGAGAGGCCAGTGTCTCTTCCGCCACCCTCAGTTCCTCCATCACTGCATTGTCTTGAATTTTAGACTTAGTTTTATGTCTCGAGATGTCCCGGAATAAAATTCCTCTCAGGTATGCCTTCATGGTGTCCCACACTACAAGATTCCCCGCACTCCCTTCATTTATCCTGAAAAACTCCCCGAGTTCAGTTCCCACCTGTTCCATATCCAAATACTGTAGCCAGGAGGGGTGAAATTTCCATCCCAACCCCGTCAGACCACTCTTCCCAGTCATTTGTACAGAGACCAGTACTGGGCTATGGTCCGATATTACTCTAGGCCTATACTCCACCTCATGTATTAGATTATTCACCCCCCCATTTCCCAAAGCCACATCATTGCCCTTGTGTTTATTGCACACTGACAGTGCACTCCCTCACTGGCTTTAAAGAGAAGTGACAAGCCAGCAGGAGAGCACTCTTTTCATGGTTTGTCACTGACTGCACCCTCCCTCGCCAGCTATGAAGAGAAGTGATGAGTCAAACAAAATCCTCCTCCGTGAATGCTTTTTTTTTCTCCAGTAGAGCTTGCCACTCATCCATCACAAATAGAATTTTTTTTTTTAAAGGAAATGTCATTAGAAATAAATTTCATATATGCTTGTTTTGTCTAGGACATTAAAATGGCTGTTGTCTTGTGCCTATGAACATGTGCAACAGGAAGCTCTGCTGCTGTGACCTGGTGATAGCTTGACAGTCTGTGGTATCTCTAGCGCACATCAGCCTCTCGGCGTTCAGATAGACAGGGTGGCCAGCAGTGTGAGCAGCCTCTTTTTACCTCAGCACCTCTGGTATCTCCAGTATTAGATCAGATAGATAGGATGGACAGCAGTGTGAGCAGTCTCTTCTTAACTCAGCACATCTGCTATCTCCAGTATTAGATCAGAGAGACAGGGTGGTCAGCAGTGTGAGCAGCCTCTTCTCACCTCAGCACCTCTGATATCTCCAGTATTAGATTACATAGACAGGGTGGTCAGCAGTGTTGTTCTGCTCTTCTTACCTCAGCACCTCTGATATCTCCAGTATTGGATTACATAGACAGGGTGGACAGCAGTGTGAGCAGCCTCTTCTCACCTCAGCACCTCTGGTATCTCCAGTATTAGATTACATAGACAGGGTGGTAAGCAGTGTGAGCAGCCTCTTCTTACCTCATCTCCTCTGGTATCTCTAGTATTAGATCAGATAGACAGGGTGGTCAGCAGTGTGAGCAGCCTCTTCTTACCTCAGCACTTCTGGTATCTCCTGTATTAGATTACATGACAGGATGGACAGCAGTGTGAGCAGCCTCTTCTTACCTCACTGCCCCTGGTATCTCCAGTAATAGATCAGAAAGACAGGGTGGATTGCAGTGTTGTCCTGCTCTTCTTACCTCAACACCCCTGGTATATTCAGTATCAGATCAGATTAGGTAAACTGCAATGTGATCAGTCTCTTCTTGCCTCACCATTCCCGTTATCTCTTGTATTAGATCAGGTGGACAGCAGTGTGAGCAGCCTCCTCTTACCCCAGTGTCCCTAGTATCACCAGTATTCAGAAAGACAAGGTGGACAGCACTGTTGTCCTGCTCTTCTTACCTCAGCACAACTCATATATCCAGTATTACATCAGATAGGGTAGACTGCAATGTAAGCAGTCTCTTCTTGCCTCAGTATTCCTGCTATCTCTAGTATTAGATCAGGTGGATAGGAGTGTGAGCAGCCTCTTCTTACCTCAGCATCCCTAGTATCACCAGTATTAGTCCAGAAAGACAGGGTGGAGAGCAGTGTTATCCTGTTGTTCTTGCCTCAGCACCTCTGGTATGCCCAGTATCAAATCAGACTAGGTAGACTGCAATGTGATCAGTCTCTTCTTGCCTCACGATTCCTGTTATCTCTAGTATTAGATCAGGTCGACAGCAGTGTGAGCAGCCAACTCTCCCCTCAGCATCCCTAGTAGCTCCAGTATTAGATCAGACAGACAATGTGGACAGCAGTGTGAGCAGCCTCTTCATACCTCAGTGCCCTTAATATCTCCATTATTAGGTCATATAGGCAGGGTGTACAGCAGTGGGATCCTGCTCTTACCTCCGCACCAGTGGTTTCTCCATCATTAGAGCCGATAGACAGGGTGGACAGCAGTGTGAGCAGCCTCTAATTACCTCAGCACTAGTGGTATCTCCAGTGTTAGATCAGATAGACAGGGCGGACAGCAGTGTGAGCAGCCTCTTCTTACCTCAGCACTCCTGGTATCTCCAGTATTAAATCAGATAGACAGGGCAGACAGCAGTGTGAGCAGCTTCTTACCTCAGTGCCCCTAATATCTCCATTATTAGGTCTTATAGACATGGTGGGCAGCAGTGAGATCCTGCTCTCATCTCAGAACTTCTGGTATCTCCAGAATTATCTAAGAATATCCACTGGTGTCCCATCTTCCAGCACACTAAACAAAGTCTTAATGCCAGATTCCTCTGTACATACTCACAAGCTCCTGTCCTATTAACATTCTAGAACAGGTTTCTTGAAATGAAATGAGATGGCAGCCATTTTGATTCTAGAGTGACAACTTCTCTACACAAAATTTTTAGTGGTATTTCCTAGTTAAAGGAAATGTGATTATAAATGAATTCCTAAATACAGTCTAATTTTTTTTTTTTTAATTCCCAGAGAACCATTTTATAAACTGATGGAGAAATTGTTCTGGTCTGTCCGATGATTATTTGTGGTCCCTCCTCACCTCAAACTGTGCTTTGTAGTTTTTGCACTAATTTTATATTTATTTCTTACACTCCTGAAAGGGTGTAAAGGGATAAAGATATAGTGCAATATTCACATCCTTCTAATTCACAAAGGTATAAAAGAAAACCTTGTACATGTTACAATGTTAGAAATGTAGCACAATGAATGTGGTTGTACTCTAGGTTTCGCCTATTTCAGGGCTTCATCAGGGGCATATCTAGCATGTCACATTTCTAAAATTAATATGCTGTGCCCAATATTAGCAAATTATTTATCCTAATTAACATTATTTTGAAATGTTTTTCAGTTCATTAGACTTTACATACTGTATACAAGCTACATTGCCATGAAGCAAAATTATCATTTTTCTGTTTCAGCCATATCTGATCTTGCTACTAAGTTTTATTCAACTTTAATTGCGACTTCTCCATACTGAAGTATGACTATACTTACAGCTGTTCTTTACTCTTTTCATTACTGATTGTTTGTTACAATGTTTAACAGAACGGATCGATCAAGCTGAGAACCAATCCGGTCTGTGTTTTTTGGGATTTCAGCATTGGGTAAGTGCTTTACGGAAATGTTACGGATACAATATATAGGGCTTATATCTGTGCTGGATTCATTCAGGAAACAGCAGTTTACTGCGATGACTTTGTAGAGGCCGGTAAACATTTCCATTGAAGCCAGTAGATGGCGGAGTTTATTCGCGGCTCTTAATCCCCACGTTCTTTACACAAATCACCTGCAGTATATGATGTTACACGGTGATGGGTCATAGAACAGTTACCCGTTTTTTTTTTTTTGCAATGTGTTTCTATTTAGAGGCTAAAGGGCTTTCAGAAGTGCTTCAGGAACAAACAAGACTTTAAAGAAAAGCAACATTTTATAAAAAACAAAAAGTGATGTAATTCGCAAACAGTCTGACATCCATTTTAGACAATAAAAAGTGAGATACTACAGCAATAGCCAGTTGTGTATGTGTGTATATACATATATAATGTGTGATTGTGCATGTGTCTATGTATGTGTACATATAATGTACCAGATATGTATATACAACTTGTTGTATATACTGTATGTGTATATCTGTATATACAACATGTATTCGGTGAAAATCCGCTATATATATTCACCGGACATAGTGTGCATAAGTGTGTTTGTGTCTATGGTGTATGTGTGTGTGTGTATATATATATATATATATATATATATATATATATATATATATACATATATATATATATATATATATATATATATATATATATATATATATATATATATATTAAAAAAAAGTGTTGAAATAACTATGCACTCTATGTATTGCATGTGTAGGTGCATACATGTTTGTACACACACACACACACACACACACACACACACTATAATAAAAGAGCTCCTGGTCATTCCAATAGACGTGGACTGGATAGCCCAGGGAGGACAGCCACAATGTAGGAGATAGCGTTAGACACCGACTGAAGTCTGCTATGTCTAGGGGTTGCTATATTTGCTATGTCTGTCAGAGACCACAGGCTCAAAAAAGCTACTGTCGGACTAACTTGGCCAAAGCCATTTAGTCTTGCAGATTCCAGAAAAATCCGACCACCCTTAACCCCTGTAGAGGGTTCTGGTCTTGCATTGGGGTCCAGTAGATTACTTCCATAGAAAGACTGACATCCAGAATAAGAAACCTAAGGCAGAAAGGGTCGACAAGCAAGGTCAAAGCCAAGATGTCATGTCAAGGACAAAATCAGAAGAGAAGCGAGTAGTCAAAATACAAGCCGCAGTCAGAACACGAGAAATACAAAACAGACTACAGGAGACAAGTCAGAGCCTAGTCAGAGAGCCTAGTACTAGCTAAACAAACTAATAAATGGCAACTAGACACAGTCTACTGGGGTTTATAGAGAAGGGAGCTCCTACACATGGCTTCAAGCCGTGAGCTAATTATTTATCAGCTCACTGCAGTCTAATAGCAAAGAGGGAATGGTCTCAGCATTGTTGAAACCTAAACATCCACACACTGCCGGTGTCCAGCAGTAATCGTTTTAGTGCGGCGCCGCTGAGCGACCCGGGCAGGGGTTACGGCAATATGTTTAGACACCGATGACTGTACCTATCTTTGCGCAGAGGCCTCTGAAACTTTAGGACCAGGTTTTTCAGTGAAAGATTGATTTAATCGTCTGGCTAAGATGCTAGCATTAATGTCTCCAGCTGGGACCCCTCATCTCTCTTCTGGTCCATAACTTTCCAATGCACTAAATATTGTAGGGACCCTCTCATTATCTGTGAATCTAGAATTTTTTGAACTTCAAATTCTAGATTACCTTTAACCAAGACAGGAGGAGCAGGATTCCAAACAGGAAGAACAGGCGAGTGGTGAACTTTAAGCACAGATTTAAGGGACACATTGGGTATTCGAAAGAAAGGGGGAAGCTTCAACCGAGTGGCCACAGGATTGACAAGTTATTTCTTATGGTTCATTGAATTTGGATCCGAGCATAGTGGAGGTAATCTTAAGTTTAATTTTTTTTGTGGATAACCACACCGTGTCTCCCACCCCAAAATTTGATCCATCAGTTCATCTTTTATTAGCATAGGATGACTCTGCTCTGTGCCATTTTCAGGGTTAATTTTATCGCAGTGAGGGGGGTACAGGGCCGGATTGCTGTGGGCTGAAACGGAGTTCTCTTTGCCCTGAAACCCCTCTTACTAACAGGAGTCAGACAGTTGTGGGGTGCTTTCGTGACTTACTTGTAATCTGAAAGTCCTTATTACCTTGCCGTCCATGGGACCGGATCCGGATGCAGCTACAGATATGACAGGAGGCCATAGGTCTGGTTCAACAGGTTCGGCTTTACTGTGTAATAAAGATGCATGTAATTGCAGCATACAAATTGACAGTCCCTTTTTGGTAATGTTTCCCTGGTCCTGGGACTCACTCCGATGTAAAGGCTATGGAGACGGTAGGGCGTTAGTCAAACAAGACATTGCCCTCCAAAGCCTTAACATTGGAGCCAGAGTGGAGGAGGGTGAGTGATGAGTTTTAGTCAAGAAGTGCTGGATAATGAAGGTGCCAACGTGTTATAAGAAAATGGATGTAACAGAGGCGGAAGGGATCCTTTAGTGAAAGTTTTTTTTTTTTTTTTTTTTTTTTTTAACAGTAGGAAGACACAACCCAAGCTTCATGTGGACGCTGGGACAGTCTTGGGCCCAGGGCCCTGAAAAGATACTGAGTGTCATGTCTCGGTCTCCCTGGTTAGAAGAGGTCAACTGGGTTACAGTGAAAGGAATTGATGGTGGGCTTCATGGAAACTTATGCCAGATGGGAAGCTCCTGGGATCAACAGAAGTTGTTGAGGAGGGGGCAGGTCAGACGGAATGGAGTTAAGGACTTATAATCCACAGGACCAGAGGAACATGACCAAAAAGGGACTCAATTTGTATGCCAAAATTGCTTGTATCCATATTACACAGTGAAGCAGTAATACAAATTAAAAGAAAAAATAGAAAAAATGTGTGCACGCTTCTGGACAAATACTCCAGCAGAAATATACATCAGTTATACAAAAAGTTAAAAAACTTTAAAATGAAAACCGGGTCAGAGGATAATAAAATTTATATCTATGTTGCTGACAAAATAATCATATAAGGGCCCAAAAATAATGCATACGGAATTTTATGGATGCATAAAATCAAAACAATACAAAAAAGGAGGTAATTGGGGATGACAAATAAAATAAAATACAAATCAAAGCACAATATAAAGTGCAAAAAAGTGCATAGTATTCTTTTTTAAAAAGACAAAATAAATGAGACTTAACTCGTAGTAAAAAAAATGTTGAAAAGGACTTTAACATTAATATGAATCCATATTGGATAGTGAGGGTGCAAAAATGCAGACAAAAATTCCCACAGATATATAAAAGCATTTTTTTGGGCAATGTACCTTTTACAGTCCGGTCTGGTGGAGTCAGACAACGCGCACACCCCGACGCGCGTTTCGGATTGAAAATCCTTCGTCAGTTTACGGTGTACTCTGTTTTGCAGAATCACACCTCCGG
Source organism: Ranitomeya imitator (assembly GCF_032444005.1). Classification (NCBI taxonomy): domain Eukaryota; kingdom Metazoa; phylum Chordata; class Amphibia; order Anura; family Dendrobatidae; genus Ranitomeya; species Ranitomeya imitator. Next base: position 199,352,570 of record NC_091283.1, read on the forward strand.
ATGTCGTGAAGGGGTTAAATAAATGTTTTTACTTTTTTTTTTTCGGTGGGGGGGGATTATAAGAACCCATAATGTATATAAACAAAGGAAAATTGTAATTAATGGTTGTTTTGACTAAAGAAAAACCATTCTATATATAACCATTATGATAAGCCAATGATAGAAATGACTGAGCAATAGGTTAATGGACAACAAAGTAAATTTAAACAGTGGCGTCAGATGAGCGAGCGCCAATAACCATAGCCTACGTTCGGTCTCTCATGTGGTCCCGTGTGAAAGTTAATTGCCCACCTTGGTATATAAAAGTGAGGTCGAATACAGTGTGTCAGCGAAGTAGGCGGATTTTCTCCATCTCATGTATTCACTCTGTAATTGTCCTAATTGACACTGTCGGTGCCAAGGTAGCACTTTCTAGTACGTATTCAGTTTCTACATTAGCTTAAAATTATTTTCTACGAAGTCTCTGCACAAATTAATGACAATGTGCTATGAGCAAATGTCTTATTCTATAAAAATCTCATTTTTGTTAAATGTTTTTTAAATTTTTGATAGTATTTTTTTTTTTTAATCTGAAAAACAAAACAATAGGACCTGTAATCCCTGTTCTTTCCAGCAGCCATCTGGACATAGGCTGCAAGATACTTCTTGATCTTTACATTGATCTGGGCAAAGATCATTGTGAAGTTGCGGGAGGAGGTGAGCTGTGACATCACCTATTGTAAACTGTGGATCGTGTGTTATTTACAGTATATAGGTGAAATCTGTCATTGTTATGTTGAAGTCTTCGCCGGGGGGCGTGCCCTTTTACCTTCTCTGCAAGATCCTGCTAATCACAGCTTGGCAGCTGATCTGTAATTGGTAGCATCTAGAAGGGAGGGGTTAAAGAACACGCCCCCAGAGAAGACTCTGAAGAAATGCCCTGCCGAACTACAAGCAGAGATTTCACTTGTTGCCCTTGAAAATAAATGTGAATATTTACACAATAGAATGACACAAGAAAATTAGTGACGCTCAGGTACTTTTATTTTTTTACAAAGCGTTTAACTCAAATTTTTTTAAGTTAGTTGAAAGGTCTTCTTTGAGATGTAGCCAGCGTCATCCATTTTAATTGTTTCTCTAACTGGTTTTTGGTTACTCTTCTTGGTTATTTATGGTCTTTTTAAGCATATAATGTATAAAAATGAGTTATTTTCTCAAGGTCAACCTGTATGCTTTCCCTTCAGTGTTACTGCTCCACCCCAAAGGAGGCAGATATACCAGATGGCCTGATAAATGAAAGATAGGAATAATAAAAAGTGATGACAAAACTGACCACACATGATTAGTCCCAGTCATCTGGCGCATTAGTTACTGTGCTGCATAGACCTTTGAGCCAAATAAAAAACTTTAACACTGTCTTGTGTTTATATTTTCCCTACTTACGCCCAGAAAACATCTGGCCTCAGCATATTTGAGCCTAAAAAATACAAAAATTAAAAATAGCTTCTTTTTTTCCCTAAAATTCTGTATGTGAAAGCACCCTGTGGTGTCTTTCACACTTATACAAAATAATGGCCAAATAACTATTTGCAAATCCAAATGAGGAGTAGGTCCAAAACAAAATCCCCAAAGTTTTTCATTAACCTTTTTGTGATAACATTCCACTACCGGTTTTGGGTTGCACATGCTGGTGAAAATACTGATCCCAAACTGCCACATAAGGATATATTAGAGTTCTAACTCTTTGTAAAGGAGAAAAGAAACGAGTGAGGAACATAAAGCATAGTGAGAGTCCAAGCAAACATGAGCAGATCCGAGTTGCTGCTTTAAGCAATAGTTTTCTCACTTGAGTGCTGGCTTCACAGCCACACAGCTCAGTACTAATGGATATCTTCTTCAATGCGGTTTCTGTCTGTGTCCCAAAGAGAAGAAAGAGCTTAGATGATGTGATGTTCTTGGCTTCTCTGTTTTAGGCCAGAAAGTGGAGGAGGCTGGTCTACAGATGGGTGTCAGATGAAAAATACCTTCCCTCACTCAACAAGTTGTTTTTGTAACCACACCACCAACTTTGCGGTCTTGTTGCAAGTTTATGACGTTCAGGTAAAACAAATCTCAATCAGTGACTTTTATTACTGTAATTGGCAAAACCTTGTTTGAATATTCTATTAAGATCTGTTCCGATAAGTAATGTGGTTCCTAACATTGACCAGGTTGTGGTCCACCACTGACCTGTACTCTTTTTCTCAACTCCACATATTAACGCTCCCTGGTGTCACGCCGTTAATGGCGATAAAGGGGCAGAACGGCGTACTGGGACCCACACCTGTCCCTGCCACTATAATGGGGCCCTGGCTTTCCCTTCTCTCAGGGGTACCTATGATGGTTAGGAGGCCTGAGCCGCCAGCGTATCCCTGTCTCCTGTGCAGACCCTATTAGTGGCCCCCTCTCCCCCCAAGGGAGGTGGACTGCACCAGTGTATAAATACAACAATAAACGGTATACAGACAAGGTAACTAAAAGTCTCAAACTCACCAAATGCTCGCACAACCACAGAGGAAACACAGAGAAGGGAAGAGAAGGAAAAAAATAGGAAGGAAAACAGGTTTAACATTAAACCAAAACAGCAGACACCAATCTCTGTAAATAAACCTCCAAGCTCCTAATACCACGCTCCTTCAACCTTCAAGCCAGGCAGCAGAACTGACCACTGACAATAGCTGTAGTCAAGGCTGGGTCTATGTAGAGGAGGAGATTACAAAATCCACTTCAGCTAAGACCCAGCTCTCAGCAACTAGGTTAACTCCTGCACTGCTGGCACAAAGCAGCCAGGTCAGAATACAGGAGAAGAGCTTCTGTTCACTGTGTGTGAACGAGGCCCAGAGAGCTGCGGTTCTCTGGAACCTCTCTGTCGCGGTAGCCCCGTGACACCTGGTTTCCGAATAAATGTATACTTTTTGTTCTAATGGGTGGACCTTACTAAAACATGTCATACAGATTGTGTTGTGAATAGTTTTCATAGTTTTTGTTGTTTTTATTTAATAACATGGACATTCACGTAACACATTTTATTTCTATGTACAGAGAAGTGAAGAAGAAGAGTGGATTCTGAAGACCTTGACTTTTATTGGATGCGGAGTATCACTAAGCGCTCTTGTAGTAACTTTTATTCTTTTCCTTGTTGTTGGGTAAGCACCCACTTGATGCTTTTACCACTTTATTAATGTTATCGCCTTCATTCTTTGCAGCGCCAAGTTATATGGGCATAATGTAAAAAATACGTTTTTTGCAACGATATTTTTCAAACACAATGGACATGAAAATTAATATTTCTGTACCAGCAGGAGTGATTATGTAAGTTAGTTAATGATCCTTACATCTTACTGAACATTTTAAGACAAAGATTTGAAGTGCAAATTCAAAGAACGCTATATACTATACATGTATGACACAAGGACTGTGTATTTAGAGAAAGATTCAGATGTAGAGTGATGGAAAACTATTTATGTGAATAAGGCTCTTTCAAAGAAAAGTCCAGCAATAACTTTGCATGGCCTGCCTTTCCTCCGTTACAGAGAAATCCGCATTTGAATTGATTATTTTCAACTGATGTTTCTATGTATAAGCAACTGCGCAAAGTCTTCGCAAAAAATGCTATAATTTTTTTTGTAGACAAAATGGTTCTATCCTTTTAAAAATCTGTCAGTGGGTTTTTGCTATGTAATCTGAGAGCAGCATGATGTAGGGGCACAGACCTGGATTCCAGCGATGTGTCACCTACTCGTCTTTGTTTTGCTGTTTCAATAAAATCAGTATTAGATCAGCAGGAGATTATCACTGCAGGACTAAGTGTCTCGTGCCTCCTGGTCCAACACACCGCCACTGCTGAATGGCTGCTTTGTGTACACTACATATTGACAGAAAGCTGCCAATCAGTGCTGTGGGCGGGGTTAGACACAGCTCAGCATTCCGAGATCTGCTAGATCTGCAGCAGAGGAAACGATGAGCTTATCACAACTGTTGCACCTAGTAAATGAAGTGATAGTGATGAGCTGGTACTAAAATTCTTTAGTGCTCGTTACTCAAGTCTAGCAAACCGTAATGCTTGGGTGCTCAACACGAGCAACGAGTATAATGGAAGTCAATGGGAAGCTCAAGCATTTTTCCAGGCCCCCTTCCAGAGGTCTATAGGTCTAAAAATTGCTGAAATCAATGGAATCAGTGCTGAAATGGCATGGGAACAGCATGGGGGAGACCCCTGGAAGCATCTCTGAATCACAGGTCGGTGCTGAGAACAATGTTGTCAGAGTAATACGCCACTTTTATGGACTGACAATAAAACATACAAACACGCAGTTAAAATGGATTTGAATGGAAAAAAACGTTAAGAAATATTGTTTAAAGGATAATTACTAGTATACAAGGCAAAATAAATAGGGGAAAAAAATGCTTCTATTCACCTTGGGCTAAGTTCACATGTGTTTTTGCACCTTTGCATTTCTTTCTATGGTGAAAAAAAACCTTCTACAGGAAATGTAATGTTGGCATTTTAATCTTATCTGTCCATATGTGGTGTGTGAGACATGATCAAACACATCCTGTTTACTTTCAAAGTTCCTCCTTCATAAATTAACTTATTTCTTATTTTTCAGGACCATTTGGAGGCCGACACTATTTGTAGAGAGGTCATCACTCGGCCCTTACTATTGTCAGAGGGCCATCAGTTGGCCCTTACTAATGTCAGAGGGCCTTCAGTCGGCCCTTACTATTGTCAGAGGGCCATCAGGCGGCCCATACTATTGTCAGAGGGCCATCAGGCGGCCCTTACTATTGTCAGAGGGCCATCAGGTGGCCCTTACTAATGTCAGAGGGCCTTCAGTCGGCCCTTACTATTGTCAGAGGGCCATCAGGCGGCCCTTACTATTGTCAGAGGGCCATCAGTTGGCCCTTACTAATGTCAGAGGACCTTCAGTCGGCCCTTACTATTGTCAGAGGGCCATCAGGCGGCCCATACTATTGTCAGAGGGCCATCAGGCGGCCCTTACTATTGTCAGAGGGCCATCAGTTGGCCCTTACTAATGTCAGAGGGCCTTCAGTCGGCCCTTACTATTGTCAGAGGGCCATCAGGCGGCCCTTACTATTGTCAGAGGGCCATCAGTTGGCCCTTACTAATGTCAGAGGGCCTTCAGTCGGCCCTTACTATTGTCAGAGGGCCATCAGGCGGCCCTTACTATTGTCAGAGGGCCATCAGTTGGCCCTTACTAATGTCAGAGGGCCTTCAGTCGGCCCTTACTATTGTCAGAGGGCCATCAGGCGGCCCTTACTATTGTCAGAGGGCCATCAGGCGGCCCTTACTATTGTCAGAGGGCCATCAGGCGGCCCTTACTATTGTCAGAGGGCCATCAGGCGGCCTTTACTATTGTCAGAGGGCCATCAGGCGGCCTATACTATTGTCAGAGGGCCATCAGGCGGCCCATACTATTGTCAGAGGGCCATCAGGCGGCCCATACTATTTTCAGAGAGCCATCTGTCACGGGTGCATCAGAGACTGCAGAATATTGCTCTGTATCTGACTGCAGAAAGTCTCAGCAGTTTGCTTTGCAGACTTCTTCCTGGTCCTTCTGAATTTAGGAGCCAGTGACAACCTCCCCCGGCTTTAGTTGACACACCTGGACCAGGGTGGTTGTAACTCCCAGTTGGCTGCTGGGAGTTGCCGGTGATATTTCAATTTTCCTGTTGAGGTTATCTTCCTCTTTGGTGTTTGAAAGACGTCTGTTTCTCTCTGAGTCTGCTCAAGCTAAGTGTTCCCCTTGTTTGTGTATCCCATCTGTCTCTAGTGATAGTGGGGATTGAGTAGTGTACATCCTGTCCTCCCCTATGCAGGGCTTACTACTAGGGTCAGGCAGGGTTTAGGTATCCTGCTCGGTGATGGGTGCAGAACCTATATAGGGACTTTAAGGCAGACAGGGTGACGTTAGATCTGCCTAGGGCTATCCACTCCCCGCTTCCATTGTGTATGGTTCCCTTCCACTTATCCCTTCTTGTTGCACTTTCTTTCCTACAGTGTGTGTGACACCATCAGGTGGCCCTTACTATTGTCAGAGGGCCAGCAGCCAACCCTCACTAAGCATTTTTGTAAGGCCAGCAGTCAGCTATGCTTTGAATAGCCGTATATAGCTACTGCAAAATAATTTATGCATCTGAGGTGGACACATTTTCTTTTTCTTATTAATACTGTAAAGTTTGAATCTTGGAGGGACAGCAGGTGGCCCCACTATTTTTAGAGGTTCAGCAGATGTCTTGTGAATAGATGAGACCAAGATCATTTTTTGGTAAAACAAATCATTCTACGGTTTACTGTAAATGTAATGAGGCCTACAAATAAAAAAACACAGTAGTTAGTCAAATATGGTGTACATTCAAAGAAATGTAGGGGTTGCTTTGCTGCCTCTGACCCGGGTACATGCTGTGTGACAGAGAAGTGCAGGGAAAGAGAAAAAATGTGTAATGTGAAACCTGCTGTAACTGCTGTGAAGAATGTGGATGTGCTGCATAAAGAAAACCATAAAATTGTTCATTTGAAAGTTGAGATGGACGGTGTCTCTATGTATGCAGAATCGTCTATAGGGAGCCTACAGCAGAGCAGAGAGGACCCTGACGGTGTGGAAAGTGGAGCCACAGGTATGCAGAATAATGGACACTATTTTCATGTGATAGGAGGTCAGGGCACAGATGCCCCGGAGTCCTTGGTCATGACTGCGGCCCTGGCCCTCCCTCATACATAAAGAAGCCCCCAGAAATGGATAGAAGCTAAGCACTGGAGAGTTCAGAAGCAGTAGTTCCAGCTCCTGTAGCGTAAAATCTCCCACCACTACCACTTACAGCTGCTACAGTGAAACTGCAAATGGACGCATTAAACCAGTTAATTTTGCCTGCTTTGAATTTGAGTACAGATCTCCAAAGCAGACTAGCTTCAGCAGAGCTTGTTGCCGCTTGGACGAGGCAGTGCTGCAGTGCTTCCAGCTTGCAAATGATGTTGACGTTTAAGAGATGGAGGGTGAGGAGGAAGAGATGCACGAACTGCTGTAGAAGGTGGGGTCAACCCTTATTGAACCACGGTCCACAATCCTTGGGGTTGGTAGCATGTTTGCCATCCCAGGATCCGACTGGGTCCCGACTTCTATAATGTTCATCCAGTGTGACGTCAGGGAAATGTAGCATCCCTTGCCACATGTACATGTTTAAGTTTGCCTTCCCAGTAACGGCGTTAGTCAGGGCATCGCTGATATTATGCGACACGTGCTTGTGTAAGCCGGGACGGCACACCAGGAGAAATATTTGTGGCTGGGAACAGAGTGTGAGAGACGGTTGTCGCCATGAGGTTGAGGAAAGGTTCCATCTCCACAAGCCTAAACTGCAACATTTTTAGGGCAAGAAGTTTGGAAATGTGGCCGTTTAGTATTGTAGCCTTTGAGTGGGTGGCTTTTACAGCGTTTGGGCCAAGTAGTTGGGTGCTTTGGTTGCATGTGCCTGAGCATGCTGATGGTGGTCCAGTTGCTAGTTGTGCTGTCACTGCTGATGCTGTCATGACAGATGTTGCAAATGGCAACTGAGTCAACTGGACTGTCTTAAAAAAAAAAAAAAGTGCCAGACTCGGAAACACTTAACCCTTGGCTTGGCAACTTCACCTGTGTTGGTGCTCTGGGGAACAGTTGCCCACCTTGTGTCTGTTTGTTGTGGTACTGCGGATCCCTTGCTGTGCATGTCACCTTCCCAGGTTGGGTCAGTGACTTCATTATCCACCACCTCGCCTTTCTCGTCAGCACCCTGGTTATCCTCCTGACAAAACACCACTTGTTGGCAATTGTCTCATCATCATCCACCTCTTACGACAGTAATTGCCTTTTCCCACCATCTCATTCTTGTGAGCATGGCTGCTCAAATATTTGGGCATCGCTACATGCGATCTCCTCATGTCCCCCTTGAAACGGACAAGACAAGAGCCCAGAATCTATAAATGCAAATGTGAACATTCAGAATGCCCAAGTGTGGGATCACTTGTCTCTGAGCACTTGACATGGTGGAGGGAAGAAGGATCAGGGTGAAGATTGTGGTCCAAATCATGGCTACGGAGACTGGACTGTGTGGAAGACAGGGTGGTGCTGGCAAAGTAACTATCTGCTATCCATCGAACAACCTTTTCACACTGGTCTGGCTTTGACTGGTGTTCCGTGCCCCACTACAAAGTGGGACATGAAGCTAGATCGACATTGTGTGTTTGTTGTGCTCCTGCAGCAGGCACAGTTTTACCTTGCCCACGGCCTCGGCCTCTGCCCTCACCCTCTGCCCTCACCATCAGCATCACGTCCACTTGCATAAAGAATGTGCAATTCACCCTATCCTGTCGTACATGATCCCTTCAGCACAATCTCTCCCTAAGTGCTGCTAACAGCAGTATGAATATTGATTTTCGTTAGCCCTAGGAAGGGCTGTTGTACTTAAATGAAATTTGAAATTGTTGAATTCTTGGCTACAATTCTGTCCCTCTCTCATCAGCACCTCTCCCTGCTCTACCTGTGTCCGGGGTGCAGTGCGACGAACATGGCTTCACCGGTCTTATATAGCCCTGATGAGGCTATACAACCAGCCAATCACAGTAATGCCACCATCAAGATGGCTATGGCATTACAGTGACTGGCAGACAATTGTCACATATTTATTGGCTGTCTAAAAAGCACCAAACATGTGGGACCGGGACTCGAGCTCCAGCTCGAGCAAAAAAAAAAATTCTCGCTGCGTAACAAGCATCCCGAGCACACTGATGCTCGAGCAAGTAATGAATAGTGACGAAGCACGTTCACTCATCACTATAAGTGACCCATCACTGCAGCTGTGGTCTCTGCCCCTACATCATGATGCTGTCAGATTACATAGCAAAAACCTAATGACAGACTCCCTTTGAACCAAAACACGTACAAATACGTTCTATAATATTTGATGCTTTTAAATTGATAGTTTTTAATTTGTTTCAAGATGTCTGATCATCACCTTTGATACATAGTATCTGATTTCCTAATCTGAATTGCAGTTAGAATTTTTTTATACTGTAATTTCTGCAGGTTTCATTTATTTGCGTTTTATGTACTAAATATTCTTTAATTTCAGAGTTCCTAAATCAGAGAGAACAACCGTTCACAAGAATCTGATATTTGCTCTGGCTGCTGCAGAAACATTGCTCATGTTCAGCGAGATGGCTAAAAACAATAAGGTCAGTATTGTAGCTGGTTTATAAAAAAAAAACTGCTGCATAAAACACTAGCTTTAGTACTATGCTAATATATATCTATCTATTATCTGTCTATCTATTATCTGTCTATCTATTATCTGTCTATCTATTATCTGTCTATCTATTATCTATATATCTATTCTGTCTATTTATCTATTATCTCTATCGATCTAGTATCTGCCTATTACCTGTTGTCAATCTGTTGTCTATCTATCTAGTATCTGTTATCTATCTATATCTATTTATTATCTATTCTCTATATATTATACAGTACAGACCAAAAGTTTGGACACACCTTCTCATTTAAAGATTTTTCTGTATTTTCATGACTATGAAAATTGTAAATTCACACTTAAGGCATCAAAACTATGAATTAACGCATGTGCAATTATATACTTAACAAAAAAGTGTGAAACAACTGAAATTATGTCTTGTATTCTTGGTTCTTCAAAGTAGCCACCTTTTGCTTTGACTGCTTTGCACACTCCTGGCATTCTCTTGATGAGCTTCAAGAGGTAGTCACCGGAAATGGTTTTCACTTCACAGGTGTGCCCTTTCAGGTTTAATAAGTGGGATTTTTTGCCTTTATAAATGTTGGAACCATCAGTTGTGTTGTGCAGAAGTCTGGTGAATACACAGCTGATAGTCCTACTGAATAGACTATTAGCTGCTTTTTTCTTGCCATAGTACAAATTCTAAGTAAAGAAAAACGAGTGGCCATCATTACTTTAAGAAATGAAAGTCAGCCTGAAAAAATGGGAAAACTTTGAAAGTGTCCCCAAGTGCAGTGGCAAAAAACCATCAAGCGCTACAAAGAAACTGGCTCACATGAGGACCGCCCCAGGAAAGGAAGACCAAGAGTCACCTCTGCTTCTGAGGATAAGTTTATCCGAGTCACAAGCCTCAGAAATTGCAGGTTAACAGCAGCTCAGATTAGAGACCAGGTCAATGCCACACAGAGTTCTAGCAGCAGACACATCTCTACAACAACTGTTAAGAGGAGACTTTGTGCAGCAGGCCTTTATGGTAAAATAGCTGCTAGGAAGCCACTGCTAAGAACAGGCAACAAGCAGAAGAGACTTGTTTGGGCTAAAAAACACAAGGAATGGAGATTAGACCAGTGGAAATCTGTGCTTTGGTCTGAGGAGTCCAAATTTGAGATCTTAGGCTCCAAACACCATGTCTTTGTGCGACGCAGAAAAGGTGAACGGATGTTCTTGCAGCGACATGCTATTCCATCCAGTTTGCGTTTAGTTGGACCATCATTTATTTTTCAACAGGACAATGACCCCAAACACACCTCCAGGCTGTGTGAGGGTTATTTGACCAAGAAGGAGAGTGATGGGGTGCTACGCCAGATGACCTGGCCTACACAGTCACCAGACCTGAACCCAATCGAGATGGTTTGGGGTGAGCTGGACCGCAGAGTGAAGGCAAAAGGGCCAACAAGTGCTAAGCATCTCTGGGAACTCCTTCAAGATTGTTGGAAGACCATTCCTGGTGACTACCTCTTGAAGCACATCAAGAGAATGCCAAGAGTGTGCAAAGCAGTCATCAAAGCAAAAGGTGGCTACTTTGAAGAACCTAGAATATAAGACATAATTTCAGTTGTTTCACACTTTTTTGTTAAGTATATAATTCCACATGTGTTAGTTCATAGTTTTGATGCCTTCAGTGTGAATGTACAATTTTTATAGTCATGAAAATACTGAAAAATCTTAAAATGAGGTGTCCAAGCTTTAGGTCTGTACTATATATTTAATTGTAATGTATATGTGTGTGTATGTATATATATATATGTGTGTATATATATATGTATATATATATGTAATTGTATATGTATATACAGTTATATGAAAAAAGTTTGGGCAATCTTAAGCTTAATGTTTTATAAAAATTGTTTTTTTTTGCAACATAGTAACATAGTTATTAAGGTTGAAGGAAGACTTTAAGTCCATCTAGTTCAACCCGTAGCCTAACCCAGTGTTCCCCAACTCCGGTACTCGAGAGCCACCAACAGGTCATGGTTTCAGGATCTCCTTTGTATTGCACAGGTGATAATTGCATCACCTGGCCAGGCAAGCATTCAATCACCTGTGCAATACTAAGGAAATCCTGAAAACATGACCTGTTGGTGGCTCTCGAGGACCGGAGTTGGGGAACACTGGCCTAACCTAACATGCCCTAACATGTTGATCCAGAGGAAGGCAAAAAAAACCATGTGGCAAATAATAAGCTCCACTTTGGGGAAAAAAATTCCTTCCTGACTCCACATACGGCAATCAGACTAGTTCCCTGGGTCAACGCCCTATCAAGGAATCTAGTGTATATACCCTGTAACATTATACTTTTCAAGAAAGGCATCCAGTCCCCTCTTAAATTTAAGTAACGACTCGCTCATTACAACATCATACGGCAGAGAGCTCCATAGTCTCACTGCTCTTACAGTAAAGAACCCGCGTCTGTTATTATGCTTAAACCTTTTTTTCCTCCAGACGTAGAGGATGCCCCCTTGTCCCTGTCTCAGGTCTATGATTAAAAAGATCATCAGAAAGGTCTTTGTACCGTCCCCTCATATATTTATACATTAACATAAGATCACCCCTTAGTCTTCGTTTTTCCAAGCTAAATAGCCCCAAGTGTAATAACCTATCTTGGTATTGCAGACCCCCCCCCCCCCCAGTCCTCTAATAACCTTGGTCGCTCTTCTCTGCACCCGCTCTAGTTCAGCTATGTCTTTCTTATACACCGGAGACCAGCACTGTGCACAGTATTCTAAGTGTGGACGAACTAGTGACTTGTATAGAGGTAAAATTATGTTCTCCTCATGAGCATCTATGCCTCTTTTAATGCATCCCATTATTTTTTGCCTTTGTAGCAGCTGCTTGACACTGGCCACTGAATGAGTTTGTTATCCACCCATACACCCAGGTCTTTTTCATTGATGGTTTTGCCCAGAGTTTTAGAATCAAGCGCATAGTTATACATCTTATTACTTCTACCCAAGTGCATGACCTTACATTTATCCTCATTAAAGCTCATTTGCCATTTATCAGCCCAAGCTTCTAGTTTACATAAATCATCCTGTAATATAAAATTGTCCTCCTCTGTATTGATTACCCTGCAGAGTTTAGTATTATGTGCAAATATTGAAATTCTACTTTGTATGCCCCCTACAAGGTCATTAATAAATGTTTAAAGAAGGCCCAATACTGACCCCTGTAGTACCCCATTGCTAACCGCGACCCAGTCCGAGTGTACTCCATTAATAACCACCCTTTGTTTCCTATCCCTGAGCCAGCTCTTAATCCACTTACACATATTTTCCCCTATCCCCATTATTCTCATTTTATGTATCAACCTTTTGTGTGGCACCGTATCAAAAGCTTTTGAAAAGTCCATATACACTACGTCCACTGGGTTCCCTTGGTCCAGTCCGGAATTTACCTCTTCATAGAAACTGATCAGATTAGTCTGACATGAACGGTCCCTAGTAAACCCGTGCTGATACTGGGTCATGAGGTTATTCCTCTTCAGATACTCCAGTATAGCATCCCTTAGAATGCCCTCCATGATTTTACCCACAGTAGAGGTTAAGCTTACTGGCCGATAATTTCCGAGTTCAGTTTTTGTCCCCTTTTTGAATATTGGCACCACATTTGCTATACGCCAGTCCTGTGGTACAGACCCTGTTGTTATGGAGTCTTTAAAGATTAAAAATAATGGTCTATCAATGACTGTACTTAATTCCTGCAGTACTCGGGGGTGTATCCCATCCGGGCCCGGAGATTTGCTAATTTTAGTGATTTTTAGACGCCGACGTACTTCCTTCTGGGTTAAGCAGGTGACATTTAATGGGGAATTTTTATCACTAGTCATTTTGTCTGCCATGGGATTTTCTTGTGTAAATACTGATGAAAAAAAGTCATTTAGCATATTGGCTTTTGCCTCATCCTCATCCACCATTTCACCCAGACTATTTTTAAGGGGGCCAACACTATCATTTTTTAGTTTCGTAGTTAAAGAATATTTTAGGATTATTTTTACTCTCTCTGGCAACGAGTCTCTCTGTCTCAATCTTTGCTGCCTTGATTTGCTTTTTACAGAATTTATTTAATTTTCTGTATTTAATGCCTCATCACTACCTACTTTCTTTAATTTTCTAAATGCTTTCTTTCTCTAGTAACCCCCCACGACAGCACACCTGGAGGATGTTACCCCTTTCCTAATAGGGACAGGAAATGACAAGAGGTTAAATAACCCCTCCCTCATCCTCCCCCTCTGTGTTCTTTCCTGTCCCTACTAGGGATGAAGAGGTCATCCCAGGTGTACTGTGCCGGCAGTGGTCACCGGGGGGAAATAGAGATTTTTTGGCCGGGCAGCGGGGATCGGACTTACGTCTATTCCCCTTCGCTGCTCCCGTCTCCTCCGACTCGGGACTTCTCTCGCTCCATTCCGCACCTGCGGGTAAGGTCTGGGGCGTTCTTCGGCTGGAGGCCTTTCTGAGCTCTCCAGGCCTTCTCCTCCTCCGCGCGTGTGTGGGGACTTCCGGTCTGAAGCCGGCGGCAGGATATGACGTCAGACACCGGCGGCCGGCTTCACTGAATAGGAAGTTCCTTATGCGTTCCAGCTGCAACGCTAGGCAAACAGCATGGAAGACGTCGGCGTTCTCCCCCCACGTATTTCCGGACACCGGAGGAGCAGGTCCTCATCCAGGACGACAGGTGCTGGGGTCCGGTCGCCTATATATTTAGGCCCTGGACAGGAAGACATCGCAGGTAGGACCACTGTGTGGTGAAGACTATGGAGATGTCTGCTTCCTCGCGCTCTGCACCTGCAGATCATAGCACCATCCCGGCCCCAGTGAGTAGTCTGGCCCAGGGTGTCCACTCCCTGATGTGGGTTATTGTCTTATGATTCCTTCTCCCCTTCCTTTTAGGGGGACAAGGAACCCACACCAGGAGGCAAAACCAAAACTACCCACAAATGCGCAGTTTGTATGAAGAAGCTGTCCTCTTCATACAAGAAATCATTGTGCAAAGAATGCACAGGAAAAATTATCAGGGAGGAACAGCCGTCTCTGATGGATGAGATCAAAGGCTTAATCCAGCATGAAATTAGAACATCTCTGGCCACTCTTTCCCAGCCTACACCATCTCCTAGTGCCCCTCCTGAGGCTAAGAAAAGGAAACTTAATCCACAGGAAGAAGGGCAGGAGGACTCTCAAGGGGAGACATCAGACGAACCCCTAGAGGAAGGTGAATTATCCTTTGACCCTGAGACCGTCCAGCAAGAGAGATACTACTTCTCTTCAACTGACATAGAAGAACTCCTCACAGCTGTGAGGAAGACTATTGAAATTGAGGAAGAGAAGACGGCCCAGTCAGTACAAGAAGAGATGTTCGGGGGGCTTCGTTCTAAGAAGCGTCAGGTGTTTCCTATTCACTAAAATATCCGGTATTTAGTTCTGGAAGAGTGGGAAGCCCCAGAAAAGAAGCTGACTACTCCAGCGGAAATTAAGGACAGATTTCCTGTAGATGCCGAGACAGCTTCTTGCTGGTCGGAGGTTCCAAAAGTGGACGTCCAAATTGCCAGAGTAGCCAAAAAACCACGCTACCATTCGAGGATGCCTCCCAACTGAGAGACCCTCTGGAACGTAAGATGGACGGACTACTAAGGAAATCGTGGGAAACGTCAGCGTCCTTATTGAACATTAATTCAGTATCCACTTGCGTGGCTAGATCAATGCATCGCTGGCTGGGCAGCTAGAGGAGCACTTGTCCTCAGGTACTCCGAGAGAAGATATTCTAGCCTCTTTGCCTATCTTCCAAAAAGCAACAGGCTTTTTAGCGGATGCTTCCACGGAATCCGTGAGAGTGACGGCAAGATCAGCTGCATTATCAAACTCAGTAAGGCGTGCACTCTGGCTAAAATCCTGGTCTGGTGATATGACTTCTAAGATGAGGCTGTGTTCGATTCCCTTCAAAGGAAAGTATATGTTTGGACCAGCCTTGGATGATCTTCTGGAGAAGGCTTCAGACAAGAAGAAAACCTTACCAGAACCTAGAAACCCTAGCAAGAGCATACTCCTCAATACAGAGGGAAGGGAAAGACAGGTCGTTGGAGTTATCCAAAAGGAGGGAAAGACAGGAATCTTTTTCTTTCCCAACCCCAAAATCAGAGAAAGCAATGACGCCATCATTGTGGGGGGTCGGATCTCGAACTTCCTCCCATTCTGGCAAGAGATCGGTGTGGATCAGTGGACTTTAAGATTGGTCAAAGAGGGGATGAAAATAGAGTTCATATCATATCCCCAAAAAAGAATAAAAACAACAACATTATCCACACCAAAGCTACAATCCACATTGATAGCGGGGATAAAGGATCTCTTAGTCAACAATGTGGTCTCCATAGTCCCAGAAAATGAGAGAAACAAAGGTCATTATTCCAACCTATTTCTGATAAAAAAAACCAAATGGAACCCATCGGATGATAATCAATTTAAGACCTCTGAATCAATATGTAACTTACAGAAGATTCAGAATGGAGTCCGTCAGATCGACAGTACCCCTAATAGGGCAGGACTTCGTCATGGCAACCATCGACCTACAGGACGCATATTATCACGTCCCAGTCCATCCGACTTATTGGAAATTTCTAAGGTTTGCGGTCACCAGAGGAAAGGCTATAGACCACTTTCAGTTCAATGTCCTCCCATTCGGACTATCCTCGGCTCCAAGGATTTTCACAAAGGTCATGTCCGAGGTAATGGCCTACATCAGAAGTCGGCAGATATGCATAATCCCGTACCTCGACGACCTCTTGGTAGTGGCCCCCACGGTTCCGATTCTACAGGAGCATCTTCAAACGATAGTCCAGATCTTGTTATCCCTGGGATGGATGGTAAACCCCAAAAAATCGGATATGGTTCCGTCCACAACGAAGATCTTCTTAGGGGTCTTATTAGACTCCCACAACCAAACATCTTTCTTACCCGAACAAAAGCGGTCCCTGCTTACATCAAAAATAAGAATGTTGCGGGACAAGAAGATAGTATCTCCAAGATGGACCATGTCTGTTCTAGGGACCATGACATCATGCATCCAGATGGTGGCATGGGCACAAGCCCACACCAGGATACTCCAGACCCATATCCTATCAAGCTGGGACGGATCACCAGGTTCTCTAGACAAAAAGATCTGGATACCACCGCATGTAAGATCCTCATTGACATGGTGGCTACAGAAGGAGAACTTAATGAGAGGAGTTCCTTGGTTGCAGGACCCAGCAGTCACCATAACAGTAGATGCCAGCAGGAAAGGTTGGGGAGCTACGGTAGACCAGCACATATTCCAGGGATACTGGTCAACCGAAATAGCACAGCAATCCTCAAACTTCAAAGAGCTAAAAGCAGTAGAGGAAGTTCTCAAAGCGGCAGTAACTCTTGTGCAGAATTCCCATATAAAAATATACTCGGACAACATGACAACAGTTGCCCACCTTCGCCATCAGGGAAGTACAAGACACGAGGATCTAAAAACAATATCAGCAAGAATATTTTCGTGGGCTGAAGAACATGTTCTCTCCATATCCGCCCTACACATAAAAGGAGAAATAAACGTACAAGCCGACTTCCTGAGCAGGACAAAGATCCATCCAGGAGAAAGGAGCCTAAACCCGGAAGTCTTTCAGATACTGGTCAGAAGATGGGGACAACCAGAAGTGGACTTGTTCACGAACAGTCAGAACACAAAGGTAGACCAGTTCTTCTCGCTAGACCCAATCAATCCGGGGTTAGCTGTGGACGCATTGGTCCAGCCATGGACATTCACACTAGCATACGCTTTCCCGCCATTGCCAGTTCTACCAAGAGTCCTGCAGAAGATAATGGCAGAGAAACTCAGGGTGATCTTGGTGACTCCACTTTGGCCCAAAAGAAGCTGGTTTGGGGCCCTCATCAGCCTAACAATAGATGGTCCAATAGCACTTCCTCCGGTCAAAAACCTTCTCTACCAAGGGCCAATACTCCATCCAGATCCCGAGAGGTTACACCTAAATGCCTGGCTTCTGAATTCTGAGGACCAGAGGGCTATCAAAGGGTCATTAAGACACTACAAAAAAGCCGGAAAACAGTAACTAATTCTATCTACCAGAAGATCTGGAAGACTTTTATCACATGGTGTGCTCCTGAACAACCTAACCCAGAAAGACCGAACCTAGTCAGGATCCTGGATTTCCTACAAGATGGGCTGGACAAAGGTCTCAGACCCAGCACCCTCAAGGTACAAGTGGCAGCCTTGAGCTCTTATTTTGACCAGTCTTTAGCTGACCATAGATGGGTGAGAAGATTCATGACGGCGGCATCCCGCATATCTCCAAACCCATAAATATAGTTCCATCCTGGGACCTGAATATAGTCCTGAAAGGACTTACACTGCCACCGTTTGAGCCCTTGTCATCTATAAGTATGGATAAACTTGCCTGGAAGACCACCTTCCTGGTAGCTATAACAACAGCCAGAAGAGTTAGTGAACTACAAGCCCTGTCAATCAATGAGCCCTACATGAAGATTCTACAGGACAGGCTTATCCTGCGATTGGATCCATCCTTTCTCCCAAAGGTCGTCTCTGATTTCCACAAATCGCAGGAGATAATTCTTCCTTATTTCTATCTATCAGGAGCCAAAGAATAAGGAAGAGGAACATTTCCATACTCTGGATGTTTGGAGAATGGTACGCTATTATCTTCAAGCGTCAGAGAAGATTAGAAAGGATCAGAATCTGTTTATTCATCTTCTCGGCCAGAATAAGGGGAAGAAGACTTGCAAATCTACAATTGCGAATTGGATAAAAAGGGCAATCCTGGAGGCCTATCAGATTCAAGGCCTTCCACCACCAGAAAAGCTCACAGCTAATTCTACTAGGGCAACAGCTGTCTCCTGGGCCGAGAAAGCCAGTGATTCCATTGAGCAAATATGCAGAGCGGCTACGTGGTCCTCGGTCCATACGTTCTCCAAACATTACAAGCTTGACCTGATGTCAAAAAAAGACTTAGCCTTCGGAGAAAAAGTCCTTAGTGCTGTAGTCCCTCCCTAAATGTTACTCTTGGGTACTGCTCCAGGTGTGCTGTCGTGGGGGGTTACTAGAGAAAATAGAATTATTCTTACCATTAATTCGGTTTCTAGTAACCCACCACGACAGCAGGAGTAATCCCTCCCTTTGCTTGTTATACGTTCTGAAAAGAATAAATAGAATTTGAAGCATTCCTTCTCCTGTGGTCCTTTATAATAACACTGAGGGGGAGGATGAGGGAGGGGTTATTTAACCTCTTGTCATTTCCTGTCCCTATTAGGAAAGGGGTGACATCCTCCAGGTGTGCTGTCGTGGTGGGTTACTAGAAACCGAATTAACGGTAAGAATAATTCTATTTTTTGTCACTTATTATGCCCCTTACAGCTCTATTTAGCCATATTGGTTTCCTCCTATTTCTAGTATGTTTATTCCCATTCGGTATATACTGTGCACAGGTCCTATCCAGGATGCTAATAAATGTCTCCCATTTTCTTTGTGTATTTTTATGTCTCAGGATATCGTCCCAGTAAATTGCACCAAGATCCTCTCTCATCCGTTGGAAATTTGCCCTCCTGAAGTTTAGTGTCTGTGTAACCCCTCTACTACACATCTTATTAAAGGATACATGAAAACTTATTATTTTGTGATCACTATTCCCCAAGTGACCCCCAACCCTTATATTTGATATGCGGTCTGGTCTGTTGGTTAATATTAGGTCTAGCAGTGCCCCCCTTTCAGTTTCATATATTTAATAACTGTTGAACACAGTAATGTTTCTGCCTTGAAATGAGGTTTATTGTACTAACAGAAAATGTGCAATCTGCATTCAAACAAAATTTGACAGGTGCATAAGTATGGGCACCCCACCAGAAAAGTGACATTAATATTTAGTAGATCCTCCTTTTGCAAAAATAACAGCTTCTAGTCGCTTCCTGTAGCTTTTAATGAGATCCTGGAGATGACATTCAGCAGGTATATACTATATACAGGGGAGATGACATACAGGTATGTACTATATACAGGAGATGACATACAGGTTTATACTATATATAGGATGAGATGACATACAGGTATATAATATATACAGGAGGAGATGACACATGGGTATATACAATATGCAGGAGGAGATGACACACAGCAGGTATATACTATTTACAGGGGAGATGACATACAGGTATATACAAGAGAAGACATACAGGTGTATACTATGTATAAGGGAGATGACAAACATGTATATACTGAGGGGAAAATGAGGGGTGTGAGTGCAAAATGAGAGGAGCGAGGGAAAATAGTGGAGTGATCGGAAAATGACAGATGTGAGGTCGAAATGACAAGTGTTAGGGGGGAATGAGAGGAGTGAGGGGGGGAAATGAGAGGTATAAGGGAGAAAATGAGAGGCATGATGGGAAAATAAGATGCTTCTTGATCTCCAGGGGACAGTGTGTTCCTGATTGACAATTTGGACCAGCGGTATTGTTGTGCCGCTGACCTGAACAGTGCACAATCCAATGCAAAACTGAGGAGCAGCTTTGCCCATGTCCCAAGAGCAGTGGTCACTTTATTTGGTAGCTTCCTTGTGGTTCAGTGTTTGGGGCATACATTTTGTGTGCATATGGCAAAACCTAGCAGTAATTGGTTATCCCTACCCAGAAAGGGGATAATGTCTAAAGTTATGAGGACTTAATTGGGAACCTGTTTAGCAAAGGGTTTCTGTGGGACTTTCTCCAATGCTGAAAGGCAGACCTTTTCTCTATTGATAGGTTTCATTGTAAGACTGATAAGAGATACATATGGGTAAACATGCTGTAAAAAGCTAATGGTATACTATTTTATTAGGCCTCAATGGGGTCAAGCTCAGGCCTCATTGGTGATTGTGTTGAGAATAACCTTTTTTATGTCTTATATAAAAAAGAAACTATTGGCAGATGTCATGTTAATCATATAACCTACTATATGAACAAAATCATAGTTCTCATTCTGTCTCTTTGCTTTAAGTGTAAAATAATGTATATAAAAAAAGTGATATTTCTATAGTGGATCCCTGTCATTTCAATTATAGCTACCTTTTGTTGCGCTTTATGAATCTAGCCTTTGCCTTTAAAGGAAATGTTCCTATTCTCCTGTCACAATAGGACGCTTGTTTTAATATGTATCATCTTGAGCAGTCGATTTGGCTGCTTTATTACTTCCTTTAACTGTATTTTAAAAAATGTTCCAAAGTTCTCATCTCCATAGTAGACGCATTTTCAAGGTTATTGTAAGGGAATATGCATTTATTTCACGTCCGTTGTGGTCAGGGCAATACAAAAAACCTTATAGAAATTTGTGTATGTGCGTGTATACATGCTCATGTGCGTGTATATGTATGGATGTGTGTATATATATATATATATATATATATATATATATATATATATATATATGTATATATATATATATATATATATGTATATATCTATCTATATATATATATATATATATATATATATATATATATATCTATATATATCTATATATATATCTTCTATATATATAATTGTCTAAGGGTTTTTCCGTCTGTCTGTCTGTCTGTCTGTCTGTCTGTCTGTCTGTCTGTCCTGGAAATCCCGCGTCTCCAATCAGTAACGGGCACAGCGACGATGATGTCATAAAGGACGTAGACATCCCGCGTCTCTGATTGGTCGAGGCCGCCAGGCCTCGACCAATCAGCATCGGGCACAGCGATGATGATGTCATAATGGTTGCCATGGCGACTAAGATGTCATAAAGGTTGCCTCGACCAATCAGCGACGGGCACAGTCTGCCGCAAATTCTGGAATCATCATTGTCCATATACTACGGGGACATGCATATTCTAGAATACCCGATGCGTTCGAATCGGGCCACAGTCTAGTATATATATAATTGTCTAAGGGTTTTTCCGTCTGTCTGTCTGTCTGTCTGTCTGTCTGTCTGTCTGTCTGTCTGTCTGTCTGTCCTGGAAATCCCGGCTCTCTGGTCGAGGCCTGGCGGCCTCAACCAATCAATCAGAGACCGGCACAGCATCGACGTAGAAATCCCGCGTCTCTGATTGGTCGAGGCCGCCCGGCCTCGACCAATCAGCAACGGGCACAGCGACGATGATGTCATAATGGTTGCCATATGGCAACGGCAACGGATGATGGATGTCATGGCAACGGATGTCATGCGGCATCGACGTAGAAATCCCGCCAGGCCTCGACCAATCAGCAACGGGCACAGCGACGATGATGTCATAAAGGACGTAGACATCTCACGTTTCTGATTCAGCGACGGGCACAGTATCGACGTAGATGTCATAATGGTTGCCATGGCGACGATGATGTCATAAAGGTTGCCTCGACCAATCAGCGACAGGCACAGTCTGCCGCGAATTCTGGAATCATCATTGTCCATATACTACGGGGACATGCATATTCTAGAATACCCGATGCGTTAGAATAGGGCCACAGTCTAGTCTATATATATAATTGTCTAAGGGTTTTTCCGTCTGTCTGTCTTTCTGTCTGTCTGTCCTGGAAATCCCACGTCTCTGATTGGTCGAGGCCGCCAGGCCTCGACCAATCAGCGATGAGCACAGCGACGATGATGTCATAAAGGACGTAGATATCCCGCGTCTCTGATTGGTCGAGGCCAGGATTGGCCTCGACCAATCAGCAACGGGCACATCGACGATGATGTCATAAAGGACGTAGAAATCCCACGTTTCTGATTCAGCGACGGGCACAGTCTGCTGCGAATTCTGGAATCATCATTGTCCTCCACTGCTGTCAAGTGCTGCCATTGTGTAGGGTGCGTGCCTGCGTCTCCCTGTATGTAGAATGGGTCGTAAACGAAAATACGCCAATGAGGATGACAGAAAAGCAGCAGCAGCAAGAAAATGACAACATCGGGAACAGGAGACATCACAACAAACTGACGCCAGACAAGCCCAGGATGTGGAATCTCACAGACAATGTCACCCACAGGAGACACCACAAGAAACTGACGCCAGACAAGCCCAGGATGTGGAATCTCACAGACAACGTCGCAACAGGAGACACCACAAGAAACTGACGCCAGACAAGCCCAGGATGCGGAATCTCACAGACAACGTCGCAACAGGAGACACCACAAGAAACTGACGCCAGACAAGCCCAGGATGCGGAATCTCACAGACAACGTCGCCAACAGGAGACACCACAAGAAACTGATGCCAGACAAGCCCAGGATGCGGAATCTCACAGACAACGTCGCCAACAGGAGACACCACAAGAAACTGCCGCCAGACAAGCCCAGGATGTGGAATCTCACAGACAACGTCGCAACAGGAGACACCACAAGAAACTGACGCCAGACAAGCCCAGGATGTGGAATCTCACAGACAACGTCGCCAACAGGAGACACCACAAGAAACTGACGCCAGACAAGCCCAGGATGTGGAATCTCACAGACAATGTCGCCCACAGGAGACACCACAAGAAACTGACGCCAGACAAGCCCAGGATGTGGAATCTCACAGACAACGTCGCAACAGGAGACACCACAAGAAACTGACGCCAGACAAGCCCAGGATGCGGAATCTCACAGACAACGTCGCCAACAGGAGACACCACAAGAAACTGCCGCCAGACAAGCCCAGGATGTGGAATCTCACAGACAACGTTGCCCATAGGAGACACCACAAGAAACTGCCGCCAGACAAGCCCAGGATGTGGAATCTCACAGACAACGTCGCCAACAGGAGACACCACAAGAAACTGATGCCAGACAAGCCCAGGATGCGGAATCTCACAGACAACGTCGCCAACAGGAGACACCACAAGAAACTGACGCCAGACAAGCCCAGGATGTGGAATCTCACAGACAACGTTGCCAACAGGAGACACCACAAGAAACTGCCACCAGACAAGCCCAGGATGCGGAATCTCACAGACAACGTCGCCAACAGGAGACACCACAAGAAACTGCCGCCAGACAAGCCCAGGATGTGGAATCTCACAGACAACGTTGCCATCAGGAGACACCACAACAAACTGCCGCCAGACAAGCCCAGGATACGGAATCTCACAGACAACGTCGCCAACCGGAGACACCACAACAAACTGTTGTGCAACAGGAACAACATGATCGCCAAATTCATAAAAAACGAATGCTCTACCAACTAAGGCACGACCAGGACAATATTCAACAACTTGCACATTATGTAACAGACAATGAAAGTACAATTCATGAACACTACTGTGGGAATATGAATGCAGTTTGCTCTAAATGCGACTCTCTGAATTTCATTGATGAAAAACCATCTGACAATCAGTTTACTCAATGCTGCCAAAAAGGAAAAGTTATGCTACCGAGACCTCACTACTCAGATCTGTTTGAGCAGTTAATGAAAGGAATGCATCAACATAGTAGAAATTTTATGGAAAATATCAGAAGCATCAACAGTTCTCATGCGTTTGCTTCATTCGGTGCCAACATTGCACCGCCCCCTGGATTCGGACCTTATTGTTTTAAAATTCACGGCCAGATCTACCATCGCACTGGAACACTTCACCCAGAAATAGGACAACCACCAAAATTTGCACAATTATACATCATTGATACAAATGAGGCTACAGAACAAAGGATGAACCTAAAAGAAAACGAAAAGTGTGATGCTGAACTGATGAACCAAATTGCTGTACATTTACAAAAAATAAGCCCATTTGCTGCCGCATATCGCATGCTAAAAGATGTTCAAGCTGAGGAGGAACAGAGGGCTATACAAAATGGTACTGAAATGCCTTCTATTGTCATGGCCATTAAACAAGAACGTAAACAGGATCCCCGACTTTACAACAAACCACGTGTAAGTGAGGTCGCAGTTGTTTTTCAAAACGATGATGGAGAACCTCCTTTTCAAAGGGATATATTAGTCCATCTTAAGCCAGACCAAAACAACCCTTTGGTTCCTAAGACACAATGAATTAGCATTTTGCACAGCAACCTTGATGCTCTTCTGTATCCGCTATTCTTTCCAAGAGGTGAACAAGGGTGGCATAAAAACCTAAACCAACAAGGAACTTCAAGAAGAATTACACAGCTGCAATACTACAGTTTTCGTCTGTCTGTCCGAAATTACTTCAATCCTATTTTAAACGGTGGGAAACTGACACAACAGTACTTAGTTGACGCATATGTTAAAATTGAAGCTAATCGTCTAAATTTCATAAGAATGAACCAAAAACAACTTAAAGTTGAAGACTACTGCGTTCTTCAAGAACATTTGCAAAAACAATCAATTGAAAAGGGAATTCCAATTGGAAAAACAGTAATCCTCCCGTCGTCGTTTGAAGGTAGCCCCCGCAACATGCAACAGCGTTATCAAGATGCAACGGCAATAGTAACAAAGTTTGGAAGACCTGACATTTTTGTGACAATGACCTGTAATCCTCAATGGCCAGAAATTACCGAAAATCTAGAACTCTGGCAAAAAGTTGAACACAGGCCGGACTTAGTCGCACGCGTATTTCGACTGAAACTCATCAGCCTTTTGAAAGACATCAAAAATGGACTTTTTGGAACAGTCGTAGCAATGGTACACGTCATAGTTTCAGAAACGAGGTCTCCCACATGCGCATATACTAATTATCTTAGACACGGATTCCAAGATTCGTACGGAGGAAGAAATCGACAATATAGTGTGGGCTGAAATTCCTAACCAAGAAAATTATCCAGAACTGTATATAATATTGTAGTCTCTCATATGGTTCATGGCCCATGCGGTGTAGCAAATCCAAAAAGTCCATGCATGGAAAACGGAAAGTGTACAAAAGGGTTTCCAAAGGAGTTGAAACAGCACACTGTTAAAGACTTGGATGGCTACCCATCATACCGGCGACAACACATTGATAACATTGCTTGCAACAATAAAATTATAAATAACTCATGGATAGTCCCATAAACCCGTACTTATCAAAATGCTACAACTGTCACATCAACATAGAAGTCTGTGCTTCAATAAAAAGTGTAAAATATCTCTTCAAGTACATCTACAAGGGGCATGACAAAGCTAACATTGAAATACAACAGAAAACAGTCAATCTCGATGAATCATCAACTTTTGTTGACTCAAGATATGTCAGTGCTCCAGAAGCAGCTTGGAGGATATTTGCGTTTCCAATGCATTCACAGTCCCATGCCATTATACGTTTAGCTATTCATTTACCAAATCAATAGCAGCTTTATTTCTTTGAAGATGCTGAAGTCAAAGATGTCTCAAAAACTTTAAGCACGACATCAACATTAATGGAATGGTTTTTGCTGAACCAACGTGATGAAAACGCAAGGCAGTATTTTTACCGAGAGATTCCGGAGCATTACGTTTGGAATAAAACTTGGAATCCAAGACAACGAGGAGTTAGCAGAATAATTGGACGCATGTATACTGTTAGTGTCAAGGATCAAGAAAGATATTGCCTTCGGCTGTTACTACTACATATCAAAGGAGCTAAAACGTATGACGATTTGAAAACAGTTAACGGAGTATTGCACGATACATTTAAAGCTGCAGCTTTGGCCTTAGGACTTCTATTGGATGATACTGTGTGGAAACTTACTTTAGAAGACGCAGTTACTCTACATATGCCTAAGCAACTTCGTGAATTGTTTTCCTACATCTGTGTATTTGGACCGCCTACAAATCCAGCTCAACTTTGGACAAATTTTAAAGAACATCTAATCGAGGACTACTGCCTACGTCTTCACAGCAGAAGTGGAAGTTGTCAAAATTGCGAATCGTATGCCATGCAAAATGTCCAAAATATCTTACTACTACATGGAAAAACGTTTTCAGACTTTAATTTGCCCCAGCCTGCCATTCAAGTTCCACAAGTTCCAGAGTATGACGAAGCTTATGAATTATTGCTGGCAACAGAGAAGACAAACTCCTTAAATGAACAACAACGGATTGCATATGACACTATTGTGAGCGCTATAGAAAACCAAGCAGATGCAAGGCCAAAATGTTTCTTTATTGACGGTCCAGGACGGAGCGGTAAAACATACCTCTATGAAGCTTTAATGCATCACGTTAGAGGGTTGGGAAAAGTCGTATTGCCATCGGCTACAACAGGGATTGCAGAAAACCTTTTACGAGGAGGTCGCACTATCCATTCACTCTTTGGGATACCAGTTCCAGTCAATGAAATCTCTATTTCCAGAATAAAGCAAGACACATTTGCAGGAAGACTGTTAAAAAATGCACATGTGTTCATACTTGACGAGTGCACCATGGCACCCAAATACGCTTTGTGTTATGATAAGGTAATTCAGTACCACAATGGACATAGAAGTCAGAGCACATACAGTGACCTGACAATAACCCAAAAACATAGAACGAGCTCTGAGACGTGGGAACTCTGCTGACCGCAATCCCTAATCCTCTCCAACCACACTAGAGGCAGCCGTGGATTGCGCCTAACGCTCCCTATGCAACTCGGCACAGCCTGAGAAACTAGCTAGCCTGAAGATAGAAAATAAGCCTACCTTGCCTCAGAGAAATACCCCAAAGGAAAAGGCAGCCCCCACATATAATGACTGTGAGTTAAGATGAAAAGACAAACGTAGAGATGAAATAGATTTAGCAAAGTGAGGCCCGACTTTCTGAACAGAGCGAGGATAGGAAAGGTAACTTTGCGGTCAACACAAAACCCTACAAAAACCACTCAAAGGGGGGCAAAAAGACCCTCCGTACCGAACTAACGGCACGGAGGTACACCCTCTGCGTCCCAGAGCTACCAGCAAGCAAGAAAACAATATTAAGCAAGCTGGACAGAAAAAATAGCAAACAAAATAGCAAAATCGGAACTTAGCTATGCAGAGCAGCAGGCCACAGGAACGATCCAGGAGGAAACAGGTCCAATACTAGAACATTGACTGGAGGCCAGGATCAAAGCACTAGGTGGAGTTAAATAGAGCAGCACCTAACGACATCACTACATCACCTGAGGGAGGAAACTCAGAAGCCGCAGTACCACTCTCCTCCACCAACGGAAGCTCACAGAGAGAATCAGCCGAAGTACCACTTGTGACCACAGGAGGGAGCTCTGCCACAGAATTCACAACAGCTTTGAGCTTAATTGACAGACTTCTGCGTGAAGTAATGACTACAAATGTTGCCGAAAAAAATAAAATTCCGTTTGGAGGTAAAGTTTTTGTCATTGGTGGAGATTTTAGGCAATGCCTTCCAGTCATACCAAATGGAACAAGAACAGATGTTATCGAGTCCAGCTTAAAAATGGCTGACCTTTGGAAACAGTTCAATTAACTCCAACTAATTAACAATATGCGATCTTCGGACCCAGAGTATAGCAACTGGCTTCTTAAACTTGGCAACGGTGAACTTAGCAACCAATACAACCTTGGAGAAGATATTATTGAAATACCAGAAGACATGTTGTGCACTGACTGCATCGTAACTGATGTTTTTGGACAATGCATTGAAATTGATGTGAACGACCAAAGCAGTGTTGATAGGGCCTCTTCTCATGCAATTCTCTGTCCCAAGAATGATGCCGTGGCTCTGCTAAATTCCCGTGTGATGGATAGAATGCCTGGTGAGTATAAGTTGTATAAAAGTGATGATTCAGTGGATGTAGACAATGAAGATGAACGAGAGCATTATCCAGTTGAATTTTTAAATAGTCTTACGCCATCAGGAATGCCATCCCACAGACTTCAACTGAAAGTTGGAACAATCATAATGTTGCTGCGGAATCTAAATACGAAAAATGGTCTATGTAATGGAACTCGCCTTATTGTTACTGGACTCCATTCTCACGTCATTCAAGCAAGAGTGATCACTGGATCAGCAAAAGGAGATGAAGTGTTCATTCCACGCATTGATTTATGTCCTTCAGACACGGGTCTTCCATTTAGGCTTCGGCGTCGACAGTTTCCAATAAAACCAGCTTTTGCCATGACAATAAACAAGTCACAAGGTCAAACTCTACGCCGTGTTGGCATATATCTACCGCAGCCCGTTTTTGGTCATGGACAACTCTACGTTGCATTTTCAAGAGTTAAAATGAGATCCAACGTCAAGGTGCAAGTTCTTCCTACCCCTTTACAAGGAAAGTTACTTATAGGTAGTCAAAAGGTATTCACAAGAAATGTGGTGTACAAAAATATTTTGGCTTGATATTGTTAATAAATATATTATAGTGTCAATGTCCTTCTTTTGTCCGATGATTTATTTAAATACAGTTACAGTTCATGTAATGTGGTTTATATATTTTGATGATCTGTTTCATAATTTCATTCAATTGTGTTAAGTTCTATGACGTAGATGTCATAACGGTTGCCATGGCGACAATGTCATAAAGGTTGCCTCAACCAATCAGCGATGGGCACAGTCTGCCGCGAATTCTGGAATCATCATTGTCCATATACTACAGGGACATGCATATTCTAGAATACCCGATGCTTTAGAATCGGGCCACAATCTAGTATATATATAATTGTCTAAGGGTTTTTCCGTCTTTCTGTCTGTCTGTCTGTCCTGGAAATCCCGCGTCTCTGTTCGAGGCCTGGCGGCCTCGACCAATCAATCAGAGACCGGCACAGCATCGACGTAGAAATCCCGCATCTCCAATCAGCAACGGGCACAGCGACGATGATGTCATAAAGGACGTAGACATCCCGCGTCTGTGGTCGAGGCCTGGCGGCCTTGACCAATCAGCAACGGGCACAGCGACGATGATGTCATAAAGGACGCAGACATCTCACGTTTCTGATTCAGCGACGGGCACAGTATCGACGTAGATGTCATAATGGTTGCCATGGCGACGATGATGTCATAAAGGTTGCCTCGACCAATCAGCGACGGGCACAGTCTGCCGCGAATTCTGGAATCATCATTGTCCATATACTACAGGGACATGCATATTCTAGAATACCCAATGCTTTAGAATCGGGCCACAATCTAGTATATATATAATTGTCTAAGGGTTTTTCTGTCTGTCTGTTATGAACTGGTGATTCAGAACCACAATGGACCTAGTGGTTAAGAGCACACAAAGTGACCTGATAGTTACTAATAACATAGGACGAGCTCTGAGACGTGGGAACTCTGCTGACCGCAATCCCTAATCCTATCATACCACACTAGAGGTAGCCGTGGAGCGCTCCTGACCAGACCTAGGCGCCTCGGGCACAGCCTGAGAAACTAGCTAGCCCTGAAGATAGAAAAATAAGCCTACCTTTCCTCAGAGAAATTCCCCAAAGGAAAAGGCAGCCCCCCACATATAATGACTGTGAGTTAAGATGAAAATACAAACACAGAGCTGAAATAGATTTTAGCAAAGTGAGGCCCGACTTACTGAATAGACCGAGGATAGGAAAGATAGCTTTGCAGTCAGCACAAAAACCTACAAACAACCACGCAGAGGGCGCAAAAAGACCCTCCGCACCGACTAACAGTACGGAGGTGCTCCCTCTGCGTCTCAGAGCTTCCAGCAAGCAAGAAAAACCAATCTAGCAAGCTGGACAGAAAATATTGCAAACAAAAGTAACACAAGCAAAACTTAGCTTATGCAGGGTAGACAGGCCACAAGAACGATCCAGGAGAGAGCAAGACCAATACTGGAACATTGACTGGAGGCCAGGAACAAAGAACTAGGTGGAGCTAAATAGAGCAGCACCTGACGACTTAACCTCGTCACCTGAGGAAGGAAACTCAGAAACCGCAGCCCCACTCACATCCACCAAAGGAAGCTCATAGACAGAACCAGCCGAAGTACCACTCATGACCACAGGAGGGAGCATGACCACAGAATTCACAACATCTGTCTGTCTGTCCTGGAAATCCCGCGTATCTGATTGGTCGAGGCCGCCAGGCCTCGACCAATCAGCAACGGGCACAGCGACGATGATGTCATAAAGGACGTAGACATCTCACGTTTCTGATTCAGCGACGGGCACAGTATCGACGTAGATGTCATAATGGTTGCCATGGCGACGATGATGTCATAAAGGTTGCCTTGACCAATCAGCGACGGGCACAGTCTGCCGCGAATTCTGGAATCATCATTGTCCATATACTACGGGGACATGCATATTCTAGAATACCCGATGCGTTAGAATCGGGCCACAATCTAGTATATATATATTTACAGACAGGTGCTTCTCACTAAATTATGAATATCATCAAAAAGTTATTTCAGTTCTTCAATACAAAAAGTGAAACTCATATTATATAGTCATTACAAACAGTTGTCGATTTCAAGTGTTTATTTCTGTTAATGGTGATGATTATGGCTTACAGCCAATAAAGTCATTATCTCAGTAAATTAGAATACTTTATAACACCAGCTTGAAAAATGATATTAAAATCCAAAATGTTGGCCTTTTCAAATGCATGTTCAGTAAATGCACTCAGTACTTGGTCGGGGCTCCTTTTGCATCAATTACTGCATCAATGTGGCGTTACATGGAAGCGATCAGCCTGTGGCACTTCTGAGGTGTTATGGAAGCCCAGGTTGCTTTGATTGCAGTCTTCAGCTCGTCTGCATTGTTGGGTCTGGTGTCTCATCTTCCTCTTGACAATATCCCATAAAGAACTATGGGGTTAAGGTCAGGCGAGTTTGCTGGCCAATCAAGCACAATGATACTGTTGTACCAGGTATTGGTACTTTTGGCAGTGTGGACAGGAGCCAAGTCCTACTGGAGAATGAAATTTCCATCTCCAAAAAGCTTGTCGGCAGAGGGAAGCATGAAGTGCTCTAATATTTCCTGGTAGATGGCTGCTCTGACTTTGGTCTTGATAAAACACAGTGGACCTACACCAGCAGATGACATGGCTTCCCAAACCATCACTGATTGTGGAAACTTCACACTAGACATCAAGCAGCTTGGATTGTGGCCTCTCCACTCTTCCTGCAGACTCTGGGACCTTGATTTCCAAATGAAATGCAAAATTTACTTACAAATGAAAACAACACCTTGGATCACTGAGCAACAGTCATGTTCTTTTTCCAGGTAAGATGCTTCTGGCGTTGTCTATTGGTCATGAGTGGCTTGACACAAGGAATGTGACACTTGTAGCCCATGTCCTGGATACGTCTGTGTGTGGTGGCTCTTGAAGCAATTACTCCAGCAGCAGTCCAGTCCTTGTGAATCTCCCCAAAATTTAATTGTGAATGGCCTTTTCTTAACAATTCTTTTAGGGCTGTGGTTATCCCAATTGCTTGTGCACCTTTTTCTACCACACTTTTTCTTCCATTCAACTTTCCATTAATATGCTTGAATACCACACTCTGTGAACAGCCGGCTTCTTTAGCAATTACCTTTTTTGGCTTACCCTCCTTGTGGAGCGTGTCAATGACTGCCTTCTGGACATCTGTTGTCAGCAGTCTTCCCCATGACTGTGGAACCTACTGAACCAGAGCAAGGGATATTTTTAAACCCTTAGAAAACCTTTCCAGGTGTTTTTTTTTAAATTACTCTAATTTACTGAGGTTCTGACTTTTGAGTTTTCATTGGCTGTAAGCCATAATCAGCATTAACAGAAATAAAAACTTGTAATAGATCACTCTGTGTGTAATGACTCTATATAATGAGTTTCACTTTTTGTATTGAAGAACTGAAATAAATTAACCTTTTGATGATATTCTAATTTTGTGAGAAGCACCTGTATGCATGTATGTAGATAGATAGATAGATACAGTACTAGTTGGTTGTCGGGGGCAAAGGCAATTTCAGGAAACTCAAGCTGGTCAAATGTTAATGTATTTAATGAGATGATGAACACAGAGAGGTATTTATATATGTAGATTGGTAATACAATAAATTGGTTTGATAAGTAGAGGCTAAAAAAAGTCTTGAGGTTGTGGCGCCACCTGCAGGATATTGTTTTTCTGCAGGTTTCTGAAAATGAATGTTTAAACTGTATTTATTAATCAAATCGTGAATGTGTGGTTTGTTTGTGTCTTTTCTTGCTGAAGGGGGAAAGTTTACCTTTGAAATTGTGTATTTGTGTGTGTGGGGCGAAGTAATCACCTTAAAAGCAGTGCATGTTTACAAATGTGTTTGCATATGTGACTTAGGCTACTTTCACACTAGCGTTTTCTGCAATCCGTCACAATGCGTCGTTTTGCAGAAAAAACGCATCCTGCAAAAGTGCTTGCAGGATGCGTTTTTTCCCCATAGACTTGTATTGACGACGCATTGCGACGGATTGCCACACGTCACATCCGTCGAGCGACGGATGCGTCGTGCTTCTGCGGACCGTCGGGAGCTAAAAACGCTACATGTAACGTTTTTTGCTTCTGACGGACCGCTTTTTCCGACCACGCATGCGCGGCCGGAACTCCGCCCCCACCTCCCCGCACCTTACAATGGGGCAGCGGATGCGCCGGAGAAATGCATCCGCTGCCTCCATTCTGCAATGTGTTAAACGCTAGCGTCGGAATCTCTCCCCGACGCATTGCGACGGGGAGATTCCGACGCTAGTGTGAAAGAAGCCTTACCTGCAGTGAAGTGTGCAATCCTCGAATTTGCTTGAAATAGGCTGGATGTCATGGCAACTGTTATATGGACCTGGTGGTTTTAGGAGCACCCGGAACGACCTGATGGTTAAACTAACACAGGACAAGCTCTGGGAAGTGGGAGCTCTGCTGACCGCAACCCCTAATCCGATCACACACACTAGAAATAGCCATGGAGCGTACCTAACTCTGCCTAGACGCCTCTTCACAGCCTAAGAGCTAACTAGCCCTAGAGATAGAAAATAAAGCCTAACTTGCCTCAGAGAAATTCCCCAAAGGAAAAGGCAGCCCCCCACATATATTGACTGTGAGTTAAGATGAAAGTCACAAACACAGAAATGAAACCGGTTTCAGCAAAGGAGGCCAGACTTACTAAACAGACTGAGGATAGGAAAGATATCTTTGTGGTCAGCACAAAAAACTACAAAAAGACCACGCAGAGTGTGCAAAAAGACCTCCGCACCGACTTACGGTGCGGAGGTGCCACTCTGCATCCCAGAGCTTCCAGCTAGCAAGGCAAAATCATGATAGCAAGCTGGACAAGAAAACAATGAAGAAATAATTAACTAGCAGGGACTTGGCTTCTGCTGGAGTAGACAGGTCACCAGAAAGATCCAAGAGTGAACTGAACCAATACAAGAACATTGACAGCTGGCATGGAGTAACGATCTGAGTGGAGTTAAATAGAGCAGCCAGCCAAAGAATAAACTAAGTCACCTATGGAAGGAACCTCAGAAGCAGCAGCGCCACTCACAGCCACCAGAGGGAGTCCATGGACAGAACTCGCCGATGTGCCATTCATGACCACAGGAGGGAGTTCGATAACAGAATTCACAACAGGCAACTCTACGCGCCACCGCTCCTGCAGCCACGCCTGCCACTCATCTTTCTGTTCGCTGACATACTTACCCGACCTGGCGCGCTCCTTTGGTGTGCGTGCACCTTCCGGTCTCTACTCCTCCAGTCTCGCAGCCGGTCCCTGGCTCCCGTCAGGTGCGCGTGCGCACTCCTCTCTCCAACTCCTTCTGCGCACGCGCACTTCGTTCTCTGCTCTGCAGACGCTCCATTCGTTCCAACTCTCTGACTCTGGCGGATCTTGACCCGGAAGATCTGCAGCACTCGGTCTATTTAAGGTATCTCCTTCCTCTGCTCCTTGCCTGACTGTCATTTTGTCCTCACTTGACCCTGGTCCCTCTGAGCTTTGTTCTCTCCAGTGCGATACTCTGTCTGTCCTGTGTCTTCGCCATATCTTGTATGTTCAGGGCTGCCACTAGGAATTTCAGGGCCCCATACTGGCAAAATTTTCAGGGCCCCCCTTCAGACTCCGCCCAGGCTCCACCCCAGCCAAGGCTCCACCCCTCGAACCATCCACAGTCCCATTGCCGTCTCTTGGAAAAACTCCACTTCTGCACCACATCCTCACCAATAACACATTTACATTTCCCATCACCACATATATGGCCAGCAGCTTTTGTTTTGGCCAAAAGATATTTTTAATCCACCACCAAGACAAGGTAGACTCTTCTGGCCGGACTTTACTCTACTGTAACTTACTAAACATTTTTTAAAATATCCAATACAATTTTGGTATATTTTTATTTTTCAATTTTTAAAATGACCAGTAACATCACAAACAAGGAAAAATACCGCCACACCATGATCAGACACCATATTACTACCACATAGTGACCTATAACCACATACAAGGAAAAAATACCGCCACACCATGTCCAGATCACATATTTCCACCACAATGACAGAATAATAGCACATACAAGGAACAAATACCACGGCACCATGTCCAGATCACATATTACCACCACATGGTGACCAATAATACCACATACAGGGAACAAATACCGCCACACAATGACCAGACCACATATTACCACCACAGTGACCAAATAATAGCACATACAAGGGACAAATACCGCCACACCATGGCCAGAAAACATCACCACCACATAGTGACTGAATACTGCAATACTGATCATTAATAAAAAAGCACAATACTTTACTCGGACTCCCATGACAGCATGACGAGAGAGGGGATCCGCCCATTAGGAACAGGAAACCTACAGATACAAAAGGGCGGTACCTCTCCCTTGCCTCAGTTGGTTTCCTGTTCCTGAAGGGGACGGATGCCTACAGAAGGAGCCCAGGCCGGCCGGCCGAATACGGTAGCGGGGGTGTCTCCTACCTCGGCCGGTGCGGAGATCCCTGGAGACGCCACGGTGGTCCTTGCTGGATTTCACGGCAGTGGCGTTCGCAGCAGGGAGCGGAGTCCGGAGGATTTCCTGCCTCCATCAGCGCCGGCGCAGGTAAGTATTCCCATTGGTGGTGCAGCGGTATGGCGTGGCTGCGGGTGCCGGGCTCAGGCGTGTGGGTGAGCTCCCGGAGCGCTGCGCTCCATCCCCGGCGTCCTGCACAGCTCTCAGCGCGTGCTGGAGCATTTCCGGGTGCAGTGACGTCAGGGGGCGGGGTTAGCGGCCGCTTCTGGGTCGCCGGACGGCTGCGCATGCGCAGTCGTCCCAAGATGGCGGCGCCCATCGCGTCTGTGTGCCGGTTTTGACCGCAAGATCTCCTGCCCTCTGCTGTATCCTGGACCAATAGGGACAGCGCTGGCCCATCTGCTGACCGGATCCAAGGGGTATTTATGCAGGTGGAGATGTTAGATCCCTGCTTTTGGTCGCATTTCGTCATGGAGAGTGGTGGTGAGCAGCAGCAGCTGCCAGACGAGGTACGTCAGAAGCCCAAACAGAAGGATAGAGGCGACCAGCCCAGTCGTAAGAGCTCTTCCGAACAAGGATCCAGAGCTTCGACTAAAGAAACCCCTCGGATTCCGGTACTTTACTTTGGCGCACGGGTAAGTGATCTACGTGAAAGTTCACTCTGTGACGCGGGCCCCTTATACTTTATCATTCCAGGGGAAGAGGAGTACGGGAAAGTCTAAACATAAGGAGTGTGCCCTCTGTGGAGTCCCTCTACCTGACTCTTGTTCAAAAAAACTATGTGCCCCCTGTATACAGCAGACGGTGAGGTCTACAGGAGCGGGTTGGTGGTAGTGACATTAGGTCAGATATTAGTTATCTCCTATATTGTCCTCCCCTAGGTAGCAGAAGAGTCAGTAACTCCGACAAATCTGAGGGAAATGATCCGGCTGGAAGTAAGGGAATCACTACGGTCCCTATCCCAAGCGGAAGGCTCAAAGCATAGGACTCTCTTGGACTCTAATTCTTCAGAGGAAGAAAGAGAGGAAATTTCCTATCTCTCCAGTCCTCTCTCCTCTTCATCAGATGAGGAGTCAGGACGATTCTGTCTACCCTTGGATAAAATCGACAAAGTTGTCAAATCAGTTAGAGGCACCATGGGTATAGAGGAACCTAAATCACAACCCTCGAAACAGGAGATGATGTTTAGCGGACTTGATCGTAAATAACATAGATCTTTCCCGGTAAACGAAAAGATTCAGGACTTGATCCTTAGAGAATGGAAGAAACCAGAAAAAAAGGGGGCCTTACCACCAGCATTAAAACGCAGGTATCCCTTTGACGATCCGGTTGTAGATACATGGGATAAAGCTCCTAAATTGGACGCGGCTGTTGCAAAGGCGTCAAAGAAAGCCTCATTACCCTTTGAGGATATGGGGACCCTCAAGGATCCTCTGGACAGAAAAGCAGATATATTCCTTAAAGGTACCTGGGAGATGGCGGTTGGATCTCTCAGACCTGCTGTGGCGGCAACATGTACGGCCAGATCATTAATGGTCTGGCTAGATCAGTTAGAGTCTCAGCTTAAGGACAGTGCATCCAGGGACACTATTCTGAAGGCTCTACCGACCATCCAGAATGCTGCAGCCTTCCTATCGGACGCATCGGTGGACTCTGTCAGAATGGCGGCTAGAGCGGCAGGACTATCCAACGCGGCTCGCAGGGCCTTGTGGCTGAAATGCTGGTCAGGTGATATT
Organism: Ranitomeya imitator; assembly: GCF_032444005.1. Lineage (NCBI taxonomy): Eukaryota > Metazoa > Chordata > Amphibia > Anura > Dendrobatidae > Ranitomeya > Ranitomeya imitator. Next base: position 199,389,395 of record NC_091283.1, read on the forward strand.
CAGTCTAGAACCAAGCTCTGCGCCATTCCGTGTGAAGGACAATACCTCTTCGGTCCAACTCTGGACGAGTTGTTGGAAAAAGCAGGGGATGACCAAAAGAAATTCCCCAATCTATATTCATCTTACCGCCGGCCGTTCAATTGAAGGAGATTTGGTCGCGGGAAGAAACGCGGGTCCTCTCCCACTAGAGAAAGTTTCAGATGGGAAGACAGACGCGGTAGAGGTACAGGATATATGTTTCGCCGTTCCTCAAAGGATCAGAAAAAACCGGACCAATGACCAGCGATCCCTGTGGGGGGTAGACTGTCAGCATTCTCTTCAGCTTGGCTTGACAATTACAAACAGTAAATGGGTCAGAGGCATCATTACTGAAGGTCTAAAACTGGACTTCAATCACTGGCCTCGTGAAAAATTTAAATTAACCCCTTTACGTTCCTCCCCCCTTGAGCAAGCAGCCCTGGAAGCAGAGGTTATCAACTTATGTTCCAAGAACGTGCTGATTGAAATTCCGGAATCAGAAAGAGGAAGGGGATTTTATTCTCCTCTTTTTCTGATTAAGAAACCAGACGGATCTTTTAGAACGATCATAAATCTCAAATGTCTTAATGAGTTCCTGGTCAATGAATCATTTAAAATGGAAACAATCAATTCAGCAATAAAAATGTTGTTTAATCACTGTTTCATGGTAGTTGTAGATCTAAAAGATGCATACTATCATGTTCCAATACATGAACACTTCCAGAGATTCCTGAGAGTAGCTGTGTCAATGGGGGGCCAGATTCGCCATTTCCAGTTCAGAGCTCTTCCCTTCGGCTTATCGGCAGCTCCTAGGGTGTTTACAAAGTTAGTGGCCGAAGTCATGGCACACTTACGAGAGTCTGACATCCTAATTATTCCCTACTTGGATGACTTTCTTATAGTAGGGAGCTCTGCAGGCCATTGCCGTTCTCAGCTAGAGACAGCCACATCCAAACTTGAGCATCTGGAGGTGGATCGTAAATTACGAAAAATCTCGTTTACAGCCCCAGAAAATACAAAGATTTTTGGGACTATTGTTAAACTCAGAATCCCAACAGTGTTGTCTTCCACCCGACAAGTTGTTACATATCCAGCAACAGGTGTCTAGGGCAATTGATAAGCCATCCATGACCCTTAGACAGGCTATGTCACTATTGGGTTCTTTAACCTCTTGCATTCCCGCCGTCCGTTGGGCCCAGTTCCACACCAGACCGTTACAATCCGAGGTGCTGGTTAATGATAGAATCTTACAGGGGTCTCTGCAGAATCAGATTACCATAGGTCCAAAAGCACTCACATCTCTTAGGTGGTGGCTAGACAGTGAAAACTTATCAGCGGGAGTTCCCTGGGTGTCACAGGTAACACGTGTTGTAACAACGGATGCTAGCCCTTCGGGTTGGGGAGCACACATGGATGACATGATGGTTCAGGGTCTATGGTCCCCTCCCCTAACATCAGCCTCCTCCAACCAGAAAGAGTTAATGGCAGTAGAGCTTTCAGTGAAAAAATTCCTCATATATCTGCAGGGTCATCATGTCAAGATTAGGGTTGAGCGAAACGGGTCGTTCATTTTCAAAAGTCGCCGACTTTTGGCAAAGTCGGGTTTCATGAAACCCGATCCGACCCCTGTGCGGGGTCGGCCATGCGGTACGCGACTTTCGCGCCAAAGTCGCGTTTCAATGACGCGAAAAGCGCCATTTCTCAGCCAATGAAGGTAAACGCAGAGTGTGGGCAGCGTGATGACATAGGTCCTGGTCCCCACCATCTTAGAGAAGGGCATTGCAGTGATTGGCTTGCTGTCTGCGGCGTCACAGGGGCTATAAAGGGGCGTTCCCGCCGACCGCCATGTTACTGCTGCTGATCTGAGCTTAGGGAGAGGTTGCTGCCGCTTCGTCAGAAGCAGGGATAGCGTTAGGCAGGGTCCATTAACCACCAAACCGCTTGTGCTGTAGCGATTTCCACTGCCCAACACCACCTTCGGTGTGCAGGGACAGTGGAAGCTACATTTTTTTTTTTTTTTCCCCTCAGCGCTGTAGCTCATTGGGCTGCCCTAGAAGGCTCCCTGATAGCTGCATTGCTGTGTGTACGCCGCTGTGCAAACCAACTGCTTTTTTCAAAGCACAAATCCTCTTGTTCCTTCCTTTCTGCACAGCTATCTTTTTTGTTTGTACACACTTTTTATTTAATTTGTGCATCAGTCCACTCCTTATTGCTGCCTGCCATACCTGGCTGAGATTACTGCAGGGAGATAGTAATTGAAGGACACTCCCTGTTTGTTTGTTTTTTTTTTTGTTTTTTTTGTGGGAGATTAAGATTGACATTTCTGCTAGAGTGCCATCCCTGTGTGTGCCATCTCTCACTCAGTGGGCCATAGAAAGCCTATTTATTTTTTTGCTTGATTTTGGTTCTAAAATCTACCTGAAAAAAATCACTACATCAATCAGTGGGAGAAAAATATTGGCCTCAGGGCTTGTGTGCCACTCCTGACTCCTGTGTGCATCATCACTCACTCAGTGGGCCATAGAAAGCCCATTTTTTTTTTTTTTGCTTTATTTGGGTTCTAAATTCTACTTGAAAAAATCAATAAATCAATCAGTGGGAGATTAATATTGGCCTTTGGGCTTGTGTGCCAGTCCTAAGCGTGCCATCTCTCTCTCTGATAGTGGGCCATAGAAAGCCTATTTATTATTTTTTTTATTGGGTTTATAAATTTTCCCTGGAACAAAAAAAAAAAAAAGTGGGAGATTAATATTGGCCTCTGGGCTTGTGTGCCAGTCCTGAGCGTGCCATCTCTCTCACAAATAGTGGGCCATAGAAAGCCTATTTATTTATTTTTTTTTGGTTTTATAAATTCTCCCTGAAAAAAAAAGGGAGATGAATATTGGCCTTTGGGCTTGTGTGCCAGTCCTAAGCGTGCCATCTCTCTCTCTCTCTCAGATAGTGGGCCATAGAAAGCCTATTTATTATTTTTTTTATTGGGTTTATAAATTTTCCCTGGAACAAAAACAAAAAAGTGGGAGATAAATATTGGCCTCTGGGCTTGTGTGCCACTCCTGACTCCTGTGTGCGTCATCTCTCACTCAGTGGGCCATAGAAAGCCTTTTTTTGTTTTATTTGGTTTCTAAATTCTTCCTGAAAAAATCATTTTATTCTATTATTTTTTTTTCCTAAAGTCTCCCTGAAAAAAAACAAAAAAAAACAAATCAGTGGGAGATTAATATTGCCCTTTCTGCTTGTGTGCCAGTCTTGACTCCTGGGTGTGCCATCTCTCTCTCTCTCTCTCCAATTGTGGGCCATAGAAAGCCTATTATTTTTTTAGCTTGATTTGGGTTCCAAAATCTACCTGAAAAAATCACTACATCAATCAGTGGGAGATAAATATTGGCCTCTGGGCTTGTGTGCCACTCCTGACTCCTGTGTGCGTCATCTCTCACTCAGTGGGCCATAGAAAGCCTTTTTTTGTTTTATTTGTTTTCTAAATTCTCCCTGAAAAAATCATTTTATTCTATTATTTTTTTTTCCTAAAGTCTCCCTGGAAAAAAAAAAAAAATCAAATCAGTGGGAGATTAATATTTACATTTGTGCTTCAGTGACAGTCCTGTGTGTGTGGCATCTCTCTCATTTGTTGCCACCAACAACAGAGTGTGTAACATTGTGCCTGATTTTCGTTGTGGTCTCACTCACCTGTAAAGGGGTAGCTAAATCATACTGAAGTTATAGCTCACCGTGTAATTTGTGTGACAGCAACAAATACCGTTAGTTTGTTTACGTTTTTAAAACAATGAGGAAGTCTGGTGGAAGAGGTCGTGGCCGGGGGCGTTCATTGTCAGCTGGTAATGAGGGTAGTGGTGGAGCATCAGCTGGTCGTGGGAAAAAAAATATTGCACCTAAGTCTGGAGCTGTGGAGCCAGGTTTGTCGTCTGGCTACACAAGGCCTCGAACGCTCCCTTTTCTGGGAGTAGGAAAACCGCTTTTAAAGCCGGAGCAGCAAGAGCAAGTTTTGGCTTATCTTGCTGACTCAGCCTCTAGCTCTTTTGCCTCCTCTCGTGAAACTGGTAAATGTCAAAGCAGCGCATCGTTAGTGGATGTTCACGGTCAGGGACAAGTCGCTTCCTTGTCCTCTTCAGCAAAAACAACAACAGAGAAGAATGCAGCAGGCGACACAACGGGTTACTCCATGGAGCTCTTTACACATACCGTCCCTGGCTTAGAAAGTGAAGCAGTTAACAGTCCATGCCCATTACAAGTTGAATCTGACATGGAGTGCACTGATGCACAGCCACAGCCAGACTACTATGCTGGTCCTTTGACTCAGACCACAACATTGCCCTCGCAGGGTAATGATCAAGAATCAGACCCTGATGAGACTATGTTGCCCCATCACGAACGCTATACCACCGAATGACACGGTGACACAGACGAAGTTGCACACGAGCTACAAGAAGAGGTAATAGATGACCCAGTTCTTGACCCCGATTGGCAGCCATTGGGGGAACAGGGTGCAGGCGGCAGCAGTTCTGAAGCGGAGGAGGAGGGGCCGCAGCAGGCATCAACATCGCAACAGGTTCCATCTGCCGGGCCCGTATCTTGCCCAAAACGCGTGGCAAAGCCAAAACCTGTTGGAGGACAGCGTGGCCATCCGGTTAAAGCTCAGTCTGCAATGCCTGAAAAGGTATCCGATGCTAGAAAGAGTGCAGTCTGGCATTTTTTTAAACAACATCCAATTGATCAGCGCAAAGTCATCTGTCAAAAATGTTCAACTACCTTAAGCAGAGGACAGAATCTGAAAAGTCTCAATACAAGTTGCATGCATAGACATTTAACCACCATGCATTGGCAAGCCTGGACTAACTACCAAACGTCCCTTAAGGTTGTAGCACCCTCGGCCAATGAAGCTAGTCAGCAACGCAACATCCCTTCCGGCAGTGTAGGGCCACCATTTTCCGCACCAACTGCAGTATCTGTGCAGGTTTCTTTGCCAGGCCAAAGCAGTCAGGGTCAGGGAATCACCAGTTTCGTAGTAGGAAACACTGCATCTAGGGCACCGGCGGCAACAATACCATCTCCCACCGTCTCTCAGACTGCCATGTCCACCGGCACCCCCGCTAGTTCCACGATCTCCAGCTCTCCAGTCCAGCTCACCCTACATGAGACTATGGTTAGAAAAAGGAAGTACTTAGCCTCGCATCCGCGTACACAGGGTTTGAACGCCCACATAGCTAGACTAATCTCGTTAGAGATGATGCCCTACCGGTTAGTTGAAAGCGAAGCTTTCAAAGCCCTGATGGACTACGCTGTACCACGCTACGAGCTACCCAGTCGACACTTTTTTTCCAGAAAAGCCATCCCAGCCCTCCACCAGCATGTTAAAGAGCGCATCGTCCATGCACTCAGGCAATCTGTGAGCACAAAGGTGCACCTGACAACAGATGCATGGACCAGTAGGCATGGCCAGGGACGTTACGTGTCCATCACGGCACACTGGGTAAATGTGGTGGATGCAGGGTCCACAGGGGACAGCAAGTTTGGGACAGTTCTGCCTAGCCCACGGTCTAGGAAACAGTTGGCTGTAGCCTTTCGCACCCCCTCCTCCTCCTCTTCGTCCTCCTGCAGAAGCGAGAGCTCGTCCACAGACCGCAGTCGCACAACCACTCCATCCGCAGCTGCCACTGTTGCACACCAGGTCTCCCATTATGGGGCAGCTACTGGCAAACGTCAGCAGGCTGTATTGGCTATGAAGTGTTTGGGCGACAACAGACACACCGCGGAAGTTCTGTCCGAGTTCTTGCAGAAAGAAACGCAGTCGTGGCTGGGCACTGTAGATCTTGAGGCAGGCAAGGTAGTGAGTGATAACGGAAGGAATTTCATGGCTGCCATCTCCCTTTCCCAACTGAAACACATTCCTTGCCTGGCTCACACCTTAAACCTGGTGGTGCAGTGCTTCCTGAAAAGTTATCCGGGGTTATCCGACCTGCTCCTCAAAGTGCGTGGACTTTGCTCACATATCCGCCGTTCGCCCGTACACTCCAGCCGTATGCAGACCTATCAGCGTTCTTTGAACCTTCCCCAGCATCGCCTAATCATAGACGTTGCAACAAGGTGGAACTCAACACTGCACATGCTTCAGAGACTGTGCGAACAGAGGCGGGCTGTTATGTTTTTGTGGGAGGATACACATACACGGGCAGGCAGTAGGATGGCAGACATGGAGTTGTCAGGTGTGCAGTGGTCGAAGATTCAAGACATGTGTCAAGTCCTTCAGTGTTTTGAGGAATGCACACGGCTGGTTAGTGCAGACAACGCCATAATAAGCATGAGCATCCCCCTAATGCGTCTGCTGATGCAAAGTTTGACGCACATAAAGGATCAGGCGTCTGCAGCTGAGGAAGAGGAAAGCCTTGATGACAGTCAGCCATTGTCTGGCCAGGGCAGTGTACAGGACGAGTTAGCGGGCGAAGAGGAGGAGGAGGAGGAGGACGAGGAGGATGATGGGGATGATTATATTTTTAATGAGGAAGCTTTTCCGGGGCCACTGGAAATTGGTGGCGCGGCAAGGCCGGGTTCTGGTTTTTGGAGGGACACAAGTGACGTGGATTTGCCTGAAACTGCCCCTCAACCAAGCACAACCGGAGATTTGAGAACTGGAACTTTGGCCCACATGGCGGATTATGCCTTACGTATCCTCAAAAGGGACACACGCATAACTAAAATGATGAACGATGACGATTACTGGTTGGCCTGCCTCCTTGATCCTCGCTATAAAGGCAAATTGCAAAATATAATGCCACATGAGAACTTGGAACTAATATTAGCAACCAAACAATCAACTCTTGTTGACCGTTTGCTTCTGGCATTCCCTGCACACAGCGCCCGTGATCGTTCTCACACGAGCTGCAGGGGCCAGCAGACCAGAGGAGTTAGAGGGGCAGAAATCAGAAGTGGCGTTGGCCAGAGGGGTTTTCTGACCAGGTTGTGGAGTGATTTTGCTATGACCGCAGACAGGACAGGTACTGCAGCATCAATTCAAAGTGACAGGAGACAACATTTGTCCAGTATGGTTACAAACTATTTTTCATCCCTTATCGATGTTCTCCCTCAACCGTCATTCCCATTTGATTACTGGGCATCAAAATTAGACACCTGGCCAGAATTGGCAGAATATGCATTGCAGGAGCTTGCTTGCCCGGCAGCTAGTGTCCTATCAGAAAGAGTATTCAGTGCTGCAGGTTCAATACTAACAGAAAAAAGGACTCGTCTGGCTACCCAAAATGTAGATGATCTAACCTTCATTAAAATGAACCACAACTGGATTTCGAAATCTTTTGCCCCACCTTGCCCGGCTGACACCTAGCTTTCCTATGTAAAGGTCTTGCCTGTGGACTATTCTGAACGACTTTTCCAATCTCGTAATTTGCAGCACCTGATTGTCCAGCATCCGACATGTTAACACCTCCCTAAATGGCCAAAGTCCCCACACGGGGCCGTGGTATCGCCACTTGGCGCCAGCACCCGTGAGAGTACTGTTTGTCTGAAGAGGTGGGTGTGCCCGCTTTTGGTCGACGGCACTGCCACTAGGTCCCTCATAGTACAATAAAGTGTCTGGCGGTGGTGGTGCGCACCCAACGTCAGACACACCGTTGTAATATGAGGGGCCCTGGGCCTGTACCGCCGGCCACAAGACAGTCCCCCCCCCCAGGTCAAACAGTGCTCTACGACTTGCAAAATTTTCTCTCACAGCTCCACCAATGTTTAGTCTATGCGCTGACATCCTTCAATGCCTGGGACTGTCAATACCATTGTATTGACATTTTTCTTATGTTAGGCCTTCGAAGCCTGTCTGCGGTCACTCCTTCCACTAGGCCTCCACTGACCTGTCTACTGCTGCCCGTGTTCCCCTGGAACCAATTTTAAATTGCCTACAGCCAGCCCAATTTATTATGTTAGGGCTTCGAAGCCTGTCTGCGGTCCCTCCTTCCACTAGGCCTCCACTGACCTGTCTACTGCTGCCCGTGTTCCCCTGGAACCAATTTTAAATTGCCTACAGCCAGCCCAATTTATTATGTTAGGGCTTCGAAGCCTGTCTGCGGTCCCTCCTTCCACTAGGCCTCCACTGACCTGTCTACTGCTGCCCGTGTTCCCCTGGAACCAATTTTAAATTGCCTACAGCCAGCCCAATTTATTATGTTAGGGCTTCGAAGCCTGTCTGCGGTCCCTCCTTCCACTAGGCCTCCACTGACCTGTCTACTGCTGCCCGTGTTCCCCTGGAACCAATTTTAAATTCCCTACAGCCAGCCCAATTTATTATGTTAGGGCTTCGAAGCCTGTCTGCGGTCCCTCCTTCCACTAGGCCTCCACTGACCTGTCTACTGCCGCCCGTGTTCCCCTGGAACCAATTTTAAATTGCCTACAGCCCAATTTTTGTTATGTTAGGCCTTCGAAGCCTGTCTGCGGCCCGTTCTTTCCACTACTACTACACTGACCTGGCTACTGCCGCCCGTGATCCCCTGGAACCAATTTTAAATTGCCTACAGCCAGCCCAATTTATTATGTTAGGGCTTCGAAGCCTGTCTGCGGTCCCTCCTTCCACTAGGCCTCCACTGACCTGTCTACTGCTGCCCGTGTACCCCTTGAACCAACATCAGAAAATATAAAAATAAGTATTTTGCTTATAAAAAAGAAAATACTGGAGAGATATCAAATGCAGACATTTTAACATTAAAAACAAACACATACAACAAAAATCTGGTACAGTACTAAAAATGGCCACCAGCTACAATAACTTTCTCCTGCAAGTAGTTAACTGAAAGTTTTTTTCAATTTAAAACACAGATATGGCATCCACCGAGTGTTGTCCTGTCGCGTCTTCTTTATATTATTGCCAAGAAGATGCAAAACAATGAAAATAATAAAATCATTATTTACCAAAAAAATAGAGTAAGTCAAAACCACATTGCAAATAAACATTCATTACAAATAAAGAAGCAGGGCGCGTCCGAGGGTGAGTATATACCTAATAAGAATATAATCACCCTCGGACGCGCCCTGCTTCTTTCCGACAGCCTTCCTTCCTAAGAATCAGCCCTTCCGTGGTGTAGAGAGAGGGATTGTTACACTCCAAGGTGTTCCCCAGGTTGCCTTTCCTGAGCTTCGATCTTCATGCTCTCGTTTAGTAGTTGTCGGAAAGTAGGCTGCATTAGGCCTACAAATTGGGTATGGGGTGGAGAGAGATGGTGTGTTACACTCCAAGGTGTTCCCCAGGTTTCCTTGCCATTGCTTCGGTCTTCCGACTCTCGTTTAGTAGTTGTAGAAAACTACACTGCATTAGGCCTACAAAATGGGTATCGGGTGGAGAGAGATGGTGTGTTACACTCCAAGGTGTTCCCCAGGTTTCCTCGCCAATGCTTCGATCTTCATGCTCTCGATTAGTAGTTGTTGGAAACTATGCTGCATTAGGCCTACAAATTGGCTATGGGGTGTAGAGAGATGGTGTGTTCCACTCCAAGGTGTTCTCCAGGTTGTCTTTCCTGAGCTTCGATCTTCCGGCTCTCGTTTAGTAGTTCTTGGAAACTACACTGCATTAGGCCTACAAATTGGGTATGGGGTGTAGAGAGATGGTGTGTTCCACTCCAAGGTGTTCTCCAGGTTGCCTTTCCTGAGCTTCGATCTTCCGGCTCTCGTTTAGTAGTTGTTGGAAACTACGCTGCATTAGGCCTACAAATTGGGTATGGGGTGTAGAGAGATGGTGTGTTCCACTCCAAGATGTTCCCCAGGTTTCCTCGCCAATGCTTCGATCTTCATGCTCTCGTTTAGTAGTTGTTGGAAACTACGCTGCATTAGGCCTACAAATTGGGTATGGGGTGTAGAGAGATGGTGTGTTCCACTCCAAGGTGTTCTCCAGGTTGCCTTTCCTGAGCTTCGATCTTCCGGCTCTCGTTTAGTAGTTCTTGGAAACTACACTGCATTAGGCCTACAAATTGGGTATGGGGTGTAGAGAGATGGTGTGTTCCACTCCAAGGTGTTCTCCAGGTTGCCTTTCCTGAGCTTCGATCTTCCGGCTCTCGTTTAGTAGTTCTTGGAAACTACACTGCATTAGGCCTACAAATTGGGTATGGGGTGTAGAGAGATGGTGTGTTCCACTCCAAGGTGTTCTCCAGGTTGCCTTTCCTGAGCTTCGATCTTCCGGCTCTCGTTTAGTAGTTGTTGGAAACTACACTGCATTAGGCCTACAAATTGGGTATGGGGTGTAGAGAGATGGTGTGTTCCACTCCAAGGTGTTCTCCAGGTTGCCTTTCCTGAGCTTCGATCTTCCGGCTTTCGTTTAGTAGTTCTTGGAAACTACACTGCATTAGGCCTACAAATTGGGTATGGGGTGTAGAGAGATGGTGTGTTCCACTCCAAGGTGTTCTCCAGGTTGCCTTTCCTGAGCTTCGATCTTCCGGCTCTCGTTTAGTAGTTCTTGGAAACTACACTGCATTAGGCCTACAAATTGGGTATGGGGTGTAGAGAGATGGTGTGTTCCACTCCAAGGTGTTCTCCAGGTTGCCTTTCCTGAACTTCTATCTTCAGGCTCTCATTAAATTGTGGTTAAACGGAACAACTGCATTTGGCGTACTAGTTGGTTTGGGGCCTACTATCGGTGTCTGCCACTCCTTGCTGTTCTCCTGGTTTCCTGTCCTGAAATTCCGTTTTCAGGCGCTCGTTAAGTAGTTGTTAATGTTAGACTGCATTTGGCCTACTAGTTGGGTTGGGGCCTACTATCGGTGTCTGCCACTCCTTGCTGTTCTCCTCCACTGAACAAAGCTGTGCCGCCTGTTTACTACGGTTGCCAATTTTGAACTGCATTTCGACTACTTACTGATTTGGGCCTACTCCCTGTGTCAGCCTCTCATTCCAGTTGTCCTCCACTGCAATGCCCCCTGGTTAGTCCTGTTACCAATTTTGAACTGCATTTAGCCAACTTTATTCTTTGGGCCTATATCTGTGTTTCCTCCTCATCCTGCCCATTGCCCAGCCAGTGATAGATGAGTTTGCTGGTACATTGACCCATAACGCAACATTCCCCGTGCACGCTACACAACAACATTGTGACCCTGCTGAAAGTCAGGTTGCTCTTCCCGCATACCATACCACCTTACACGGGGACAAAGAGGAAGGTGCAGATGAAAGTGCAGGTTCCTTCATCAGGTGGGGGGAGGAATACTAGTTGGCGGCGTCACTGGCACAGGGCCTCTCATAGTACGCAAAAGTGTTACTGCCGGTGGGAGGCGCCCCCGCCGTGCAAACACACCGCTGTACTTTGAGGGGCCCTGTGCCAGTGCCAATGCCAACGAGTGGGCCCCCCCTGCTTGCTCAGGTTCACAGCACTTGCAAAGTTGAAATACTTACCTCTCCCTGCTCCACTGCCGTGACGTGGTCCAGATTTCCTGGGCCCACTAATTACTTGAACCAGCCCTACCCACCACAACTTTAGCCAAATGACCCCCAATTTCAAATGCCTTCCAATTATTATAAGGTAAATTACGCTTGACAAGCTTCATTAAGAAGAATGGATGGTTTTGACATTAAAATGGGCACTCTAGGTGTTTTCCTGGCCCCCACTCACTGCCGACTATGCTGCCCCATTGACTTGCATTGGGTTTCGTGTTTCGGTCGATCCCGACTTTACGTCATAATCGGCCGATTTCACTCGACCCGACTTTTGAGATAGTCGGGTTTCGCGAAACCCGGCTCGACTCTAAAAAGGTCAAGGTCGCTCAACTCTAGTCAAGATCCTATCGGACAACCAGGTGGCAGTCGCATACATAAATCATCAGGGTGGAACTCATTCCGAGTCACTGATGAGAGTGGCGGATCGTCTGTTCCAGACAGCAGAAAATCACTTCTTATCCCTAACCGCTCTACACATAAGAGGAAAAGAAAACATCAAAGCGGACTTTCTAAGCCGCAACACCTTGAGACAAGGGGAGTGGTCCCTAAACAATTGCGTGTTCGATCAGATCGTCCACAAATGGGGACATCCAGAAGTAGATTTATTTGCTACCAGGGACAACCAGAAGACAACAAAATTTTGTTCTCTAAATCCCAGGGAAAATCCTCTGACGGTAGACGCTTTTCTGATCAAATGGGATTTTCAACTGGCGTATGCATTTCCTCCACTAGGCCTGTTACCCCTAGTAGTCAGGAAGATAAAAGAAGATCGAGCCAGAGTTATATTGATTGCCCCATTCTGGCCCAGAAGGGCCTGGTTCACTTGGCTCAGGATCATGTCAGTGGAGGACCCCTGGGTACTTCCGGACATTCCAGATCTGCTCTACCAGGGTCCGATCAGTCATCCTCAAGTAAAGAATCTCCATTTAACGGCATGGATTTTGAAAGGGCGTTGCTAAAAAGCAAAGGGTTCTCCCCGAGTCTAATTGAGACCCTTATGAAAAGTAGAAAGCAAATAACCACAACAATTTACGCTAGAACCTGGCGGAAATTTCTGGCCTCTTCTGATTTTAATTTAGAAGAGGGATTACCTATAAAACAAATCTTAGAATTTCTGCAAAAAGGCTTAGAGCTAGATCTATCCACTAGTACTCTAAGGGTACAGGTCTCGGCCCTAGGGGCTCTATTTTCATGTAACATCGCCAATAATTATTGGATCTCGAGGTTCATTAAAGCATCTATTAGATCTAGACCCATACATAAAGATAGATCTATGCCTTGGGATCTCAACCTAGTACTGTCAGCATTGACTAGAGAGCCGTTTGAACCTTTACAATCAGCTTCAATTAAGGCCCTATCTCTTAAGACAGCTTTTCTTGTGGCAATTACATCTGCCCGTAGAGTTGGGGACATACAAGCACTCTCCAGGGTATCCCCTTATACAGAGTTTCTACCAGACAGAGTAATCCTCAGACCGGACCCAGCCTATTTACCAAAAGTGTCATCACGGTTTCACAGGACACAGGAGATAGTTTTACCATCCTTCCTTCCCAATCCCTCCAACCCTAAAGAAGAACTACTCCATACATTAGATGTTAGGAGATGCCTGCTAGAATACATCTCTATTACTGACACATGGAAGAAAGATGATACGTTGTTCTTATCTTTCCAAAACCCTAGAAAGGGACTTAGGGTATCAAAGTACACACTAGCAAAGTGGATTAGGGAGGCTATCTCTTTGGCTTACACTGCAGGTGGAGGTCCGGCTCCGCAGAATCTGAGGGCGCATTCCACCAGGGCCATGGCTACATCCTGGGCGGAAAAGTCTGGAGTATCAATCGACCAGATATGTAAGGCGGCCACATGGTCATCCCCGTCCACCTTCTTTAAGCACTATAGGTTGGATTTGGGGGCTTCCTCTGATCTCACATTCGGGTTAAGGGTGCTACAGGCCATAGTCCCTCCCTAAGGAAGCTTACATCTCTGTAATTCTCTCGTCGTGCTGTCATGGGAGTCTGAGTAAAGCATTAAGCTACTTACTGGTAGCGGCATTTCTCGGAGGCCCATGACAGCACCCTTAGTTCCCTCCCTATTCACGTGGGGGTTGCACTTCCTATAAATGTATATATTTCACAATACGATACCAGTCCCAATAGATGTCTGATATTTTGTATATAATCTGTATATAGTGTATATTTTTGTGTACCACTAACCGCGGTAGTCCTCTCAAGACTCTGAAATACAACTGAGGCAAGGGAGAGGTACCGCCCTTTTGTATCTGTAGGTTTCCTGTTCCTAATGGGCGGATCCCCTCTCTCGTCGTGCTGTCATGGGCCTCCGAGAAATGCCGCTACCAGTAAGTAGCTTAATGCTATCACCATAAGTGCCATTATACACAGGAGATCTGCATATAGTATACAGTGTATAGTGTCTGTGTACAGATAACACACTAACTCACCAGTGACATCTCTAGGTGAAGTCCTTCAGCCTCGCTTTCCATCTTCATCCAGCACAGACCGCCACCACATCTTCCAGTCAGGACTCATTTCTGCAGGAAATAACAGTTATCTAGAGCTCCACTTGCAGAACACATTGCTTAATTTTTTCCCGACTTCTACACTACACCAGATGAAGAAAAAAAGGTGACCTAGTGTCGCTCTGCACAGTAACAGGACCAACCCCCCATTTAAAATAGTATCCTCAAAAAATAAAAGAAATACATCACTACAGTAATATTATCCCTTAATTAGCCCCTGTGGTAATAATATCCCCCATCCTGGCCCGTGTTTCTCATTCCTGGCTCACATCCTGCCCTCATGAGTATCCATTCTGCCCCAGCCCCCATATTATCTCCCCATCCTGACCCATCTGTTCCATGATCCTGCCGCCCCATCTGTCCCATGATCCTGCCACCCCATCCGTCCCATGATCCTGCCGCCCCATCTGTCTCCATCGTATCCATCCTGCCCCGTTATCCTGCACCATGTGTCTCCATCCTGCACCATGATCCTGCCCCATCTGTCTCCATCCTGTCTCACATCCTGCCCCCTGTGTCTCACATCCTGCCCCCTGTGTCTCACATCCTGCCCCCTGTGTCTCACATCCTGCCCCCTGTGTCTCACATCCTGCCCCGTCTCACATCCTGCCCCCTGTGTCACAAATTCTGCCCCCGTGTCTCACATTCTGCCCCCGTGTCTCACATTCTGCCCCCGTGTCTCACATTCTGCCCCCTTGTCTCACATTCTGCCACCTGTCACACATTCTGCCACCGTGTCTCACATTCTGCCCCTGTCACATTCTGCCCCGTGTCTCACATTCTGCCACCCTGTATAGTTTCCATTCCTGCTCCCAGTGTTGTTTTCCTTCCTGCCCCCAGTGTTGTTTTCATTCCTGCCTCGTGTTGTTATTCCTGAATCCTGCCCCATGTTGTTTTCATTCCTGCCCCGTTTTCATTCCTGCCCCGTTTTCATTCCTGAATCCTGCCCTATGTTTTCATTCCTGCCCCCTGTGTTGTTGTTGGAATGTGCAGTCACCCTCGGGCCCTATTGGAATGTGCAGCAGCCCCCGGGCCCTGTTGGAATGTGCAGCAGCCCTCCCCACCTCCAGGCCCTGTTGGAATGTGGGCCCCCTGCCGGCTGGCTCACCTCACAGTACTCACCCTGCTCGCCCGCTGTCTCCACCTGCTTGTCCGGTCTGCAGCCTGCACGTCGACCTCGGCCTGTCCCACCGTCGCATCGTCCAGTCACCCGCTGCCTCCTCTTGTCCGCCATCCACCATCTATACGACTGCAGCCACGTGGCACACCGCATGCTGCTCTGCTCCGGAATGAGGAAGTGGAGCAGGGCAGCGTGTGACATCACGAACTGGACCATGATGCACCGGGCTCGGGCCGCAGCTTAAAGCTACAGTGCTCATTTCCGCTGCATTTACAACATTGTAGGTGTCTCTTTACACCACAGTGTTGTTGGCATTGGTAGACTGAGGTTCGCAGCTGGGCAATGTGAAGGGCAGTACACAACTCCCTTATAAGCTTGCTCATGAAAGGGTTCCCCGGTCTGTCATAATCACCTTTGGCAGGCCCATCCTAGCAAAAATATAGACAAGTTCCTGGGCAATACTCTTGATCGAAGAGTTTTAGTGGCACTGCTTCAGGGTCACACAATCCATGACCACTAGAATGTATTGATGCCCTCATGAAGACTTAACTAGAGGAACCACCAAATCTATGGTAATTTTTTCAAATGGGATCTCTATCACCGGTAACTGGGACTTCGGAAGTGAGTAGAAGGAGCGGTTGTCTGGCAGTGGGGCAGGGCCTACAATAATTTAGGATCTCCTGGTAACACCCTGGCCAATAGAACTTATGCATTATCCTCTCCTGCATTTTCTCTATCCCCAGATATCCTCCCAAAACATGTGAATGGAACATGTCTAAAACCCTCCGCTGGTAAGGAGCTGGAAACAACAGTTGCTCCACTATCTCAACTCCCCTCAGTTTGGTCACCCGATACAGTAACTCGCCATTGACTGAAAAGTGTAGGAACCTGGTGTCAGCCCCAACCCTTGAGCAACCTCAACTATTAGACACATTTTCAAATGTCCTTTTTAGGGCAAGATCCCACATTTGAGCAGACCCCAAATTTTCCCCAGAAACCCCCAGTTCATGGACCTCTGCCTGACTGGCAACTGTCTCATCCTCATCATCTGCCAGGAAACACAAGAAGAACTTATCCACCTCCAACTGTGATGGGGAATTATCAGGGTTGAGCTGGCTCCTGTCCGAGTCACTTAGCATCCCTGCCCTTGCCCACAAGTCCTAAAACAGGCTGAAGTCCTGCCTGATTATCACGAGGTGCAGTAAATCTTTCACAACCCCGACCTCATGGGACTCGGTACCTGGCTCGTTTTTATCAACACTCTGGCAATGGGTTAGTCCTTTTTTTGTCCCTGTGGATACAGCAGACACCCACATGTTTTCCTGGGATCAGTTGGTGGGAGAGTGTGGCCCTTATCACAGTCACCAAATTCTGAGTCCAACAGTCCTGACATCAGCACCCCATTTATGACTGAAGCTGCTCTCTGGGCTGATAGTCCACACTGCAAGTGGCGGGATAAGTATCGTACGAGCATCATCTGCCTAGGCTACAATCCAGCTGCTCGGAATACATACAATGGGCCGCTTTGTGTTCAGGACCGTGGCACCTTCAGCAAATCAAGTCTTTACCAGCATCCTTTGGTAACCCCTCAGCATCTTCTTGGGACCTTGGACTCTCCCCTGTGGTGGCTCTGCTACCTCTTTTTGGGATTTAGGCTACCACTGGGTACCGCAGTATGGAGGTGCATCACCCCCTGGCTTCCTTGGGGACCTCTCAACCACCTGATACCTTTCTACGAGGATCCAGGTCATTCACATTCCGGGGGTCACCTTGGGCAACCCACGTCTGCAACAGCCTGGGGAGGGAGTGAGGAAACCTGTCCATGGCCACCTGCTCGACCATCTGGGCTGGAGGGGAGGATTCTGGCTGCAACCATTTACAGTGGTGCAAAAAAATATTTAGTCAGTCAGCAATAGTGCAAGTTCCACCACTTAAAAAGATGAGAGGCGTCTGTAATTTACATCATAGGTAGACCTCAACTATGGGAGAAAAACTGAGAAAGAAAATCCAGAAAATCACATTGTCTGTTTTTTTTTAACAATTTATTTGCATATTATGGTGGAAAATAAGTATTTGGTCAGAAACAAACAATCAAGATTTCTGGCTCTCACAGACCTGTAACTTCTTCTTTAAGAGTCTCCTCTTTCCTCCACTCATTACCTGTAGTAATGGCGCCTGTTTAAACTTGTTATCAGTATAAAAAGACACCTGTGCACACCCTCAAACAGTCTGACTCCAAACTCCACTATGGTGAAAACCAAAGAGCTGTCAAAGGACACCAGAAACAAAATTGTAGCCCTGCACCAGGCTGGGAAGACTGAATCTGCAATAGCCAACCAGCTTGGAGTGAAGAAATCAACAGTGGGAGCAATAATTAGAAAATGGAAGACATACAAGACCACTGATAATCTCCCTCGATCTGGGGCTCCACGCAAAATCCCACCCCGTGGGGTCAGAATGATCACAAGAACGGTGAGCAAAAATCCCAGAACCACGCGGGGGGACCTAGTGAATGAACTGCAGAGAGCTGGGACCAATGTAACAAGGCCTACCATAAGTAACACACTACGCCACCATGGACTCAGATCCTGCAGTGCCAGACGTGTCCCACTGCTTAAGCCAGTACATGTCCGGGCCCGTCTGAAGTTTGCTAGAGAGCATTTGGATGATCCAGAGGAGTTTTGGGAGAATGTCCTATGGTCTGATGAAACCAAACTGGAACTGTTTGGTAGAAACACAACTTGTCGTGTTTGGAGGAAAAAGAATACTGAGTTGCATCCATCAAACACCATACCTACTGTAAAGCATGGTGGTGGAAACATCATGCTTTGGGGCTGTTTCTCTGCAAAGGGGCGAGGACGACTGATCCGGGTACATGAAAGAATGAATGGGGCCATGTATCGTGAGATTTTGAGTGCAAACCTCCTTCCATCAGCAAGGGCATTGAAGATGAAACGTGGCTGGGTCTTTCAACATGACAATGATCCAAAGCACACCGCCAGGGCAACGAAGGAGTGGCTTCGTAAGAAGCATTTCAAGGTCCTGGAGTGGCCTAGCCAGTCTCCAGATCTCAACCCTATAGAAAACCTTTGGAGGGAGTTGAAAGTCCGTGTTGCCAAGCGAAAAGCCAAAAACATCACTGCTCTAGAGGAGATCTGCATGGAGGAATGGGCCAACATACCAACAACAGTGTGTGGCAACCTTGTGAAGACTTACAGAAAACGTTTGACCTCTGTCATTGCCAACAAAGGATATATTACAAAGTATTGAGATGAAATTTTGTTTCTGACCAAATACTTATTGTCCACCATAATATGCAAATAAAATGTTAAAAAAACAGACAATGTGATTTTCTGGATTTTTTTTTCCCAGTTTGTCTCCCATAGTTGAGGTCTATCTATGATGTAAATTACAGACGCCTCTCATCTTTTTAAGTGGTGGAACTTGCACTATTGCTGACTGACTAAATAAATACTTTTTTGCCCCACTGTATGTACCAGATGCAGTATGTCAAACATCTGAGAGCGAGGGAGTTTGTCACCGCAATATGACCAGTTATGAACCCTTTGGGCTCTGACAGACATAGTGACCCAGGAGCGTACCAATATCTTGATTTTTTTAATTTGTCATATTCCCGGGCATCTTGTAAGGCCAAGTTATAAGCCTTCTGGAGTTTGCCAGACAAATAGGTGGCAAGTACCTCTGCCCTCTGCTCTGGGGGCAGCTACTTCTGCTCTGCAGCCTGCTCGAACAGAGTCAGAAATTCCTCTACATTATCACCCGGCTTCATTTTCTGCATTGCTCATATTGCTGCCTTCCAGTCGGACGTGTCGTCACCTGGACTTGTGGAATTGGCTTACGGTCTCCCACGAACTACCTCAGCAAGCAACTCAATCTGCTGCTGCTGTTGTCTGACAAGGTCCTGTTGGTATTGCTGCTGTTGTTGGAACTGCTGCTACTGTAGCTGCTTCATATCCTGGATAAGCAGCTAACTCCTCTCCTGATGTGCCAGCTGTTGCTTCTGCTGCACATTCACGAGACACTTGAGCACACCCTCCATTTTGGCTGATGTCGTGCCCTGGCTTGTGGCTTTCTTTACCCAGGATATGCAGTTTGACCACGCCTGCTACTCGTGTTACTGGAATGTTGCCCGCATTTGAAACATCACCTGTGGCAGTTTAACTCGCTCAGTGGTTCACGGAGGAAGAAAACTGGAACACTTTCTCTTTAAATCTTTTGGTGGGTTTTTTATATGATGCCATAAATCAACAAGAAGGGGAAACTAACACTCAAAAACAGGAAAACAAAGAAAACAAAAATGCTTTACATAGGTCCTCCATGATGGCACATCATACCTGCTGTCACAAAAAGATTTGCTGATTCCTCAGGGAAGGTATATCCATGGAGGGTACTTTGACTTCTGATAGGTATAGGGATGGTGCACGACAAATCGTAGCTAGTTCATGGATGATAAAACCCTTGATATCATTAATTGTCTCTCAAGTTCCCCCAAAGCTGATTTCACTTTTGTACTTCTGCCGCATTATGTATCGGTGCACCTCATCTGACGTCGCCAAGTAGTGCCACAGACTATCCAAGAAACGCACAGATTCTCTTAATTAGGTCCATAAGGATATCACCCTGGACAACATCTACCATCATATCAGTAGCATACCAAAAAGATGCTAATGGGAGTGCATACAGACATTGGGGGCCATACATACTATTGAGTCACATGGAGTTGCCGTTTAGTAATTCATGGAAACTAGTTGGCCCGTGCGAAATGTTCGTACATTGGTTGTCGGGGGTGCAAGCAATTTCAGGAAAATCAAGCTGGTCAAATGTAAATGTATTTAATGAGATGATGAACACAGAGAGGTATGTGTGTCACTGAGCAAATCTCGCCATACGGATGTCACACGGATGCTCACATACGAGAAAATCGCATCCTCGCACTGCACGCGGATGACACACTGATCACTGTTCAGGGAACATTTCTGCAATTCTAGTCCGTGTAAAATGGACCGTTTTTTTTTTATGTTGTGTGTGACTCCAGCCTATAGGAGATCCCCCAACATTAAACATAATGGTATTTTACTTACTGATCAGAAGGGGTCTGATTGTCAGGACCTTGCAAAAGAACAGGGGCAGCTGCATTTTTTTTCCCTCCACAGCAGCACTGCCATCTACAGTTAGGGCCAGAAATATTTGGACAGTGACACAATTTTCGCGAGTTGGGCTCTGCATGCCACCACTAGAGTTGAGCGACCTTGACCTTTTTAGAGTCGAGCCGGGTTTTGCGAAACCCGACTATGTCCAAAGTCGGGTCGAGTGAAATCGGCCGATTATGACGTAAAGTCGGGATCGACCGAAACACGAAACCCAATGCAAGTCAATGGGGCAGCATAGTCGGCAGTGAGTGGGGGCCAGGAAAACACCTAGAGTGGCCATTTTAATGTCAAAACCATCCATTCTTCTTAATGAAGCTTGTCAAGCGTAATTTACCTTATAATAATTGGAAGGCATTTGAAATTGGGGGTCATTTGGCTAAAGTTGTGGGGGGTAGGGCTGGTTCAAGTAATTAGTGGGCCCAGGAAATCTGGACCACGTCACGGCAGTGGAGCAGGGAGAGGTAAGTATTTCAACTTTGCAAGTGCTGTGAACCTGAGCAAGCAGGGGGGGCCCACTCGTTGGCATTGGCACTGGCACAGGGCCCCTCAAAGTACAGCGGTGTGTTTGCACGGCGGGGGCGCCTCCCACCGGCAGCAACACTTTTGCGTACTATGAGAGGCCCTGTGCCAGTGACGTCGCCAACTAGTATTCCTCCCCCCACCTGATGAAGGAACCTGCACTTTCATCTGCACCTTCCTCTTTGTCCCCGTGTAAGGTGGTATGGTATGCGGGAAGAGCAACCTGACTTTCAGCAGGGTCACAATGTTGTTGTGTAGCGTGCACGGGGAATGTTGCGTTATGGGTCAATGTACCAGCAGACTCATCTATCACTGGCTGGGCAATGGGCACGATGAAGTGGAAACACAGATATAGGCCCAAAGAAGAAAGTGGGCTAAATGCAGTTCAAAATTGGTAACACAGGAATAACCAGGGGGCATTGCAGTGGAGGACAACTGGAATGAGAGGCTGACACAGAGAGTAGGGCCAAATCAGTAAGTAGTCGAAATGCAGTTCAAAATTGGCAACCGTAGTAAACAGGCGGCACAGCTTTGTTCAGTGGAGGAGAACAGCAAGGAGTGGCAGACACCGATAGTAGGCCCCAAACCAACTAGTACGCCAAATGCAGTTGTTCCATTTAACCACAATTTAATGAGAGCCTGAAGATAGAAGCTCAGGAAAGGCAACCTGGGGAACACCTTGGAGTGTAACACCCCATCTCTCTCCACCCCATACCCATTTTGTATGGCCTAATGCAGTGTACTTTTCTACAACTACTAAACGAGAGTCGGAAGACCGAAGCAATGGCAAGGAAACCTGGGGAACACCTTAGAGTGTAACACACCCTCTCTCTACACCCCATACCCAATTTGAAGGCCTAATGCAGTGTAGTTTCCAAGAACTACTAAACGAGAGCCGGAAGATCGAAGCTCAGGAAAGGCAACCTGGGGAACACCTTGGAGTGTAACACACCCTCTCGCTACACCCCATACCCAATTTGAAGGCCTAATGCAGCGTAGTTTCCAACAACTACTAAACGAGAGCCGGAAGATCGAAGCTCAGGAAAGGCAACCTGGGGAACACCTTGGAGTGTAACAAACCCTCTCTCTACACCCCATACCCAATTTGTAGGCCTAATGCAGCGTAGTTTCCGACAACTACTAAACGAGAGCATGAAGATCGAAGCTCAGGAAAGGCAACCTGGGGAACACCTTGGAGTGTAACACACCCTCTCTCTACACCCCATACCCAATTTGTAGGCCTAATGCAGCGTAGTTTCCGACAACTACTAAACGAGAGCCGGAATATCGAAGCTCAGGAAAGGCAACCTGGGGAACACCTTGGAGTGTAACACACCCTCTCTCTACGCCCCATACCCAATTTGTAGGCCTAATGCAGCGTAGTTTCCGACAACTACTAAACGAGAGCCGGAATATCGAAGCTCAGGAAAGGCAACCTGGGGAACACCTTGGAGTGTAACACACCCTCTCTCTACACCCCATACCCAATTTGAAGGCCTAATGCAGTGTAGTTTCCAAGAACTACTAAACGAGAGCCGGAAGATCGAAGCTCAGGAAAGGCAACCTGGGGAACACCTTGGAGTGTAACACACCCTCTCGCTACACCCCATACCCAATTTGAAGGCCTAATGCAGCGTAGTTTCCAACAACTACTAAACGAGAGCCGGAAGATCGAAGCTCAGGAAAGGCAACCTGGGGAACACCTTGGAGTGGAACACACCATCTCTCTACACCCCATACCCAATTTGAAGGCCTAATGCAGAGTAGTTTCCAAGAACTACTAAACGAGAGCCGGAAGATCGAAGCTCAGGAAAGGCAACCTGGGGAACACCTTGGAGTGTAACACAACGTCTCTCTACACGACGGAAGGGCTGATTCTTAGGAAGGAAGGCTGTTGGAAATAAGCATTGCGCGTCCGAGGGTGATTATATTCTTATTAGGTATATACTCACCCTCGGACGCGCCCTGCTTCTTTATTTGGAATGAATGTTTATTTGCAATGTGGTGTTGACTTTCTCTATTATTTTGGTAATTAATGATTTTATTATTTTCATTATTTTGCATCTTCTCGGCAATAATATAAAGAAGACGCGACAGGACAACACTCGGTGGATGCCATATGTGTGTTTTCAATTTAAAAAAACTTTCAGTTAACTACTTGCAGGAGAAAGTAATTGTAGCTGGTGGCCATTTTTAGTACTGTACCAGATTAGAGTTGTGTGTTTGTTTTTAATGTTAAAATGTCTGCATTTGATATCTCACCAGTATTTTCTTTTTTATAAGCAAAATACTTATTTTTATATTTTCTGATGTTGGTTCCAGGGGTACACGGCCAGCAGTGCCCTGGTCAGTGTAGTAGTAGTTGAAAGAATGGACCGCAGACAGGCATCGAAGGCCTAAAATAATAACACATGGCTGTAGGCAATTTTAAATTGGTTCCAGGGGTACACGGACAGCAGTGGTGTGGTCAGTGGAGGCCTAGTGGAAGGAGTGACCGCAGACAGGCATCGAAGGCCTAAAATAATAACACATGGCTGTAGGCAATTTTAAATTGGTTCCAGGGGTACACGGACAGCAGTGACCTGGTCAGTGTAGTAGTAGTTGAAAGAATGGACCGCAGACAGGCATCGAAGGCCTAAAATAAAAAAATTGGGCTGGCTGTAGGCAATTTTAAATTGGTTCCAGGGGTACACGGACAGCAGTGGTGTGGTCAGTGGAGGCCTAGTGGAAGGAGTGACCGCAGACAGGCATCGAAGGCCTAAAATAATAACACATGGCTGTAGGCAATTTTAAATTGGTTCCAGGGGTACACGGACAGCAGTGGTGTGGTCAGTGGAGGCCTAGTGGAAGGAGTGACCGCAGACAGGCATCGAAGGCCTAAAATAATAACACATGGCTGTAGGCAATTTTAAATTGGTTCCAGGGGTACACGGACAGCAGTGACCTGGTCAGTGTAGTAGTAGTTGAAAGAATGGACCGCAGACAGGCATCGAAGGCCTAAAATAAAAAAATTGGGCTGGCTGTAGGCAATTTTAAATTGGTTCCAGGGGTACACGGGCAGCAGTGACCTGGTCAGTGTAGTAGTAGTTGAAAGAATGGACCGCAGACAGGCTTAGAAGGCCTAACATAACAAACTTGGGCTGGCTGTAGGCACTTTTAAATTGGTTCCAGGGGTACACGGGCAGCAGTGGTCTGGTCAGTGGAAGTCTAGTGGAAGGAGTGACCGCAGACAGGCTTCGAAGGCCTAACATAACAAAATTGGGCTGGCTGTAGGCACTTTAAATTGGTTCCAGGGGTACATGGGCAGCAGTGTATGGTCAGTGGAAGTCTAGTGGAAGGAGTGACGGCAGACAGTCTTCGAAGGCCTAACATAACAAAATTGGGCTGACTGTAGGCACTTTTAAATTGGTTCCAGGGTAACACGGCCAGCAGTGGCCTGGTCAGTGTAGTAGTTGTAGAAAGAAGGGACCGCAGACAGGCTTCGAAGGCCTAACATAACAAAAATGTCAAAACAATGGTATTGTCAGTGCCAGGCATTGAAGGATGTCAGCGGCTAGACTACACATTGGTGAAGCTGTGAGAGATAATTTTGCTAGTGGTAGAGCACTGTTTGAGCTGGGGGGGGGAACTGTCTTGTGGCCGGCGGTACAGGCACAGGGCCCCTCATATTACAACGGTGTGTCTGACGTTGGGTGCGCACCACCACCGCCAGAGACACTTTATTGTACTATGAGGGACCCAGTGGCAGTGCCGTCGACCAAAAGCGGCCACACCCACCTCTTCAGACAAACAGCACTCTCAAGGGTCCAAGCGCAAAGTGGCGATAGCACGGCCCCGTGTGGGGAGTTTGGCCATTTCGTGAGGTGGAAACATGTCGTATGCTGGACAATCAGGTGAAGAAAATTACGAGATTGGAAAAGTCATTCAGAATAGTCCACAGGCAAGACCTTTTCATAGGAAAGCTAGGTGTCAGCCGGGCAGGGTGGGGCAAAAGATTTTGAAATCCAGTTGTGGTTCATTTTAATGAAGGTTAGATCATCTACATTTTGGGTAGCCAGACGAGTCCTTTTTTCTGTTAGTATTGAACCTGCAGCACTGAATACTCTTTCTGATAGGACACTAGCTGCCGGGCAAGCAAGCTCCTGCAATGCATATTCTGCCAATTCTGGCCAGGTGTCTAATTTGGATGCCCAGTAATCAAATGGGAATGACGGTTGAGGGAGAACGTCGATAAGGGATGAAAAATAGTTTGTAACCATACTGGACAAATGTTGTCTCCTGTCACTTTGAATTGATGCTGCAGTACCTGTCCTGTCTGCGGTCATAGAAAAATCACTCCACAACCTGGTCAGAAAACCCCTCTGTCCAACGCCACTTCTGATTTCTGCCCCTCTAACACCTCTGGTCTGCTGGCCCCTGGAGCTCGTGTGAGAACGATCACGGGCGCTGTGTGCAGGGAATGCCAGAAGCAAACGGTCAACAAGAGTTGATTGTTTTGTTGCTAATATTAGTTCCAAGTTCTCATGTGGCATAATATTTTGCAATTTGCCTTTATAGCGAGGATCAAGGAGGCAGGCCAACCAGTAATCGTCATCGTTCATCATTTTTGTAATGCGTGTGTCCCTTTTGAGGATACGCAAGGCATAATCCGCCATGTGGGCCAAAGTTCCCGTTGTCAAATCTGCGGTTGTGCTTGGTTGAGGGGCAGTTGCAGGCAAATCTACGTCACTTGTGTCCCTCAAAAAACCAGAACCCGGCCTTGCCACGCCACCAATTTCCCGTGCCCCCGGGAAAGCTTCCTCATTAAAAATATACTCATCCCCATCATCCTCCTCATCCTCCACCTCCTCTTCGCCCGGTACCTCGTCATGTACACTGCCCTGACCAGACAATCGCTGACTGTCATCAAGGCTTTCCTCTTCCTCTGGTGCAGACGCCTGATCCTTTATGTGCGTCAAACTTTGCATCAGCAGACGCATTAGGGGGATGCTCATGCTTATTATGGCGTTGTCTGCACTAACCAGCCGTGTGCATTCCTCAAAACACTGAAGGACTTGACACATGTCTTGAATCTTCGACCACTGCACACCTGACAACTCCATGTCTGCCATCCTACTGCCTGCCCGTGTATGTGTATCCTCCCACAAAAACATAACAGCCCGCCTCTGTTCGCACAGTCTCTGAAGCATGTGCAGTGTTGAGTTCCACCTTGTTGCAACGTCTATGATTAGGCGATGCTGGGGAAGGTTCAAAGAACGCTGATAGGTCTGCATACGGCTGGAGTGTACAGGCGAACGGCGGATATGTGCGCAAAGTCCACGCACTTTGAGGAGCAGGTCGGATAACCCCGGATAACTTTTCAGGAAGCACTGCACCACCAGGTTTAAGGTGTGAGCCAGGCAAGGAATGTGTTTCAGTTGGGAAAGGGAGATGGCAGCCATGAAATTCCTTCCGTTATCACTCACTACCTTGCCTGCCTCAAGATCTACAGTGCCCAGCCACGACTGCGTTTCTTGCTGCAAGAACTCGGACAGAACTTCCGCGGTGTGTCTATTGTCGCCCAAACACTTCATAGCCAATACAGCCTGCTGACGTATGCCAGTAGCTGCCCCATAATGGGAGACCTGGTGTGCAACAGTGGCAGGTGCGGATGGAGTGTTTGTGCGACTGCGGTCTGTGGACGAGCTCTTGCTTCTGCAGGAGGACGAGGAGGAGGAGGGGGTGCGAACGGCTACAGACAACTGTTTACTAGACCGTGGGCTAGGCAGAACTGTCCCAAACTTGCTGTCCCCTGTGGACCCTGAATCCACCACATTTACCCAGTGTGCCGTGATGGACACGTAACGTCCCTGGCCATGCCTACTGGTCCATGCATCTGTTGTCAGGTGCACCTTTGTGCTCACAGATTGCCTGAGTGCATGGACGATGCGCTCTTTAACATGCTGGTGGAGGGCTGGGATGGCTTTTCTGGAAAAAAAGTGTCGACTGGGTAGCTCGTAGCGTGGTACAGCGTAGTCCATCAGGTCTTTGAAAGCTTCGCTTTCAACTAACCGGTAGGGCATCATCTCTAACGAGATTAGTCTAGCTATGTGGGCGTTCAAACCCTGTGTACGCGGATGCGAGGCTAAGTATTTCCTTTTTCTAACCATAGTCTCATGTAGGGTGAGCTGGACTGGAGAGCTGGAGATCGTGGAACTAGCGGGGGTGCCGGTGGACATGGCAGACTGAGAGACGGTGGGAGATGGTATTGTTGCCGCCGGTGCCCTAGATGCAGTGTTTCCTACTACGAAACTGGTGATTCCCTGACCCTGACTGCTTTGGCCTGGCAAAGATACCTGCACAGATACAGCAGGTGGTGCGCTAAATGGTGGTCCTACACTGCCGGAAGGGATGTTGCGTTGATGACTAGCTTCATTGGCCGAGGGTGCAACAACCTTAAGGGACGTTTGGTAGTTAGTCCAAGCTTTCAAATGCATGGTGGTTAAATGTCTATGCATGCAACTAGTATTGAGACTTTTCAGATTCTGACCTCTGCTTAAGGAAGTAGAACATTTTTGACAGATGACTTTGCGCTGATCAATTGGATGTTGTTTAAAAAAATGCCAGACTGCACTCTTTCTAGCATCGGATACCTTTTCAGGCATTGCAGACTGAGCTTTAACCGGATGGCCACGCTGTCCTCCACCAGGTTTTGGCTTTGCCACGCGTTTTGGGCAAGATACGGGCCCGGCAGATGGAACCTGTGGCGATGTTGATGCCTGCTGCGGCCCCTCCTCCTCCTCTGCTTCAGAACTGCTGCCGCCTGCACCCTGTTCCCCCAATGGCTGCCAATCGGGGTCAAGAACTGGGTCATCTAATAACTCTTCTTGTACCTCCTGCGCAACTTCGTCTGTGTCACCGTGTCGTTCGGTGGTATAGCGTTCGTGATGGGGCAACATAGTCTCATCAGGGTCTGATTCTTGATCAGCACCCTGCGAGGGCAATGTTGTGGTCTGAGTCAAAGGACCAGCATAGTAGTCTGGCTGTGGCTGTGCGTCAGTGCACTCCATGTCAGATTCAATTTGTAATGGGCATGGACTGTTAACTGCTTCACTTTCTAAGCCAGGGACGGTATGTGTAAAGAGCTCCATGGAGTAACCCGTTGTGTCGCCTGCTGCATTCTTCTCTGTTGTTGTTTTTGCTGAAGAGGACAAGGAAGTGACTTGTCCCTGACCGTGAACATCCACTAACGACGCGCTGCTTTTACTTTTACCAGTTTCACGAGATGAGGCAAAAGAGCTAGAGGCTGAGTCAGCAAGATAAGCCAAAACTTGCTCTTGCTGCTCCGGCTTTAAAAGCGGTTTTCCTAATCCCAGAAAAGGGAGCGTTCGAGGCCTTGTGTAGCCGGACGACGAACCTGGCTCCACAGCTCCAGACTTAGGTGCAATATTTTTTCCCCCACGACCACCTGATGCTCCACCACTACCACTACCCTCATTACCAGCTGACAATGAACGCCCCCGGCCACGACCTCTTCCACTAGACTTCCTCATTGTTTTAAAAACGTAACCAAACTAACGTTATTTGTTGCAGTCACACAACTTACACGGTGAGCTATAACTTCAGTATGATTTAGCTACCCCTTTACAGGTTGGTGAGACCACAGCGAAAATCAGGCCCAATGTTACACACTCTTTTTTTGGTGGCTGCAAATTAGAGAGATGCCCCACACGCAGGACTGTCACTGAAGCACAAATGTTAATATTAATGTCACACTATTATTTTTTTTTTATTTTTATTTTTTTCAGGAACACTTTAGAAACCCCCCAAAAAAAAAAAAATAGATTTTTGCAGGGAGAATTTAGAAAACAAATGTAACAAACTATATGCTTTCTATGGGCCACTGAGTGAGAGATGACGCACACAGGAATCAGGAGTGGCACACAAGCCCAGAGGCCAATATTTTTCTACCAATGATTGATGGAGTTATTTTCTCTGGTAGATTTTGGAACCCAAATCAAGGAAAAAAAATGTAGGCTTTCTATGGACCACAATTGGAGAGAGAGAGAGAGAGAGATGGCACACCCAGGAGTCAAGACTGGCACACAAGCAGAAAGGCCAATATTAATCTCCCACTGTTTTTTTTTTTGTTTTTTTTTTTTTTTTTTTTTTCAGGGAGACTTTAGAAAAAAAAATAATAAAAAAAATATGATTTTATCAGGAAGAATTTAGAAACCAAATAAAATAAAATGATTTTTTCAGGGAGAATTTATAAAACAAATAAAAACAAAAATAGGCGTTCTATGGCCCACTGACTGAGAGATGACGCACACAGGAGTCAGGAGTGGCACACAAACCCAGAGGCCAATATTTTTCTACCAATGATTGATGTAGTTATTTTCTCTGGTAGATTTTAGAACCCAAATCAAGGAAAAAAAATATAGGCTTTCTATGGACCACAATTGGAGAGAGAGAGAGAGAGAGAGAGAGAGAGAGAGAGATGGCACACCCAGGAGTCAAGACTGGCACACAAGCAGAAAGGCCAATATTAATCTCCCACTGTTTTTTTGGTTGTTTTTTTTTTTTTTTTTTCAGGGAGACTTTAGAAATAAAAATAATAAAAAAAATATGATTTTATCAGGAAGAATTTAGAAACCAAATAAAATAAAATGATTTTTTCAGGGAGAATTTAGAAAACAAATAAAACCAAAAATATGCGTTCTATGGCCCACTGACTGAGAGAGAGAGAGAGATGGAACGCTTAGTACTGGCACACAAGCCCAAAGGGCAATATTAATCTCCCTTTTTTTTTCCAGGGAGAATTTCTGAAACCCAAAAAAAAAATAAAATAGGCTTTCTATGGCCCACTATTTGTGAGAGAGATGGGACGCTCAGGACTGGCACAGATGGCACGCTCAGGACTGGCACAGAAGCCCAGAGGCCAATATTAATCTCCCTTTTTTTCTGGGAGAATTTATAAAACCAAAAAAATATTTAAATAGGCTTTCTATGGCCCACTATTTGTGAGAGAGATGGCACGCTCAGGACTGGCACAGATGGCACGCTCACAACTGGCACACAAGCCCAGAGGCCAATATTAATCTCCCTTTTTTCAGGGAGAATTTCTAAAACCCAAAAAAAAAATAAAATAGGCTTTCTATGGCCCACTATTTGTGAGAGAGATGGGACGCTCAGGACTGGCACAGATGGCACGCTCAGGACTGGCACAGAAGCCCAGAGGCCAATATTAATCTCCCTTTTTTTCTGGGAGAATTTATAAAACCAAAAAAATATTTAAATAGGCTTTCTATGGCCCACTATTTGTGAGAGAGATGGCACGCTCAGGACTGGCACAGATGGCACGCTCACAACTGGCACACAAGCCCAGAGGCCAATATTAATCTCCCTTTTTTCAGGGAAAATTGATAAAACAAAAAAAAAAATTAAATAGGCTTTCTATGGCCCACTATTTGTGAGAGAGATGGCACGCTCAGGGCTGGCTGGCACAGATGGCACGCTCAGGACTGGCACACAAGCCCAGAGGCCAATATTAATCTCCCTTTTTTTCTGGGAGAATTTATAAAACCAAAAAAATATTTAAATAGGCTTTCTATGGCCCACTATTTGTGAGAGAGATGGCACGCTCAGGACTGGCACAGATGGCACGCTCACAACTGGCACACAAGCCCAGAGGCCAATATTAATCTCCCTTTTTTCAGGGAAAATTTATAAAACAAAAAAAAAAATTAAATAGGCTTTCTATGGCCCACTATTTGTGAGAGAGATGGCACGCTCAGGGCTGGCACAGATGGCACGCTCAGGACTGGCACACAAGCCCAGAGGCCAATATTAATCTCCCTTTTTTTCAGGGAGAATTTATAAAACCAAAAAAAAAAATAAATAGGCTTTCTATGGCCCACTATTTGTGAGAGAGATGGCACACTCAGGACTGGCACACAAGCCCAAAGGCCAATATTAATCTCCCACTGTATTTTTATCAGGGAGAATTTATACACCCCACAAAAAAAAATACAGAAAAATGAAAAGGCTTTCTATGGCCCACTATGTGAGAGAGATGGCACACACAGGAATGGCACTCTAGCAGAAATGCCAAATTGCCAATCTTAATCTCCCACCAAAAAAAAAAAAAAAAAAAAAACAGGGAATGTCCTACAATTACTATCTCCCTGCCTGCAGTAATCTCAGCCAGGTATGGCAGGCAGCTACTATCTCCCTGCCTGCAGTAATCTCAGCCAGGTATGGCAGGCAGCAATAAGGAGTGGACTGATGCACAAATGAAATAAAAAGTGTGGACAAACAAAAAAGATAGCTGTGCAGAAAGGAAGGAACAAGAGGATTTGTGCTTTGAAAAAAGCAGTTGGTTTGCACAGCGGCGTACACACAGCAATGCAGCTATCAGGGAGCCTTCTAGGGCAGCCCAATGAGCTACAGCGCTGAGGGGAAAAAAAAAAAAAAAAAAACTTCCACTGTCCCTGCACACCGAGGGTGGTGTTGGACAGTGCAAATCGCTGCAGCACAAGCGGTTTTGTGGTTAATGGACCCTGCCTAACGCTATCCCTGCTTCTGACAAAGCGGCAGCAACCTCTCCCTAAGCTCAGATCAGCAGCAGTAAGATGGCGGTCGGCGGGAACGCCTCTTTATAGCCCCTGTGACGTCGCAGACAGCAAGCCAATCACTGCAATGCCCTTCTCTAAGATGGTGGGGACCAGGACCTATGTCATCACGCTGCCCACACTCTGCGTTTACCTTCATTGGCTGAGAAATGGCGCTTTTCGCGTCATTGAAACGCGACTTTGGCGCGAAAGTCGCGTACCGCATGGCCGACCCCGCACAGGGGTCGGATCGGGTTTCATGAAACCCCGACTTAGCCAAAAGTCGGCGACTTTTGAAAATGTTCGACCCGTTTCGCTCAACCCTAGCCACCACATTGGATTTGAAATGAAACCTCTACAACAGAATTCAAGTGCAGATTGTAACGTTTAATTTGAAGGGTTGAACAAAAATATATGATAGAAAATGTAGGAATTGTACACATTTCTTTACAAACACTCCACATTTTAGGAGGTCAAAAGTAATTGGACAAATAAACATAACCCAAACAAAATATTTTTATTTTCAATATTTTGTTGCAAATCCTTTGGAGGCAATCACTGCCTTAAGTCTGGAACCCATGGACATCACCAAACGCTGGGTTTCCTCCTTCATAATGCTTTGCCAGGCCTTTACAGCCGCAGCCTTCAGGTCTTGCTTGTTTGTGCGTCTTAAGTCTGGATTTGAGCAAGTGAAATGCATGCTCAATTGGGTTTAGATCTGGAGATTGACTTGGCCATTGCAGAATGTTCCACTTTTTGGCACTCATGAACTCCTGGGTAGCTTTGGCTGTATGCTTGGGGTCATTGTCCATCTGTACTATGAAGCGCCGTCCAATCAACTTTGCAGCATTTGGCTGAATCTGGGCTGAAAGTATATCCCGGTACACTTCAGAATTCATCCGGCTACTCTTGTCTGCTCTTATGTCATCAATAAACACAAGTGACCCAGTGCCATTGAAAGCCATGCATACCCATGCCATCACGTTGCCTCCACCATGTTTTACAGAGGATGTGGTGTGCCTTGGATCATGTGCCGTTCCCTTTCTTCTCCAAACTTTTTTCTTCCCATCATTCTGGTACAGGTTGATCTTTGTCTCATCTGTCCATAGAATACTTTTCCAGAACTGAGCTGGCTTCTTGAGGTGTTTTTCTGCAAATTTAACTCTGGCCTGTCTATTTTTGGTATTGATGAATGGTTTGCATCTAGATGTGAACCCTTTGTATTTACTGTCATGGTGTCTTCTCTTTACTGTTGACTTAGAGACAGATACACCTACTTCACTGAGAGTGTTCTGGACTTCAGTTGATGTTGTGAATGGGTTCTTCTTCACCAAATTAAGTATGCGGCGATCATCCACCACTGTTGTCATCCGTGGACGCCCAGGCCTTTTTGAGTTCCCAAGCTCACCAGTCAATTCCTTTTTTCTCAGAATGTACCCAACTGTTGATTTTGCTACTCCAAGCATGTCTGCTATCTCTCTGATGGATTTTTTCTTTTTTTTCAGCCTCAGGATGTTCTGCTTCACCTCAATTGAGAGTTCCTTTGACCGCATGTTGTCTGCTCACAGCAACAGCTTCCAAATGCAAAACCACACACCTGGAATCCACCCCTGACCTTTTAACTACTTCATTGATTACAGGTTAACGAGGGAGACGCCTTCAGAGTTAATTGCAGCCCTTAGAGTCCATTGTCCAATTACTTTTGGTCCCTTGAAAAAGAGGACGCTATGCATTACAGAGCTATGATTCCTAAACCCTTTCTCCGATTTGGATGTGGAAACTATCATATTGCAGCTGGGAGTGTGCACTTTCAGCCCATATTATATATATAATTGTATTTCTGAACATGTTTTTGTAAACAGCTAAAATAACAAAACTTGTGTCACTGTCCAAATATTTCTGGCCCTAACTGTATCTGCAGTGTAGGGAAGTGCAACACAGCCCTATGTATGTGAACGGAGCAGCTCCCTGTACAGCAGTGCCACTTTGACAGTAAAAATGATAGAGAATTGACCCCATAACTGAGCATATTTACATCATTGTATAAAAATTGGGAATATCCCTTTAAACAAAAAAGTAATATCTGCAGATTATTTTGCCTTTTTTTTTTTCCCCTACGGTTGGATTTTTTTTTTTTTTCAATTTTTGCAAGGTTGTTTCCACCAATCTCTCCCATCAGGAAACAATGTGCTGTCTGAGTTATGTCAACGCTGCAGTTTTTTACTTGGAACCAGAGGAGACTCCAGGTCACCAATAAGCTGCAACCTTAGAAGGAAGATAGCTAGTCTTTTCAATGACTGTCCTATAATACAAAAAATCTGATGGTTCAGAACCTGTCCGGTCCCTTTTAGGCTGCATTCATTTATATCTTCAGTTTTAAAGCTGAAGTCTTAAACAGGTAAAGTTTTATTTTTATTCTCCTTCCACATATGTAGCAAATATTTGAAATGTACCTGCCTGAAATCGGCTGGGCAAGGAGTTTGGCAAGCTGGAAAGCCCCCAAGGCAAATGTTAGGATTTGTTTCAGCTTTGTGTTTGTATGCTTTGGGGTAGTGTGGTGCCACCTGCAGGTCATTTTTCCTTACTGCAGTTTTATAAAAAATAATGTTTAAACTATACTTTGTGTTCACATCATGGATATGTGGTTTGTTTGGTTATTTTCTTGCTGAAGGGGGCACGTTTACCTTTCAAATGGTGTATCATTTGTGTGAGTGGGTACAGTATGAACGGAGGTACAAAGGAATCACCGAAAAAGTGTTTTGCAATGATATAGAAGGATTAGATCCTCCTGTGATAGAACTTTTTTTAGTTTGATTTTCGGGGTGATTTAAAATCCACCCCTCAATTGGATAATAATTTTGTTGATTTGGAGATCATTGATATATCATTGTATTCTCAACGAATTATGCAATTTAGATCCATAAATATTTTCCATAATTTTTTATTTTTTTTTACCATGTAATTGGTCTTTAGCAGCTGAGACAAAAAATTACCAGAAGTCAGGTGTGGGTCTTTGTCTTTTATTGCTTTCCTGTCTGTCAAACTCCATCAGGTAATGCTGGAGAAGGAGACTTTTACTGTACTTCAGGGCGGCAATGCCATTGGATGAAGGAATACACAGTGAGGTCCAGCACCTTTTAGAACTATCCGCTCAAAATCAGTGGGTAGTGCCTGGACTGATAAGGCGCATATGTGCACCAGCAGCAATTTTACCATGTTGTGGAGGATGAAGTCGGCACGATTGTGCTTTTCTGCTATTTGTGCTTTAAATAAACCATAAATTTAGACCTCTCTGCACAATGCAAAATATAACCTCAATCTCTTTTGTTTTTTTCGCACCCTCTATTAGGCTGCATGTGTAACCGTTACGGCTGGACTCCATCTTTTTTATATGGCGGCCTTTGCATGGATGTTGGTGGAAGGCTTACTCTTATGGAGTAAAGTCGTTGCAGTTAACATGAGTGAGGACAGAAGAATGAAATTTTACTACATCACTGGATGGGGTGAGGTTCTTTTTTTCTTATTTTTTTTATTCAATTTTATTTTAATGCTCATGTAGATCTTAAGAAGTTGTGCAGGATCTGGTAATTCTTTCATAAGGGCATTTTCCGTAGGTGAAGAATGCAAGGCCGGGCGGGCTGTATATTGCTTTATTTATACATGCGTGCTCCTCTGCTATTATTCCTGTAAAACATATTAGCGAAGTCTATGTATGCCTGTGACAATGGTGTTAGCAGCTCCGTTCAGTGACCTTCCAACACAAAGACCCGGCATAACCACGTCTGTCCTGTAAAGAAAAGCTTTCAATGACAATACCTGAGCTACTCTCGTACCCTCCGTGAGTTGCTGGGCAGTTTAAACACTGGGAGTAAACAACTAGCCAATTCATCAATTTCTGAGAATAAATGCTTTTTTAATGTCCATGAGTAATTGTAGCAGTAAGTAAAGCCTTTTTTTGTGCTGAACCAAAATCTACAAGTGTATACAACTAGTTTTCTTTAACGTTGACATATAAAGGCAGGATGGGTTTTAGTTTGACTCAAAATGGCAAAAAAAAAACCTTTTTATGAAGTTGGATAAAAAAAAAAAAA
Organism: Ranitomeya imitator; assembly: GCF_032444005.1. NCBI lineage: Eukaryota > Metazoa > Chordata > Amphibia > Anura > Dendrobatidae > Ranitomeya > Ranitomeya imitator. The sequence goes on from NC_091283.1 coordinate 199,424,869, forward strand.
AAACAGCAATTCTGTTCTGTTTTTGTATTTTAAGGTTTTGTTTCTAAGGCAAGCACTGAGTAGTAATAATGTGATTAACTTTTATTACATGTGTTGTATGTTATTGTTATAAATATTTTTTTCATTTTAATTTTTAGCCTCATTAGGGGACTAAAACATGCGGTTATTCAATGACTAGTGCTACCAGGGATCTCACCACAGCCTCAGTGACCTGCAGTAACCTCAATGACGTCACTGAGGCTGAGCTCGCAGTAGCTCATTCCCCAGTGGTTCTGAGCCTGAATGGTGGTATCTTGGCACCATGCAGATTTAAAACTGTTCATCCCCCATACATCGATTACGGCATGGGACAGAATGATGGACAAGTGAGGGATATTGTTGTTGTTTTTTTTGTTTTTTTTTTTGTTTTATTACAGGAGACGAGGGATTCAGTGGAATTAGGCGTTAGGTGAGCAGAACTGTGTTTTCCATTTTTATTTAAAAATAGTGTGTTTTATTTTATTTCAAATAAAGGACTTTATTTTGGCTGTGTCTTAATTTACCATACAACTGTAGGGTTTGTAATGGTTAGGTGTCTTTATAGATGCCTCTCCATTACTAAGCCGTCGGCATGATGTCACATGACAATACAAAGGTGACATCAACCCCACAAATGTGTACCCCACTTGTCTCCGCTACAGGGCAAGTGGGAAGAGCTGGGCAAAGTGCCAGAATTGTCATATCTAATAGATGCGCCTTTTTTGGGCTGCTGTGGGATGATATTTTTAGGCTGGGGAGCAATATTCATGGCCCCTTACCAGCCTGAGAATACCATCCCCCAACTGTCTGCTTTAGCTTGGCTGGTTGTTAAAAATAGGATGGGACACCACGCCATTTTTTAAAATTTATTTAAATAATTGAAAAGATCGGAGTGGGGACCCCTCTATTCTTAAAAACCAACCTTGTTGAAGCTGACAGATGAGGGTTGCAGCCCACAGCTGTGAGTTTTGCCTGGCTGGTTATCAAAAATACGGGTTACCCACACCTTTTTTTTTTTTCTTAATTATTTCTTTACAATGCGGGCACCAGCTGATGAATACTCCCATCAGCCACTGCCTGCTTTCACTGCTGTTAGTGGCGGCAGGCATCGGCTGATGGGAGCGGTTGACACGAGTGACCGGAGATAAACTTTATACCTTCTATCACAGCTGTGGCCTCACACTGTCATTTGACAGCGTGGGAACCACTGCTCTCTGACCGATGGTGGCGATTTTACTGGCGATCAGAAGCCGTTTTTACCTCGCTGTTATGCATATGATGGCAAGACAAATACCTGGTGTTCGGGGGCTGAACCCGAACAGTAACAGACTTCCTGGTGAAGTCAGTGTTCGGTGTCCATGCCCGAACAGCAGGGGTTTGGTACAGATGCCAAACTTTACTGTTTGGATTTGTCCATCACTAGAGATAGACGAACCCAAACAGCAAAGTTCGGGATACATACCGTTATGTACTTCAAAATGGCAACAATGAAATCTGCATGTTAACATGCAAAACATACAGCTCCAGTGTGGGAAAAATGTTTTTTTTTCTGACTTTTTATTGTACAAATCAAATAAAGCATTAATAAAACTATCTTAATTTAGAGTATCGCCATAATCGTACTGTCCCACAGAATAAAGTTAATACTTAATTTGTGCAGATGAAAGTAAATAACAAAAGGGAGGGGCGAACACAGGTTCAACGAGATATGTTTGTCCCTAGCAACAGCTCAGAGACAGGAATATATATAAAAAAAGCACTGGGTCATAAAAGGACGGTGCCGAAATATTAAAACTGGAATATATCAGAATAAATGGTAAAAATATACGTACATCTCATTTTGATGACCGTTCCCCTGGAGGAGTTTATTTTGGTTTCTAATTAGTAACGGGCGTCAGACAAACATCCTTGCACAAACATTTAGTGACTTTTGCATCTTGGAATATGTTCACCCTGGTGTTGTACTGGTTGTGGATGATGAGGATAAGGAGGAGGATAACACCAAATGGACAAAATCAGGAAGCGAATACCCATGTGTGGTTGGGGAGAGGTGCATGACAATACACTTCCACAAAAACCACAATATATTAGAGGTTATGTTTCACTGTTTTCACTTGGTGGTGTACAGAAATCTGCCCAATCCAGCCCTTGTTCATTTTTATAAGAGTCAGCCTTTTCAGTTGACAGGTGGATGTGCTTATCTGTTATAATCCCACCAGCAGCACTAAAAACCCGCTCTGACAGAACGCTAGCAGCAGGGCAGGCCAGGACCTCCAAGAGAGCCAGTTCATGCCACGTGTCCAGCTTGGATACCCAATAATTAAAATTAACAGAAGAATCCCGGAGGACGTTTGTACGATCTGCAAGGTACTCCCTCAGCATCTTCCCAAACATTGCACTTCTTGTGACAGCACCCCTTGCCTCTGTGCCGACATGATGGGAGGGTCTGAGAAAACTGTCCCAAAACTTTGCCATTGTTCCCCTGCCTGAGCTGGATTGTACTTCTGTCTCTCTCGCTTGGACTCCTTGGTTGTACAACAAACTCTGACGTCTGCTGCCAGCGTTCTCACATGGGAATTTTCTAAGTAATTCCGCTACAAGGGCCCTCTGGTACTGCAACATTCTAGTACACCTCTCTGCCTCTGGCAGAAGAGATTGAAAGCTCTCCTTGTAGCATGGGTCTAGAAGTGTCACCAACCAGTAATGAGTGTCACCAAAATTTTTTTATAATGCGAGGGCCACCTGAAACGTAGCGCAACATAAAGTCAGCCATGTGTGCCAGATTGCTAACAGGCAAGACTTCCATGTCCTCACCAACAGGACAACTTACCATCCTGTCCTCCTCATCCTCCTCCCTGTCCTCAGGCCATCCCCGCTGAACAGACTGTATGACAGCTGTGCTTGTAGTACCATCTATAGTGCATGAAAGTAGCTTTTGTTCTTCCTCCTCCTCTTCATTGCCTACCAATCCACATTGGGAAGACATGAGGCTGGGCTAAGTGTAATCCCCCTGTATAGTTCCTTGCTCCATATTCTCGTGCTCTGCCTGCATTGCATCCTCTTTAATTGTGAGCAGAGAGGTTTTCAGAATGCAGAGAAGTGAGATGGTGACTCTAATTATGGCATCATCGCCGCTCACCATCTTGTCCTCAAAGTTTTGGAGGATGGTACATATGTCGGACATCCATGTCCACTCCTGAGGTCTTATGTGTGGAGTCTGAATTGAATATTGATGGCCTTGTTGATGTTGGTAGTCAACAACTGCCCTCTTCTGCTCACAAATCCTTTCAAACATATGCAGTGTAGAGTTCCAACTCGTGGGGACATCACATACCAGTCGATGAGCAGGAAGTTGCAAATGCTGCTGAAGAATGGCAAGGGCGGCTGAAGCTGTAGCTGACTTTCTAAAATGGGCAGTGAGACTGCGTACTTTCACTAGCAGATCTGGCAGCTCCTGGTAGCTTTTCAGAAAACGTTGAACCACGAGGTTAAGCACATGGGCCAGGCAAGGTACGTGTGTGATCTCACCTTGCCTCAGAGCCGCCATTAGGTTACGGCCATTGTCACACATGACCATGCCTGGCTGTAGGTTCAGCAGTGTCATCCAAATATCTGACTGCTCTTTCAGCGCTGTCCACAACTCTTCTGTATTGTGCTGTTTGTCTCCTATGCTGAGGCAGTGCTGCAGTGCCTCCAGCTTCTGACTGATGCTACTTTTGGACATGGAGGCTGAAGAGGAGGAGGTGCAGGAGCTGTAGACTGGGGGGGCAACCCTGATTGACGTAGCACCTGGAATCCTCGGCGTGGGGAGTTTGTGTTCCATCCCATGGTCCGAGTGGGTCCCGGCGTCCACTATGTTAACCCAGTGTGCCGTCAGTAAGATGTACCATCCCTGGCCACAAGCACATGTCCACGTGTCTGTGTTTAGGTGGACTTTCCCAGTAACAGCATTGTTGAGGGCAGGGTAATGTTGTGGGACACATGCTGGTGTAATGCAGGGACGGCACACCGGGAGAAATAGTGGTGACTGGAGACCGAGTACCTTGGCACTGCCACCGCCATCAGGTTGTGGAAAGCTTTCATCACAACAAGCCTAAAAGGCAACATTTTGAGGGCAAGCAGAAGAGAAATGTTTGAATTTAGTACTGTGGCCTGTGGGGCGTTGGCTGGGTATTTCCACTTGCATACCAATGACTTGGGTATAGACAACAGAAAGCTGTGTGCTGGGACAAGGACGTGGACGGGCTTGATGATGGTGCTGCTTGACTGTGGGCAACAACAGGTGCAGGGGCTAGAGACATCTTCACATGCACGGTGGACTGGGGATTGGCTTCTACGCAAAACAGTGGAAGAAGCAGTGTTGTCACCTGCAGACAGTGTTCCTGGAGCTTGGGGTTTGTCCCACAGTCGGGTGCTTTGCTGCCATGTGCCTGATTATGCTGGTGGTGGTCAGGCTGGTAGTTTTGCTACCCCTGCTGATGCAGGCATGGCAGGTTCTGCAAATGGCCTGTGTGGGGTTATAGGCAGAGTCTTTAAATAACCTGACTCTGGAAGATCTAACAGTTTGATTGGCAATGACAATGTTGGTGTTATGGGGAACGGATGCACACCTTCTGTCTGTTGCCACCACATTGCTTCTTCCTGCCTGTTGGGGTGATATTACTCCTTCCCCATGTGTGCTGCTGTCCTCGCTCTGCATGTCCTCCTGCCTGGTTCGGTCAGTCACTGTCATCCACCACCTCGTCTTCCACGTCCACACCCTGCTCCTCCTCCTGACTTTCTGGCAATTGTCTCATCATCGTCCATCTCTTGTGACACTTTCCCACCATCGTCTTTGTGTGACCATGGCTGGTCAAAGCTTTGGGCATCGCTAAATGCGATCTCATCTGGCCCCACTTCAAGTTGACCGGCCGAGAGTCCGGAATCTTGAAAGAGAAAACTGAACAGCTCTTCAGAGTGTCCAAGTGTGGGATCAGTTGTTTCAGGGCAGTCTGCACGGTGGGAGGAAGAGGATCAGGGTGAGGAATATCCTGACAACACTCACGGCTACTCAGACTTGATCGTGTAGAAGACAAGGTGGTGGTGGCTAAGTGACTGGAAGCATTATCCGCTATCTAACCTTCAACAGTTTCACACTACACTGGCTTCAATAGTGGTGTGCTGCGATCCCCTAGAAACTGGGACAGGAAGGTCGAGCAAGATGTGGGTCTTTGTTGTGGCCTGCTTTCAGCTTGGCCACGGCCTCGTCCTCTGCATGCACCATCAGCATCACGTCCACTTCCCCATCACTTGCCCCTTGCCTTGCCCATTTTAAATGGACTGCTGAACTATTTCAAAAGCTCAACACAAATATTTTTATTTGGAGCAAAATTATATCGGATCAGTATTCATTCAAAGGTATGATTTTTCCACCACAGATACTAAAGGCCGCAGACACGGATAGCAGACTGTATAATTATTTGTTCTGTTGTATGTGAAATTTAAAAAAATGCATAAATAAAAATGAAACAAGGCTAGCACACAGAACTATGGTACGTATGCCTGTGAAGCTACGATTTTTCCACAACAAATACACAAGGCCTCAGCCTGACTTAACAAACTGAGCTAAATGTGGCCTTGATTTTTTTTTTTTTTTGTGCACAGCTAAATTGTCAACAAGTTGGCTATGACACAAAAAAAATTTTTTTGGCCACACTCACATATGATTTATGATGCCTGGGACAAAAAAGAAAATTGATTTGCATGCTCTTCGATTTAGAATGACCTGGCTGTAGTCTGCAAGCAAATAAATGTACAAATAGGGAGGCTATGGATTGCTTTAGAATAAAAGGAGCAGGTATAAGGTGAAGAAAAAAAAATTGCCACAGATAACTGCAGCAAGGTAAATATTAAATACTAGATGGTGGCCCGATTCTAACGCATCGTGTATTCTAGAATATATATGTATGTATATAACAGCCACATAGTATATAGCACAGGCCACGTAGTATATAGGAGTACTGTGTGGCCTGTGGTATATACCATGTGGCTGCTACAGTATATGCATACATACATGTTGTAGAATACCCGATGCGTTAATATAGGCCACGCAGTAAATGACACAGCCCACGTAGTATATATCACAGCCCACGTAGTATATATAGCAGCCACGCAGTATATAGCAGCCACGCAGTATATAGCAGCCACGCAATATATAGCAGCCACATAATATATAGCACAGCCCACATAGTATGTAACAGTGGCCACGTAGAATATAGCATGCAGTATAGAACACAGCCACGAAGTATATAACACTGCCCACGTAGTATATAGCAGCCATGTAGTATATAACGCCGCCCACCCAGTATATAACACTGGCCACGTAATATATAACACAGCCCACGCAGTATAGAGCACAGCCCACATAGTATCTAACACTGGCCAGGTAGTATATAGCAGCCACGCGGTATCTAACACAGCCCACATAGTATTTAACAGTGTGGGCACCATATCCCTGTTAAAAAAAAAAATAATTAAAATAAAAAATGGTTATACACTCACCAGGCGGGATCCAGCGTAAATCTAGCGAACCTCTGGCGATGTGCCCGGCTGCCCCCATCTTGCGTTCCCAGGATGCATTGCAAAATTACCCAGATCACTTAGCGGTCTCGCGAGCGCTGGGCACTGACTGTGGGGAGTATAGAGCGGGCGCTGGGCACTGACTGCGGGGAGTATGGAGCGGGCGCCGAGCACTGACTGCAGGGGAGTAGGGAGGGACTAATCGAACTGTGGCCGTCGCTGATTGTTTGCGGCAGCCATGACAGGCAGCTGGCGAGACCAATCAGCGACTTGGATTTCCATCAGACAGAGGCCGCAACCAATGAATATCCGGGACATACAGACAGACGGAAGTGACCCTTAGACAATTATATAGTAGAAGCAGCAGCAGACAGTAATTGAACTTTTTGATGTATGCAGTGAGAGCTATGTGCGCACATACAGAGCCTGCAGGCCTTGCACTGATGTGGATATGCTGTGCCCTGCCTGCCTAGCGCTGCAATCTCTGGACCCCCGAATTAGCCCTAAAAAGGGCTGTTGGTTTCTGAGGAGTTGTGGAATTAACTTCTCACATGGGAATTTTCTAAGTAATTCCGCTACAAGGGCCCTCTGGTACTGCAACATTCTAGTACACCTCTCTGCCTCTGGCAGAAGAGATTGAAAGCTCTCCTTGTAGCATGGGTCTAGAAGTGTCACCAACCAGTAATGAGTGTCACCAAAATTTTTTTATAATGCGAGGGCCACCTGAAACGTAGCGCAACATAAAGTCAGCCATGTGTGCCAGATTGCTAACAGGCAAGACTTCCATGTCCTCACCAACAGGACAACTTACCATCCTGTCCTCCTCATCCTCCTCCCTGTCCTCAGGCCATCCCCGCTGAACAGACTGTATGACAGCTGTGCTTGTAGTACCATCTATAGTGCATGAAAGTAGCTTTTGTTCTTCCTCCTCCTCTTCATTGCCTACCAATCCACATTGGGAAGACATGAGGCTGGGCTAAGTGTAATCCCCCTGTATAGTTCCTTGCTCCATATTCTCGTGCTCTGCCTGCATTGCATCCTCTTTAATTGTGAGCAGAGAGGTTTTCAGAATGCAGAGAAGTGAGATGGTGACTCTAATTATGGCATCATCGCCGCTCACCATCTTGTCCTCAAAGTTTTGGAGGATGGTACATATGTCGGACATCCATGTCCACTCCTGAGGTCTTATGTGTGGAGTCTGAATTGAATATTGATGGCCTTGTTGATGTTGGTAGTCAACAACTGCCCTCTTCTGCTCACAAATCCTTTCAAACATATGCAGTGTAGAGTTCCAACTCGTGGGGACATCACATACCAGTCGATGAGCAGGAAGCTGCAAATGCTGCTGAAGAATGGCAAGGGCGGCTGAAGCTGTAGCTGACTTTCTAAAATGGGCAGTGAGACTGCGTACTTTCACTAGCAGATCTGGCAGCTCCTGGTAGCTTTTCAGAAAACGTTGAACCACGAGGTTAAGCACATGGGCCAGGCAAGGTACGTGTGTGATCTCACCTTGCCTCAGAGCCGCCATTAGGTTACGGCCATTGTCACACATGACCATGCCTGGCTGTAGGTTCAGCAGTGTCATCCAAATATCTGACTGCTCTTTCAGCGCTGTCCACAACTCTTCTGTATTGTGCTGTTTGTCTCCTATGCTGAGGCAGTGCTGCAGTGCCTCCAGCTTCTGACTGATGCTACTTTTGGACATGGAGGCTGAAGAGGAGGAGGTGCAGGAGCTGTAGACTGGGGGGGCAACCCTGATTGACGTAGCACCTGGAATCCTCGGCGTGGGGAGTTTGTGTTCCATCCCATGGTCCGAGTGGGTCCCGGCGTCCACTATGTTAACCCAGTGTGCCGTCAGTAAGATGTACCATCCCTGGCCACAAGCACATGTCCACGTGTCTGTGTTTAGGTGGACTTTCCCAGTAACAGCATTGTTGAGGGCAGGGTAATGTTGTGGGACACATGCTGGTGTAATGCAGGGACGGCACACCGGGAGAAATAGTGGTGACTGGAGACCGAGTACCTTGGCACTGCCACCGCCATCAGGTTGTGGAAAGCTTTCATCACAACAAGCCTAAAAGGCAACATTTTGAGGGCAAGCAGAAGAGAAATGTTTGAATTTAGTACTGTGGCCTGTGGGGCGTTGGCTGGGTATTTCCACTTGCATACCAATGACTTGGGTATAGACAACAGAAAGCTGTGTGCTGGGACAAGGACGTGGACGGGCTTGATGATGGTGCTGCTTGACTGTGGGCAACAACAGGTGCAGGGGCTAGAGACATCTTCACATGCACGGTGGACTGGGGATTGGCTTCTACGCAAAACAGTGGAAGAAGCAGTGTTGTCACCTGCAGACAGTGTTCCTGGAGCTTGGGGTTTGTCCCACAGTCGGGTGCTTTGCTGCCATGTGCCTGATTATGCTGGTGGTGGTCAGGCTGGTAGTTTTGCTACCCCTGCTGATGCAGGCATGGCAGGTTCTGCAAATGGCCTGTGTGGGGTTATAGGCAGAGTCTTTAAATAACCTGACTCTGGAAGATCTAACAGTTTGATTGGCAATGACAATGTTGGTGTTATGGGGAACGGATGCACACCTTCTGTCTGTTGCCACCACATTGCTTCTTCCTGCCTGTTGGGGTGATATTACTCCTTCCCCATGTGTGCTGCTGTCCTCGCTCTGCATGTCCTCCTGCCTGGTTCGGTCAGTCACTGTCATCCACCACCTCGTCTTCCACGTCCACACCCTGCTCCTCCTCCTGACTTTCTGGCAATTGTCTCATCATCGTCCATCTCTTGTGACACTTTCCCACCATCGTCTTTGTGTGACCATGGCTGGTCAAAGCTTTGGGCATCGCTAAATGCGATCTCATCTGGCCCCACTTCAAGTTGACCGGCCGAGAGTCCGGAATCTTGAAAGAGAAAACTGAACAGCTCTTCAGAGTGTCCAAGTGTGGGATCAGTTGTTTCAGGGCAGTCTGCACGGTGGGAGGAAGAGGATCAGGGTGAGGAATATCCTGACAACACTCACGGCTACTCAGACTTGATCGTGTAGAAGACAAGGTGGTGGTGGCTAAGTGACTGGAAGCATTATCCGCTATCTAACCTTCAACAGTTTCACACTACACTGGCTTCAATAGTGGTGTGCTGCGATCCCCTAGAAACTGGGACAGGAAGGTCGAGCAAGATGTGGGTCTTTGTTGTGGCCTGCTTTCAGCTTGGCCACGGCCTCGTCCTCTGCATGCACCATCAGCATCACGTCCACTTCCCCATCACTTGCCCCTTGCCTTGCCCATTTTAAATGGACTGCTGAACTATTTCAAAAGCTCAACACAAATATTTTTATTTGGAGCAAAATTATATCGGATCAGTATTCATTCAAAGGTATGATTTTTCCACCACAGATACTAAAGGCCGCAGACACGGATAGCAGACTGTATAATTATTTGTTCTGTTGTATGTGAAATTTAAAAAAATGCATAAATAAAAATGAAACAAGGCTAGCACACAGAACTATGGTACGTATGCCTGTGAAGCTACGATTTTTCCACAACAAATACACAAGGCCTCAGCCTGACTTAACAAACTGAGCTAAATGTGGCCTTGATTTTTTTTTTTTTTTGTGCACAGCTAAATTGTCAACAAGTTGGCTATGACACAAAAAAAATTTTTTTGGCCACACTCACATATGATTTATGATGCCTGGGACAAAAAAGAAAATTGATTTGCATGCTCTTCGATTTAGAATGACCTGGCTGTAGTCTGCAAGCAAATAAATGTACAAATAGGGAGGCTATGGATTGCTTTAGAATAAAAGGAGCAGGTATAAGGTGAAGAAAAAAAAATTGCCACAGATAACTGCAGCAAGGTAAATATTAAATACTAGATGGTGGCCCGATTCTAACGCATCGTGTATTCTAGAATATATATGTATGTATATAACAGCCACATAGTATATAGCACAGGCCACGTAGTATATAGGAGTACTGTGTGGCCTGTGGTATATACCATGTGGCTGCTACAGTATATGCATACATACATGTTGTAGAATACCCGATGCGTTAATATAGGCCACGCAGTAAATGACACAGCCCACGTAGTATATATCACAGCCCACGTAGTATATATAGCAGCCACGCAGTATATAGCAGCCACGCAGTATATAGCAGCCACGCAATATATAGCAGCCACATAATATATAGCACAGCCCACATAGTATGTAACAGTGGCCACGTAGAATATAGCATGCAGTATAGAACACAGCCACGAAGTATATAACACTGCCCACGTAGTATATAGCAGCCATGTAGTATATAACGCCGCCCACCCAGTATATAACACTGGCCACGTAATATATAACACAGCCCACGCAGTATAGAGCACAGCCCACATAGTATCTAACACTGGCCAGGTAGTATATAGCAGCCACGCGGTATCTAACACAGCCCACATAGTATTTAACAGTGTGGGCACCATATCCCTGTTAAAAAAAAAAATAATTAAAATAAAAAATGGTTATACACTCACCAGGCGGGATCCAGCGTAAATCTAGCGAACCTCTGGCGATGTGCCCGGCTGCCCCCATCTTGCGTTCCCAGGATGCATTGCAAAATTACCCAGATCACTTAGCGGTCTCGCGAGCGCTGGGCACTGACTGTGGGGAGTATGGAGCGGGCGCTGGGCACTGACTGCGGGGAGTATGGAGCGGGCGCCGAGCACTGACTGCAGGGGAGTAGGGAGGGACTAATCGAACTGTGGCCGTCGCTGATTGTTTGCGGCAGCCATGACAGGCAGCTGGCGAGACCAATCAGCGACTTGGATTTCCATCAGACAGAGGCCGCAACCAATGAATATCCGGGACATACAGACAGACGGAAGTGACCCTTAGACAATTATATAGTAGAAGCAGCAGCAGACAGTAATGGAGCTTTTTGATGTATGCAGTGAGAGCTATGTGCGCACATACAGAGCCTGCAGGCCTTGCACTGATGTGGATATGCTGTGCCCTGCCTGCCTAGCGCTGCAATCTCTGGACCCCCGAATTAGCCCTAAAAAGGGCTGTTGGTTTCTGAGGAGTTGTGGAATTAACTGTTGCAGACCTACACTAACTATTAAAAGGATGATTCTGACCCTATCTCAGCAGCAGCTCTCCTTACACTCGTAAAGTCCAGAGCAGAATGCGCCAGATCTCTTATAGACCTGATGATGCTGTATGGCCAGCCAATCACTTTAATACCATAACAAAGATGGCTGCAGCATTACACTGCATGGCAGACAATCCCTGCATTGTCATTGTCACTCTAAAGAGAGCCATAATTGCAGGGCGGAGACCCGAGCTCCCGCCGAATAATCCTGGAAATACTCTGTGCTTGCTGAGTACACAGAGTATAGGGATACTCGGGCAAGTACCGAGTAGTGGCGAACACGTTCGCTCATCACTACTTATAACCTTATCAAAACTAATTAAAAAAAAAAGGCCATTACAACCAATTATTATTTATTGTTATAGTGCTATTTATTCCATGGCGCTTTACATGTGAGGAGGGGTATACATAATAAAAACAGGTACAAGAATCTTGAACAATACAAGTCACAGCTAGTACAGGAGGAGAGAGGACCCTGCCCGCGAGGGCTCACAATCTTCAAGGGATGGGTGAGGATACAGTAGGTGAGGATAGAGCTGGTTGTGCAGTGGTTTGGTCGGTGGTCACTGCAGGTTGTAGGCTTGTCGGAAGAGCTGGGTCTTCAGGTTCTTTTTGAAGATTTTGATGGTAATGATGGAACCAATGAGATACAATTTTTCATGTTCTTTAAACTTTTAGGAAAATGATTACACAAATCTGATTTGTTTTCTAAAAGACTTCATTACACTTTATTGAACTAATTATTTTATACTTTTTTTTTAATTTCATTTTATTTTATTCTATTTTTTTGTACTATTTGCCAATTAGGCATATGGGTCTGCATCTGTAATTTGCTCCTCTTATAATATAAAGTATATTCAGATCACCTTTATCACTTATGCAGCCAATTAATTGATTTTACAGTTGCATTTATGGTTTTATAAAAAATTAACAAAAAATAATCCTTCTCAAAATTAATAGGTCTGCCATCTCTTTCTCTACAGGCCTGCCAGTCATTATTGTAAGTGTAACCTTGGCATCCTCGTTCAATAAATATTTGGCAGATACTCACTGCTGGCTGAATATTCATAGTGACATAATCTGGGCCTTTGTTGGACCCGTGCTCTTTATACTAACGGTATGTAAGTGTGTTTTTAATTACTATGCTATTTCCAGTTTTGTTTTGTTTTTTGGCATATCTTCTTAATGTTTATAATTTTTAATTTACCGCATTGAACTTTACAGAATAAAGGAAACAACTCTTCAATATCTCGATTTCTATGAATTGCTTATTTGTATATTACTATCCTAGCGCTCATCTGGTTATACAGTTGTTTTGTTAGAATAGAACCATTTTTAATCACCTTTTTGTTACATAAAATTTTAAATGAAAAGTTTACAATGAAAGCAGAAAGTCATTTAGATAGTGAATGTCTGATGCAGAACAAGAAAGGCATTTGTTCAAACCATTTACCAATTTTGTGCCAATTTTCATTTATTTTATTGTCCGATTTTTATTTTTTTTTATTTTTTTTTTTCTTCTCTCTAATTTTTATTGTATTCTGAGTTTATTAGATTGAAACAAAAAGTACATTAAAGTAAACACTTGCTGGAAACATCAGGAGCAACAGATCAAGTTGGTCTCACAGCAAGAGCAAAATGGGCCTTTGCCTTCTGGTGATTCAGATTCAGGGGAAAAAAATATTTGTACCTGCTGGACTACTTTTCCCTTTCCCTAACGAAAATGCAGTGGAGAACACTATGCATAGACTTGCCTGTTAGTCCAGAATTAATATCGTCTAGATAGATAAAGTTGTATATGCCATGTCTCTCATGCATAGAAAGCTAAAATCATGATCTGAAGAAAGGCATTAATAGCTTCCACCTGGGACCTCGTGCAGCTACAAGGGGCGTGATTCGTACCTGGTAAAAGTGTATTCTGACTTAAAGTAGTTGTTTAGTGCTGGGATACAGCTCGCTATAGGACTACTAATTTCCAATTGAATTGCTCCCCTTCGCAAAATGTGCACCATTGTGATGACCACATGTCTAGTTACCAGTAATGGGTTTCCAATCCGACTATAACAAATGATTGGTGGTGGTGCAGTGCCCAGGGGAAAAATGAGATGTTATAGGTGCCAGGGCCAGCCAATAATAAAGAAATTAGGAATGTCACAGGTGGCCTTGTGGTGTCCCTCACACTGAGCCCTTAAAGCCTTAGTGTGTGTGCACAGTTACAAGGATGAGTATTAACATATTCAAAAGGGAGCCTTTACTGTATTGACTTAAAAATACATAGTCCATAGAAATGGTATCAGAGACTATTATACAAGCTTTACATTTTAGGAAGCAAGAGAGATGGTCACCCTGACATTTAAGAAGGAATTGTCCCAGTTAATGGCTTAAATAAGGTGATCGGCTGACTGCCGGTTATATACCGGGTTACTATCTTAATTCACACAGTCCTTCAGTTATATCACTACCAAGGATGGGCCTACACAGTTAGGCTCAATGTGGAGTTGGTGTTCACTGCTTAATCACAATAAAGTCCTGATACGGTTCCCTGTCGCTGGACGTAAAGTAGAAGATGCAGTAGAACATGAGGCACTCACGCTGGCAGAACCATTAAAGGTGTGGAGTGTAGCAGAAGAGCCCTTGTACAGCTCTATCTCTTCTGTCTCTATGATGATTGAAATTTAACATGCCCTCCTGGCGTAGGCTGTGGCAGTTTCCTGGCCGATTGAAGAGGGAAGTGGGATCTAGGCTAAAGGCAGAGCAGCCTAGGAAGTAGACCTCTCCTCATGTCGCTCCTCCCCTGAAGGACAGGAACTCCTCCCTGACTTCCCTCAGCAGCTTCTAGAGCCGTGTTCCACAACTCCGGTCCTCAAGAGCCACCAACAGGTCATGTTTTCAGGATTTCCTTAGTATTGCACAGGTGATTGAATGCTTGCCTGTCCAGGTGATGCAATTATCACCTTTGCAAAACTAAGGAAATCCTGAAAACATGACCTGTTGGTGGCTCTTGAGGACCGGAGTTGGGGAACACTGTTCTAGAGGCTTCCACAGAAAACCAAGCTGAGAGCGTGTGTTAGGTCTCGAGTTCCCACTTCTGCACAGGGGGAATCTCGGGCCGTCTCCGCTGCGGTCTCCCATTCCTATCCAGCCGCAGTGGAGTCTGCTCAGCAGGGACGTCGGTCCCAGCGTCTTGCTCGGTCTCGCTCGGTACAGAGAGTTACTGCTGCTTCTTCAGCTCCTGCCATTAAAGTCAGTGCTGGTCAGCAGCGAGCGGACTTCTCTGGGACTAAGTCCTTGTTTGCGCACACTGAGCATGCCCAGGGCAAGATCTCCCGTTGGAGATCAAGGGTCATGTGCTCAGGCTCTGCAGCGCATTCCATTGGTCCTCTTGGCAGGTCTTGGAAGGGCAAAATTTCTGTGGCCACTTCCTGTCCTGCAACTATATAAACTGCGCATGACCGCACGGCCATGCGCTAGTGTACAATTATTATGTGTGTGTGTAGATGGATGTATGTCGATGGATGAAAGCTCCTAAGTATCCCTCCCTAGAGTTGTTGATTGCTCGCGGATGATGGTAGCTCTCTAGCGCCCGACTATCCATCTGTATGTTACACACATCACAGCGTCCTATAGCTGTGCCTGCCAGTACGGCGCCGTGCGCTTGCCTCGCGCTTTCCATACCCAAGCCTGGGTGGTTAGTGGCGTCCGTCAGTGCGGCATCGCACGCACTCTTGTGCTCATATATTGCAGATAAGGTTCTTTACACACCCAGTTGCGGTGTTGTGCCAGCAAGGGTCTAATCGGACTACAAACCGAGGTTTAACCCACGTGTTTATACTTTTAAGTACCGCCATATAGTCTGTCATTTACTAGCAGCGGGTTTCGCCTGCACGGTGGACCCCGGACTGCGAACGCATCTATATCATCTTACTTGGTGCGTTCCGCCAGTCCTAACAGCGTGTCATGTGACCAAAACTCTTGCACCTTTACACTTTGGACAATAGATATAGGACAATTTATCGAATAAACCACATAACAGGACATAGGTTTTTGGTAACCACCCAACAACTATATTGTGCAACAGATAGGAGGAGGTACTGGGACACTGCACTTTCCACTGTTAAGGCACATCAGAGGCTCTCCAAATGTGACTGAGCGTTTGCTAATTATTCCAGCAAATTTTACATTCAAAAAGTCAAATGGCGCCCCTTCCTTCCGAGCTCTGCCATGCCAACAGTATATTATCCCCATAAATAAGTTCAAGACAAAATAAGTCCTCAAACAATTAAACCTATATTGAAAAGGGCAACACTACATTAAAGAATGAACTAGAAAACCATATTCCTTATGCACCATACATGGTTTAGGTGCAAAAGAAAACTTAGAAGTGACAACAAGATTTATTTTAAAACTGTATTAGTTTTATTCAATTAAATACAATACAATTAAAAAATGTTCAGGAACAGAAATTAGCTGGAATTATGGAGGTTACACAAAAGGAAGGTTCACAGCAGGCACTTGTTTGGCAGATTAATTAGGTTCAGCAATAGCAGCAAAAGAGCAAACAATATTTAAATATAATAAAGTGCATTGTGCAAAAAAAAAAACCGAGAATGTAGGTATTATATATATATATTAAGTTATTATAAAGTGCTTTTTTCACTGAAAGACCTCATCAATATTTAAACTTAACACCATTTTTTTGTGAAAAAAATTTAATGTTCATTTTTTTCCTTCCACATTGCTTCAGTTCCTTTAAAGCACCTGAAGGGTTAATAAACTTCTTGAATGTGGTTTTGAGCACCTTTTAGGGTGCCATTTTTAAAATGGTGTCACTTTTGGGAACATTCTGTCATATTGACCCCGCAATGTCACTTCAAATGTGAGGTGGTCGCTAAATAAAAAGGTTTTGCAAATTTTGTTGGAGAAATGAGAAATCGCTGGTCAACTTTTGACCCATGTAACTTCCTAACAAAAACTTTTTTTGCAAAATTGTGGTGATAAGAAATATGTATATTATATGGAGCGGATTTGATCTGTCTGGTTATATATAACACACTTGTGTTTTCTCCCAGACTATTAATATGATTTTGGGATTTGTATTACTAAAAATTGTGGTGATGTAAAGTAGATATGTGGGAATTATTTTTTAATAGGGATGATTGAATAGCTTCGGATAAGAGCTTATCTGAATAGCTGCATCTGTAACCTGGATACCAGGAGTGCTCCCGATAATCAGCTGTTCGATGCCGCAGCTGCATGTGTTGCGGCTGTGTGACATTGTGGTGCTCCAGGGTCCTGGTCGTCACAGTAGCATTGCTTTCCTCGGGGGGAGAGTGATGTTACGCTTGAAGGCAAGAAGGGATAATTGTCAACAGGTAAACACAAGCATGCAACATGTTCATGGAGCGCCTCCAGACACAGGGCCACAGGTTCTCGGTACCGGTCCTCTCTGTCTCGGTTCTGGGGTTTTCACAGTGGCTAGACCCGGTCCGTGACCCTGCTAAGGGGCGTCCAATGAAAGGGGTGATGATAGTTTGTCAAGGGTTCGTGACGCCACCTGTGGTATTCAGTCAGGGTGACAGACGCTGCTTAGGGGTCCGCTGGGGTGATGGAATGGCAGCTAGATGGTATACCTTCCCACAGGTGAAGTATATCCCCAGGGCTTCCCAGTAGTGTAGGTGGCGATGGTGTAGGGCGCAGTTAATAACGAGGACACAGGGTTGCAGTCTCTTTACCTTTTACTGAAGACTTCGGGATCCTCAATCCAGAGCACTGTTAACAGGGCTGGCTGAGTCCGGCTGGTCCGAAGGCACATCCAGAGTTCCCTTTGCAGGTGGAAATCAGTGCCTACCAACAAGCGCCTGAGTGTTGTAGTTCTTCCCTGCTGAGCATTCGGGATAGTCCTCACAACTCTTGTGTTCGTTCTTTCTCTCTCTCTCTCTCTCCGTCCCCCAAGTTTATCTGGATAGGACGCACCTGTTTGACGGGAAGGCTCTGAGCTATTCTTGGACCCTAGAGACGCCCCTCTCCACGCTTGCCCCCTATGTCTTCTTAGGTGATGTATGGTAGACAGCCAACCTATAATTAACTGTCCTGCGGTATTTGAAGTAATGCTTGAAGTCAGTTACTCCCTCGGTGTTCCGGTCACCGGCTACACGCCTCAGGATGTTGACGTTCTCGGGGCACGACTCCTACTGGCTCTCCTTTGTGCTTTGATCTCGTTTCTCACTTTTCCACAATATCCTTCTCTTCGTGTCCTTCCTTGGGATACCGCCGCAAGGTAGTGCAGGTGCGGTTCCGTCACTCTGTATCCTTTCTGCTAGGCCCCTGTCAGGAACCCACCCCTGACAGGTCCTCCCTGGAACTCTTCCAGGCTGCGTTCTGTTCTAACTTCCTATCCGACCCCCAGTTTTACCAGTGTGAGGAGTGGCCTAATACATAGTGCCTTTTGCTCCCTCTGGTGGCCGGAGTGTGAAGTGTAATGTGTGCTTGTGA
This sequence comes from Ranitomeya imitator, assembly GCF_032444005.1. Classification (NCBI taxonomy): domain Eukaryota; kingdom Metazoa; phylum Chordata; class Amphibia; order Anura; family Dendrobatidae; genus Ranitomeya; species Ranitomeya imitator. Next base: position 199,443,075 of record NC_091283.1, read on the forward strand.
TACCTGGTCAGATGAACTCCTTTAGTGCAATCAGACATAACATCATTCCCCTTAGTGGCAGAGCGACATAACTGCAACGACCAGGACTCTGGGGCGCTGCATTCACACTCCAGGCCACCAGTGGTAGCTTTTGATCCTAATTACTAGGTGACTGCCCATATATATGGTAGTCTGTAGGGAAAGTTAGTCAGTTCGTGCCAGGAAACAGACTGGAGCAGTCTGAGGCAGAAGAAGGTGTACGGAGCTGTGTAGCCGCAGAGCTGCAGCTCTTGGGAAGAGACATACAGAAAGCTGAATATATTTCAGTGAGCGTTTAGGAGAGCGAAGCACAGGAGAGGAACACCAGGGGGAGACCAGCCACGACCAGACTGCCTCCTTCTGAGGCGCAGACATCGGTAGCTGGAACACAGAGGTTGTAAGGGACTCAACGACTTACATCAGAAATATTTTTAACCAGTGTTGGAACTTCCATCCATACTTTTATACAAAGCAAGTGTTTGACAGTGCATAAAGGTGTTTAGATCACAATACAGTTCACATTCTTTTGTTACTTCCATTTATACTGTCCTTTATCTGAATATGATAATTACCCGAGAATAATGCTAATGCTACATTGTTTCTTTGAATGCACAAAGAGGTGGTCCAAGACGGGTGTCCTTGACTTTTAAGGATTTCTTTACTTATTAACCCTGCTGTTCTGTTGGTCAAAAATGACCGACTTTGAACTTCAATATTCTTTAAAATATTCAAGATGCGGCTCTGAAACCCGTGGCCGACCGACCCATCCTCATTTAAGTCAATCAACCACAAGTTTCAGAACCGCATCTTGAACACCCCAAAAAATACCAAAGTTCAAAATAGGTCTCCCCAGACCGAACAGAACAGCAGGGTTAAGAAAAGGTTGTGTGGGTGGGTATTTGCGCCTTTATTTGTAATTGTTATTGTATTTCACAAAGAGCTGATTTTTATATAGGAAATAGACTTCATATTGCTGTGGACCACGATGCAAGGTTTGAGGTGAAATCCTTCAAGATACATATACTGTAGACATTTATTTTCTCGTATAGATGATTTTCCAAATAAGAATCGCCTTACATGTTCGGAACAAAGCCATGAACCTCTTTATTGTTAACATCACTATATTGGCCCATTTCTGAGAATTGATGTTTACTTCATAAGTGAGCAGTATTTAAGGCATGGGTGCATAAGGGCAGCTGTAATTGACATCTGCGCCTCAACACTATCTGTCAAACGAACCAACATATAGTATATGAATATCCGTGAACAAATGGTAACCATTCTTCATTGCTGTCGTATTGCACACGATCAATAGATTTTTTTGTTTTTTTGTTTTATGGCTCTATCTCCCTGTGACCTCCTCTAACTTTCCGGATTCATCCAAAAAAAGGCTGCTGCATTACCTGCCTTTGCTTTTATACAGACTACTGCAGTTCCTCTGCATTGGCTATGAGGATGAAAAAGGTGCGAGGCTTCACAGGCTGACACAATGTTTGGCATTTTGTAAAATGGCAGTGGGTGTTTCTTGATATTTGCTCAAATCAAATTTTTAATTTTTCAAATCGCCGGGTATGGCGCATTTACAAACATTATACACTAGTTTGGTTTGTATTGAATCAATATCTAACTCTTTAAATCTCTTGCAACTTGACTATGGATTATAAAAACATCTGCCTTCAGATAATTGCCTATTATTTTGAAGAAAACTATGGTTTGGCTAATGTTTTTAGATACATTGCAGGGCTCCTTTCGAGAGAATTCCCACTCTGCAGATTTTGTTACAGAAATTTTTGCTACTCCAAAGGGATTCCGTTTTTCTGAATAGGATTGTTAAAAGGGAATCTGTCACCTCATTTTTTTGCATATAGGCTGAGGCCACCGCCATTAGGGGCTCATCTACAGCATTCTGTAATGCTGTAGATAAGCCCCCAATGTAACCTGAAAGATAAGGAAAAACTTAGATTATACTTACCCAGGGGCAGTCCGGTGCGGTCTAGGTCCGATGGGTGTCGCAGGTCCAGGTCCAGTACCTCCCATCTTCATGCGATGACGTCCTCTTCCTTCTGTCGCGGTTTCTGCACAGGCGTACTTGGTCTGCCCTGTTCAGGGCAGATCGAAGTACTGCAGTGCGCAGGTGTCGGGAAAGCAGAGAGGCCCGGAACCTGCGCACTGCAGTACTTTACTCTGCCCTCAACAGGGCAAATCAGTACGTCTGCGCAGGAGCGCAACATGAAGCAAGGAATGCTGAAGATAAGCCTCTAATGGCGTGGCTGCAGCTTAAATGTGAAAAATGAGGTGACAGATTCCCTTTAAGGTAAACTCGAATGCTTCAGAACTTCAATAAATCCTGCTGAAAATATGCAATGCGTCAGCATGCTCTAAATAGTATGACATTTTGCTCTATTACTAGAGAAAATTTTTCAGCAGCTGGTCACCACAAAGAAATGCTTCAAAAGGAAAATGTACAACTATATTTACAAACAATATTTTTATAGATACCGTATGAAGAGCTACATATTGGATGTTTTCTTTACTCTCTACTTCAATATTGTGGGACAATAATCTTATCACGAGTTTACCTTGATAGTGGGGCCAGAAGATCACATTATCCGGTTTCACAAACTCCTGCCTTGCTTAGGAGTACTTCACTATCTTAATAAACAGTGCAGTTTTTTTCCTTGCTGTCAGTGCAAGGGTAAATCTATTCAGTTGAAGCTCCTGAAGCTTCCTACCTGGATTGTCTCAGCTGTTCAGTTTTCACTATTCCCCTCTGCTATATATGCTCGCCTCTGGCACTTAGGAATTGCCAGTGTTAGTCCTTACTACCTGGTTTGGAGTTAAAAGTGTAGTTGATGGTTGGAGTTGGCATATGGAGATATGTTTAGATTATTTCTTGGAGCTTTGTTTGTGTACACACATCCTTATCCCCTCTCTTTGGTTTCTCCTTCCTTTAACTCCCCTGTGTTCCACTCTGTTGTTTGGTGACTGTATTTTGTATGATTATTTTCATTTATCCCTGTCTGTCCTCCCTTGTTAGTCTAGTTAGTCTTGTAAAATGTACTTTGGCTTCCCACCTCCCTGTGTGGAGGAGGGGACAGATTAGGGTTGATATAGGAGCATAGCACAAGGCACATGAACCCAACATTTCCACCTTCAAGAGTAATCCAGCGGATAGGGATAGACTAGGGTGATTTCCGTAGGTGGTCCACGGACGATAAGTGGAATAACCTCCGTAGTGAGGTCTGTTGGACCTTTTGTTAGGATAGAGGATGCCTTTGCCCTGTATGAGACCCTGGTTTCCCTGGTGGCGGTCACGTCTGTTGCTATTCGGGTGGACTTCCGTCTTCGACAGAGACTTAAAACAGCCCAATGTTTGGGGGGTCCTGGGTAGAGATGAGAAAATATTTCAATGTTCAGTTCAGATTATGATCACCAAATTTTCAATATTTGCCAATTTATTTGGCAAATATTCGCTGAACATGGCCAAACACTATTCAAATCAATAGGAGGAAAAAAACAAATGGATGCACATCACCTTCTAATGGCCCAAAAAGCTGCTAAAACACATCAGATGAGAGACAGACACAGGAAAGTGGCCTCAATTCACCCACAGTGCAAATTGTAGCATGGCACTGCAGCAATCAGCCATGCATGAAGTATTGTGGTCTGGGCCAACATTTACAGCTTTCAATTGAATGTCAAAGTAAGACAAGGTGGGTGAGGGATCAGTGTAGGCCTCCTGTCCTGGGAGTACGGATATCACATACAAGAGCTCAACCTGCTTTCGTGCTGAGGCACACTCAGGTAGCACAAATATCAGTTTTGTAAACTACCATTGTCAAAAAAAATCTAAGGATAGTAGTAACATGGGTAGCTGACTCCAATGAAGTGAAGGCCTGACTGTCTTAAAGGCCTACTGCCACAGGCAACACACATGAAGGAGATCCAACCAGGAGCCTACACATTTTCACAAATTATTGGCAGACACGAACAAAGTGCCATCGATTTTGCCAGCGTAGAAATAGTATAATAGGGACTGACGGGCATTCCACTGCGCCCAATCCAGCAGATGCACACCCAACCAGAAGTGTCCAAATTTAAAAAAAGTGAGGACCTGACGCCGCCGAAGTGGCATAATTTTCACTAGAGTAGAAATAGTATAATTAGGACGGACACATCTTCCACTACAGCCAAGCCAGCAGATGTAGACGAACCATGATTGTTCACATTTCCACAAATTTGAATTAACATCAGCAACAGCAGGCAGAGAAGAAAACACTAAAGATATCAGAATGCAGTTACGCGACACTAATACAACATACTAAAAGATGTCACCTAGTCTGTACAGTCTGCAATTGGGGTGCAAAAGTCCTTGAAGATCCATGACTTGTTCATCTTGAGGAAAGTTAGGTGGTCTACACTTTCTGGGGACAGCCGGCTTCACTTATCCATCAGGACACCACTAGCAGAGCTGAAGACACGTTCTGAGGAAATGCTTGCTGCTGGGCACGATAAAATCTCCAAGGCCTGTGAGTCGACATCAGGCCACTTATCCATTTTGGAAGAGTAATATGTGAATGGGTGCAAACCCTGCCTGATTTTGACATTCAGTTCTAGACACTCCTGCACCATCCTCTCCATTTGTTCACCACTTGTAAGACTTGGACTCTGTTGTGCTGGTGCACGGGCTGGTCTAGAAAAAAGTGTCAAAGGACTCACAGAAATTGCTTCTTCCACTGCTGCTAATGTTTTGGCATTGACGAAGAGATGTGCCGGAGGTTGGAAGTCTAGAGCTGCAATGCAAACTGCTGTCTTGGGGAAAAGCTCTCTTAAGGTCGTGTAAAAGCGTGTTTTGATACTCCAGCATTCATAAGTCCCTTTCCAGGGTGGGAAGCATTTGGCAAAATTTGGTATTATAACGTGGATCTTACAGAGTGGAAACCCAGTAGTCAGCAGTATTCCTAATCATAACGATCTACTATATAATTGTCTAAGGGTCAATTCCGTCTTTCTGTCTCTTTCTGTCACGGATATTCATTGGTCGCGGCCTGTGTCTCTCATGGAAATCCAAGTCGCTGATTGGTCGCGGCAAAACAGCCACGACCAATCAGCGATGGGCACAGTCCGACAGAAAATGGCCACTCCTTACTCCCCGCAGTCAGTGCCCGCATACTCCCCTCTGGTCACCGCTCACACAGGGTTAATGCAGGCGGTAACGGACCGCGTTATGTCACGGGTAACGCACTCCGTAACCGCTGCTATTAACCCTGTGTGTCCCCAACTTTTTACTATTGATGCTGCCTATGCGGCATCAATAGTAAAAAAAAAATGTGATGGTAAAAAGAATAAAAAAACAAAAAACCTGCTATTCTCACCCTCCGTAGTCCGCCGAGCCGCATGCGCCTGCCGCCATCTTCCATTCCCGGCGATGCATTGCGAAATTACCCAGAAGACTTAGCGGTCTCGCGAGACCGCTAAGTCATCTGGGTAATTTTGCAATGCATCCTGGGAACGGAAGATGGCGGCAGCCGCACGCGTATCATCGGAGCTTCGGTGGATCCCAGGGGTGAGTATATAACTATTTTTTATGTTAATTATTTTTTTAACAGGGATATGGTGCCCACACTGCTGTATAATATGTGGGCTGTGTTAGATACCACGTGGCTGCTATATACTACATAAGCAGTGTTATATACTATGTGGGCTGTGTGATATACTCTGTGGGCTGTGCTATATATTATGTGGCCACTGTTATATACTGCGTGGGCAGTGTTATATACTACGTGGCTGCTATATACTGCGTGGGCTATGCTATATATTGTGGCCAGTGTTATATACTGCGTGGCCTGTGTTATATACTACGCCCCCTGTGTTATATACTGCGTGGCTGCTGTATACTGCGTGGGCTGTGTTATATAGTATGTGGCTATTATATACTGTTATACTGTTATATATTGCGTGGCCTGTATTAACGCATCGGGTATTCTACAATTTGTATGTATATAGCAGCCACATAGTATATAACACAGGCCATGTTGTATTTGTCTGCTATATACTACATGGCTCCTATATACTACGTGGCCTGTGCTATATACTATGTGGCTGCTATATACATACATAAATACATATTCTAGAATACCCGATGCATTAGAATCGGGCCACCATCTAGTATGGAGATAAAGTTGCAGAGAGTGCAGCAAGAAGTCACTCAAGTGTCAGGCTCAAACCATGAGGTCCAAGCCCATGCTGTGTTGGTGGCATGGGTATCACTGATGCTTGCTTCCTCTGTCCCCTCCTGCCAACCACGAACACAGAGGGGAGGATAATCCTCTTCATCTCCTGACAGTTGCTCACCCATCACCTCTTCCTCCCCAAATTATACCTTGGATCTTGCACCTTCACTAACAGTTTGTCTGTTATCACCAACCTCCCTCGATTGCAGTAATCCATCCTCCCTTAACACAGGCTGGAACTTAGAACAGGATGCAGAAGGGATAACATTGTATGTTTCCTACTCTTCTTCTGGGAGCACCATCTCACCATCTCCTCACGCAGGATATTTAAATTCTGCTTTTATATAAAGATGGCCGGAATAGGGTGGTGATGGCATAGTCAGCGCTAACCATCTTAGTAGCCATTTTGAAACTCTGCAGAGGTGCTTAATCTGTGCCACTCCGTAAACGTGATATGCGCCACATATGTACTGCATTGGCCCAAGCTATATGACTGTTGTGAATTCCGCTCTTGGGCTCCCTCCGGTGGTTGTAAGTGGCACTTTTGTGAGTTCTGCTCTTGGGCTCCCTCTTGTGGTTTCTAGTGGTATGGCTGCTCCTTGGAGTTAGCTGTCATCAGCTGCCTCCACTTATCGTCTCTTCTGCTCGGCTATTTAGGCCTGGCTCTTTCTTCAGCCAGTGCCACTTGTAAATGGTTCCTGGTTGGATTCACATCTCTTTGGATATCCCTGTTATCCTGAACAGTTCAGCAAAGCTAAGTTTTTGCTTGTGCTTTTCTGTTCACAGATTGTGGACTTATCCGTTCAGTGCTTTCTATGTTTGTCCAGCGTTATCAGTATGAATTAATTCTGTCTTGCTGGAAGCTCTGGGAAGCAGATTTACCCTCCACACCTTTAGTCAGGTGTGGAGATTTTTTTGTAAACTCTGCGTGGATTTTTGTAGTGTTTTATACTGACCGCACAGTATTCCATCCTGTCCTATCTATCAAGCTAGACTGGCCTCCTGTGCTCATCCTGGTTTCATTCTGTGTATGTCTTTTCCCTCTCCACTCACAGTCATTATTTGTGGGGGGCTAATCTATCCTTTGGGGATTTTCTCTGAGGCAAGATAGTTTTCCTGCTTCTGTCTTTAGGGGTAGTTAGCTCTTAGGCTGTGACGAGATGCCTAGGGAGAGTTAGGAGCATTCCACGGCTACTTCTAGTGTTGTGTTGAGCTTAGGGACTGCGGTCAGTATAGTTACCACTTCCTTCAGAGCTCGTTCCATGTTGCTCCTAGACCACCGCATCATAACAATGATATGAAATACTGCATCAGGGCTGGTTGCTGCTGCCACAGTCACTGAAACATGTGCAGCGTGGAATTCCACCGTGTCGGAACATCGCGTCTCAACCTGTTAACTGGCATGGACCAAGACCTCTGTATCGATGACCTGAAGGGTGCGAATGGTGGAAGTGAGCACACAACTTCATGCATTCTGCAGCAGCTCACACAGGCCAGGATAGTGGCAGAGAAAACACTGTACCACCAGGTTGAACACATGTGCCTTGGGGATTCCAACACTTGTGAAGCAGCGCCTGTGCCCACAGCCACCAGAGTCACCCAGTGCCCAGTCAGTGAGATGTAACACCCTTGGCCCTGTTTACTCTTCCAAGTGTTTGTGGTAAAATGCACCCTGGCAGACATAGATTTAGTCAAGGAAAGTGTGATGATGTCTGTGACATGCTGTTTTAGGGCAGGCACAGCTTTCTTAGAAAAGTAATGGTGACTGGGCAGTTGGTACTGGGGTACTGCGACGGCCAGCAACTTTTTGGAAACCATCTATATCTACCAGGCTGAAAGGCAACATTTCTGTGGCCAACAGATTGGAGATGGAGGAGTCCAACCTCCTAGCTTTAGGTGTAGGAGGAAATAATCTTTTACATGACCACAACTGTGGTACTGTGGGCTGGCTGCAGTGTTGAGAGAAGGCGGAGTATGGTGAACCGGACAAACTGCTGGACCGTGAGATAGGTGCAGGTGATGTTACGGTGGATTGAGAAAGTTGTGGTGTGCTCGTTCTCTGAGATCAGTCAAAAGCAGCAGGCATGCCCACTTCCATTACAGCTGACAGTGGGATCTGTCAGCATGACTGAAGAGGGTAAAGAACCCGAGGTTCTGAGGTCAAAGACCTGCGTTTCAATAGTTGGCACGGTATCAGAGGAGGAGGAAGAAGCAGCAGATTAAATTGATGGGGTGGATGATGGAGGTTGAGGTCCGCTGGTCCGCATTTTAGCACAGTGAGATTCCCAGAGTAACGCATGTTGATTACGCATGTGAAGGTTCATACATGTAGTAGTCAAATTATTGCCCTTTTGTACCTCTACTCAGTTTTTTGTGCAAAGTTGACAGATTGTGAGTTGGCGCATCCTTTGCAGTGTCAAAAAAAGCCCAGGCTAGGCAACCCTTGCCACCTTTGTGAGCTGCAGACCCGCGGACGCTGCTGGTCACAGCCCCAGTTGTGGCTGAGGATTCATTGCTTTTCGTGGCTGCATCACTGTTGTGAATTCTGTGGCAGAGCTCTCTCCTGTGGTCACAAGTGGTACTTCGGCTGATTCTCTCTGTGAGCTTCTGTTGGTGGAGGGAAGTGGTACTGCGGCTTCTGAGTTTCCTCCCTCAGGTGATCTGGTGAGGTCGTTAGGTGCTTCTCTACTTAACTCCACCTAATGCTTTGATCCTGGCTTCCTGTCAATGTTCCAGTGTTGGACTTGCTTTTCCCTGGATCATTCCTGTGGCCTGCTGCTCTGCATAGCTAAGTTCTTCTTTGCTATTTGTTTGCTATTTTTTCTGTCCAGCTTGTCTAATTTGTTGCCGGAAGCTCTGGGATGCAAAGGGTGTACCTCCGTGCCGTTAGTTCGGTACGGAGGGTCTTTTTGCCCTCTTTGCGTGGTTTTCTTTCGGGTTTTGTGTAGACCGCAAAGTTGCCTTTTCTATCCTCGCTCTGTTAAGAAAGTCGGGCCTCACTTTGCTGAATCTATTTCATCTCTACGTTTGTCTTTTCATCTTAACTCACAGTCATTATATGTGGGGGGCTGCCTTTTCCTTTGGGGTATTTCTCTGAGGCAAGGTAGGCTTATTTTCTATCTTCAGGCTAGTTAGTTTCTCAGGCTGTGCCGAGTTGCATAGGCAGAGTTAGGCGCAGTCCACGGCTGCCTCTAGTGTTGTTTGGAGAGGATTAGGGATTGCGGTCTGCAGAGTTCCCACGTCTCAGAGCTCGTTCTATGATTTTGGGTTATTGTCAGATCACTGTATGTGCTCTGACCGCTATGTCCATTGTGGTACTGAATTGCCTTTCATAACAGTACAGGAAGCCCAAAGTACTAATGATTCTCAATAGAGGGAAAAAAGAAGTTCTGAGACCATTTTTTTTTTCTTTGCACTGTGTTTTGCCTTTTTTTTCCCCTAGACATTTGGGTGGTTCAGTACACAGGTGTGGTGATGGACATTAGAAGTCTGTCTTCATTTGTGGATCAGCTCTCGGCAAGTGTACAAAAGATTCAAGACACTATTGATCAGAAATCTATGTTAGAACCAAGAATTCCTATTCCTGATTTGTTTTTTGGAGATAGAACTAAGTTTCTGAGTTTCAAAAATAATTGTAAATTATTTCTGGCCTTGAAACCTCGCTCCTCTGGTGATCCTGTTCAACAGGTTTTGATTGTTATTTCTTTTTTGCGACCCTTAGGACTGGGCGTTTTCTCTTGCGCCAGGAGATCCTGCATTGAGTAATATTGATGCGTTTTTCCTGGCGCTCGGATTGCTGTACGATGAACCTAATTCAGTGGATCAGGCAGAGAAAAATTTGCTGGCTCTTTGTCAGGGTCAGGATGAGATAGAGGTATATTGTCAGAAATTTAGAAAGTGGTCCGAGCTCACTCAATGGAATGAATCTGCGCTGGCAGCTATGTTCAGAAAGGGTCTCTCTGAAGCCCTTAAGGATGTCATGGTGGGATTTCCTATGCCTGCTGGTTTGAATGAGTCTATGTCTTTGGCCATTCAGATCGGTCGACGCTTGCGTGAGCGTAAATCTGTGCATCATTTGGCGGTATTACCTGAGCTTAAACCTGAGCCTATGCAGTGCGATAGGACTTTGACCAGAGTTGAACGGCAAGAACACAGACGTCTGAATGGGCTGTGTTTCTACTGTGGTGATTCCACTCATGCTATCTGATTGTCCTAAGCGCACTAAGCGGTTCGCTAGGTCTGCCACCATTGGTACTGTACAGTCAAAATTTCTTCTGTCCGTTACCTTGATCTGTTCTTTGTCATCGTATTCTGTCATGGCATTTGTGGATTCAGGCGCTGCCCTGAATTTGATGGACTTGGAGTATGCTAAACGTTGTGGGTTTCTCTTAGAGCCATTGCAGTGTCCTATTCCATTGAGAGGAATTGATGCCACGCCTTTGGCCAAGAATAAACCTCAATACTGGACCCAGCTGACCATGTGCATGGCTCCTGCACATCAGGAGGTTATTCGCTTTCTGGTGTTGCATAATCTGCATGATGTGGTCGTGTTGGGGTTGCCATGGCTACAAGCCCATAATCCAGTATTAGATTGGAAATCCATGTCGGTGTCCAGCTGGGGTTGTCAGGGGGTACATGGTGATGTTCCATTTCTGTCAATTTCGTCATCCACCCCTTCTGAGGTTCCAGAGTTCTTGTCTGATTACCGGGATGTATTTGATGAGCCCAAGTCCGATGCCCTACCTCCGCATAGGGATTGTGATTGTGCTATCAATTTGATTCCTGGTAGTAAATTCCCAAAAGGTCGACTGTTTAATTTATCCGTGCCTGAGCACGCCGCTATGCGCAGTTATGTGAAGGAATCCCTGGAGAAGGGGCATATTCGCCCGTCATCGTCACCATTAGGAGCAGGGTTCTTTTTTGTAGCCAAGAAGGATGGTTCGCTGAGACCTTGTATAGATTACCGCCTTCTAAATAAGATCACGGTTAAATTTCAGTACCCCTTGCCATTGTTATCTGATTTGTTTGCTCGGATTAAGGGGGCTAGTTGGTTCACCAAGATAGATCTTCGTGGTGCGTATAATCTGGTGCGAATCAGGCGAGGAGATGAATGGAAAACTGTATTTAATACGCCCGAGGGTCATTTTGAGTATCTAGTGATGCCATTCGGACTTGCCAATGCTCCATCAGTGTTTCAGTCCTTTATGCATGACATCTTCCGAGAGTACCTGGATAAATTCCTGATTGTCTACTTGGATGACATTTTGATCTTCTCGGATGATTGGGAGTCTCATGTGAAGCAGGTCAGAACAGTTTTTCAGGTCCTGCGTGCTAATTCTTTGTTTGTGAAGGGATCAAAGTGTCTCTTTGGTGTGCAGAAGGTTTCATTTTTGGGGTTCATCTTTTCCCCTTCTACTATCGAGATGGATCCTGTTAAGGTCCAAGCCATCCATGATTGGACTCAGCCGACATCTCTGAAAAGTCTGCAAAAGTTCCTGGGCTTTGCTAATTTTTATCGTCGCTTCATCTGCAATTTTTCTAGTATTGAAAAACCATTGACCGATTTGACCAAGAAGGGTGCTGATTTGGTCAATTGGTCTTCTGCTGCTGTGGAGGCTTTTCAGGAGTTGAAGCGTCGTTTTTCTTCTGCCCCTGTGTTGTGTCAACCAGATGTTTCTCTTCCGTTCCAGGTCGAGGTTGATGCTTCTGAGATTGTAGCAGGGGCTGTTTTGTCGCAGAGAGCTTCTGATTGCTCAGTGATGAAACCATGCGCTTTTTTTTCCAGGAAGTTTTCGCCTGCTGAGCGAAATTATGATGTGGGCAACCGAGAGTTGCTGGCCATGAAGTGGGCAATCGAGGAGTGGCGTCATTGGCTTGAAGGAGCTAAGCATCGCGTGGTGGTATTGACTGATCATAAGAACTTGACTTATCTTGAGTCTGCTAAGCGGTTGAATCCTAGACAGGCTCTTTGGTCGCTGTTTTTTGCCCGTTTTGACTTTGTGATTTCGTACCTTCCAGGCTCTAAAAATGTGAAGGCGGATGCTCTGTCTAGGAGTTTTGTGCCCGACTCTCCGGGTTTGTCTGAGCCGGCGGGTATCCTCAAGGAAGGAGTAATTGTGTCTGCCATCTCCCCTGATTTGCGGCGGGTGCTGCAAAAATTTCAGGCTAATAAACCTGATCGTTGTCCAGCGGAGAGACTGTTTGTCCCTGATAGGTGGACCAATAAAGTTATCTCTGAGGTTCATTGTTCGGTGTTGGCTGGTCATCCTGGAATCTTTGGTACTAGAGAGTCAGTGGCTAGATCCTTTTGGTGGCCGTCTGTGTCGCGGGATGTGCGTGCTTTTGCGCAGTCCTGTGGGATTTGTGCTCGGGCTAAGCCCTGCTGTTCTCGTGCCAGTGGGTTGCTTTTGCCCTTGCCGGTCCCGAAGAGGCCTTGGACACATATCTCTATGGATTTTATTTCTGATCTTCCCGTTTCTCAAAAGATGTCAGTCATTTGGGTGGTCTGTGATCGCTTTTCTAAGATGGTCCATCTGGTACCCTTGTCTAAATTGCCTTCCTCCTTAGATTTGGTGCCATTGTTCTTCCAGCATGTGGTTCGTTTACATGGCATTCCAGAGAATATCGTTTCTGACAGAGGTTCCCAGTTTGTTTCAAGGTTTTGGCGAGCCTTTTGTGGTAGGATGGGCATTGACTTGTCTTTTTCCTCGGCTTTCCATCCTCAGACTAATGGCCAGACCGAACGAACCAATCAGACCTTGGAAACATATCTGAGATGCTTTGTTTCTGCCGATCAGGATGACTGGGTGTCCTTTTTGCCTTTGGCTGAGTTCGCCCTTAATAATCGGGCCAGCTCGGCTACCTTGGTTTCGCCATTTTTCTGCAATTCTGGGTTCCATCCTCGTTTCTCTTCAGGACAGGTTGAGTCTTCGGACTGTCCTGGTGTGGATACTGTGGTGGACAGGTTGCAGCAGATTTGGACTCATGTAGTGGACAATTTGACCTTGTCCCAGGAGAAGGCTCAACGTTTCGCTAATCGCAGACGCCGTGTGGGTCCCCGACTTCGTGTTGGGGATCTGGTTTGGTGATCTTCTCGTCATATTCCTATGAAGGTTTCCTCTCCTAAGTTTAAACCTCGTTTCATTGGTCCGTATAGGATTTCTGAGGTTCTTAATCCTGTGTCTTTTCGTCTGACCCTTCCAGATTCTTTTTCCATACATAACGTATTCCATAGGTCATTGTTGCGGAGATACGTGGCACCTATGGTCCCATCTGTTGAGCCTCCTGCCCCGGTTTTGGTGGAGGGGGAATTGGAGTATATTGTGGAGAAGATTTTGGATTCTCGTGTTTCAAGACGGAAACTCCAGTATCTGGTTAAATGGAAGGGTTATGCTCAGGAAGATAATTCCTGGGTTTTTGCCTCTGATGTCCATGCTCCCGATCTTGTTCGTGCCTTTCATGTGGCTCATCCTGGTCGGCCTGGGGGCTCTGGTGAGGGTTCGGTGACCCCTCCTCAAGGGTCGGGTACTGTTGTGAATTCTGTGGCAGAGCTCTCTCCTGTGGTCACAAGTGGTACTTCGGCTGATTCTCTCTGTGACCTTCTGTTGGTGGAGGGAAGTGGTACTGCGGCTTCTGAGTTTCCTCCCTCAGGTGATCTGGTGAGGTCGTTAGGTGCTTCTCTACTTAACTCCACCTAATGCTTTGATCCTGGCTTCCTGTCAATGTTCCAGTGTTGGACTTGCTTTTCCCTGGATCATTCCTGTGGCCTGCTGCTCTGCATAGCTAAGTTCTTCTTTGCTATTTGTTTGCTATTTTTTCTGTCCAGCTTGTCTAATTTGTTGCTGGAAGCTCTGGGACGCAAAGGGTGTACCTCCATGCCGTTAGTTCGGTACGGAGGGTCTTTTTGCCCCCTTTGCGTGATTTTCTTTAGGGTTTTGTGTAGACCGCATAGTTACCTTTTCTATCCTCGCTCTGTTAAGAAAGTCGGGCCTCACTTTGCTGAATCTATTTCATCTCTACGTTTGTCTTTTCATCTTAACTCACAGTCATTATATGTGGGGGGCTGCCTTTTCCTTTGGGGTATTTCTCTGAGGCAAGGTAGGCTTATTTTCTATCTTCAGGCTAGTTAGTTTCTCAGGCTGTGCCGAGTTGCATAGGCAGAGTTAGGCGCAATCCACGGCTGCCTCTAGTGTTGTTTGGAGAGGATTAGGGATTGCGGTCTGCAGAGTTCCCACGTCTCAGAGCTCGTTCTATGATTTTGGGTTATTGTCAGATCACTGTATGTGCTCTGACCGCTATGTCCATTGTGGTACTGAATTGCCTTTCATAACACATCACTACGTGTCTGTGATGTACGGGGCAATGTAACCTCCTCATCTTCCTCCTCAGATGACCTACTCCGCTGTGTGGCTCTATGTTCACGCCAACTGCACTTTGTGGGCCTCATCAACAAGGCGTACCACTGTGCATCTGCCAAAGAAAGGTAGTGGAGTAGCCAATCCAGTAACAGAAGTTGTCAGTTGTCTTTGCATAGGACGTGACTCTATTGGTTCACGAGTGCTGTCACAAACACTACTACCTATCCCACATACACTTAAACACCAAACCTAATTCCCCTTCCACCACGGCCTTACTCTTTTCCTGTCATGTTCCTCAGATATTGTGGTAGGAGCACAGTATTAGCAACCAAAAAAAAGATTTTAAACTGCACCAGCTTTGCAAACAGCTGAATTTCATCTACAGTAAATTGCAAGGTGAAATATGGTGTGCTGAATCATGTTAGTCACAGCAGAAAGAGTTGTTTGAGTGTGGATGAGGCCTGTATGACAAAGAAGATACGCTACAAACAATGTCAGTGAGATGTCATAGTAACATAGTAACATAGTAACATAGTTAGTAAGGCCGAAAAAAGACATTTGTCCATCCAGTTCAGCCTATATTCCATCATAATAAATCCCCAGATCTACGTCCTTCTACAGAACCTAATTGTATGATACAATATTGTTCTGCTCCAGGAAGACATCCAGGCCTCTCTTGAACCCCTCGACTGAGTTCACCATCACCACCTCCTCAGGCAAGCAATTCCAGATTCTCACTGCCCTAACAGTAAAGAATCCTCTTCTATGTTGGTGGAAAAACCTTCTCTCCTCCAGACGCAAAGAATGCCCCCTTGTGCCCGTCACAATCCTTGGTATAAACAGATCCTCAGCAAGATATTTGTATTGTCCCCTTATATACTTATACATGGTTATTAGATCGCCCCTCAGTCGTCTTTTTTCTAGACTAAATAATCCTAATTTCGCTAATCTATCTGGGTATTGTAGTTCTCCCATCCCCTTTATTAATTTTGTTGCCCTCCTTTGTACTCTCTCTAGTTCCATTATATCCTTCCTGAGCACCGGTGCCCAAAACTGGACACAGTACTCCATGTGCGGTCTAACTAGGGATTTGTACAGAGGCAGTATAATGCTCTCATCATGTGTATCCAGACCTCTTTTAATGCACCCCATGATCCTGTTTGCCTTGGCAGCTGCTGCCTGGCACTGGCTGCTCCAGGTAAGTTTATCATTAACTAGGATCCCCAAGTCCTTCTCCCTGTCAGATTTACCCAGTGGTTTCCCATTCAGTGTGTAATCGTGATATTGATTCCTTCTTCCCATGTGTATAACCTTACATTTATCATTGTTAAACCTCATCTGCCACCTTTCAGCCCAAGTTTCCAACTTATCCAGATCCATCTGTAGCAGAATACTATCTTCTCTTGTATTAACTGCTTTACAAAGTTTTGTATCATCTGCAAATATCGATATTTTACTGTGTAAACCTTCTACCAGATCATTAATGAATATGTTGAAGAGAACAGGTCCCAATACTGACCCCTGCGGTACCCCACTGGTCACAGCGACCCAGTTAGAGACTATACCATTTATAACCACCCTCTGCTTTCTATCACTAAGCCAGTTACTAACCCATTTACACACATTTTCCCCCAGACCAAGCATTCTCATTTTGTGTACCAACCTCTTGTGCGGCACGGTATCAAACGCTTTGGAAAAATCGAGATATACCACGTCCAATGACTCACCGTGGTCCAGCCTATAGCTTACCTCTTCATAAAAACTGATTAGATTGGTTTGACAGGAGCGATTTCTCATAAACCCATGCTGACATGGAGTTAAACAGTTATTCTCATTGAGATAATCCAGAATAACATCCCTCAGAAACCCTTCAAATATTTTACCAACAATAGAGGTTAGACTTACTGGCCTATAATTTCCAGGTTCACTTTTAGAGCCCTTTTTGAATATTGGCACCACATTTGCTATGCGCCAATCCTGCGGAACAGACTCTGTCGCTATAGAGTCCCTAAAAATAAGAAATAATGGTTTATCTATTACATTACTTAGTTCTCTTAGTACTCGTGGGTGTATGCCATCCGGACCCGGAGATTTATTTATTTTAATCTTATTTAGCCGGTTTCGCACCTCTTCTTGGGTTAGATTGGTGACCCTTAATATAGGGTTTTCATTGTTTCTTGGGATTTCACCTAGCATTTCATTTTCCACCGTGAATACCGTGGAGAAGAAGGTGTTTAATATGTTAGCTTTTTCCTCGTCATCTACAACCATTCTTTCCTCACTATTTTTTAAGGGGCCTACATCTTCAGTTTTTATTCTTTTACTATTGATATAGTTGAAGAACAGTTTGGGATTAGTTTTACTCTCATTAGCAATGTGCTTCTCTGTTTCCTTTTTGGCAGCTTTAATTAGTTTTTTAGATAAAGTATTTTTCTCCCTATAGTTTTTTAGAGCTTCAATGGTGCCATCCTGCTTTAGTAGTGCAAATGCTTTCTTTTTACTGTTAATTGCCTGTCTTACATCTTTGTTTAGCCACATTGGGTTTTTCCTATTTCTAGTCCTTTTATTCCCACAAGGTATAAACCGCTTACACTGCCTATTTAGGATGTTCTTAAACATTTCCCATTTATTATCTGTATTCTTATTTCTGAGGATATTGTCCCAGTCTACCAGATTAAGGGCATCTCTAAGCTGGTCAAACTTTGCCTTCCTAAAGTTCAGTGTTTTTGTGACTCCCTGACAAGTCCCCCTAGTGAAAGACAGGTGAACCTGTACAATATTGTGGTCGCTATTTCCTAGATGCCCGACCACCTGCAGATTTGTTATTCTGTCAGGTCTATTAGATAGTATTAGGTCTAAAAGTGCTGCTCCTCTGGTTGGATTCTGCACCAATTGTGAAAGATATAATTTTTCTTGGTTATTAGCAGAAACCTGTTGCCTTTATGGGTTTCACAGGTTTCTGTTTCCCAGTTAATATCCGGGTAGTTAAAGTCCCCCATAACCAGGACCTCATTATGGGTTGCAGCTTCATCTATCTGCTTTAGAAGTAGACTTTCCATGGTTTCTGTTATATTTGGGGGTTTGTAACAGACCCCAATGAGAATTTTGTTACCATTTTTCCCTCCATGAATTTCGACCCATATGGACTCGACATCCTCATTTCCTTCGCTAATATCCTCCCTTAAAGTGGACTTTAGACAAGACTTTACATAGAGACAAACCCCTCCTCCTCTCCGATTTTTACGATCCTTTCTAAACAGACTGTAACCCTGTAAGTTAACTGCCCAGTCATAGCTTTCATCTAACCATGTCTCGGTTATTCCCACTATGTCAAAGTTACCTGTAGATATTTCTGCTTCTAGTTCTTCCATCTTGTTTGTCAGGCTTCTGGCGTTTGTGAGCATGCAGTTTAGAGGATTTTGTTTTGTTCCAATCTCCTCGCTGTGGATTGTTTTAGAAATGTTCTTACCTCCCTTCTGAGTATGTTTTCCTGGATCTTCTTTGTTCAAGTCTAATGTTTTTTTTCCCGTCCCCTCTTCTTCTAGTTTAACGCCCTCCTGATGAGTGTAGCGAGTCTTCTGGCGAATGTGTGTTTCCCAGGTTTGTTGAGGTGTAGTCCGTCTCTGGCGATGAGTCCATCATACAAGTAATTCACACCGTGGTCCAGGAATCCGAATCCTTGTTGTCAATCCGAATCCTTATTGTCCTCTACTGTATGACCTTTTTAAGAGGGAGAACTTGCACAATTGGTGGCTGACTAAATACTTTTTTTCCCCACTGTATGTAATATTTCTGGTCTGGAGAGGCAGACCATGAAGGACTATATCACAGAAGTCTGGCAAAGCGTCATAACAGACCTTCCTCATCTCCCGTTGCAGCAGGTTTTTTCTTTAAGTTTACGGAAATCTAGACAGGAGCATAATCCCCTATATTTTTTCTTAATCTAATCACTGTCTGGAATCCATATCCTTTCCCTCTCTTTACTCTTTACAAATCTTCTGGGCAAAATGGTTTTCTAAACTGGACCTCAGGGGGACATATAATCTCAATCGTATTAAGGAGGGGGCCTGAGTTGAAGACAGCCTTTAATGCACATGAAGGACACTATTAAAACTTTACGATGCCATTTGAGTTGACTAATGATCCCACCATCTTTCAAGCACTTTGTAAATTACATTTGTTGTCAAATGGCAGGTAGATATGTGGAGATCTATCTTAATGATATATTGATTTTATGATATATTGACTTATTATTATTGACTTAAGGGCAGCATGGTGGCTCAGTGGATAGCACTGCAGCCTTGCAGCGCTGGAGTCCTGGGTTCTAATCCCACCTTGGACACCATCTGCAAGGAGTTTGTATGTTCTCCCCGTGTTTGCGTGGGTTTCCTCCGGGCACTCCGGTTTCCTCCCACATTCCAAAGACATACTGATAGGGAATTTAGAT
Source organism: Ranitomeya imitator (assembly GCF_032444005.1). Lineage (NCBI taxonomy): Eukaryota > Metazoa > Chordata > Amphibia > Anura > Dendrobatidae > Ranitomeya > Ranitomeya imitator. The sequence goes on from NC_091283.1 coordinate 199,462,130, forward strand.
TGTGAGCCCCATCGGGGACAGTGATGATAATGTGTGCAAAACTGTAAAGCGCTGCGGAATATGTTAGCGCTGTATAAAAATAAAGATTATTATTATTTATTTGCCTGACCTCGAATCACATCAGATTCATGTCAGGAAGGTCTTAAGGTACCGTCACACTGAACGATATCGCTAGCGATCCGTGACGTTGCAGCATCCTGGCTAGCGATATCGTTCAGTTTGACAGGCAGCAGCGATCAGGATCCTGCTGTGATGTCGTTGGCTGCTGCAGAAAGTCCAGCACTTTATTTCGTCGCTGGACCTCCTGCAGACATCGCTGAATCGGCGTGTGTGATGCCGATTCAGCGACGTCTTCAATGGTAACCAGGGTAAACATCGGGTTACTAAGCACAGGGCCGCGCTTAGTAACCCGATGTTTACCCTGGTTACCATCGTAAAAGTAAAAAAAAACAAACACTACATACTTACCTTCCGCTGTCTGTCCTCGGCGCTGTGCTTCTCTGCACTTGTTGTGAGCGCCGGCCAGCCAGAAAGCACAGCGGTGACGTCACCGCTCTGCTTTCCGGCCGCTGTGCTCACAGTCAGTGCAGGAAAGCACAGCGCCGAGGACAGACAGCGGAAGGTAAGTATGTAGTGTTTGTTTTTTTTACTTTTACGATGGTAACCAGGGTAAACATCGGGTTACTAAGCACGGCTCTGCGCTTAGTAACCCAATGTTTACCCTGGTTACCGGCATCGTTGGTCGCTGGAGAGCTGTCTGTGTGACGACTCTCCAGCGACCAAACAGCGACGCTGCAGCGATCGACATCGTTGTCGGTATCGCTGCAGCGTCGCTGAGTGTGAACGTAGCTTTACATGTGTGCGGCGAGGAATAGCCGACGCTGCAGTTCAGATCCACTGGGGCAAATGGCAACGCAGCGGAGTTGTTACAGCTCTCCACGGATAAAGCTAGACCCCAGGGCTGCTAAAGGTGTTAAGTAAAGTTACTGATGGATGGTAGTAGTGCAGGGAAAGTGATGCAGGAAAGAATTGAGGACACAGCAGGGGCAGTCTTCACGTTTTACTCTGTTCTCAGAGTACGTTACTCAGCCGGGTGCTGTGTGTTCTCAGGGTCAGTGGTCCAGCCAACTCTCTGGCAATGTCCTCACTGTCCCCTTGACACTCTTTGGCTCCCTTTTTAGCGAGATGTGTGAATGTGGCTGTCTGGATTTGGATGTTTCGCCCCCGGTACATTTACTTCACCTGTGGGAAGTTATACCATCCAGCTGCCATACCATCACCCCAGAGGACCCCTTTAAGCAGCGTCGGTCCCTACCAACCGAATACCACTGGTGGCATTACAAACACAAACTTTATTCACCAAACCCTTAAAAGACTTATCCCTTTTAAGGGATCAGCCACCGTGACTTCCCCTTCAAGTACTGGCCCTGGTACCGAGTACCCCACTGCCCTGATGGGCGATTCAACTTGGCGTCATGAACAGGATGTACCGGGCCAACTGCTGGCAGTGGACTGCTGGGGGTGAAACATCCTGTAACCGTCGCACATGCAGATACAACAGCCTCTGGATTTCTAGCTGGGACTTGTATATCCTCCACTAGTTCGGGGCCGTTCCTTATTGCGACCTGGTCCCTCCATCTGACTACTGTCAGCGTGGATACGGGCCCCACAGGTGGTTTCCACACTTTCCGTGCCCCTAGGACCCCCTCGTTCCTTCTGGGAGCTCCTCTCCTCAGACTGTCTTCTGTTTCCTCACCGAACATCTAACCCTCTCTTCTTCTCACTTACTCACTTAACTTCTCCCCTTCTCCACTTTCTCCACCCACATCTTCTACTTAATCCCTCCCTGGCCTGGAGAGGTCTAATGATAGGTGCTAGTGTCAGGGTTCTGTATAGTGTCCCCTCCTTACCAGAGAGTTGGGGCACCACACCTCTGGCTGAGGTGCAGTACCTCTGTGGTGACTGGACCCTCAGGTGCACCACATTAAAGCTTTCTTCACTTCTATTTAAGTTCATCTGTGGGTGTTCTTGAGTATTGAAGTGGTATCAGCTGGCAGCCACTTCTCTCAATCTCCGCTATGTCTTAAATTGTAAATTGAGAACATGTTAAGTCATCTTTGAACTGATACCTAAAATCAGTAAAATTGAGTGCTGATAACTTTTTTTAATTCTATTATTAAATATCATTACGGTACTTTGTATGTCAGTCTGCTATAACTTTTTCCACTTTTCATCCTTACAGGTCAATACATTTGTCCTATTTCGAGTCGTGATGGTCACAGTCTCGAGTGCCCGTCGGCGTTCTAAGATGCTGACACCCAACTGCAGCTTAGAGAAACAGATTGGCATTCAGATCTGGTGAGTTGACTTGAGTTGAATAAGAAAGGTCCTGTTGTTTGTCCTGAAGGGTTTTTGGAAACCTATGGATTATTAGCTTTAATTATTTGAGTAGATCGACATTTTTAAATATTGGTGAGATTTCAGTACGGAGTCCTATCTCCATTGTCGGATTAAGAGTCCAGAAGATATTGCTGGACAATTGTGTTCCCTTGTAAATAAATGCCATATTGTTCTGTAGATTACTGGATAATCCATACAGTATGTAATTTATATGTCTAAGGAAACTTAAAGGGCTTGTCCACTACTTGACAATCCCTGCTAAATCCCTTCATAGAAGATAAAAACAATCTATACTCTCCTCCCATAGTGGCGCCATTCCAGCAATGTCTGCACTGCTATTCCAGGTGGGCCACTTAACGACTGCAGCCAATCTGTAGCCTCTGACTGCAACAAGGGATGAGCGATCCCGAACCGGAAAGCTGTGTTTGTACCGAACACATTTTACTGTATTTTATTTATTTTTACATTTTTTTGCAGGGAAATAGTCCTCCTTTTATCCCCATTTAGCTCCCTTTTGCATTCCACTAGCCTTCACTATGACCATTTTTCATCCATTTTAAAGCCCTGAAGTTCGGGACCACATTGATTTCAATTGGGTTTGGGTCTGGAGTAAACTTCTGACCCAAACCAAACTTTTTACTGTATGTTCGGTGAACCCAAACATCCACGGGTTCGCTCATCTCTATTTGCAACTCCTCAATATTCTGTTAGAGGGAACGTTTGCTCTAATGAAACAGTATAAACTGCCATTGATCTGTGACTCCTGATTGGCTGCAGCGGTCGTGTGACACAACAATCAGGTGAGGCTCTGCGAATAGTAGCGCCAACATCACTGGGACGGCACCGCTGTGGGAGGTGAGTTTACATTGTTTTTTTTTAAAGGAGCTTTAAAGTGGTTGTCTAAGACTTTATTAATCACTTTAAGTCAAAATCTTATGTATTTTTTCTACTATATCTTGACCCCAAGGTTGTTATTCCTCAACTCTATACCACAAACATAAAATAAGTTGTTTAGTGATAACCTGTACATTGGGGGAACACCAGAGCAATGCAATATCATGAGTAAGACTGCCTAGTGCAGTAGAAACGCTTTGACTGGGTCATGTCGACCATGTACATTTTTCTTTTGTATGCACTATAATTTCTTTTGAAAAAGAAAAGGAAAATCCAGTCCTGTTGAGCCGGACTCCAATTTTTTCTATTTTCCTAAATATCATGTATGTATGGCACTTGATGCAATAGTTGGCTGCACATAACTCGTGCCGAAAAACGCCAGCTCAGTGAGAATATGGACAAAGTATATTATGAAAAATACATAGAAGTAGGATAAAAAGTGTAAAAAAAAAAAAATTGGAACATATGAAACTTAGCCAGTAAATTCAGATGAATGCGACAAGCTAAGATGTTTCTGCAAAAAATGAGAAGAATTTCCATGTGTATTTTTTTTTTATACAGTACCAGTCACCACAAATACCTATATAGTGTTGTATGCCACTGAAGTGGGATGAAAGAGATGAACCTAACCTCTTATAAATGAAGTTTTGCCAACTGAACTCCATAGGTCCCTGTGAACCGTAATCATGGGAGAATCTGCAGCAGCCGGGCTACAGCAGTTAGCCTAGCCTTTCAAATGAATGGCCATCCATGTAAAGTGTGGTTGGCGCAGTTATAGCTCATCAAGACCCCCAGGCTGTGTATCCCCAACGATTATATTCGTGTTCTTTTAAAGGGCATATAGAAAGTGGTTACTTACCACAATTTAATTCTTAATCAGAGTTGAGTGAATCTTTTTGGCGGACCCCAATCCAACAGCCACATTGGTATTCTTTGGCTATTGGATGGGTTGTCTGTGAACCACCTCCTACCTGCCGGCATCCCCGGCTTCTCTTTTGATTGGCCAGCTGGGTGTGATGTCATATTTGCATCAATGTGCACTGATGATGTCATGTCATGCCAGGCCAACTAATTAAAAAAGAAGCCTTGGATGATAACAGGAGGAAATGTGTCGGGTTCCCACTTGTTGACCTCAGTGTATTGATGTTGCCGGGTTCTCCAAAATGTATTCACTCATCTCTACTTTTAATAGTGATATTATAAAGCTCATTAGCCTAAAGATGTGTTAAACGCTCTGTTTTGGGCAGATAAATGCTTGATTTAATAACATTTTTGACATTTAAAGGGCTTGTCAACTCCTTGCCAGCTCCAGCAGTTGCCACTTGACTGCAAGTATGCGGTTTGTGCAATCGTGGTTAGGTGCCAGTTGGAGTCTCATCCGCATCTCTCCATGAAACATTAAGACTTTAGTTGGCACATCACCGCAAGCGTGCAAAGCTCATACTCTCGGCCATGAGATTGCTGGAGCCGAATCCTATCGGTGTGTGCATTAGGATTCGGCAAGTTGCAGCAGAAGCTGAAGATTTCACTAGTGGTGGACAAGTAAGCTAACATTTTACACACTTTGCCTTGTCTACAATTCATACATTTTATAGTTTAATCCTATGAAAGCTAACTAATACCTAATGTAATCAAACACTTTTTTTTTCTATTTGCAGGGCCACTGCAAAGCCCATTATTGTGCTCCTTCCTGTGTTGGGACTGACTTGGCTGTGTGGTGTTTTGGTCCACATAAGTGTAATCTGGGCGTATGTTTTCATTTTCCTAAATGCATTCCAGGTATGAGATTTTGTACATATTCCATAGTTATTTTTAAAAAATTTTTAAAAACCATTCCAAAAACAAAACCAAACTGAAACTCATATTTTATGATATAGTATCTCATACGATATGTCATCAATTTTTACCACCAAAAAGAGACTGTAGGAGAGAAAAGCGGAAATAGGGTCTTATCTGATGGAGATTCAAAAGTATGTAATCAGATTGCAGTTACCTGATTCTGATTTTTTTTTTTTTTTAATAATAGGGCATATAGATTCAATAGAGTTGATAGCTGCTGTCAACTCTATCGAGTCTATTCATGGATCAAACCGGTGACCAAATCAAGAGCATTAAAATTGGAGATTTGTCGATAACATCCACACTGCTGAAAAATTAGAAATCCAGATGTATTGAAGATAAAAGATGGTGGTTTATTCTCAACGCGTTTCAAAGTCAATAGGACTTCTTCCTCAGGAGTTACTACCAGTGTACAGGTGTACAACTCCTGAGGAAGAAGTTCTATTGACTTCGAAATTCGTTGAGAATAAAGCACCAATTTTTATCTTCAATATGTCTGGATCCCTAATTTTTCAGCAGCGCGGATGTTATCCACAAATCTCCAATTTTAATGAGATCAACTTTTACCACTCACACTTATAAGGACTGCTGGTTTAAAATTTTATTCCTCCAAATTTTCACAGTGAAGCAACTGCAGGAGAAACTGCTGGGGACTTGCCTGTCTGACTAGTGTACATTGTGGTCTCTCTTTATGACTGCTCGGAGATTTAGTTTTCATCGCGGCAGCTGAATGATTTACAGCTACTAGCCTGCTTGATTACATGTGGGGATTCCCTAGCAACCAGGCAACCCCCACATGTACTCAGCCTGGCTAGTAGCTGTAAATCATTCAGCTGCCGCCATGAAAACTAAATCTCTGACCAGTCATAAATACTCGAAGGACACCCGAGCGTGCTTTGGAAAACCCGAGCAACGAGTATACTCGCTCATCACTACTCGGCATCACAACCAGAGGTCTGAAGCAGAATAACTCATAACAGAATAATGTTACGTTAAAACCAAGCACACCATCGTTTTTCTTGTGAAATTCTCAATTAGTTTGATGTGTCACATGACCCTCTGCCCATTGGAAAAAATAAAGTTGGCTCCAAAATGGCTGACTTCAAAATGGCCGCCATGGTCACCACCCATCTTGAAAAGATTTCCCCCTGCCATACACTAATGTGTTACAAATAGGAAGTTGATATTGCCAACCATTCCCATTTTATTTAGGTGTATCCATATAAATGGCCCACCCTGTAGAATATATGTGAAGTTAATATAGGGGCTCTGGGATAACATGTAAAATATTGGGATTTGGTAAATCTTTGAGAGTTCAGCTCGACTTTGCAGTCATAAATCAGTTGGGTCTGCCATGGGATTTTTGGTGCGAAGAGGCATTGTTCTAGTGAGGGCTTGGCCAATAGTCATGGAAGTCATGGCAGGGCGCCAAACTCCAGACCTCTTTTCCTGCGTGGCAAAACACATCAATATTGATTTCCATTTTCGGTCTTTGGTTTGGAGTCCTCATTCTAGCAAGACAGATATGTTGGTTAGCTCCTTCTGTATTCGTGTTCTCCACCAGAGGACAGACACCAGATGTGAGTGATCCAATCTATGTACAATGCCGCAGAATATGCTGGTGCTGTATAACATTACAGCAGGCTTTTACGTCTCGTCAAGTTTTTTCAATGCGCGTTTTCTCTTCCATCTTCTCGGAATAAGTATAAAGTTGTGTAATGCTAAAGTTTTATTTTTTTCATTGTCCAATGTTTTTACAAATTGAAAAAGGTCAAAGATGCAGATGCTTAAAATTACATGAATGTCAAACTGTGGATAAGATAAATCCATTAAAAAAAAAAAAGATAATGTTGTAAAAAGCATAAGTGATAAAGGGATGTTTTAAGGAAACAAAGAGAAAAGGGTTATTAATGAAACTGATGCCTGCAACAGCAATATTCGCTAAACACTAAATTCACCAGCTAAGGCATAGGCACAATGTCAACACATAATACAGTTTAATGTTCTGTCTATTATTCTCTGCATTGTGTGATACAAACATTAATGCATTTTGTTCTACTTCCTTTACAAGAGTGAGGTAATTCAGAGGTTATTCTGTGTTAAAAAATATATAAAAAAAGTTTCACTAGCTTCCTACACTTAGAGCATTTTGTTGTCTTGCGTTAATACCAGTCTAACTCTTCATCATATCGTAATTGGAAGCATTTAGCTAGTGTTCATTTAAAAAATATCAAAGTAACTAATTATAATAATTTTATTTAGTTAACCTCAACGTATTAAGCAGGGTTTTACAATTAAGCTCCAGTGCAAAATCCATAACAGTGCCCTGCCCAGAATTTAATGTACCATTTATAATATTGCTGTGCCACCTACCACTTGTGCTTTCATCTGGTCGAAATGGCCACTTTAGTAGCACATTGAACCTCCTTAGGCCTTAAGAACCGCAGTTAATTTATTGTGGCATATAGTTTCCTGGGTGTTAAAATTGTTCTCATGGAACATTGACCCCTGTTAAATATGCTTACATCGCACATTTATTTAATCAGGACTCTTTACCAGATGCAATACTCTTAAATGAAAATGTCATGATATTTTCATAAAAAATGTAGTGGTTTACTGGATTGTCCACAAAAAAACCACATTGCAGCAAAACATAAAATAGGTGAAGTAGTTACAAAGAGATTGTCCATTTGAGATTCTGAATGGTAAATGGTGTCTTTGTCATGGAGTAGAAGTCATCATGGCTACCAGCTGTCCATTCCTTCTGTTAGTAGTCTGAAGTCTGTAGAGAATGAAGGAGAGAAGGCAGGAGGTGACTGCCCCCATGTGACAGCCCCCTTCACCTCCTAAGAGACGTGATTATATATGTCCCATAGAACACGTATTCTCTATATATGGTGTTAACTTACACTCTGAGCTAAATATACAGAAATAGCTTTTGTAATGTCAGTGAAAGGCAATGTGCTCGGTACAGAATTGAGAATAAGAATAATTAAATTAATAATTATTAAACAACTCCTGAGGCCAAAGTACCTTCTTGCAATTTCCACATGTTTGATGGAGGCACTATCAGTTGATTATCCCCTTGCCCATGTCCCGCGACGATCCATATGATTTGGTGGGCAGTCAGATCAGTGATGCAACCGCTCTCCATGCCAGCTGGAATACACTGAGCTGAAAGTGAAAACACGGCTGTGTTTGACCGGCGGTGATCTAATTGAGGTTGCCGCCGGTCACAGGCAGCGCTTCTCATGCTCAGCTCAGTGTGTTCAGGCTGTTGTGGAGAGGGGCCACATCACTGATGTGGCTGCTTACCAAAGCATCTGGATGATTGTGGGACTGTATGTCATGGTTCCACCCCTCAGTGTATCTGGTGTGCAGTTACTGACAGCTCGGCCGTCCAGTCTGGTATAGGGGTGTGCTGAAGCTGTCAGTACTTTGATTTACAGTTTGGCCATCCAACTGGGTACAGGGGCATGCTGAGCCTGAGCTTGACTATCCAATCTGAGACTGTGAGGTGTCTGCTGTCTCCTTGTGTTCATTATTCCAGTTAATTGCCATGATTCTTAACTGAGCTGTGTATCCCAGACCTCTGCCAGACACACATTCAGCTTGTGAGGTTTGTTCTCCTGTGCAATGAGTTCTGTATGCTTGATCTGTTGCTTGACCTTGGACTTCGTTCTGTCCAGCCACCTGTTTAACCCCTTCAGCTCTGAGCCATTATTCTACCCCTACTCTGACCTCAGAATGTTAATGTTTCTTCCTTCTGTTTGACGCACCCTCCTGGCTTCTGACCTTGCACTCCTTGACCACGCTGACTCACGGCTTTCCCGTGAGAAGTGACTAGCGTAACACTATGAGCATTAATGGATTTTCGGCTGAAAGGTGAGGATAACTTTGCCCTTTTTTATTTTTGTGGAATAAATGGGTAAAAATGGCTGGGGAGTTTTTATTTCAAATAAAGGACTTTGTTTATTTCAATGAAAAGACTTCACTCTTTGTCTATTAAATTTGACTATGGGGTTTGTAATGGGGGTGTCTTATAGACGCCTCTCCATTACTAGTCCATGGGCTTGGTGTCTGTGGCCATAAAACAGCCTGCATCAAGCCCAAAACTATTACCCCACTTGCCACAGCACCAGGGCAAGTGGGAAGAGCGAAGGTTAAGCGTCAGAATTGGTGTATCTAATGTTGTGCTATTTCTGGGGTGGCTGAAGGCTGATGTTCTTAGTCTGGGAGGGTCTCAATATCCATGGCCCCTTCCTAGGCTATTACTATCAGCCCACAGATGTCTGCATAGCCTTTGCTGGTTAGTAAATATAGTGGGGCCCTACATCGTTTTCTTACCTGTGAACTGATATTAATAGCCTTTATAACTATTACCCCCTTCCCTGAAAATTATCATCAACCCCCAGGTAAAAGGTAGAAAGTAGCTCAACACGCCGTTGCAATTGTAGGTCTAGGTTGGAGATCTCTGGAGCGGCCGATCATGCTGGTGATTGTAGCCAAACAAAGGATAGGAGGGGGGATGGAGTGAAGTCCAGCACTGCCACCCAGATGATTAAAAGTTCAGTTTATTGAAAACATCATTTAAAAAGACCCCATTGAAACAAACATCTGCCGTGTTTAAGGCACAACAGTGCCCTTAGTCATAGGATGCATTATAGAAGTAAAGAGCTTATTATATACATGGAAGAAACCAATCAATGGATCAAGCTTGATTGCATTTTACAGACAAAAGCTGTGTGGTTTCAGAGCCATTTCTACCAAAATGATGCAACAAGGGAAGGAAATATAATAACATGATCATTATTGCTCAGAACAATGACTGTAATATTACAATCATTATAATATATAAAGAGAATTTAAAAAAAAGAGAAAATTAAAAATTAATAAATGTAAAACAAGTTTTTTTATATAGTTCATTCCTTTTGGAAATTTGGTGTCCAAGTGAAGAATCCAAAATGCCTCTCTGAGGGCTAGCGATTTTTGCCAATTTCCTCCACGAATAAGTTGTTTGACTTTTTCCAGTCCTAAAAAAAAACAAAATCTGATAAGTTCACTTTATGTATGAGGGAGAAGTTTCACTGCTCCTGAATATGTGCTGCTGTTGATTTTGATTTTTGCGATATTTTCGGCAATCTTTTCTTTTTTTAATTTCCTGGTTGTGCAACCAATACATAAGGTTACATGCATGGTACTCAATGCAATAGACAATATGGTCTGAGTCGCAGTTGATGAATGAATTAATAGTCTGCACTGTGCCTTGTGGAAGACTAAATGTTTTTTTTCTTCTTGGTTGCGGCAAATTCACATGTGCTGCAACGATCACCAGCACATTTATAGAAACTTTTGCTGGATAACCACGTTGGAGAAGATTGTGAGGATCTGAGCATACAGGGAGAAAAAAATTTTCCAAGTGACATTCCTTTTCCTTTTCTAGCTACACATCTACAGCCATTGTTGAGAACTTGGCGTGCTGTATTGTCCTGGTCGGGTTTATTATTGGCAAATATTTTAAGATCTTTTTTTTTATGTCAGTGAACTGTCTGCTATAAGGAGTATAGACCATATTTGTAGTAGTGGAGTCATGAGAATCAATGTTGTTGTTATTTCTGTGTAATTGACGATTTCTCGTTTTATGTTTTGGTGTCCTTAAATGCTTTGTTGATATTGAATCTCTTCTATCCCCTGTCCATAAGCCTTTTTTGTATGATGATTCCTTCGGATTGGAAGGTTTCGTCATTTGAACAAAAACGTCTTGCTCATGTAAATTCTTTATACGGGATAGCCTGCATTGTATATTGTGGACCATTTTAGTATCTCCCCTCCAAACGAACAACAAATCGTCCGCAAAGTGGCCATACCACATTATATGGGGAAAAAAATAGGTTATTTTCAGTGAATCTATAATCCTCTCACCATGCCATAACTAAAGTTGGTGAAAATTTTGGTCCCATAGGGGCACCTAGTGTTTGTAAATAAAATTTGATTGAAGGTGAGAAAATTGGGATGTAAGAAATCAATCAAGGGATAGCATAATGAAACATTTCAGAATATTTGAATATGCACTGTAATTGTCTACGGGATTTGGGTCACTAATGGTTGAAGATCTTGATCTACCCACTCACTTACGTGTTTTTATTCAGGGAACCAGTGACTGAAATAATTGGGTGAAGTGGTGGCGGAAAAATGTTCTTGTAGGTTTTCGGAAGTCTGTGAAAAATGAGCATTATGGGGTGATCAGGCAGAAGCCATCTGTGTAATTTTGAGTTGATCACACCCAAATCTATGCTCTCGTTCAGACATGAAGGCAAAATGTTTTTAGATTTTAGACGGAGAAGTAGGATTAGTGGTTAATTTTTTTTTATGTATTGTTAAAACTGATTTGCAGTACAAGACTGTATCCATGCCTTATCTGATTGCTGTATGATAAGGTCAGAATTATTTATATTTTTATATATTTTGCTTTCCCTCAGCTGGTTAGAAAAATTACAGGAGAAAAAATGCTTTTAAATTGAGAAGAAGGATTAGTGGCTAATTCTTTGTATGTATTGTTGTTTAAGATGGCCAAAGCTGACTTGCAATACAAGGTTGTATCCGTGATGACAGTGCAGCATGCCTTATCTAATTGCCGAATGATGAGGTCAGAATTATTTATATTATTATATATTGGCTTTTCCTCAGCTGGCTAGGAAAATTACAGGAGACTCGAGGCTGCTTTTTAAAAAAAAAATGATTTATTTAATACGCGCTTGACAAAGCTGCTTAGTACAGCGGTCAACAGACTTGCCTGGTCTCTCTCACCATGGAGTGACCAGTCAAGGATGATGAGTTAGATTCACCACCCGGAGCCTGGGAAAATCAAGAACTGTACTGCTTTTTGCCAGGTGCTGGTACATGTCACACTGATGACAAACGGATGTCATCAGTGTGCAGCAAGCAATTTGTCTGTGGTGCATTAAAAAAACAAACAAAAAAAGTGTCATGTCTGTGGGTTTAAATGGACAATAGGGTAATGGACGGTGAATTGCCCCAAAACTTTACTGTAAATAGTTGGCATCTCTTAAGGTGCATCCTATTGGTTCTACTGACATTGCCAGCATGGGCAGGGCCTTGTTTGTCCCTAAGAACGAAGAAAAACTGTTTGGCGCGGCCGAAGACCAGTTCTGGATGTTACACCTTGCAGCCCACCTAAGCCCTATGTTGGGGGTTTAGAACGGGTCCCCCATATCATTACTGTTATTGGTGCACAAGGACACCCTGATACTAAAATGACTGTGCCTTTGTAAATATTTTTTGCAACGTTCAAGAAAAACAGCCTCCCATAAAGGAAAGTATAGTTTATGCATCTGTTGAAATGCATTTCCCCAAATAGTTGCATTATTGTCGTTTTTGTTTTCCCAGTCTGGGAGTACTGGATTTAACGGGGGGAGTGTAACACCCCAGGTAACCGGTTGTTACAGTGGCATTGTTTTCCTCACGGGGAGAGTGATTTCACGCTTGGAAGCGAGGAAGAATCTCTGACAGGTATTCAGCACATACAACACTGTTCTGTCTCCAGGCCAGAAGGGGGAGCTCTACATCCGACTTCAGGGGAGCTGTCCTCTCTGGTCGGGAGGAGGAGTCAGTTGCTAGGCAGTTGGAGTTAGACAGTTGGTGAGAGTAGAGCGAGGAGAGAGAAGGAAAGCTGGGGCCGTGGAAACGAGTGATTCTACGGCTCCTGGGAAGGAAAAAGAAAGCAGAGCAGTCTGTAGGAGACTGAGAGGGAGAAGCACAGAAGAGTGAAGAGCTGGATAGAGAAGCTGCTACAGGGCTTCCTCCACGCTGTATGCAGATACCGTATAAACAATTAGGAAAAAAGGAGTCAAAACGCTGCCAATTAGATCAATAAAATTATTTCAAGCATTTATTAAGTAGCAACATGATATATACAATTAAATAAACTAGTAAAAAATCTACAGTACATTTAGGGTTTTTCATGTGAAGGGTATAGGTAACAAAAACACGTACCACACCAAAATGTTATACGACTTAAGGTCCAAGGTTCAGAGCGCAAGAAAAGTATACCAAAAGTGAAAAAACACTTGTTTAGTCCCTCTGGGAACCTATGTAAAATAGCTGTCTCAAAAGGTGTCTAAGACTGGACCTTACACATGTCAGTCGTGGAGTGGACGTGAGGATTGCCAGCCCCTACGCGCGTTTCGCGTAGGCTTCTTCGGGGGGCCGTGAGGTAACAAAAACATGTACCACACCAAAATGTTATACGACTTAAGGTCCAAGGTTCAGAGCGCAAGAAAAGTATACCAAAAGTGAAAAAACACTTGTTTAGTCCCTCTGGGAACCTATGTAAAATAGCTGTCTCAAAAGGTGTCTAAGACTGGACCTTACCCATGTCAGTCATGGAGTGGACGTGAGGATTGCCAGCCCCAACGCGTGTTTCGCGTAGGCTTCTTCGGGGGGCCGATTGTATGCAGATACCGGTAGCCGGAAGACCGAGGTTGTGCAGCACTTAAGGTATCACAGCAGAAACCGGCGGACGGCTGGACTTCAAGTCACCCGTCCACCATTGACACCTGAGGACACAGTAGCAAACAGAGCCCGGGTCGTGATAGAGATCCTGTAAAAAAAAGGGGGACAGAGAACGTGAGGACCTTGTGTGAGGACTAAGGCAGCAAGGGACTACAACACCACAGCGCTAGAAGGCAGGCTTCCAAACCCACCTGGTTAGAGGGATTCCCAATTCGCTTCCAAGCTGGTCGGACCACACCAGCATCTGTAATCTGGTACTCTGGACTGTTGCTGCCTAGAACCAAGTAAACAGGTAGAGAGCTTGCAAACCTGTGTTCTCCGTTTCTTACTACACCATCTATCACCATCTTAATCTATTTCAGCGGGAGCCCTGGGGACCCAGCTTCACCTGGGGAAGCCATACCATCCCTGCTGCCATAACATCAGCACAGTGGACCCCTTTAAGCAGCGTTGGTCACCCCTGACCAAATACCACAGGTGGCGTCACAAACTTTTATTATTCAACTAGCCCCTTTAAAGACCATCCCTTTAACATGGGCGCCCAGGGCCATGCATAGGGTCGCCGTCGTTACACATCCCTTTAAGTGCCAGTCCCGGTACCGAGTACCCCACGGCCCTGGCAGGCGTTTCAAATCATAAGAGCAAAACTGAAGACATTTATTGTCAAATTGTTTTCTCTTTTTAAATCATAGCGACAACCGAAGACCTATATATTAGGGTTGTATTAGAAAGGAGGTGATTGCATAAGCAACACTCGTACAAACTATGAACATTTTTTAAAGGGGTACCTTCATTTTTTTCTACATAATAGGTCAATGAACAATGGAGAAATCCGATGAAAGAAGAAAGCATAAGGGGAGTACTCGTATCACTCACTTGTATCACATTTGTCACAGAACTGTCGCAATTTTTTTTTCATACTTAAATACATGTGATTTTTGCAAAAAAAAAATCATAATTTTTAAAAATGTTTAGTTAAAAAAAAGTCTTAGATAAAAAACAAAAATTTTTTCCCAGAGGTGACAACCCCTTTTATAAGGCAATATGGCATTACAGTGCGCTCCTAACTAAAGAGGGTCTTGTACTACCTTAAGGTACATTATTGGTGGTATGCATTGTGCATAACATAACTGTTACTTGGCAAAACATGTCAAAGTTAACTCATAACAGCCAACAAAGGATATGGCAACCATGTTCAGTCTAAGTAAATAAGGCAGCACACTGCAGCGCTAAAACATGTAAATTTGAAAACACGAAATTTGAACTGCATTACTGCACTAGAAATATGAAAAATGAGAGCTTTTAGCGCATAAAAATGGCCAAATTTATGTGTACCTGGTAGCCCCTTTACGGCATCTCTCTTATACCAGGTCCTACGCTTGCCTTACCTCGCTGAGAACAAACGTCTCCATCTGAATGGGTACATGTGAAACCTCTTCCTAGACTAAAATTCTCTCTCTCTATGGAGGGGTATTGGACCTGCTGTAATTAAAACACCTGAAGCTAGGAGGCGGAGTGCACCCATTCAGATGGAGACGTTTATTCTCAGCGAGGTAAGGCAAGCGTAGGACCTGGTATAAGAGAGATGCCGTAAAGGGGCTACCAGGTACACATAAAATTGGCCATTTTTATGCGGTAAAAGCTCTCATTTTTCATATTTCTAGTGCAGTAATGCAGTTCAAATTTCGTGTTTTCAAGTTTACATGTTTTAGCGCTGCAGTGTGCTGCCTTATTTACTTAACTATATACGAGTTGGCGACTCTAGGTTCAGCACCTGTTAACACTTAGTCTATGTTTGGATGTGCCGGTCAGGTTTTTGAAATGTATTCTTTAGCCTCCTGATCGTGCACTCCGCCTCCTAGCTTCAGGTGTTTTAATTACAGCAGGTCCAATACCCCTCCATAGAGAGAGAGAATTTTAGTCTAGGAAGAGGTTTCACATGTACCCATTCAGATGGAGACGTTTATGCTCAGCGAGGTAAGGCAAGCGTAGGACCTGGTATAAGAGAGATGCCGTAAAGGGGCTACCAGGTACACATAAAATTGGCCATTTTTATGCGCTAAAAGCTCTCATTTTTCATATTTCTAGTGCAGTTAATGCAGTTCAAATTTCGTGTTTTCAAGTTTACATGTTTTAGCGCTGCAGTGTGCTGCCTTATTTACTTAACTATATACGAGTTGGTGACTCTAGGTTCAGCACCTGTTCACACTTAGTCTATGTTTGGATGTGCCGGTCAGGTTTTTGAAACATGTTCAGTCTAAAACATCAAAATTTGTTTCAATTGGCGCAAATTCCTAATTTTTTGTAAGAAGGTTTTAACCCATTTTCAACCCTCTTACAAATCTATAGGAAATACGTAGAGCTGTACAAAAAAAAAGATTGACCATACAAAACTTCAAATTAATATGGTCTCTACATAAAAAATCGCTTCAGCAATGACATACAACAAATTACTTTGACCTGTGTAGGGAATGGGAAATTCTAGCGGAATGCAGTAGTAGAATCATGTATTGAACGAAATATGTAGGCATATTTTGGGAAGACGAGGGACAGTTAAAAAGAATGACATCTAAATAGATTGAAAAGTAGTGTTATAGACCTCATGAACTGAAAAAAAGAGGACCCTATGCCCAACATGAGCATGTGGCTCCCCAGAGGACAAAGCCAATTAGGCGAAACATAGTAACGACTAATCGT
Source organism: Ranitomeya imitator (assembly GCF_032444005.1). Lineage (NCBI taxonomy): Eukaryota > Metazoa > Chordata > Amphibia > Anura > Dendrobatidae > Ranitomeya > Ranitomeya imitator. Next base: position 199,478,492 of record NC_091283.1, read on the forward strand.
AATGGTCACATTGAAGATTACAAGGCTATGCGTTGTGTGTATGTTTATAAATGAAATGTCTGTAAAGCTGCAGTTTTTGTGGCTGCTTTTCATCTATCGGAGTATTTCCAAGCAAAGAATGGAAACGTATTCTGAGAAGTCTCTGAACAATTAAAAAGAATGACGTCCAACAAATTTGAAAGGTGACGAAATAGACCTCATGGACTGAAAAAAAACTGAGGAAACCACCCTCAACGTTAGTAGAATAGAAGTAGAATATAGAATCCCTGTTTTCTCTGCTGCAGATTTAGCAGAGCTCAGAATGCTGAGCTGTATATAACCCCGCCCACACCACCCCTGATTGGCAGATTTCTGTGTACACTGTATATTGCCAGAAAGCTGCTAATCAGTAGTGGGACTAGGAGGCACGTGATACCTAGTCCTCTAGTGATAATCACCTGCTGATGGAAAATTGATTTTATTGAAACTCCAAAACACAGCCCAGTGAGTGACCCATTGCTGGAATCAGGCTCTCGGCCCCTTCATCATGCTGTGCTCAGATTACATAGAAAAACCTGCTAACAGATTCCATTTAACTCAAAGTAACTATTGCTATAAGGGCATTTGGAAGAAATTGTATGTAAATGTAAGTCTATAAAAGAAAATGTATAATGATAAGAAAATAAACTTATTACTTTATTCTTTTTCTTACAGGGGCTGTATATTTTCTTGATTTATGCCATTTATAACAGTGAGGTAAGGTAATCCCTCAAAATCAAAATGTTTATTGATAAGGTTTTTTTTTTTTTTAAAAAAAAAAGATTTTATAAATGGGCATCAGTTTTGCTTTTTTCTAGCAAGTGGAGAGAGTAACAACCAGATGAAAGGTTAAAGGTGAAACTTTCCAGCTGTAAATAAAGTTTTAGTAGCGCATTACAACACCCTTGCTCACTTAGCTCATTGCAGTACATATGTATTGCAATGCATGAGACCAGCAATCAGAGAAGTAAATGTTGAAGTCCCATAAATGGATAAAGTGAAAAAAAAAACTGTTGGAATTTTTTCAAAAATCGCCAAAAAATAAATTAATAAAAATCACTAAATATATAAAAATAAAACCATATTATGCCAATTAATTCAAGTTGATGTAATAACAAAAATACACTAAAGAACACGTATTTGGTATTGTTGCATCCAGAACGACCCAACCTATAACATTTTCACATTAGTTAACCCTTTCAGTGAACATTTTCAAAAAATGTGAAAAAAGTATTATTTTTTTCATCATACTGCCCAAAACAATATGGAATAAAATGCGATCAGTCAAGTGTAAATTAAAATAGTATAGCTTAAAATATCCCACAAAAATGAAAGCCCTTACATGATGGCAGTAAGATGGAAAAAATATAGTTTGCAAAATATGGCTTTCCAAAAGCTATTTTTTTTTGCATAAAAATAGTTTTGTGGTGTGTCATGGTAGCCAAACATGAAAGTTACCATATATAAATCTGGTATCGTTGTAATCGCACTGACCTGAAGAATACAGTCATCTAATCACTTATACCACATGAGGAACAGGAATTCTTCACCTGCTGTTGATCTGTTTATTCTGCCTCCCAAAGATTGCAGTAAGGCTTGGCTCACATTTATCCTGCGCTTTACGCTGAGCGCTTACACTGAGGTTTCCATGTAAATCTCTAAAATATGGTATTCAGATAGAATACCCGGCAGTAAATTCCCAATAATGAGACAGATGGAGATACTGTGGACGCCACCTGACCTGTGATCCAGCTGTGTCAGTCTTAAGCGTGCATAAAAGCACTGTCCACCTCAATTTTGTGCACCTCTGAAAAGATGAACACCGCTGAACAGAGGCCAGACAATGTCCATAGTAACATCACATATGAATCGCGTCATTTGGAGATTTAGATCTAAACCCCAAATTACGTGCTCAGTGTAGAGCACAAAATAAATTCAAATGTCCCCTCCCTTCTGAGCCCAACAGTGTGCTTAAATCACGTTTGACATCTCTGTAGTGAAGAAAGCTCACTTAATTTGCGAGATGCATGTCTTCAGAAGCACGAGCTGAGTACTACAACATACAGGGCACTGCAATGTTTGGGCACCAAGATGGCAGATTTGCAATTTTTATTCCGCAGCATCCACTGCGGCTAGTTTCTGGAAAACACCCATGAAGTCAAAATAGTCACTACACCTGTAGATAGATTTCCTGAAATGGGATCACTTTAAGGGGAATTCTGTCCTTCTGGCACTTAGGGGCTCTGAATATGGAGTCTACAAACTATTATACAAAAATTTTCTCAGTCATGTAGTGCTCCGTCCCTCCTGAGTCTAAGCAAAACTGAACAACCACATATGGGGTATTGCCATATTCAGTAGAAATTGGGACATATTTTGGTTCCGGTTTTATCCATTTCCCCTTGTGAAAATGTAAAATGTGGGGCTAAAACAAATTTTTTTGGGTAAAAATTAATTATATTTTTTTCACCGCCCAATAGTAAAAAACTCTGACACACATGTGATGTGATGTCAATGATTACTGCACCATTAGATACATTAATTGAGAGGTATAGTTTATAAAATTGGGCAATTTATGGGGAAGTTATCCTGTTTTGGGACCCCAGGGGCTCTGCCAATGTGGCATGGCACCCACAAACTCCTTCTCTCATGAGCTTTGCACTGTGCCTCAAAAGCACCATATTTTTCAGACTATAATATGCATCGGACCATAAGGCGCACCTAAGTTCTGGAGGACAAAATTAGGAAAAAAAAATTGAAACAAAAAAATGTGGTTAATTCTGTACTTCGTATTCCCTATACCCCTATCCTATATGGTCCCCTCTTTCCCATCCTGATACACATGGCCTCCTCATCCCTATCCTGGCAGGAATGATCACCCTCATCCCTATTCTGGTATTCAGGGCTCCCATCTCATCCTAGTATGCATGACCCCATTCCTATCTTGGTATACAGGGCCCAAACCTTAACCTGGTATGATTGGTCCCCATCCAGGTCCTGGTATACATGGCCACATCCTTATCCTGGTATGATTGGCACCCGCCCCTATCCTAGTATGCATGGCCCCATCAGAAAACATAAAAAAATATTACTTACCTTCCTGCTACTCCCTCGCAGCTTCCTGCTCCAGTGCCAGCAGCTGCTTTATGCTTGTAAGCAGCGCATGACACGGATGTCATGTGCTGCTTGCAATCCGAAGGGCAGCTGCCGGAATGCTCAGTGCTCTGCACGCCAGGACTGTGTGCGCACAGAGCAATGCGTATTCATTGCTCTTTAATAGTGAGCACAGCGTCATCTGTAGCCTTCCTGCAGCTGCCGACAGTCACGTGTGCCGCTACTTAAGAGAAATGAATATTCACCTCGCTCCATTCCCATGGGTGTGAAGAGAGGTGAATATTAATTCCTCGGGACAAGATGCTGTGAGGAAGCGCTGGGAAGGTAAGTGTAATGTGTTTTTTTTTTTTTTTTAATCTTTTCTGATGGAGCCATGCATGCCAGGACAGGGATTGGGGCTATTTATACCAGGATGATATTAAAGAGAAATGAATATTCATTGCCCTCCATGCACATGGGCGTAAAATGCAGTGAATATTAATTTCTCTTTAGCAGCGGGCATAGGAGTCAGCCACAGCAGCTCACTCCTGCATATGTGACCTACTGATCCGCTGATACCACTTCCCTACCTCCCCACCACAGCCAGATCCGGTATATCCGAACTATAAGATGCACTCCCCATTTTCCTCCAAATTTTTGGAGGAAATAAGTGCATCTTATAATCCGAAAAATCTGGTAATTTTCAGCCACTTGTGGGGTATTGGTGTACTCAGGAGAAAACGAACAGTACAATTAGTTATGCAATTTCTTCTATTACCCCTTTTGAAAATGAAAAACTTGGTTTACACCTTGCCACGGTGGTATTGCTTTTGCACTTTTTTGATCAAGAACAGTGTTTACAAAGTACCCAAGTTATTTACATGTGCAATTCCTATTTACTTGCAGCACTGCATGTGCTCATTTTGTTTCATTCTTAGGTTTTGTCTGAAAAATGGCCACAGTGTGAACATGCTCTTTATGTGTTGCATGTATGTCAACTTGTTCTCCTGCTTAGTCTTTGGTTTTGTCCTTGACATTAGACAGCTTTTACTGGGTTGGCACAAAATTGTTAAGGCTCACTGTCAGAGAGAGCATGTCATGGGGATACCGCGAGCCAGAAGACTGCAGCGTCTGATTGCTCCTACTCCTGCTTTGAAAAAAAGCACTTCACCTTCTTTTTAAATGGTGTTCATTTCTTTTGGCAGTGCAGGGGTTAATCGGCCCTGTTGGGAGCTCTGGGCATCTGGGCTCTCAGCTGATCATGGTTAACCAATCCTATCCCCGATATAAACTGGGTCCTGACTGACACACATTGTCAGAGCTAGCTTATGATGCACGGCTCGGAGGATAGTTGTTTGGTGGTTAGATGAGAAGGCGTTTCGTGAGTTTGTGACTGTTTCTTGGGTTAGTAATTGTGAGAATTCCCTTTTGCACATGACAGAACGGGAGCAGGATGGCAGCAGCACATGACAGAACGGGCGCAGGATGGCAGCAGCACATGACAGAACGGGCGCAGGATGGCAGCAGCACATGACAGAACGGGCGCAGGATGGCAGCAGCACATGACAGAACGGGCGCAGGATGGGAGCAGCACATGACAGAACAGGGGAGCAGGATGGCAGCAGCACATGAGAGAACGGGCGCAGGATGGCAGCAGCACATGACAGAACGGGCGCAGGATGGCAGCAGCACATGACAGAACGGGCGCAGGATGGGAGCAGCACATGACAGAACAGGGGCGCAGGATGGGAGCAGCAGATAACAGAACGGGGGCGCAGGATGGGAGCAGCACGTGACAGAACGGGGGAGCAGGATGGGAGCAGCACATGACAGAACGGGGCGCAGGATGGGAGCAGCACATGACAGGATGGGGATGCAGGATGGAGCAGCACATGACAGAATGGGGGCGCAGGATGGCAGCAGCACATGACAGAACGGGCGCAGGATGGGAGCAGCACATGACAGAACAGGGGAGCAGGATGGCAGCAGCACATGACAGAACAGGGGAGCAGGATGGCAGCAGCACATGACAGAACAGGGGCGCAGGATGGCAACAGCACATGACAGAACGGGCGCAGGATGGGAGCAGCAGATAACAGAACGGGGGCGCAGGATGGGAGCAGCAGATAACAGAACGGGGGCGCAGGATGGGAGCAGCACATGACAGAACGGGGGAGCAGCACATGACAGAACGTGGGCGCAGGATGGGAGCAGCACATGACAGGATGGGGATGCAGGATGGAGCAGCACATGACAGAATGGGGGCGCAGGATGGCAGCAGCACATGACAGAACGGGCGCAGGATGGGAGCAGCACATGACAGAACAGGGGAGCAGGATGGCAGCAGCACATGACAGAACGGGCGCAGGATGGGAGCAGCACATGACAGAACGGGTGCAGGATGGGAGCAGCACATGACAGAACGGGGGCGCAGGATGGGAGCAGCACATGACAGAACGGGGGCGCAGGATGGGAGCAGCACATGACAGGATGGGGATGCAGGATGGAGCAGCACATGACAGAATGGGGGCGCAGGATGGAGCAGCACATGACAGGATGGGGACGCAGGATGGAGCAGCACATACCAGGATGGAGACCATATACCAATATAAATGCTCGCCACCCGGGCGTAGAACGGGTTCAATAGCTAGTGTATATATATATATATATATATATATATATATATATAATATAAAGCTGAATGTGTGTATATGTGTGTGTATGTCCGGGATTGGCATCTGCACCGTCGCAGCTACGGCCACAAAATTGTGGTGAGGCGAAATTTTAACCCCGCGCGTTCCAATTCACCAAACAATTTTGCCCCTATCTACATAATGGGGAAAAAGTGAAAAAAAAAGTGTTGGAGGCAAATTGACAACTGCCAGATGTAAACAAGGGGGACTTAGAGTGAGAGCGATGGCGCCAAAGAGTATATTCCGTACAGTTGCTAAGGTGGGGCCCCGACATGGGATACTCGCCACACATGGGGATATGAACAGACACACAAAATGCGCCACACACTACCACGTGCTTGAACACATATCACCCTCAGCACACATTTCACCACACATACACCAACCTCGCCACATAAAAGTCGAAACACAAAAGTCGCAGCTCAAAACTCGCCACGCGCAAAACTCGCCACACGTGCAAAACTCACCTCATGGAAAACTCGCCACACGCAAAACTTGCACACGCGGAAAAATTGCCACATGCACAAAAGTTGCAACACATGCAAAAGTTGCCTCACACAAAACTTGCACATACTCAAAACGCACCACATAAAACTCACCAAGCGCAAAACTCGCCATGCGCAAAACTTGCTGCACACAACTTGCTACACTAACCTGTCACATGCAACTCGACACACATGACTTACAGATATATACTATATACAGGAGGAGATGACACCCGTATATACTATATACAGGAGGAGATGACACACAGGTATATACTATATACAGGGGAGATTACACACAGGTATATACTATATACAGGAGGAGATGACATACAGGTATATACTATATACAGGAAGACATGACACACAGGTATATACTATATACAGGAGGAGATGACAACCTGGTATATACTATATACAGGGGAGATGACATACATGTACATACTATATACAGGGGCGATGACACGCAGGTATATACTATATACAGTGGAGATGACACAGGTATATACTATATACAGGAGGAGATGACATACAGGTATATACTATATACAGGAGGAGATGACACACAGGTATATACTATATATACAGGAGCAGATGATACACAGGTACATACTATATACAGGAGGAGATGACACACGTATATACAGGAGGAGATGACATACAGGTATATACTATATAAAAGCGGAGATGACACATAGGTATCCAACGCAACAAAGAAGAACAGCAAATGCACTCACCGACTACAGTTAAAGATGTTTATTCAAACACAAAACAGGACATCTTCACGGCACGGGGGAGAGGGGAGTAGCCAAGGGGAGTGCGGCAGACGAGACGACTGCCGTTTCATGCTACACAAGAGCGCTTCTACGGGTCCTACGATGGACCCGTAGAAGCGCTCTTGTGTAGCGCGAAACGGCCGTCGTCTTGTCTGCCGCACTCCCCTTGGCTACTCCCCTCTCCCCCGTGCCGTGAAGATGTCCTGTTTTGTGTTTGAATAAACGCCTTTAACTGCAGTCGGTGAGTGCATTTGCTATTCTTCTTTGTTGCGTTGGATTCATATGGACTTTTTTCATGCAAATAGCACCTCCCTCTCTTTCTTGGACTGCTAGATTTGACCAATGTACTAATTTGTATTTTCTCCGTGTGTGGGGGGTTGTGCTGCTCCTTCTCCTCTTTGTTGTTTGACACATAGGTATATAGAGGAGGAGATGACATACAGCAGGTATATTCTATATACAGGGGAGATGACATACAGGTATATACTATACAGGAGATGACATACAGGTATATACTATTTACAGGGGAGATGACATACAGGTATATGCTATATACAAGAGAAGACATACAGGTGAATACTATATATAACGGAGATGACAAACATATATACTGAGGTGAAAATGAGGGGTGTGAGTGCAAAATGAGAGGAGTGAGGGAAAATACTGGAGTGATCGGAAAATGACAGATGTGAGGTCAAAATGACAGGTGTAAGGGAGAAAATGAGAGGCATGATGGGAAAATAAGAAACGTAAGGTGCTGTAAATAACCACAGATATTTACTATGCCCAGGCAACGCCGGGCTCTTCAGCTAGTATATATATATATATATATATATATATATATATATATATATATATATATATATATATTATATATAGTGTGTGTATATATGTATATATATGTGTATGTAAGTCACTGTCAAGGAGCTACTATCTGCTACCACCAATTGCTTATACAGGTCAGCTGGACACCCATTACAGGTAGCATATGGCTACAGGGGTGCTTTTTACAGAGCAAGTGGACAGAAATATTACATTTTATATATTTAACCTGGAAAGGCAGGCAGTCTTGATAAAAAAAAATATATATATAGATATATGTTGGAAAATGCGTACAAAGCTACAGTGGGGCAAAAAAGTATTTAGTCAGTCAGCAATAGTGCAAGTTCCACCACTTAAAAAGATGAGAGGCGTCTGTAATTTACATCATAGGTAGACCTCAACTATGGGAGACAAACTGAGAAAAAAAAATCCAGAAATTCACAGTCTGTTTTTTTATCATTTTATTTGCATATTATGGTGGAAAATAAGTATTTGGTCAGAAACAAAATTTCATCTCAATACTTTGTAATATATCCTTTGTTGGCAATGACAGAGGTCAAAAGTTTTCTGTAAGTCTTCACAAGGTTGCCACACACTGTTGTTGGTATGTTGGCCCATTCCTCCATGCAGATCTCCTCTAGAGCAGTGATGTTTTTGGCTTTTCGCTTGGCAACACGGACTTTCAACTCCCTCCAAAGGTTTTCTATAGGGTTGAGATCTGGAGACTGGCTAGGCCACTCCAGGACCTTGAAATGCTTCTTACGAAGCCACTCCTTCGTTGCCCTGGCAGTGTGCTTTGGATCATTGTCATGTTGAAAGACCCAGCCACGTTTCATCTTCAATGCCCTTGCTGATGGAAGGAGGTTTGCACTCAAAATCTCACAATACATGGCCCCATTCATTCTTTCATGTACCCGGATCAGTCGTCCTGGCCCCTTTGCAGAGAAACGGCCCCAAAGCATGATGTTTCCACCACCATGCTTTACAGTAGGTATGGTGTTTGATGGATGCAACTCAGTATTCTTTTTCCTCCAAACACGACAAGTTGTGTTTCTACCAAACAGTTCCAGTTTGGTTTCATCAGACCATAGGACATTCTCCCAAAACTCCTCTGGATCATCCAAATGCTCTCTAGCAAACTTCAGACGGGCCCGGACATGTACTGGCTTTAGCAGTGGGACACGTCTGGCACTGCAGGATCTGAGTCCATGGTGGCGTAGTGTGTTACTTATGGTAGGCCTTGTTACATTGGTCCCAGCTCTCTGCAGTTCATTCACTAGGTCCTCCCGCGTGGTTCTGGGATTTTTGCTCACCGTTCTTGTGATCATTCTGACCCCACGGGGTGGGATTTTGCGTGGAGCCCCAGATCGAGGGAGATTATCAGTGGCCTTGTATGTCTTCCATTTTCTAATTATTGCTCCCACTGTTGATTTCTTCACTCCAAGCTGGTTGGCTATTGCAGATTCAGTCTTCCCAGCCTGGTGCAGGGCTACAATTTTGTTTCTGGTGTCCTTTGACAGCTCTTTTGTCTTCACCATAGTGGAGTTTGGAGTCAGACTGTTTGAGGGTGTGCACAGGTGTCTTTTTATACTGATAACAAGTTTAAACAGGTGCCATTACTACAGGTAATGAGTGGAGGAAAGAGGAGACTCTTAAAGAAGAAGAATCTTGATTGTTTGTAGCTGACCAAATACTTATTTTCCACCATAATATGCAAATAAATTGTTAAAAAAACAGACAATGTGATTTTCTGGATTTTTTTTTCTCAGTTTGTCTCCCATAGTTGAGGTCTACCTATGATGTAAATTACAGACGCCTCTCATCTTTTTAAGTGGTGGAACTTGCACTATTGCTGACTGACTAAATACTTTTTTGCGCCACTGTATATGGTATATACAATCGCACAACATAAAATGGATAGCTAAATAAAAAGTACTATACCTATGCCAACTTTCGGTATACTTTCACCCCAGCAGGTCCTAGGAAAGAAATGTTGTAATATTTCTTATAATTATATTTCTTATAATTTTTCTACATTTCAATAGAGATGAAGCATTATATTCATAGCATCATTCATTTGCCCAGTATTAAGATGGAGGCGTTTGGCCTGCCTTACAGTGATGTATGTGAATATTATGTTTTGTCTCTTTGTTACGACTCTAAAAAACATATATCTCATAAATATCGGATCGATGAAAACCCCAATATTCATCACTGACCACTGACCTCAGCGTGTCTGGACAAGTCGTTTGAACAGAGGAAGCCCCTGTACTTCTCCACCTCTGAGTTTATGAATCATCGGCTTGTTGGCTGGTTCTTATCGGATACCATGGGGATAATTACCTCTTCATGGCAGTAGGTCCTACTTCAATGAAAATTGAAGGGTCAGTTCTTTCTCACCCAACCGGTTTTAATTAATCCCATATGTTCAATGATATGTCCCCTCTACGGAGATGTCTTTATGGATTTATACAATTTTCTCTATGAAACTGCCTCCTTTTAGAAGTGGCTTGGGAGACTGATTTACAGGTCATCTCCTAAGCCCATTTCATGGCACAACCTTCCTGGATCCCACAATACCATCTCCTTCATGGACTCAAGCAGCGCTCCTCTGTGAGGTCAATCAGCTGCCTCAAGACTGGTCTCTACGGGTAGTGCAGTCAAAAACTCATGGCTAGAGTTGTCCAGAAGCGTTGTTACAGCCCTAACCTCACAGGAATCCCCTCTAGGACCTGCTCAGAATCAGTAACTGCTTCTGTTATCACTCTGGAAGATGATCCCAAAAGACAGTGCATTATATGGGTTTTGGGCACTCTGACTAGGGGTGACAACAGCTATGTAGGCGGTCTCCCAGGGAATAATACCTTGCCATCACCGTGACAGGCTGTGGATAACACTTTCCCATCAGCCTTGACAGGCTGTGGGACACATTTTTCCCTTACCCTGATATGCTGTGGGACGCACTTTCCCACCATCATTACAGGCTGAGACTAAAACTTTCCCCACCTCCCCTAATACCTCAGGAACAGTGCTAATCATGGGGCAACTACCATTGGCCATGTCATAGCCCGTCATGACACTGATCAGCTGCACACAACCACCTTCTTTATGATCCCCATGCCTGTCCCCATCTTCCCCTAATACCTCAAGAGCAGTGCTAATCATGGAGCAGGTACCACCGGCCATGTCAGTCTATCATGACATCGGGACCACCTACTTCATGACTTCAAGATCCCCATGTCTGTTCCCATCGTCCTTAGCACTGATGCTTGCTCCTTTCAGGGGATCCTCAGCAGCATCAGCCCACAGCGTGACATGGCTGAGTTCTCCTGTACAATAAAAAACATCATCATCATGCAGGACACTGACATCCAAGATAACAACATTTGAATCACATGAAGTGCCAGATCTGGAAGTGTTGTGAGGAACATATTGAGCGACCAACTGTCCCACATTGGTCCCAAATAAAACATTTGTGTGGAGGTTCTCGTACACCTCCACTTCCCTTAACTCCCTCCGAGAACCCCAGTCTAGGAAAACCCGGGCCATCAGTAAAAGTGGGCGAACACTCCCAATCTCGAGGACAGTCAGGGTCTTCACAGGGATAAGTTCTTCAGGGAAAACAAATTCAGGGCAGATGAGGGTGAGTTTTGCACTGGTGTCCTTGAGCCCCACATTGACTATATCGCCCACAATAACTGGTTTCAAATTTTCATGGGTCCTCCCTACAGCACTACCCACAAAAAGGACTACTGCATTAGGCCCCGGGCCTCGGATGGGGGTTCCTCTTCTGCTTCTCTTCTTGTTCTTGATAAATTTTGCAGCATAGTGCACACCTGAGCTTTTCTCCTGGCATTTCTTCACTACCGCAAATTGTCCAGTTCCAAGCTCGATTTCATAATAGTCCCTAGACCCACTGCTCGAAGTTAATTCTGAGCCAATCCACCAAATCACCATATATAGGAAAAACCCAATGTGGCTAAACAAAGAAGTAAGACAGGCAATTAACAGTAAAAAGAAAGCATTTGCACTACTAAAGCAGGATGGCACCATTGAAGCTCTAAAAAACTATAGGGAGAAAAATACTTTATCTAAAAAACTAATTAAAGCTGCCAAAAAGGAAACAGAGAAGCACATTGCTAAGGAGAGTAAAACTAATCCCAAACTGTTCTTCAACTATATCAATAGTAAAAGAATAAAAACTGAAAATGTAGGCCCCTTAAAAAATAGTGAGGAAAGAATGGTTGTAGATGACGAGGAAAAAGCTAACATATTAAACACCTTCTTCTCCACAGTATTCACGGTGGAAACTGAAATGCTAGGTGAAATCCCAAGAAACAATGAAAACCCTATATTAAGGGTCACCAATCTAACCCAAGAAGAGGTGTGAAACCGGCTAAATAAGATTAAAATAGATAAATCTCCGGGTCCGGATGGCATACACCCACGAGTACTAAGAGAACTAAGTAATGTAATAGATAAACCATTATTTCTTATTTTTAGGGACTCTATAGCGACAGGGTCTGTTCCGCAGGATTGGCGCATAGCAAATGTGGTGCCAATATTCAAAAAGGGCTCTAAAAGTGAACCTGGAAATTATAGGCCAGTAAGTCTAACCTCTATTGTTGGTAAAATATTTGAAGGGTTTCTGAGGGATGTTATTCTGGATTATCTCAATGAGAATAACTGTTTAACTCCATATCAGCATGGGTTTATCAGAAATCGCTCCTGTCAAACCAATCTAATCAGTTTTTATGAAGAGGTAAGCTATAGGCTGGACCACGGTGAGTCATTGGACGTGGTAGATCTCGATTTTTCCAAAGCGTTTGATACCGTGCCGCACAAGAGGTTGGTACACAAAATGAGAATGCTTGGTCTGGGGGAAAATGTGTGTAAATGGGTTAGTAACTGGCTTAGTGATAGAAAGCAGAGGGTGGTTATAAATGGTATAGTCTCTAACTGGGTCGCTGTAACCAGTGGGGTACCGCAGGGGTCAGTATTGGGACCTGTTCTCTTCAACATATTCATTAATGATCTGGTAGAAGGTTTACACAGTAAAATATCGATATTTGCAGATGATACAAAACTATGTAAAGCAGTTAATACAAGAGAAGATAGTATTCTGCTACAGATGGATCTGGATAAGTTGGAAACTTGGGCTGAAAGGTGGCAGATGAGGTTTAACAATGATAAATGTAAGGTTATACACATGGGAAGAAGGAATCAACATCACCATTACACACTGAATGGGAAACCACTGGGTAAATCTGACAGGGAGAAGGACTTGGGGATCCTAGTTAATGATAAACTTACCTGGAGCAGCCAGTGCCAGGCAGCAGCTGCCAAGGCAAACAGGATCATGGGGTGCATTAAAAGAGGTCAGGATACACATGATGAGAGCATTATACTGCCTCTGTACAAATCCCTAGTTAGACCGCACATGGAGTACTGTGTCCAGTTTTGGGCACCGGTGCTCAGGAAGGATATAATGGAACTAGAGAGAGTACAAAGGAGGGCAACAAAATTAATAAAGGGGATGGGGGAACTACAATACCCAGATAGATTAGCGAAATTAGGATTATTTAGTCTAGAAAAAAGACGACTGAGGGGCGATCTAATAACCATGTATAAGTATATAAGGGGACAATACAAATATCTCGCTGAGGATCTGTTTATACCAAGGAAGGTGACGGGCACAAGGGGGCATTCTTTGCGTCTGGAGGAGAGAAGGCTTTTCCACCAACATAGAAGAGGATTCTTTACTGTTAGGGCAGTGAGAAAATGGAATTGCTTGCCTGAGGAGGTGGTGATGGCGAACTCAGTCGAGGGGTTCAAGAGAGGCCTGGATGTCTTCCTGGAGCAGAACAATATTGTATCATACAATTATTAGGTTCTGTAGAAGGACGTAGATCTGGGGATTTATTATGATGGAATATAGGCTGAACTGGATGGACAAATGTCTTTTTTCAGCCTTACTAACTATGTTACTATGTTACTATGTTACCATAGCTTTCATGAGGTCCACGTTAGAGGGTAAAAAAAATTTTGGGATACACTTCAGGAGTCAACTGATTTTTCCTTATCAAGGCCTGTTTGATGGCCTTACAGTTTCCATCCTGTTCTTGAGGGAGAACGCTGAACACCTCCAGAGTTTTGCCTCGTAGCCCTGCGATTATTGAACCCACTGATCATCAAGCAACTAGTACTGTCTGCAGGCTTTTTCAAAAACCCTCAAAAATGGTTTGCGTCCTTGTCCATCACAGGGAAATGCTCACGATGGGCTTTAAAGGTGTTGACATTACTGGACTCACTGTTCAGTGGGGCAGATTGCTCCTTTTGGAGTCTTATTAATTCCAATCAGTGCTCTCTCTCAGCTTCCTCCTGTACCTCTCCTCTGGCCTGGGTCCGCTGCTCTGCAAACTCATGCTCTCCCTGCATTTTTGTAGCACAAGCTGCATCCACATTTGAGGACCACATCTTCTCAGTTGCTGCAGAATGAGTGTCAAGCAAGTTTCCATTCCACTGTCGGGGCTATGGTTACTGCTGGCCCTGTCTGAGTCGTACAGTTATGGAACTTGATCCACAACTGGGTATCCCGATGCTCCATTGGTGCAGTGATCTGGTGCCACATCATGTTGACACCTGGCATCATTCTAACCAAGGCACAGATGAACATTTATTTGGTTTTGTCTGACCCATTGAGACCTCGCTCTTCACACAATCTTATCAGCACAGCTTTATCATGCTTTTTATAAGCAGCTGATATCTTAGCAGTCACTTGCCAGATAAGATATAAAAGAACAAAATAGGGGGAAGGGATGCAACTGTACCTTTACACTAAACGACTTACCAACGGTCACGACCAGCGATACGACCTGGCCGTGATCGTTGGTAAGTCGTTGTGTGGTCGCTGGGGAGCTGTCACACAGCCAGCTCTCCAGCGACCAACGATCCGGGGAATGACTTCGGCATTGTTGAAAACTGTCTTCAATGATGCCGAAGTCCCCCTGCAGCACCTGGGTAACCAGGGTAAACATCGGGTTACTAAGTGCAGGGCCGCGCTTAGTAACCCGATATTTACCCTGGTTACCATTGTAAAAGTAAAAAAAGAAAAAAAAAACACTACATACTCACATTCTGATGTCGGTCACGTCCCCGGCCGGCGTCCACAGGGTTAAAACTGCTTTCGGCAGGAGCGCTGCTAATGCACGCGCTGCTGCCGAGAGTTTCCCTGCACTGACTGTGTCCGCTCCGGCCGTAAAGCAGAGCACAGCATCAATAGTAAAAAGTTGGTCACGCTTGTTAAACACTATGCTCGACAAGTGTGACCAACCTGTCAATCAGTTTTCCAAGCGATGCTACAGATCACTTGGAAAACGCAAGCATTCTGCAAGCTAATTATGCTTGCAAAACGCTAGTGTTTAGCGGGAAAACGCATGCCAATTCCGCATGCGATATACCCACAGGAGGAGTTGCAGAATTGCCGCGGAAATTTCCGTGGCAATTCTGCAACGTGTGCACTTAGCCTAAATGGATAAGAAAAGAAAAAGTACTAAACCTATGTCATGGTCATAGAAATGTGTAGATCTAGGAGTGGGAAACAGAGCACACAATGGGGTGATACCCTATGGAGGCAGGGTAGGAGAGTGCTGGTTATGCTCACCTAGTGGTGGTGTTGTGACAGGCACAACTCCTATGTGGGAATGAACAAAAAATAGCTGCTGCTACCCTGTGGCTGGTGGATAAATCGTCCAGGAGATATTGGATACAGCTGAATAAACACATAGGTGGGCTGTGCTGCTGGAGTGAATTAATTCTTTTGAAAAGATGAGAGAAAAAGGCTTTTTTTAATTCGATTCCCCCATGACCACACCACGAGAGAGGGGATTCACCCTTCAAGGACAAGAAACCTACAGACTTAAAAGGGCGGCACTTCTTCCATGCATCAGTTGGTTTCCTGTCCTTGATGGGTGAACCTCTACTTGACATAACTGTTGGAGTCATTCCCAGGCCTGGCCAGTCAGTTCAGGCAGTGGCGGTCCCCTGCCTCGGCCTGTGCGGGGTCCCTGGAAGTGCCACAATGGGTCCAGGGGGAATTCACGGTAGTGTGCAGAGCAAGTCAGCGCTATCCGGGTAGGATTGCCAGCTCAGTCATTCTCAGTCACAGAAAATGGTGCAGGTAAGCATATCCTGGAGCTCTTCTAGCATGTCTCTGTGCTGTGGCTGAGCGGCGTGGCATGCCATGGTGATAAGCATTCTGGTGTCACGTCCTGGTGGGCACGGTGACTGGGGTGGAACTGGATGACACGGTTTGGACTGATGCCTCAATGACATGGCCAGGGGCAGCCATAGGGTGCGCACCTTGAGGATGCGTCCTGGAATGCGCCCTGATGGCGTCTGGGAGTGTGCCCATGTGACACAGCGGGGGAGCGCATGTGGACTCTGTGTCTACTGGGGGCATGTCCGGGGGGTTCCTTGCGTCATGGTGCAGGAGGGCTCTTGTAATCTGGCGGCAGTTGCTGGGGGGCGTGGCCCAAAGCGCAGGCACGGCAGCCACAGGCATGGCCGGTGGGATCCAGGGGTGTGCACCAGAGAGTTGGCAGACCACATGGAAGAACCTGCTGAGCCGGAAATCTGGAGGTGGGGGAGTGACCGCATCAGTGAGAAGCATGACCCTGCAGGGAGATCCAGTCAGAGGAGCTCCAGCAGACAAGATGAATTCATCAACCTCCAGGGATGGTCCTTCGGCTGAGATATGTCCCCCGCATAATCCGGTACCATTCGATTTCTCCACACTGGTAAGTGATCTTCATGAAAGTTCACTAGGTGATGTAGTCTTTCCCTCATCTCTCCTAATTTCTGCCTGGGAAAGAAGTGTTTGTCAAAGTCAAAGCATAAGGAGTGTGTGCTTTGCATGTCCCTATTACAGGACTCTTATCAAAAGAGACAATGCCAACCATTCATTCTGCAGACAGTAGCAGAGGAAACGCCTGTTTTCGCTACCAGTTTAAGGGTATGTGCACACATAAGAATTTCTTGCAGAAAATTCCGGAAGAAAACTGGACATTTTCTGCAAGAAAACCGCATGCGTTTTTTTGCGCATTTATGCTCCATTTTTTCTGCAATAATCCCAATGCATTATATAGCAGGAAAAACGCGAAAAAAACACAAAATCAATGAATATGCTGCGCTTTTTACCGCGATGTGTTTTTTTCATGGAAAAAACGCATCATGTGCACAAAAATTGCAGAATGCATTCTAAATGATAGGATGCATATGTATGCGTTTTTATAGCAAAAAAAGTGAAAAAAACGCAGCTTGTGCACACAGCCTAAGGCCTCTTTCACACGTCAGTGTCTCCGGTACGTGTACTGACAGTTTTCTCACGTACCGGAGACACTGACACACATAGACCCATTCAAATAAATGGGTCTATGCACATGTCTCCGTGTGTTCACGGACCGTGTGTCCAGGTGCAAAACATGGAGATATGTCTGCTTTTCTCCGGCAACATGTACCGCAATACGTCCCACACACGTGCACACGGAGAACAGTGTGCACTCTCCTCCGTGTGCACGTACTGCCCACAGGAGAGACAGCGCTACAGTAAGCGCTGTCCCCCCTGCGTGTGGTGCTGAAGCTGGCATTCATTCCTTCTCCCCAGCAGCGTTCGCTGGAGAGAAGGAATGATAAATCAAGGTTTTGTTTTTTTTTTCCTTAAAAATAAAGTTTGTGAGTCACCTCCCACCTCCCATCCCCTGTGCGCCCCCCCGCTTGCCGAGAAATACTCACCCAGCTCCTGCGATGTATGCTCTCAGCGCCGGCAGCAGGTCCTGTGTAAGCGGTCACATGGTACCGCTCATTAGAGATGAAACATAGCATGGATGGCATCATCCACCTCGCCCGATATTAATCTGGAGGCATTTGTCTAGCCTTAACAGTCATGTGAGTGAAAGCATTATTTGCTTCTTTTTACTACAACACCAAAAATATATCTCCCATAAATACTGTATAAAAGCAATACTCAATATTCATCACTGACCACTGGCTCCAGAGTGTCTGGACAAGTCCTTTGAACAGAGGAAGCTTAATTCTTTTTACAGAGGAAGCCCCTGTACTTCTCTGCCTCTGAATATATGAATCCTAGGCTTTTTGTCTGGTTCTCATCAGATCCCCTGATGTAATTACCGGCTTTAGGCAGGAGGCCCTACTTCAATGGAGGTTGAAGTGTCAGCTCTTTGTCTTCCACAGCTATAATTAATCTCATATGTTCAATATGAGGGTAATATTTACCCTGTCTGGAGATGTCTTTATGGATTTTACAATATTCTTTATGACTCTTGTTCATTTTAACAGTTAAGCTAGCCTTCTTCTCAGTCACAGTCAATGCAGTGTGTTGACACAGGAAATGCTCCTTTGTGAAGCACTAAACAAAAGTGGACCATCTTAGTACCGGCGTAGTTATCTGAAGCTTGGATGCCTTGAATAATTGGAGCAAATTAAGTTGCATAACGTAGATCCAGATTGAATCATTTAATTATGTCATATTGAAATTGCTCATACTTCATTCTACTCTGTGTGATCTGGCATCAGGGCAGATGCTACTGGAGATGTCGCTTTCCACAGCATGCATTGTCTTGATGGCAGCATCGAAAGTTGATGTCTTTGACCTTGTCTTTATCTCTGGTTGGTAAGAGGCTATATACTGAATTACTCTTTTATTTACAGTCATAGAGCTTGTGAGCCATATACGTCTTATATGCATGACTTTGTCAATCACTTAGGTCCTATCATGTGTGGAAAAACAACTTATAACAAGTTAGATCAGCTTACCCGTCTTCTCCAATGACTTGATTGTACTGGTACATGGAAAACAAGGCTCACTTCCAGGCAACTCTGACATTTTCCAGAACCGGTATAACCTTTTAATCTTAGTTTATCAAAGATACTTTATATGTAGCTGCTTACAGCTCGAAAAGCATAAGTGGAAGAGTCAATGCCAGGCACAGCCCATAAATAAGAGGTATCCTGCTTCAATTCTAATCTTGAACAACTTTAATTAATTTATGACCATATAATTTAGACTTCATATGAGCACAGAGAGTGTCGTATGGTGCAAGCTCAGAAAGTGCTCCTTCTTCGTCCTTCCCAATGCATCATGATCACAGCGACTATGTCTACCATTGTTGTATACCTAATAGGGGACACTGTAGGAGAGTACAAATTCTGCCAATTTTGGCAGAAGACGAATTAAAAATAAAATTCATAGGTCTCTTTCAAATTGGCAAGAACCAGCCTCTTAAGGACATGAGTTTTCTTACAGCTCACTTTTATAGACTGTCTTTCCTGACAGGCATAATTCAGCTCACTTCACCATTATTGTAAAAACTTTTCACTGTATTCACTATAGATTTATCTAATGGCTTGTCTGGTTTAGGATACGGACAAGTCATGACTTTTTTTTGTTTTTTTTAATATAGACCCTTCACCTTCAGACCACAGGCTGAACAAATCTGAATTTGAGATTTTCAAATTGACACTGTTCATAAAGTGATTTTTTGAAGTATGATCCCTTTCAGATCCCAACTTGAATTTTGGTACAGATATGGTTAGGACCATAGGAGGCACATAGGGTTATATTTAATTTTTTTTTTTTTTTTGTAAATCATAGTTTTTTGTTGTTTTTTTTTAAATGCTTCTCAAAATTTTACGTTTGAGTCTGCATGGGTAAAATATTAACAAAGATATTCTTGTGACCTATCGGGTGAAAGCCTGTACTTATAGGAGTTGAATGGCGTATTTCCATTTTTTTAATCTCGATTCTGGCCTGAGTTATGAGGAGAAATGTAAAGGCAGGCAACACAGAAATTCACATTTTGTCAAAACTTTGAAAATTAATTAAAAAAATAAATATAGAATTGTTTTTCCTCGCAATTTGCCTTCTCTTACACACTATTACCAGAGAACAAAATCTCAAAAGAATTAAAAATAAAAAGGAAAAATTCATTGGTTCACTTGACATGGAATGGCCCTGACATAAATAATCTAAAACTGTAAGTACAATTTAAAAACTACCAAAAATGTAAAATTGAAGAAGGCCTTACCTAGCATATAAGTACCTGGTACTGATGGCCATCAATTTGTCTAACTCCATCTAAAGCTCTCAGACAGCAGAAAGATTGAACAGCCTTTCCACATGGACGATCTCCGTAAGCACACCAGCCTCATGTGGTCTAAGACATCTATTTGCTAATGAGTAATGTAGGCTTATCAAGCTTCTATTGGTATTAGTCAATGAAAATCAGATAAAACATGGATGAGACTCGCCTGGCATCCAGATCTTGTCCAACTTTTTTTTTTTTTGCAGCCCCATAAAGTATAATGTGTCATTATGCAAAAGAAATAATAATGACACGTGTACAACAAACACACTGAAACTTTTTGTATTGCTAATATACAGCTGAAAATATTCCTTTGGAAGGCAGCTGTAAAATAATCAAATCTCCGTGTAACACTAGATTAAGAAAAAAAAAAAAAAAAAAGTTTTATTAAATGTTAAGTTATATAAAATGCCAATTTGTGTAAAAGGTTTTCATGTAAACATGTTTATTTCCATCTAGGTAAGAAATGCCATTCAGAGAATGAAGGAGAAGAAAAAAGCCTTATCATTCACCGTGAGTCAGTGAATAATTGGACTTAAGATTTTCTTATATTATGTGAAACTGACAACGTTATACCTGAGACCTTGCAACTCGGAGTCTGCTGCACTGAACAACTTTCTTGCTGAATAAGCCAGCGCCCAGTCATCCTGTACTTCTCACTGATTGAGCACTGGGTAACTCTTATGGCTGTGGAGTCAGGCAATCAAGGGGCTGCTCCACAAGATTTTGAATCCCCATGGCTTGCCCAAGGCTTGCGGGACAAACCTCTGTATCTTATAATTCCTGTGCTGCTTCTTGGTTCCTCCACCTCCTCTATGGCCTCCACCTGTGCCCTCATCCTCTCTCTTAATGAGACACGGGTTCCAACCCTGCAGAGAGAATCCCCCCACCTTCGCTTGTAGACAATCTTAAGAGTGGTTTTCTCCAAGACACTAGTGAGGCACACAGTGTGTATTGCAGTTATAGACTTCCAACCCCTGTAACGTCAAGGCGTCATCGCAAAAACATTAACAACAGCAGTGTTATAGTGGCATAAGCTATTTCTGTGAGTCATTTAATTCATATTTTAGACAAGCTTGTGCACAAGCAGAACAGAGTACACGTCTGACATGTTGGGAACGACTGGAGAGGATGGTGCTGGAGTATCTTGAGCTCAATATCAATGCCATCGGGGGGAATTTGTACCCTTTTGCATTTGAGTCTTCAGAAATGGAAGAGTGGGCTCACCTGTCACGCCTTGTAGGTTTTGTGATGCCCGACAGCCAGCGTTCTCTCGGAACATGTCTTCAGCATTGCTGGTAGTTTCCTGACGGATAAACGCCTTCGGCTGTCCCCTGAAAATCTAGACCACCTAACTTTAATCAAAATTAACAAGTCGTCAACCTCCAATGACTTTTGCACCCAGTCACAGACTGGGCAGACTAGACGATGGTGTAGTTTTTAGTGTCATGCATTGATCTTGCATTATTGCAGTCTGTGCCCTCTTTGTGGTGTCTTCTGTGTCTGCTGTTGCTACGCCTGGTGATGTGGCAAAAAAATTTTTGAAATGTGGAGACTCAAAGTTGGGTCTCCATCTGGTTGGTTGCCTTTAGTGGAAGTTGTGTCAAAGGCCTATTCTAATATTTCTGCTCTGTGGAATTTGATGCCACTTTGAGTTTTCAGGGCTCCTAGCAAAGAACGCTTACACCTCTCCCTTAACCATCAGGTCTTCATTGAAACTTCAATTCAAAGTAGTAAATGCTGACCCAGACCCTGATACCTCATGCATGGCCCATGACTGAGTTCTGCTGTGCCATTTAGCAAATTTCTACTGTGGGTCAATTGATGCCACTTTTCATGCTGCGTTACCCTAATTTTAACTGTTTGGGAAGCTGCTTGGCACCCCATAAAGTGTTGTGTATACATTGGACTTGGCCTCTCATTGAATTTATTGGGGTTTGGGTACGTTTGTCAACCTGTTCAGCGAATTTCAGGAAGTTTGGCGAATCAAACCGAACCTTGAAAGGTTGGCTCATCTCTACTCTTAATACTTACTAGAACTGTATTTGGCTTTTTTGCTGCTGCATCACACTGTTGAATCATGTGCTGTCTGTGATCTATTAGTATACCAAAGTCTTTTTCACACGTGTTGATGTTTAATTCTATTCCTCCCATCTTTAGTCTTATCTTTTCTATATTTATTAAATTTGCTTATATACTTTACTTGTATTATTAAAATTATTGTACATTTTACTTGGCCTGAATAAGTTCTTTTCCTTATTTGAGTTATTCATAATTGATTTTTGGCTTTTTTACATGGATTGTGGCTTTGAGTTTTGTAATTTTGTAATTAAGAAACATATGAACAATTTAAAAAAATTGTGTATCCTTTAAGTTTTTTAAAATAATTAAAGGCAGAGTAGTTAAAATGTTGTCTTTGTAGAATGATGTATCATAGTTTTTATTTTTAATTTCAGAACTGTTCTCAGCCAACAAATTATATATCCAGCCCAAGAAATACCACTACGGACATTGGTAAACCATATATCAGCAACTTATCACATGTACCTTCAAAAATCAGCAGTAATAAGGGTAAGTGTACAGAGCTGTGGATGAGCCACGTAGCAAATGGTTATAAACCATAATTAACCTCTTCATGACATGCCCCCTCCCTTTGTTGTTGTCTCCGCGCTTAAACAGCTGACATGTGCCGCTAACAGCCGCAGGTGGAATCACGATACACCCGCAGCTGTTAACCTGTTAAATGCCGCTGTCACTTTGACAGCGGCATTTAATGTTATTGTGCCGGAAGCACATCACTTATCCTGCCCATCGGTACCCATGTCACATGAACGAGGGTTGCTGATGGGTTGGTATGACAACCTAGGGTCTGCAGGAGACCCCTGTGGTTGTCATTGCCGTATTGCTATGAGCGCCACCCAGCGGTCAGCTCTCATTGCAAGTGAGCATTTCTGCTATATACAGGAGATATGATTCATAGCCTGTGTGTAGTAGAGGTGATCTGGCTATTGCAGCTTTTAGTCTCCCATGGAGACTATTTAAGTGAAAAGTAAAAAAAATGTTTTTAAAAATATAAAAACATTTTTTTAACCCCTTTACCCCCCAAGGGTGGTTTGCACGTTAATGACCAGGCCAATTTTTACAATTCTGACCACTGTCCCTTTATGAGGTTATAACTCTGGAACGCTTCAACGGATCCCAGTGATTCTGACAATTTTTTCTCGTGTCATATTGTATTTCATGATAGTGGTAAAGTTTCTTTGATATTACCTGTGTTTATTTGTGAAAAAAACAGAGATTTGGCGAAAATTTTGAAAATTTCACAATTTTCCAACTTTGAATTTTTATGCAATTAAATCACAGAGATATGTCACACAAAATACTTAATATGTAACATTTCCCACATGTCTACTTTACATCAGCACAATTTTGGAACCAAAAATTTTTTTCGTTAGGGAGTTATAAGGGTTAAAAGTTGACCAGCAATTTCTCATTTTTACAACACCGTTTTTTTTAGGGACCACATCTCATTTGAAGTCATTTTGAGGGGTCTATATGATGGAAAATAACTAAGTGTGACACCATTCTAAAAACTGCACCCCTCAAGGTGCTCAAAACCACATTCAAGAAGTTTATTAACCCTTCAGGTGTTTCACAGGAATTTTTGGAATATTTAAATAAAAATGAACATTTAACTTATTTTCACACAAAATTTAATTAAGCGGTAATTTGTTTTATTTTGCCAAGGGTAACAGGAGAAAATGGACCCCAAAAGTTGTTGTACAATTTTTCCTGAGTATGCCGATACCCCATATGTGGGGGTAAACCACTGTTTTGGCACATAGGAGAGCTCGGAAGGGAAGAAGCGCCGTTTGACTTTTTTCAATGCAAAATTGACTGGAATTGAGATGGGACGCCATGTTGCGTTTAGAGAGCCACTGATGTGCCTAAACATTGAAACCCCCTATAAGTGACACCAATTTGGAAAGTAGACCCCCTAAGGAACTCATCTAGATGTGTTGTGAGAACTTTGAACCCCCAAGTGTTTCACTACCGTTTATAACGCAGAGACGTGAAAATAAAAATTCTTTTTTTCCCCACAAAAATTATTCTTTAGCCCCCAGTTTTGTATTTTCCCAAGTGTAACAAAAGAAATTGGACCCAAAAGTTGTTGTCCAATTTGTCCTGAGTACGCTGATACCCCATATGTGGGGGGAAACCACTGTTTGGGCGCATGAGAGGGCTCTGAAGGGAAGGAGCGCCATTTGGAATGCAGACTTAGATGGACTGGTCTGCAAGCGTCACATTGCGTTTGCAGAGCCCCTAATGCACCTAAACAGTAGAAACCCCCACAAATGACCCCATATTGGAAACTAGACCCCCCAAGGAACTTATCTAGATGTGTTGTGAGAACTTTGAACCCTCAAGTGTTTCACTACAGTTTATAATGCAGAGCCATGAAAATAAAAAAACTTTTTTTCCCCACAAAAATAATTTTTTAGCCCTCAGTTTTGTATTTTCCCAAGGGTAACGAGAAATTGGACCCCAAAAGTTGTTGTCCAATGTGTCCTGAGTGTGCTGATACCCCATATGTTGGGGTAAATCCCTGTTTGGGTGCACGGGAGAGCTTGGAAGGGAAGAAGCACTGTTTTACTTTTTCAATGCAGAATTGGCTGGAATTGAGATCGGACGCCACGTCGCGTTTGGAGAGCCTCTGATGTGCCTAAACAGTGGAAACCCCCCAATTACAACTGAAACCCTAATCCAAACACACCCCTAACCCTAATCCCAATGCCCAATGATAACCCTAACCACACCCCTAACCCTGACACACCACTAGCCCTAATCCCAACCCTATTCCCAACCATAAATGTAATCCAAACCCTAACTTTAGCCCCAACCCTAACCTTAACTTTAGCCCCAACTCTAACTGTAGCCTTGACCCTAGCCCTAACCCTAGCCCTAACCCTAGCCCTAGCCCTAACCCTAGCCCTAACCCTAGCCCTAGCCCTAACCCTAACCCTAACCTTATCCCTAGCCCTAATGGGAAAATGGAAATAAAGTTTTTTAATTTTTCCCTAACTAAGGGGGTGATGAAGGGGGGGTTTGATTTACTTTTATAGCAGGTTTTTTAGCGGATTTTTATGATTTGCAGCTGTCACACACTAAAAGACGCTTTTTATTGCAAAAAAAAATATTTTTTGCATTACCACATTTTGAGAGCTATAATTTTTCCATATTTTGGCCCACAAAGTCATGTGAGGTCTTGTTTTTTGCGGGATGAGTTGATGTTTTTATTGGTAACATTTTCGGGCACGTGACATTTTTTGATCGCTTTTTATTCCGATTTTTGTGAGGCAGAATGACCAAAAACCAGCTATTTATGAATTTCTTTTGGGGAAGGCGTTTATACCGTTCCGCTCTTGGTAAAATGGATAAAGCAGTTTTATTCTTCGGGTCAGTACGATTACAGCGATACATCATTTATATCATTTTTTTTATGTTTTGGCGCTTTTATATGATAAAAACTATTTTATAGAAAAATAACTTCACTGAAGGGGTTAACTACTGGGACCCATTTATAGGTTGGGTCGTTACAGACGCGGCGATACTATTGTTTTTTTTTTTTTATTTAGATAAAGAAATGTATTTATAGGAACAATATATATATATTTTTTTTTTTTTTTTTTTAAATTTTTTTTACACATGTGAATATTTTTTTTCACACCATAACATTGCCCCAGGGGGGGCATCATGTTATAGTGTAAGATCGCTGATCTGACACTTTGCTGTGCACTGTGTCAGATCAGCGATCTGACATGCAGAGTAGGGAGGCTTCCCGGCGCCAGGAGGAGGTAATAGACCCTCGGAGCAACGCGATCACATCGCGTTGCTCCGAGGGTCACAGGGAAGCACGCAGGCAGCCCCCTCCCTGCGCGATGCTTCCCTATACCGCCGGAACACTGCGATCATGTTTGATCGCAGTGTGTCGGGGGTTAATGTGCTGGGGGCGGTCCGTGACCTCTCCTGGCACAAAGTGCCAGATGTCAGCTGCGATAGTCAGCTGACACCCGGCCGCAATTGGCCGCGCTCCCCCCGTGAGCGCGGCCAATCGCATATGACGTACTATCCTGTCTGTGGGCATATGGGCCCACCCCACCTCGATGGGATAGTACGTCTAATGTCAGAAAGGGGTTAAAAATTAAAGTTCAAATCACCCCCCCATTCGCCCCATTCAAAATAAATCAATGAAAAAAAAATGCACATATTTGGTATCGCCGAGTTCAGAATCGTCCGATCTATCAATATGTAAAAAGAATTAATCTGTAAATGGAGCAGTGAAAAAAAAAAAAAGTAAAAACACCAGAATTACGTTTTTTGGTCGCCCCAACATTGCATTAAAATGCAATAACAGGCAATCAAAAGATTGTATCCACACCAAAATGGTATCATTAAAAATATCAGCTCAGTACACAAAAAATAAGCCCTCACCCAACTCGAGATCACGAAAAATAGAGGCGCTACAGGTCTAGGAAAATTACGCAATTTTATTTTATTTTTTTAACAAACTTTGGATTTTTTTCCCCATTTAAATAAAAAAAAACAACCTATACATGTTTGATATCTACGAGCTCATATTGATCTGGAGAATCATAATGGCAGCTCAGTTTTAGCATTTGGTGAACATGGTTAAAAAAAAATTTAAAAAAACTGTTGTGGAATTGCATTTTTTTGCAATTTCGACGCACTTTGATTTTTTTTCTCCCCTTTTTCGAGTACACGATATGGTAAATCAATGCTGTTGTTTAAAAGTACAACTCGTCCTGCAAAAAACAAGCTCTCACATGGCCATATTGATGGAAAAATAAAAAAAAGTTTATGGCTCTGGGAAGAAGGGGAGCGAAAAACAGAAACACAAAAACAAAAAAGGGCTGCTGCGTGAAGGGGTTAAGTCGTAATTATAAATGTGCAATATAATTGAGGACAAAGATAAGTGACAGAATGTTCTAAAAGTGTAAAATATTACTCATGTTGGCAAAACTTACCAAGGATACTGTAATTGTGACTAAAGAAAGTTTTGTATATTTGTTTTTCAGGACACGTGGTATCCAAACAGCCTGTTAACATTTATTCTATCTTGTCAACAGATAACACAGTGAGTTACGATCAATAGACTAATGTTCTTTAATTTGTTGCAATGTGTGCACAAAATACATGGGGTAACTCAATACAAGACTATGGTATGCAGGATTGCAGGACTTAAAGGGACTGTCCTGCCTTAGGCTACAAATCTGCAGTCACTCTGTGCAGACTTGTGAATTCTCACAGTGAGCAATGTGTCCACTGTAAGGATTCTCCAGTGCCGACTCCAGGAGCTGTGGCCGCATGACCACAAGTATGTGATGTGCATATAGAGTGACTGCAGACTTGAGGTCTAAGGCTGAACTACACTTTTAAAGAGTAACTGTTGTGTTTTCCCCCCATAAATCAATAGACCACATGAAAACAGAAAACTTTGTAATGTATCTTATCAGAGACTCTGCTCACCACCAACACTTTATGAAAGCCCCGGACCTGCTGCCTCGCACTGCCGGGACACCTTCCCCTCCCAGCACATGGGCCCGCAGCATTGCCGCACTCCTGCCACCCTGCTCTACCATAGCCATCCCCCAAGTTACATTCAGATTATAAGACGCACCCCCCACTTTTCTCCCAAATTTTTTTTAGAAAAAAAATAGCCAAAAAATACAGTAGGTGATTCCGGCAGCTAAATAGGAAAGGGTTCTTTAAAGTTAGAGCAGTCAGACTGTGGAATGCCATATACAAGAAAAGGTTGCACTCTATCGTGCCAAAGCATTGTCTAATATGAAATACATGAAATATGAATAGCAAAATGGCTTTTTGAACATTAGGAAAAATATTTGAGAGACGCTTTGCACAGAATTTGGCCAAATAGTGTGAGCCCAGCAACCATAGTCAAGGTGGTCTCATTAAAAACTGATGGGTCCCTGACCTCCCTGTCCAAATGTGAACACTTACAGAAGTGTTTGGAATGCCAAACACAAGAGGTAATAATGGCCGACAGTATAAAAGCTTTTATAAAAGGGCAGAATACTTTTCTCTAAACAAATAGCATTGTGGGGTATAGAAAATCTAGAGATAATGAATGTACAACTGGTGGAGTAAGGTGGAACTAGATGGGCCTGTGTCCTCTTTTCAACCTATATAACTATGTGGCAAAAATAATTAATAAAAATATACATATGTGAAAGTTTTAGGCAGGTGTGTAAAATATGCTACAAAATCTTTTTTTTTTCTTTTTTAATTACCGTATATACTCGAGTATAACCCGACCCGAATATAAGCCGACCCCCCTAATTTTGCCACAAAAAACTGGGAAAACTTATTGACTCGAGTATAAGCCTAGGATAGGAAATGCAGCAGCTACCGGTGAATTTCAAAAATAAAAATAGATGCTCCTTACCGTTCATTATTTCCCCATAAGATGCTCCATATAAAGCTGTGCCATATAGAATGCTCCATACATTTCATTATGGCCCCATAGATGCTCCATATAAAACTGTGCCACATATAATGCTCCATACATTTCATTATTGCCCCATAGATGCTCCATATAAAACTGTGCCACATATAATGCTCCATACATTTCATTATTGCCCCATAGATGCTCCACATAAAACTGTGCCACATATAATGCTCCATACTGTTCATTATTGCCCCATAGATGCTCCATATAAAGCTGTGCCATATAGAATGCTCCATACCGTTGATTATTGCCCCATAGATGCTCCATATAAAGCTGTGCCATATAGAATGCTCTGCACCGTTCATTATGGCCCCATACATGCTCCATATAAAGCTGTGCCATATAGAATGCTCTGCACCATTCATTATGGCCCCATAGATGTGGAGCGCCCCCAGACACAGGGCCACGAGTTCTCGGTACCGGGCCTCTATGGTTCGGTTCTGAGGCTGTCACGGTGGCTAGACCTGGTCCGCGACCCTGCTAAGGGGCGTCCAATAAAGGTGGAGCAGTCTGTCAGGGGTTCGTGACGCCACCTGTGCTGTTCGATCAGGGTGACCAACGCTGCTGTGGGGTCTGTTATGATTAGGTAATTCAGTACCACAATGGACATAGAAGTCAGAGCACATACAGTGACCTGACAATAACCCAAAAACATAGAACGAGCTCTGAGACGTGGGAACTCTGCTGACCGCAATCCCTAATCCTCTCCAACCACACTAGAGGCAGCCGTGGATTGCGCCTAACGCTCCCTATGCAACTCGGCACAGCCTGAGAAACTAGCTAGCCTGAAGATAGAAAATAAGCCTACCTTGCCTCAGAGAAATACCCCAAAGGAAAAGGCAGCCCCCCACATATAATGACTGTGAGTTAAGATGAAAAGACAAACGTAGAGATGAAATAGATTTAGCAAAGTGAGGCCCGACTTACTGAACAGAGCGAGGATAGGAAAGGTAACTTTGCGGTCAACACAAAACCCTACAAACAACCACGCAAAGGGGGCAAAAAGACCCTCCGTACCGAACTAACGGCACGGAGGTACACCCTCTGCGTCCCAGAGCTTCCAGCAAGCAAGAAAAACAAATAAACAAGCTGGACAGAAAAAAACAGCAAACAAAAATAACACAAGAGCAACTTAGCTATGCAGAGCAGCAGGCCACAGGAACGATCCAGGAGGAAAACAAGTCCAATACTAGAACATTGACTGGAGGCCCGGATCAAAGCACTAGGTGGAGTTAAATAGAGCAGCACCTAACGACTTCACCACATCACCTGAGGAAGGAAACTCAGAAGCCGCAGTACCACTTTCCTCCACCAACGGAAGCTCATAGAGAGAATCAGCCGAAGTACCACTTGTGACCACAGGAGGGAGCTCTGCCACAGAATTCACAACAGGGGTCCGCTGGGGTGATGGAATGGCAGCTGGATGGTATACCTTCCCACAGGTGAACTATATCCCCAGGGCTTCCCAGTAAGGTAGATGGTAATGGTGTAGGGTGCAGTCAATAACGAGGACACAGGGTTGCAGTCTCTTTACCTCTTTACTGAAGACTTCAGTATCCACAATCCAGAGCACGTTTAACAGGGCTATCTGAGAGCGGCCGGTCTGATGGGCACATCCAGAGTTTCCTTCGCAGATGGAAATCGTTGCCTACCACTAGCGCCTGTGTGTTGTAGTCCTACCCTGCTGAGCATTCGGAATAGTCCTCACAACTGCTGTTCTCATTCGTTCGTTCTCTACAGCTCTCTCTTTCTTTGGTTCCAGATCTTTCTAGTTCAACGTCCCCCAGGTATGTTATGGCTAGGACGCACCCGTATGACGGGAAGGCCTGGAGGTCTTCCGGGACCCTAGAGACGCCCCTCTCCCACTGTTGCCCCCTATGTCTTCGTAGGTGTTTAGGTGAGACAGCCAACCTATAATTAACTGTCCTGCGGAGTTCGGAGTAAGGCCTAGAGTCAGTTACTCCTGCGGTGTTCCGGCCACCGGCTACGCGCCTCAGTAGGATGTTGCCTCGGTCTCACGGCACGACTCCTACTGGTACTCCTTTGTGCTTGATTTCATTTACACTGTTCCACAATATCCTTCCCTTCGTGTCTCTCTCTTGGATACTGCCGCGGGGTGTGCAGGCGCAGTTCCGTTACGTTCTGTTCTGTTCGCTAGGCACCTGCCAGGTTCCCACGCCTGACAGGGACCCCCCTGTGTCTTCTCCCTGCAACACCCCCTGCCACGGGATGTTGCCTGAATCCAACCCAGTCAGCTTCTGACTAACTTCCTCCCCGACCCCTAGATTTACCAGTGTGAGGAGTGGCCCAATAAATAAAGCCTTTTGCTCCCCCTAGTGGCCGGAGTGTGAAGTGTAACGTGTTCTGGTGATACCTGGTCAGGAGAATTCCTTCAGTGCCATCAGACGTACCATCACTCCCCTTAGTGGCAGAGCGTCATACTGCAACGACCAGATCTCTGGGGCGCTGCAGATGCTCCATATAAAGCTGTGCCATATAGAATGCTCAGCACCGTTCATTATGGCCCCATAGATGCTCCATATAAAGCTGTGCCATATAGAATGCTCAGCACCGTTCATTATGGCCCCATAGATGCTCCATATAAAGCTGTGCCATATAGAATGATCTGCACTATTCATTATGCCCCCATAGATGCTCCATATAAAGCTGTGCCATATAGAATGCTCTGCACCGTTCATTATGGACCCATAGATGCTCCATATAAAGCTGTGCAATATATAATGCTGCTGCTGCTGCAATAAAAAAAATGCCATACTCCCCTCTCTTGCTGCATGCAGCTCCTCAGCGTCCCGTCTCGGCGTCTCTCCGCATTGACTGTTCAGGCAGAGGGCGGCGCGCAGATTAGTACGTCATCGCGCCCTCTGACCTGAACAGTCAGAGCAAGAGGACAGGAAGATGGAGCGGCGCCCGGCGGGTGGAACGTGGACAGGTAAATATGTAATACTCACCTGCTCCCGGCGTCCCTGGCTTCTTATCCCAGACAGATGGTCTCCGGGTGCCGCAGCCTCTTCCTTTGTCAGCGGTCACTGGCACCGCTCATTACTGGAATGAATATGTGGCTCCACTCCTATGGGAGTGGAGTCCATATTCATAACTTTAATGAGCGGTACCACGTGACCGCTGAACAGGGGGGAGCTGATTGACCGTCTGCTCCCTGTTGACTAACTATGGAAAGCTGGCTTTCAATCAGCATAACATCAACTGTCACGCCCCATCGATAGAGCTGCCCAGAAGAGGAAGATCTGCTCTGTTGATGTGGAGCAGCTTAATTGCCGGGTAGAACCGGCAGGTAGTTAGCAACTCCATATTAAAAATATATACATACAGCTCTGGCAAAAATTAAAAGACCACTACATAGTTTTATAAAAAATCAGCTTTTCTACATGTCTGACAGCCATTCCATTCCAGTGTCAGCTGAATTCCAACCAGAGTACACCTCCCTCTACTTAATGTGCTTCTGATTAGGCGATCGCCTGAACCAAATCTTATTTAACAAAGGAAAGTATAAACAACATTGCTGTGGTGTTCACAATCCTCCTGCAATAGGACAAGCTGGATGGCAAAATAAGTGCTAGTAATATCCCAAAAGTAATAGGAATGAAAAATAACTTTTAACCATGTCAAAGGAGTTGAAAAGAAAAGTCTTGAGTGAGGAAAAGAAGGGGTCAACTCTGGCTTTACTAGCAGAGGGACAACATCATGTTGCCTCCATCCTTAAAATTTCTAAGACTGCAGTCCATTAACAAGATCAAGCAGCAGACAATGGGGGCAACAAAGCTACAGACCTGCAGAGCATGAAAACGACTCTCCACTGACCCGGATGTCCGTCATCTTATTCGAATGTCACTCAGCAACTGCAGGATGACATTAAGTGACCTACAAAAGGAATGGCAAATGGCAGCTGGGGTGAAGTGCACGGCAAGAACAGTTCATAACAGGCTCCTAGAGGCAGAACTCAAGTCATGTAAAGCTAGAAAAGTCTTAGTTACTCACCGGTTAACGGTGTTTCTCGGAGTCCATGACAACACTACGGAGAGAGGGGATCCGCCCTTCAGGAACAAGAAACCTACAGATACATAAGGGCGGCAACTCTCCCACGCATCAGTTGGTTTACAGAGCACAAGAGGACCACCAAGGTTAATAGCATACATAATAAACCATGATACAATAATAAACTATTCACTACCCGTGAATTATATAAATAAAGGAAGAGGTGTACACCCAGAACTTAAGAAGACGGGAGGGTATGTACAGGTGCTGTCATGGACTCAGAGAAACACTATTAACCGGTGAGTAACTAAGACTTTATTCGGTCGTCCATGACAGCACTACGGAGAGAATTACAGAGAGTAACTAACTAGGGAGGGACTACAGCTTGCAGCACCCTTACACCAAAAGAGAGGTCAGAAGAGGCACCCAGGTTCAATCTATAGTGGTTATAGAATGTGTTTGGAGAAGACCAAGTAGCAGCCTTACAAATTTGGTCGATCGACACCTCCAATCTTTCCGCCCACGAGGCCGCCATAGCTCTAGTGGAATGCGCTTTTAGACCTTCAGGCGCTGGCTTGCCCTTTGAGATGTATGCCAACGAGATAGCCTCCCTGATCCATCTAGCTAAAGTAGATTTCGATGCTCTATGGCCCTTTCCTACTACCCTGATAGGTCACGAATAGGGCATTATCTATCTTCCAGGGATCAGTTACTGCTAGATATTCCAGGATACATTTTCTAACATCTAAAGTGTGTAGCTTCCTTTCCTTATCGTTAGTAGGATTGGGGAGGAAAGATGGAAGAACTATTTCCTGTGTTCTGTGGAATCTGGACACTACATTAGGAAGATATGCTGGATCAGGGGACAGTATCACTCTATCATCCCTAAGCTGCATGTAAGGGGGAACCCTGGATAATGCTTGGATGTTGCCTATCCTACGCGCCGATGTTAGGGCCACCAGGAAGACTACTTTAAGAGATAAATTTTTAATAGAGGCTGAATAAATTGGCTCAAATGGGGCCTCTGTCATGGCTGAGAGGACTTGGTTCAGGTCCCATGGCATGACCCTATTCTTTACCATTGGCCTTGCCCGTTTTGTCGCCCTGATGAATCTGCTGACCCAGTGATGCTCAGCAATGTTGCAGCCAAAGAGGGCCCCTAAGGCTGATACCTGTACTTTAAGAGTATTTGGGGATAACCCCATATCTAACCCCTTCTGTAAGAATTCCAAAATCTGGTCTATCGGTATTGACTGACCAACTATTACCCCCGAGTTCTGAAGAAATCTCTTCCAGATCCTGACATAAATTTTTGTGATCACTATTTTTCTGCTCTTCAGCAGAGTGTTAATGAGGCCCGGAGAGAACCCCCTATCTTTTTACAGCGCCCGCTCAAAATCCACGCTGTCAGATGAAGGCCAACCGCCCAAGGATGGTAGACTGGGCCCTGGGATAGGAGATCCGGGATGTCTGGCAAGACCCATGGGTCGGATATTGACATAGCCCTTAGGCATGGAAACCACGTCCTTCTGGGCCAGAAGGGGGCAATTACTATCACTGTGGCCTTGTCCTTCCTGATTTTCCTCACCACCAGAGGAAGTAGAGACAGGGGAGTGTTGTGGATTCTGTTTTTGGGCTCCCTCTGGTGGTTACAGATGGTACTGGGTGACTTGTGTTTTCTGCGGTCTCTGGTGTCCACCTGTTCTATCAGGATATGGGAGTTTCCTATTTAACCTGGCTTTCTTGTCATTTCCTCGCCGGCTATCAATGTAATCAGTGTGTCTTGTTACCTCTGCTTCCCGCTTCTGTAATCTTCAGGACAAGCTAAGTTTTTGTTTTTCCTGTTCCACGTTTTGCTTAATTTTTGTCTTAGACCAGCTTGCAGATATGTGATTCCTTTTTGCTGGTTGCTCTAGTGGGCTGATATTACTCCTCATGTTCCATGAGTTGGCACATGAGTTCAAGTAATTTCAGGATGGTTTTTGTAGGGTTTTTTGCTGACCGCGCAGTTCACTTTTGTATCCTCTGCTATCTAGCTTTAGCGGGCCTCATTTTGCTGAATCTGTTTTCATAACTACGTATGTGCTTTCCTCTCATTTCACCGTCATTACATGTGGGGGGCTGCTATTTCTGTGGGGTGTTTCTCTGGAGGCAAGAGAGGTCTGTGTTTCTTCTAATAGGGGAAGTTAGTCCTTCGGCTGGCGCGAGACGTCTAGGAATCATCATAGGCACGTTCCCCGGCTACAGCTAGTTGTGTGGTTAGGTTCAGGATCGCGGTCAGCTCAGTTTCCATCACCCTAGAGCTTGTTTTGTTTTTTGTGCTTGTCCTTTTGTGATCCCCTGCCATTGGGATCATGACAGTATAGCCGGCCCAAAAGTGGTAATCGTATTGGCTGAAGTAGGAGGAAAAGTAGTCTGAGGAAGTTTTTTTTTTTTTTTTTTTTTCTCCCCTCAGAGTTTGCTGCCTAGCCTTAATTGCAGCCTTGCTGCGTCTTACCTCCTCTTAATCCTTGAATGGCTCTGACCTCAGCTGTTTATCATGGACGTCCAGAGTTTGGCTTCCAGCCTGAATAATCTTGCTGCTAAGGTTCAAAATATACAAGATTTTGTTGTACATGCTCCTATGTCTGAACCTAGAATTCCTATCCCAGAGTTTTTTTCTGGAGATAGATCTAGTTTTCTGAATTTTAGGAACAATTGCAAGTTGTTTCTTTCTTTGAAATCTCGCTCCTCTGGAGACCCTGCTCAGCAAGTCAAAATTCTTATATCTTTCCTGCGGGTTGACCCTCAGAATTGGGCATTTGCATTGGCACCAGGGGATCCTGCGTTGCTCAATGTGGATGCGTTTTTTCTGGCATTGGGTTTGCTCTATGAGGAACCTAACCTAGAGATTCAGGCTGAAAAAGCTTTATTGCCTCTCTCTCAGGGGCAAGATGAAGCAGAAATATATTGTCAGAAATTTCGGAAATGGTCGGTGCTTACTCAGTGGAATGAGTGCGCCCTGGCTGCAAGATTCAGAGATGGCCTTTCTGAGGCCATTAAAGATGTTATGGTGGGATTCCCTGCGCCTACAGGTCTGAATGAGTCTATGACTATGGCTATTCAGATTGATCGGCGTTTACGGGAGCGCAAACCTGTGCACCATTTGGCGGTGTCTTCTGAACAGGCACCTGAGACAATGCAATGTGATAGAATTCAGTCCAGAAGTGAACGGCAAAACTATAGGCGGAAAAATGGGTTGTGTTTTTATTGTGGTGATTCAGCTCATGTTATATCAGCATGCTCTAAACGCACAAAAAAGGTTGATAAGTCTGTTGCCATTAGTACTTTACAGTCTAAGTTCATTCTGTCTGTGACTCTGATTTGTTCATTATCAACCATTTCCGTCGATGCCTATGTGGATTCAGGCGCTGCCCTGAGTCTTATGGATTGGTCATTTGCCAACCGCTGTGGGTTTAGTCTGGAGCCTCTGGAAGTCCCTATTCCTTTGAAAGGAATTAACTCTACACCTTTGGCTATGAACAAACCTCAGTACTGGACACAAGTGACCATGCGTATGACTCCCGTTCATCAGGAGGTGATTCGCTTCCTGGTACTGTATAATTTACATGATGTCTTAGTGCTTGGTCTGCCATGGTTACAAACTCATAACCCAGTCTTGGACTGGAAAACGATGTCTGTGTTAAGCTGGGGATGTCAGGGGGTTCATGATGATGCACCTCCGATTTCTATCGCTTCATCTACTCCTTCTGAGGTTCCTGTATTTTTGTCTGATTATCGGGATGTTTTTGAGGAGCCTAAGCTCAATTCGCTTCCTCCTCACAGGGATTGCGATTGTGCTATAGATTTGATTCCTGGCAGTAAATTTCCTAAAGGACGTTTGTTCAATCTGTCAGTGCCAGAGCATACTGCTATGCGGGATTATGTTAAGGAGTCCTTGGAAAAGGGACATATCCGTCCATCTTCGTCCCCTTTGGGAGCAGGTTTTTTTTTCGTGGCCAAAAAAGATGGTTCCTTGAGGCCTTGTATAGATTACCGTCTTTTGAATAAGATTACAGTCAAATATCAGTATCCTTTGCCATTGTTGACTGATTTGTTCGCTCGCATTAAGGGGGCTAAATGGTTCACTAAGATTGATCTTCGGGGTGCGTATAATCTTGTGCGGATAAAGCAGGGTGATGAGTGGAAAACCGCATTTAATACGCCTGAGGGCCATTTTGAGTATTTGGTGATGCCTTTTGGACTTTCTAATGCTCCTTCTGTCTTCCAGTCCTTTATGCACGATATTTTCCGTGAATATCTGGATAAATTTATGATTGTGTATTTGGATGATGTTTTGGTTTTTTCTGATGACTGGGAGTCCCATGTTCAGCAGGTCAGGAAGGTGTTTCAGGTCCTGCGGGCCAATTCTTTGTTTGTAAAAGGTTCAAAGTGTCTCTTTGGAGTCCAGAAGATTTCTTTTTTGGGGTATATTTTTTCCCCTTCTACTATTGAGATGGATCCCGTCAAGGTTCAGGCTATTTGTGACTGGACGCAGCCTACATCTCTTAAGAGTCTACAGAAGTTCTTGGGCTTTGCTAATTTTTATCGTCGTTTCATAACTAATTTTTCTAGTGTTGTTAAGCCTTTGACGGATTTGACTAAGAAGGGTGCTGATGTTGCTGATTGGTCTCCTGCGGCTGTGGAGGCCTTTCAGGAACTTAAGCACCGGTTTTCTTCTGCTCCTGTGTTGCGTCAGCCAGATGTTTCGCTTCCTTTTCAGGTTGAGGTTGATGCTTCCGAGATTGGAGCGGGGGCGGTTTTGTCGCAGAGAAGCTCCGATTGCTCAGTGATGAAGCCATGTGCGTTCTTTACTAGAAAGTTTTCGCCCACTGAGCGGAATTATGATGTTGGTAATCAGGAGCTTTTGGCCATGAAGTGGGCATTTGAGGAGTGGCGTCATTGGCTTGAGGGTGCTAGACATCGTGTGGTGGTCTTGACTGATCACAAAAATCTGATTTACCTTGAGTCTGCCAAGCGTCTGAATCCTAGACAGGCTCGTTGGTCACTGTTTTTCTCCCGTTTCGATTTTGTGGTTTCATACCTGCCAGGTTCAAAGAATGTGAAGGCGGATGCTCTTTCTAGGAGTTTTGTGCCTGACTCCCCTGGAAATTCTGAGCCCACTGGTATCCTTAGGGATGGGGTGATTTTGTCGGCTGTCTCCCCAGACTTGCGACGTGCTTTGCAGGAGTTTCAGGTGGATAAACCTGATCGTTGTCCGCCTGAAAGACTGTTTGTTCCGGATAATTGGACCAGTAGAGTCATCTCCGAGGTCCATTCTTCTGTGTTGGCAGGTCATCCTGGAATATTTGGTACTAGAGACTTGGTGGCCAGGTCTTTTTGGTGACCTTCCTTGTCGAGGGATGTGCGTTCTTTTGTGCAGTCTTGTGAAGTTTGCGCTCAGGCTAAGCCTTGCTGTTCTCGCGCCAATGGATTGTTGTCACCTTTGCCTATCCCGAAGAGGCCTTGGACGCACATTTCCATGATATTTATTTCGGATCTCCCTGTCTCTCAAAAAATGTCCGTCATCTGGGTTGTGTGTGACCGCTTTTCTAAGATGGTTCATCTGGTACCCTTGCCTAAGTTACCTTCCTCCTCTGAGTTGGTCCCTCTGTTTTTTCAGAACGTGGTTCGTTTGCATGGGATTCCGGAGAACATCGTTTCTGACAGGGGATCCCAGTTTGTGTCTAGATTTTGGCGGACGTTCTGTGCTAAGATGGGCATTGATTTGTCCTTTTCGTCTGCATTCCATCCTCAGACGAATGGCCAGACGGAACGAACTAATCAGACCTTGGAAACTTATTTAAGGTGTTTTGTTTCTGCTGATCAAGATGACTGGGTTACCGTTTTGCCGCTTGCCGAATTTGCCCTTAATAATCGGGCTAGTTCTGCTACCTTGGTTTCTCCTTTCTTTTGTAATTCGGGGTTTCATCCTCGTTTTTCCTCTGGTCAGGTGGAGCCTTCTGATTGTCCTGGAGTGGACATGGTGGTGGATAGGTTGCATCAGATTTGGAGTCATGTGGTGGACAATTTGAAGTTGTCCCAGGAGAGGGCTCAGCAGTTTGCTAATCGCCATCGCCGCGTGGGTCCTCAACTTCGTGTTGGGGACTTGGTGTGGTTGTCTTCTCGTTTTGTTCCTATGAAGGTCTCTTCTCCTAAGTTCAAGCCTCGGTTCATCGGTCCCTATAGGATCTTGGAAATTCTTAACCCTGTGTCGTTTCGTTTGGA
Source organism: Ranitomeya imitator (assembly GCF_032444005.1). NCBI lineage: Eukaryota > Metazoa > Chordata > Amphibia > Anura > Dendrobatidae > Ranitomeya > Ranitomeya imitator. The sequence continues at coordinate 199,517,366 of NC_091283.1, forward strand.
TCTCCCGGCATCGTTTGCTATTCATAATGTGTTCCATCGGTCGTTGTTGCGGAAGTATGAGGTACCTGTTGTTCCTTCGCTTGAACCTCCTGCTCCGGTGCTGGTGGAGGGAGAATTGGAGTATGTTGTGGAGAAGATCTTGGATTCTCGTGTTTCCAGACGGAAACTCCAATATTTGGTCAAGTGGAAGGGTTATGGTCAGGAGGATAATTCTTGGGTGGTTGCCTCTGATGTTCATGCTGCTGATTTGGTCCGTGCATTTCATAGGGCTCATCCTGGTCGCCCTGGTGGTTCTCGTGAGGGTTCGGTGACCCCTCCTCAAGGGGGGGGTACTGTTGTGGATTCTGTTTTTGGGCTCCCTCTGGTGGTTACAGATGGTACTGGGTGACTTGTGTTTTCTGCGGTCTCTGGTGTCCACCTGTTCTATCAGGATATGGGAGTTTCCTATTTAACCTGGCTTTCTTGTCATTTCCTCGCCGGCTATCAATGTAATCAGTGTGTCTTGTTACCTCTGCTTCCCGCTTCTGTAATCTTCAGGACAAGCTAAGTTTTTGTTTTTCCTGTTCCACGTTTTGCTTAATTTTTGTCTTAGTCCAGCTTGCAGATATGTGATTCCTTTTTGCTGGTTGCTCTAGTGGGATGATATTACTCCTCATGTTCCATGAGTTGGCACATGAGTTCAAGTAATTTCAGGATGGTTTTTGTAGGGTTTTTCGCTGACCGCGCAGTTCACTTTTGTATCCTCTGCTATCTAGCTTTAGCGGGCCTCATTTTGCTGAATCTGTTTTCATAACTACGTATGTGCTTTCCTCTTATTTCACCGTCATTACATGTGGGGGGCTGCTATTTCTGTGGGGTGTTTCTCTGGAGGCAAGAGAGGTCTGTGTTTCTTCTAATAGGGGAAGTTAGTCCTTCGGCTGGCGCGAGACGTCTAGGAATCATCGTAGGCACGTTCCCCGGCTACAGCTAGTTGTGTGGTTAGGTTCAGGATCGCGGTCAGCTCAGTTTCCATCACCCTAGAGCTTGTTTTGTTTTTTGTGCTTGTCCTTTTGTGATCCCCTGCCATTGGGATCATGACAGGGGAGGAAAGGCGTAGGCTAGCTTGAAGTTCCAGTTTATGAGGAGGGCGTCTACTGACAGAGGATTTTCTCTGGGGTTCAGAGAGCAGAATTGTGTCACTTTTCTGTTTTCTTTTGTGGCAAACAGATCTACCTCCGGATGACCCCACCTTTTCACGATGAGGTCGAAGATGGAGCCGTTCAGGGACCACTCTCCCTGCCTCAATGTGTTGCGGCTTAAGAAATCCGCCATAGTGTTTTCTGCTCCTCTTATGTGAAGAGCCGTCAATGAGAGAAGATGTTGCTCTGCTAGCTGGAACAGACGATCAGCTATGCACATTAGGGATTTGGAATGGGTCCCGCCTTGGTGGTTTATATATGCCACGGTGAGCCCCCCACCCAGAAGGGCTAGCGTCTGACGTGACTATACGAATTACATTATGTTCCCAGGGGACCCCTGTGGACAAGTTCTCTCGGTCTAGCCACCACTCGAGGGATACAATAGCATCTTGGGATAGGGTCAGCAGGCTTTCCAGACATCCCCCCAACCTTTTTTGTTGTAACAGCACCTCGTCCTGAAGTATCCTCGTATGATACTGGGCCCATCGGACTGCCGGAATACAGGACGAGAGAGAGCCTAACAGAGACATGGCTCTTCTAAGGGACATGGTGGGGTTTTTTGAGGCATTCAGCACATGAGTGTGCAGGCGATCGATTTTCTCGTGAGGCAAACGGCATTCCTGAATCTGAGAATCCAGGGTCAGGCCTAAAAATCGCTGCACAGTCATGGGCTGTAACCATGATTTTTTTAACGTTTAGCATCCACCCTAGACGCTCCAGGGCCGACATTACTTTATGTAACTGCTCTAGACAGTGATCCAGTCTCCATTTTAAATGACTGTACGGTCAGGAAATTAAGAGCCCTGAGATTAATAATCGTTCTGAAGGAGCCGTCAGGTTTACGTATCAGGAATAGAGGAGAGTAGAATCCTCTACCCTGATCTCCTTCCGGAACCTCCGATAGGACATTCTTATTGAGCAGGTCGTGAACTTCCGTTTCCAGGGCCGCCTGTTCTGCTGGAGAGGACCTGAGTGGCGTAATTCTTTTTTTTTTTTTTAATTCTTTATTTATATTTTCAATAAACATAAGAAAAAACATGTTGTAATAAACATAAGCTCTCGTGTCAAAAAATACAGATGTTTGTTACTTCACAACAAGTCATAAGATAATCAAGAGATACTACATCATCAATATATACTCGTTAGATAATAATAACAGTTGAGCATACAAAACATAAAACAAGACTTCAGGACCATAGAAACCAGCCCTAGATATCAATATGAGCTATAAAAGAAATTTGTAAGGCTAGGATGTGCAACAGGAAGGACTATAATATCGCGAGTAAAGTTGTTATTAATTGAGGAGGAGGAATGGACGGCAGAAAAAGTGGCTGGAATGTGCAAAAAATTAGTGCAAACGTAAAGGCGGGTCGGTCATCGTGTCATATTTGAAAAATTCGAGCTAGAGGGAATAGAAGGAACTCTTGATAGGGAACTGGTAGAGATAGTTCTCAATGTAGATTACCTGCCGCAGATCTAGGAGTGGGGGATAGTAAAGATAGCTTTGCAGTCAGCACAAAAACCTACAAACAACCACGCAGAGGGCGCAAAAAGACCCTCCGCACCGACTAACGGTATGGAGGTGCTCCCTCTGCATCCCATAGCTTCCAGCAAGCAAGACAAACCAATATAGCAAGCTGGACAGAAAAAATAGCAAACAAAAGTAACACAAGCAGAACTTAGCTTATGCAGGGCAAACAGGCCACAAGAACGATCCAGGAGAGAGAGCAAGACCAATACTGGAACATTGACTGGAGGCCAGGAACAAAGAACTAGGTGGAGTTAAATAGAGCAGCACCTAACGACTTAACCTCGTCACCTGAGGAAGGGAACTCAGGAGCCGCAGCCCCACTTACATCCACCAGAGGAAGCTCATAGACAGAACCAGCCGAAGTACCACTCATGACCACAGGAGGGAGCTTGACCACAGAATTCACAACAGTTACCCTTGGGGAAAAAAACATTTGGGGACTAAAAAATAATTTTTGTGGGAAAAAGGATTTTTTATTTTCACGGCTCTGCGTTATAAACTGTAGTGAAATACTTGGGGGGTTCAAAGTTCTCACAACACATCTAGATAAGTTCCTTAGGGGGTCTACTTTCCAAAATGGTGTCACTTGTGGGGGGTTTCAATGTTTAGGCACATCAGTGGCTCTCCAAAAGCAACATGGCGTCCAATCTCAATTCCAGTCAATTTTTGCATTGAAAAGTCAAATAGCGCTCCTTCCCTTCCAAGCTCTCCCATGCGCCCAAACAGTGGTTTACCCCCACATGTGGGGTATCAGCATACTCAAAACAAATTGCACAAAAACTTTTGGGGTCCAATTTCTTCTGTTACCCTTGGGAAAATAAAAATTGGGGGCGAAAATATCATTTTTGTGAAACAATATGATTTTTTTATTTTTACGGCTCTACATTATAAACTCCTGTGAAGCACTTGGTGGGTCATAGTGCTCATCACACATCTAGATAAGTTTCTTAGGGGGTCTACTTTCTAAAATGGTGTCACTTGTGGGGGTTTCAATGTTTAGGCACATCAGGGGCTCTCTAGACGCGACATGGCATCCTATCTCAATTCCAGTCCATTTTGCATTGAAAAGTCAAATGGTGCTCCTTCCCTTCCGAGCTCTGCCATGCGCCCAAACAGTGTATACTCCCCCACATATGGGGTATCAGCGTACTCAGGACAAATTGTACAACAACTTTTGCGGTCCAATTTATCCTGTTACCCTTGGTAAAATAAAACAAATTCGAGCTGAATTTAATTTTTTGTGAAAAAAAGTTAAATGTTCGTTTTTTTTTTTTTAAATTCCAAAAATTCCTGTGAAGCACCTGAAGGGTTAATAAACTTCTTGAATGTGGTTTTGAGCACCTTGAGGGGTGCAGTTTGTAGAATGGTGTCACACTTGGGTATTTTCTATCATATAGACCCCTCAAAGTGACTTCAAATGTCATGTGGTCCTTAAAAAAAAAAAAAAAAAATGGTGTTGTAAAAATGAGAAATTGCTGGTCAAATTGTAACCCTTAAAACTCCGTAACAAAAAAAAATTGGCTCCAAAATTATGCTGATGTAAAATAGACATGTGGGAAATGTTACTTAAGTATTTTGTGGGACATATCTCTGTGATTTAAGGGCATAAAAATTCAAAGATGGAAAATTGCGAAATTTTCAAAATTTTCGCCAAATTTCCATTTTATTTTTTTACAAATAAACGCAGGTAATATCAAAAAATTTTTACCACTATAATGAAGTACCATATGTCTCGAGAAAACAATATAAGAATCATCAGGATCCATTAAAGCGTTCCAGAGTTATAACCTCATAAAGGGACAGTGGTCAGAATTGCAAAAATTGGCCCGGTCATTAACGTGTAAACCACCTTTGGGGGTAAAGGGGTTAATAAAAAGTTGTATTAATATTTTATCATGTATTTCGATATAACATTATGTGTCGTCCTTTAGAGCGATAAGTACAAATTTGATTTATTTTGCCATTCAATTTCCAGTGAACTGATTAGGAAACACACAAGAAAACATTTCTAGATAAAAAGTGATTAACAGGGATTTTAAGCAGAGCTGCTGTTGACGATTTAATTAATCTCCTCGGATCCATTCCTGCCACCTACTGATCAGTTACTCACACTGAACATATGAAAGTGACTTAAGAGCTTAGAAAAAAGACCGATGTTTGTTAGAGTTTACAATCTCTAAAACATAAAATTCTACCTTTTCAAATGCCAAGGACGCACTTTTTTTTTAGCTCTTGAAGATGAAGACAAAACGAAAAAGTAACTGGCTTGAAAAATCATTATTTATTGCTATACTGGTTACAGTGATTGCATTGAAAAACTAAACAAAAGCCACCGAAATGGTAAAAATAATATGGTGCGTATTAGAGCAGGTAAATGGAGACAATTCTCTAACCCTTCTTTAATGGAGTGTTCTTACCTTAGACATTTATGGCCTATGGCAAGTAAATGGCATTTAAATCCTATGTAATTGGCTAACTGAAGCAAAGGGGAGAAAATGAAGTTATATTTTCCCTACAGCCACTCACTTGTAGTCATTGGGGCGGTGCAGAGAGATGTTTTTCACTGCTTGCTATAAAGCGGGCGCATCTGTAATTTATCCCTTTAATTTCCCATTTCTTTTAGTAAGCCAGCTACAAAGGGTTGAAACATATTTACCCACCTAACTTCGTATCTGCAGGTGAATTGCATTTCTGAAGGTGTCATATTCCCTTATACTCACAAAGAAGTAAATAGAACTACAAACTTGCATGTAAACTTCTCCATTAATTCTCTTGTCATGCTCATCCAGTGGTGGGTTCTCTGTTTGCCTGAGGGAAACTATGCCACCTTTGCAGACTATGCCACATTCTGCAGACCACACCCAGTTACATGTTCCTCCATCACCCATAAAATTGAGGCACTATTAAACAAACTGAAACACATTTTCCTGCAGTCATAAAGCACCACAAATAACACAGTGATGCCTCTTTGGGTACTGGTTACCTAGTGGGTCTTATATTGGTATTTTATGATTACAGAAATTATACAACATGTAATGGTATGACTCCCATCTTCCCATCCCCAACTCACAAATACAATGGTTTAATAACCACTAGCCGTAACTGAATACAGAACCACCATCAGTACATGAATACAGAACCACCATCTGTACATGAATACAGCATGTGAACCACCATCAGTACATGAATACAGCATGAGAGCCACCATCAGTACATGAATACAGCATGAGAGCCACCATCAGTATATGAATACAGCACCAGGATCACCACCATCATTACGTTAATACAGCACCAGGATCACCACCATTATAATGTGAATACACCACCAGAACAGCCACATCAGTACATGGCTACAGCACCAGAACCAGCACCATTAGTATATGAAAACAGCACCACAACCACTAACATGTGTATGAATACAGCAGCAGAACCACCATCAATACATGAAAAAAGCACCAAAACTAACACCACCGTTACATGAATACAGCACCAGAACCAACACCATCTCTTAAGCTGAATTTGACAGCTTAATTTATGACTGATGCTCGGATCACGCGACCGTATATTCTCTCATGTGAGAGAATCGGTCTGATTATGCTAATCACACTCTGATCAAACTCTGATCATAGTGTGCTCAGACTCTCTAGGATGATAAGATGGAGAAAAAAAAATCTACATCTTCTCCATTGTGTAATTCCATGAAAATCGGACTAAACTGATATGTCATCCAAGTGCAGTCCAGGGTTTTCCATAGACGCATTGATTGCATGACCGAGTGCAATCCAAACATTGGATAAAACTCAGGAATGCTGTGATTTTTTTTTCCTCGGACTGCCTTGGTCCAAGAAAAAAGAAACGGGCAAGAATATGGCCCAATAGAATAACATTGGTCCGAGTGCAATGCAAAGTTTTGTTGGATCACACCTGGTCCGAAAATACGGTCATGTTCACGAGCCCTGAGGCTATTGAGTTTGGTTTGGAAGATCAGCGGCCAGTCTATGACTCAAAGATTGTGACCCACAGATGTGTGCATGCAGCTGAAAATATGAAGTAGAGCCAATGGCTTACAGCACCAGCTCTTTGTCCAAATTTTAAAATGGAGGACCACAAATGCACTTCAACAGAGCCATTTGCAAATGCAATTTTTGAACACCAAAGCACCTACCTGCAAGGCTCCTATATGGTTGAGACCTTAGCGCACAAATGATTCTGTATTTTCTGTATTGTCTCAATATCTAATCTTAATGTCAGGTGGGTAAGTTAGCACTCGAGGCTCCGGAGTTGTGCACGTAGAGATAGATCTCCATTCATTTTATACTTGGATAACCCACTGCCTCACCCAGTGTGACCAGTATCTATTGGACATTTATTCTAAATCTTTTCTATCTATCTTCTATATATATATAATTGTCTAAGGGTTTGTCTGTCTGTCCTGGAAATTCCACGTTGCTGATTGGTCGAGGCCGCCAATCAGGGACGGGCACAGTCTCTGATTGGTCGAGGCTCGACCAATCAGCGACGGGCACAGTCTCTGGTCAAGGCTCGACCAATCAGCGATGGGCACAGTCTCTGATTGGTCGAGGCCAGCTGGCCTCGACCAATCAGCGACGGGCACAGTCTGCCGCAAATTCTGGAATCATCATTGTCCTCCACTGCTGTCAAGTGCCGCCATTGTGTTGTCTAAGGCAGTGATTTTCAACCTTTTTTGAGCCGCGGCACACTTTTTATACTTAAAAAATCCCGGGGCACACCACCAACCAAAATGGTACAAAATGGTGCGTCCAGGTTTGAGATGAAAGTCTGCAGTCATTCTATGTGACTGCAGGCTTCTGAATTCTCACAGCGCAAGCACTGCACACTTTTAGGATTCTCCCTTGCCGGTGGCCAGAGTGGACGGTCATGACAGCACAAGTATGTGATTTGGATACTTCTGGCCACATTCTAACTAGACGTGTCCGGCCTCAGTCAATTCATTTTCATTGAATGAGGCCACACATGTCTAGTCAGCACGTGATCAGAGAATTATGATAGCAGTGTGCACTGTGAGAATTCAGAAGTCTGCAGTCACATAGTATGACTGCAGACTCATCACAACCTTGGACATCCCCTTTAATGTTCCTAACATAAATAAAAATATGAGAATTAGTATCACAAAAAAAACACATTTACATCCAGGTACCTGATAGATGACATTGTTTGTGGAGTCGCCTCTTTCTTTTCATCTTCACCTTGTCCAGATGCCATGATGACTCTTCTCATCCACCGGCAGAGCTCGTTTCTGCAGACTTCCATCTTCTCCTGTCTTCTGCAGCACATCCCGACACAACACCCTTAAAGATAGCAGTGTTATTATAATGCTCCGGAATAAAAATATCTGCCCTAGGCTGAGCCCCTGAGTAAATAATTGCCCCTCACTTTATTTCCAGCACATAATATGACCCTCACTGTCCCTCTTATGGTACATGCCATCCACACTACCCTCTCTCTCTTTTCCATACTTCACACTGCCTTCTCATACTGTGTCCCTCATAGAGAGCCCAGTCTCTCTACTGTGCCCCTTCATTACACTCCTCCTACTTGGCATACTGTCTCCTCTTGGCTGTTACCCTCACACTACTCAGTATCTATTATGTGTCCACTCACACTTTCATCCCCCCATACTGTCTGCACACATTGCTAATAGCCTCCTCATGTACATCCCCCCCCTAACATACCCCTTTGCTCTCTCCATATTTCCTCCTCACACATTCCCCCCTCACACATTCCCCCGACTCCCCATACTGTCCTCACACATCCCATCACCGTTGCTCCCAATACTGTGTCAGCACACATTTTTCCCCTCGCTACTGTGTCCACACCCATCTCCCCACTCACCCCCACAGAATATATCCACTCCCCTTCCGATAGAATAAATCCATCCCCTTCCACAGAATAAATGCACCCTGCCCCACACATGCTAAATAAATTCCAGCCCCCCCCCACCTACACACTGAATAAATCCACACACTGAATAAATCCCCCCCAAACACACTGAATAAATCCCCCCCATACACACTGAATAAATCCCCCCTATACACACTGAATAAATCCCCCCACACACACACAATAAATCCCCCCCACACACACTGAATAAATCCCCCCCACACACACTGAATAAATCCCCCCACACACACTGAATAAATCCCCCCAAACACACTGAATAAATCTCCCCCACACACACTGAATAAATCCCCCCCACACACTTAATAAATCCCCCCCACACACTCTGAATAAATCCCCCCCACACACTTAATAAATCCCCCCACACACACTGAATAAATCCCCCCACACACACTGAATAAATCCCCCCACACACACTGAATAAATCCCCCCACACACACTGAATAAATCCCCCCCCCACACACTGAATAAATCCCACCCCACTGAATAAATCCCCCCACACACTCTGAATAAATCCCCCCACACACTTAATAAATCCCCCCCCACACACTTAATAAATCCCCCCTCACACACTTAATAAATCCCCCCACACACACTTAATAAATCCCCCCTCACACACTGAATAAATCCCCCCACACACACTGAATAAATCCCCCCAAACACACTGAATAAATCTCCCCCACACACACTGAATAAATCCCCCACACACACTTAATAAATCCCCCCCACACACTCTGAATAAATCCCCCCCACACACTTAATAAATCCCCCCACACACACTGAATAAATCCCCCCACACACACTGAATAAATCCCCCCACACACACTGAATAAATCCCCCCCACTGAATAAATCCCCCCCACACACTGAATAAATCCCCCCCACTGAATAAATCCCCCCCACACTCTGAATAAATCCACCCCACTGAATAAATCCCCCCCCCAACACACTGATTAAATCCTGACTCCCCAAACACTGAATAAATATTCCCCATAAACCCACCCCACGCTGAATCTTCGGTGTCTTCAGCTCCACAACTACAGGAGCACTTACCACCAAGTCTCTTCTTTCTCCTGCGTGCCGGATAGTGACGCCAGCAGCGTGATCACATGACTTGATCACGCTGCTGGCGTCGCTCTGACCCAGCGGTCAGAGCCTCAATTGTACTCGCAGCTGGTAGATGTCTGCGAGTACAATTGATCTCCGGGAGCCGGCGCGCTGCAGCTACTCTGTGCCGGCTGTCAGCTTGACAGTCGGCACAGAGAACAGCTGACTCCCGTTCCCCGCGGCACACCCAACCATGTGTCCCGGCACATTAGTGTGCCGCGGAACACTGGTTGAAAATCACTGGTCTAAGGGTCTAATGGTCTGTCTGTCTCGGATATCAGCCAATCAGCGATATTAGTGCGGGATTTAAACACCACTGACAGCGCAACATACATACATACATACATACATATTCTAGAATACCCGATGCGTTTGAATCGGGCCAACATCTAGTATACCATAAATGTCTGAGGTGGCAATAATTCTTTAGGATGCTATGCTAGTTGACCTTCATAGACATACTTCGTAGTAATTGCAGCTAAGAAAGATTGACCTATCTTGTCAATTAACAGAACAATGTTCAATTACCCTTCTTCATTAATGTGCTATTATCAAACACTTTCTTTAGACACATGAAAGCTTCCTTCGCTGTCTATTATAAGTTAGTTGCAATTAGTTAATTAATTTCTTAATTTCCAGTTGCATTCCTCTTTGATTACTTTCCATTGCTTCCATTTGGATTCAATAAAGCCATTGACTCGCCACTTCATGTGAGGGACAAATCTGCGTTGATTTCTTAGGGTTTTTAGATGTTAGCGTAAAGTTCTTATTACTTGTGTATCTCTTACAGTTTCTTGCAATTATGATTAGCTTTTTAATGTATTCATTAGCATTTCATGTTACTCGTCTGTAATTGGCTTCATTATCTGTTATTCTTCTACAATTATCTCAGTTGTGAATTAAATGTGTTTCCTGAACATTTTGACCCTGAGCAGATTTCTATATTTCCTGTTCCATTTTCCTTTGATATCTTGGCCATGATGTCCATTAATTCTCTTAGAGTATTTGGATACATTAGGGTTCCCATTGACTCCATAGTGTATGTCAAGTGGCAGATCTACTTTTAATTCCAAGGTTTTTAGATGCAAGTGTAAAGTTCTTATTGCTCGAGTCTCCAGTAATATCTGGCAATTGTTTTTTATTTTATTTATGAAAATCATGAGAAGGTGATGGTCACAGAACAGCCTAAAGAATATGAATATCTTTGGTGGCATTATTTTATCAGCTATGTCTCCCTACACTGGCTTGGCATTCTCCACAAGGAGAAATTTTTGCCCAATAGATCCCCTGTCAGAGGACACTCACCCAGACAAATCATTATTCCTGCTTTGCTTTGCACTGATCAGTTGAAAAAAAAACAAATACTGATAAACCTCTAATTATGGATGTGTATAACATTCTGAGGTCACTTTGAGTGTATTGGACTCTTTTCTTCGCTGATTTTTTATCCAAACCCAGCCCTATTAATGTGACTTCATCCTATCTAGCTAGTAATTGGTTAATCTACATAGTAATTGGTTGTAGGAAATAGCCTTATTAACAGCACATCACAATATCAGACTTCTTGTTCTGCCTTCCTCCACGTATGATGCTGTGTGGATTCCAGCATACAGATAAACCTTCATCCACTTCCTCAGTAAACAGACTGTGTGGGTTCTTAAGTCTACGTTTATTGAGATGGTGAACGGTGAACAACAATTGTGGATGATATTGTGAGATATGCAATATGATGGATCATCAGATAAAAACTACAAAGGAAATAACAGTGCATCAGTACTTGGCACATTACAGCATATTACAGGATGCAATAACATGAATAACAGAGAGATTAGAGAGCGAACACAGAACACCGCATAAGACAGATGCACAGTTATCACGGCTATCGTAGGGCAAGTTCAGGCTGTCAGCATTGTATTACTTTATACAGGCAAGCACCTATCTGCATACAGAGAAACAGCAATATGAAACAAGCACAACATGCCTAACTACACACTCTGCTACACAGTGGCTGCATAACTGTTCTAACATCACACACTTGTAAGTACATTTGTGCCTCCGCTTATCAAGAGCAATGATCTGCAGGAAGAGTGAATCAGGAACATGTGTGTAAGGCTCAAGGTCCTGGGGAAAATGGCTAATCTTGCCCGGGAAACCAGGAGGGCGGTTCTAGTCAGAACACAGGCTAAAAGCGAAATGCTCCTGAATACAGGAACAGGATAAATGTGTACCTAGTGACCTCTAATGGTGACAACTGGTACTACATTGTGAATTAACTTGCTGCACATTAATGGGCAGAACACATCTAATGCTACTTAAATTGGTCAAAAAATTATCCCTATTCATCAGCTTTGCTGATGGTTTATATACTGGTTGTGCAAATGGAAAAAGTTGTGGATTTCTCACATAGGATGGTGCAAACATAATCCCTGTTTGGGGAGTATCAAGAGCTTTTTCCTTTTCTAAATAGAGGCAATAGCTTTTTCACAAGATGTCCAAAAATAATCCCTTCATGGAGCAAAAACAGGTCTGTTGTTTTAAAAGGGAAGAAGTAATGGCTTCACAACTAGGCATAGGAAAGATTTTTTGGGGGGAACCAACTGGCTTTCTGTTCTCAAGATTATTAAACAATTGCAAAAACGTATTATTAAGCTTTACAATAAAGATTCCTCTTTTTAGGGAGCTTGTCAACATGTTATGCAAAAGAAAAAAACTTTATTTTGGAAGTTGTTAAATGTTTGTGTACCGTAAAGAGTATGCTTCCCAGCAGCTGTGCATTATAGCTAGTCAACACACCAGGCAAGTTGTGTTAGGAAGTCTAGCAACAGTGACACCATCATAAACATTGTATAAAAATATGATGGGTCATGCAAGATGATGCAGTGTCAGGGAGCTGCTACAAAGGCATAATTTTACCTCTATACAAGTCACTAGTTCGACCACACTTAGAATACTGTGCACAGTTCTGGTCTCCGGTGTATAAGAAAGACATAGCTGAACTAGAGCGGGTGCATAGAAGAGCGACCAAGGTTATTAGGACTGGGGGGTCTGCAATACCAAGACAGGTTATTACACTTGGGGCTATTTAGTTTGGAAAAACGAAGACTAAGGGGTGATCTTATTTTAATGTATAAATATATGAGGGGACAGTACAAAGACCTTTCTGATGATCTTTTTAATCATAGACCCGAGACAGGGACAAGGGGCCATCCTCTACATCTGGCGGAAAGAAGGTTTAGGCATAATGACAGACGCGGATTCTTTACTGTAAGAGCAGTGAGACTATGGAACTCTCTGCCGGATGATGTTGTAATGAGTGATTCATTACTTAAATTTAAGAGGGGACTGGATACATTTCTGGAAAAGTATAATGTTACAGGGTATTTACACTAGATTCCTTGATAGGGTGTTGATCCAGGGAACTAGTCTGATTGCCATATGTGGAGTCGGGAAGGAATTTTTTTCCCCAATGTGGAGCTTACTATTGCCACATGGTTTTTTTTTGCCTTCCTCCGGATCAACATGTTAGGGCATGTTAGGTTAGACTATGGGTTGAACTAGATGGACTTATAGTCTTCCTTCAACCTTAATAACTATGATGCTTGGGATGTCTGGCTGTATGTGTAATGCTGGTGGGTGTGGACCCACTGCGCAAAGGGCTGGGCTTACCATGGAGGAGCATGACAAAGTGTCTACCGGCTATTTTAGAGCCTCTGATGGTGAGGATAGGTTGGGTTGCCAGTAGACACCAGGTACCACTCTAAGGCAATCCCTGGGACTGCAGCTGCTGACCAGAGTGTCAGAGATTTGGGTACAGATGGATGAGACAGGAACAAAGTCAAACAGTCCGAGACCAGGGCAGGGAGCATCGGTTCAGAATTCGTAGCCTTGGTAAGGAGCGGCGAGGTCCGCATAAATGAGAAGGCATGCGAGATCAATATAAGCTGAGATTAACAGAAATAGGCCAATCTAGGGAACTAGAGACAGCGCTACTAAGAATCTAAGTTCAAGTGAGAAATGGAGGGTGGAATCGCCTGATGTATCACCTGCTTGAAGGTGACAGGCCAGTCGAAGCAGATCTCTGCAGGACAGAATAGATACAAATTCCTGCAGTTTGGCAGTCCCCCGACTCAAACAGCAGAGCTGGAAGAGAAGCAAAAGGCAGCTCAAAATGATGGTCACGTACTATGTGGAGCGGAGCGAAACATGCTTTGAGTACGGCGGCGCTTAGAACGTGTGTGAGTGTCCAGTGTAACAGTGTGTTGGGTCAGGAGCCCCGGCAACAGCAGTACTACAGTAAAAATAACATGACAATGAGTAGGTGCCGGCAGAGCGTGGGCCACCTGCTCTACTGCCAGATATTGGATAGTCAGACAGGAAGATGGTATGCCAATCTAATCGTTAGCAACAGCCATAGGAGAATGAAAATTCACCCTAATTCATGCCACATTCATTTTGACAAATGTAAGGTTTGCAATGCTTGCGGCAAATTACCTGATCTACCTAGGTGTGACAAAACTTCTCTGAATACCCTACTTTGACCTTGCACTGGAGGCTGAACATGAAGGTGCACCCATTTCATTGCTGACCCAGAAGTGTATGGGATTTGGGCTCAGGGTATCGGCACGATAACCTCAATCTAGGTACAATTGAATCATCACGGTTTCCTGAAGTGTCAGGTTGGTGCGACGACAGAAAAAAAATCTTCTCCAAAATGTCAAATATCCTGCAGTTGTTGCCTCGATTATATGTTGTAGCTCCAACTCTGGCACAGAGGGGCTTTGGGTCTGCAGAGATTGCATAGGGGTCTTCTGGTCATGTATCCACTTGACAAAAGCTGTGAAGAGCAGGCAAAGGCTTATCCTGGTAAAAAGTCAATTTGAACTCCCTTTCATAAATAGAAAAAAGATTCCCCCATTTTTCTTTTTTAAGAAGGGTCTAAGGAATGCTACATTGTTTGGTACGTACATGCAAGTAAAATAACCTGCATCAACAGACAACCGTGCTATCGGGGTGCACATTCTTGTTAAATTCTTCTAGTAACCGTTGTACAGTAGAAAAAAAGTTTGTATTTTCTTTCTAGAATATGTGATGGCTGCAAGACATTAAGGGGATGTCTGCGTTGCGTTGCCTGGTGTCATTAGCCCAATCTGTCTGTTGCAGTATTCAGCAGTGTGTAAGACAGCGCTAGGCTTTTTTTTTTTTACAATCCTGTCAAAATGCAAATTATTTGAATTCGGAGGGACCTACAAATTTTGAAGCCAATCCACTGCGAAGCGAACTGGTCACCTTTGACAGGTAGAAAATAATTCCATCCAAAGGTGTCCATGCACTGTAAAGTGTGGCTCTATTGACCTGAAGCAGTTTTTCTGGCTTGTTAATATTGATAGATTAGGCCATAACTTTTTTCAGAATGGCCTGAGTTTTTTTTAGGGGGGGAAGGGAAAGGGGGGTTCCAGTAAATTAAGACCCTGGTTTTGTCATGATTACACAGAATCTTGGCCTTATAACGAGATCTACTTCTCAAGGCTGTAATTTTCAGGAGGGTAAACTCTGCTTCATTACCATGTTTACTTTGTCGATTTACCTATTTTTTTTGGAAGGATGCTTTCGCGAGCCATAGGTTAATTAAATTTTTTAATGATCTAAATGAATATATGTCTCTTAACAGCATAACTTTTTAAATGCTGCCATGTTGGAGTACTTAAAAATGACCAATGTTTGATTACTTTTTGGGGGGGCTTATAATTTTAATATTCCTTTATTCCAAGAGCAATATCTTAACCATCTACAGTTAGGTACAGAAATATTTGGACCGTGACTGAATCCTCATGATTTTAGCTCTGCAGGCCGCTTTTTTGGATGGAAAATGGAAAAACTGAAAATAACGGAAGAGTAGACTTTCAGGATTAATTGAGTTGAATAAAAATATCCTGCGAAACGTTTAGGAATTACAACCATTTTTCTATAAAGCCTCCTCATTTCAGGGGCTCAAAAGTAACTTTACCATAAATAAAACGTTCATTTTTAATACTTTGTAGAGAATCCTTTGCAGCATTGATTGCCTGAAGTCTGGAATGCATGGACGTCACAAAGTGCTGGGTTTGCTCCTTTGTGAGGCTTTGCCACCTTTACTGCAGTGATTTCAGTTGTTACTTGTTTGTTTTGTCTTCAGCCTGTAAAATGCTGCTCGGTGGGGCTGAGATCTGGGGAATGACTTGGCTATTGTAGAATATCCCACTTCTTTGCCTTCTCCTTTGTTGTTTTTGCACTATGTTTTAGGTCAGTGTCCCATCTGTTCTGTGAAGCGCCGTTCAATCAGCCTCCCTGCATTTGGTTGAATTTGGACAGAAAATATGGCCCTATACATACAGGATTCATCCTGCTGCTTCTGTCTTCAGTCTGCCTCTTTCACACTTCCGTCTTTTAGCTCCCATCGAAATTCGTCGATTTTTGAAAAAACAGGATCCAGCAAATTTTTCTGCTGGATCCTGTTTTTTTTTTCCCATAGACTTGTATTAGTGACGGATTGTGACAGATGGCCATCCGTTTCATCGTCGTTCACTGGATCCGTAGGAAATCGCTGTCCGTCTGGCAGAGAAAACGTTCAGAGGAACATTTTTTCTGCACGTCGGAAAATCGCTCTGTGACGGGTCCTGCGCTGCCTGTCGTTGGCTATAATGGAAGCCTATGGGCGCAGGATCCGTCACTGACTGTTAAAAGCAGGTATTCAAGCTGAGGAGGCTAATTTGCATATTCCAGGTGCCTTCTGGGAAAAGCGAAGAGTCTCCCTAAGCTAGAAGATCGTTGGGTACAGCCGGGACCAGCTGCTTGGAATGAATCATCAAACCAGGGATTCAAGCTGAGGAGGCTAATTTGCATATTCCAGGTGCCTTCTGGGAAAAGCGAAGAGTCTCCCTAAGCTAGAAGATCGTTGGGTACAGCCGGGACCAGCTGCTTGGAAAGAATCACCAAACCAGGGATTCAAGCTTGAGGAGGCTAATTTGCATATTCCAGGTGCCTTCTGGGAAAAGCGAAGAGTCTCCCTAAGCTAGAAGATCGTTGGGTACAGCCGGGACCAGCTGCTTGGAATGAATCACCAAACCAGGGATTCAAGCTGAGGAGGCTAATTTGCATATTCCAGGTGCCTTCTGGGAAAAGCGAAGAGTCTCCCTAAGCTAGAAGATTGTTGGGTACAGCCGGGACCAGCTGCTTGGAAAGAATCACCAAATTTTTGCCTGTAGGACATTAATGCAAGAGAGCTTGGCTGAGTAGATTACACAAGAAGGAAAAAACACAGCAAGTCAGCAGGATCTAGGAGCAACATGGCAGATGTGACAACCTACATGGTGAGCTGCAGCATGTGCTACATGTTCACAGATCGACCAGAAGAAGAATTAAATTTCACCTGTCAGAAGTGTAGACTAGTGGCCCTTTTAGAAGAAAAGGTGCGGGGTCTGGAAGAAAGAATAGCAACTTTGAAACTCATCAAAGAGAATGAAGACTTTCTAGACAGAACAGAAGCATCTCTACTGGTCACAGAAGGTGAAAAAAGTGTCAGAGAACCTCCAAAAGCAGATGAGTGGAAGCATGTGACCAAAAGAAGCAAGAAGACCATGGAGAAATCACCAACCACACAACTGAAGAACCGATATCAAATCTTTGTAGAGGATGAAGATGGCACACCTAAGGATGAAGCAATACCAGCAAGCAAAAAAGAAAAGGGCACACAGCAACAAGTGACAGCAAAAAGTACAGCCAAGAAGCAACGAAGAGTGGTGGTGGTGGGAGACTCACTACTGAGAGGCACAGAAGCAGCCATCTGCAGACCGGACATAACTGCAAGAGAAGTATGCTGCCTTCCAGGTGCGATGATCAAGGATGTGACCGATAGGATACCAAAGCTCTTCAACTCCAAGGACGTCCACCCATTTCTTCTGATACATGTTGGCACCAATGACACGGCAAGGAAGGACCTACCGACAATCTGCAAAGACTTTGAAGAGTTGGGGAAGAAAGTAAAGGAACTGGATGCCCTAAGGTAGTTTTTTCTTCTATCCTTCCAGTAGACGGGCATGGCACCAGGAGATGGAACAGGATCCTTGATGCAAACAACTGGCTAAGACGATGGTGCAGACAACAAGGATTCGGATTCCTGGACCACGGTGTGAATTAGTTGTACGATGGACTCCTCGCCAGAGACGGACTACACCTCAACAAACCTGGGAAACACACATTCGCCAGAAGACTCGCTACACTCATCAGGAGGGTGTTAAACTAGAAGAAGAGGGGACGGGAAGAAAAACATTAGACTTGAACAAAGAAGATCCAGGAAAACATACTCAGAAGGGAGGTAAGAACATTTCTAAAACAATCCACAGCGAGGAGATTGGAACAAAACAAAATCCTCTAAACTGCATGCTCGCAAACGCCAGAAGCCTGACAAACAAGATGGAAGAACTAGAAGCAGAAATATCTACAGGTAACTTTGACATAGTGGGAATAACCGAGACATGGTTAGATGAAAGCTATGACTGGGCAGTTAACTTACATGGTTACAGTCTGTTTAGAAAGGATCATAAAAATCGGAGAGGAGGAGGGGTTTGTCTCTATGTAAAGTCTTGTCTAAAGTCCACTTTAAGGGAGGATATTAGCGAAGGAAATGAGGATGTCGAGTCCATATGGGTCGAAATTCATGGAGGGAAAAATGGTAACAAAATTCTCATTGGGGTCTGTTACAAACCCCCAAATATAACAGAAACCATGGAAAGTCTACTTCTAAAGCAGATAGATGAAGCTGCAACCCATAATGAGGTCCTGGTTATGGGGGACTTTAACTACCCGGATATTAACTGGGAAACAGAAACCTGTGAAACCCATAAAGGCAACAGGTTTCTGCTAATAACCAAGAAAAATTATCTTTCACAATTGGTGCAGAATCCAACCAGAGGAGCAGCACTTTTAGACCTAATACTATCTAATGGACCTGACAGAATAACAAATCTGCAGGTGGTCGGGCATCTAGGAAATAGCGACCACAATATTGTACAGTTTCACCTGTCTTTCACTAGGGGGACTTGTCAGGGAGTCACAAAAACACTGAACTTTAGGAAGGCAAAATTTGACCAGCTTAGAGATGCCCTTAATCTGGTAGACTGGGACAATATCCTCAGAAATAAGAATACAGATAATAAATGGGAAATGTTTAAGAACATCCTAAATAGGCAGTGTAAGCGGTTTATACCTTGTGGGAATAAAAGGACTAGAAATAGGAAAAACCCAATGTGGCTAAACAAAGAAGTAAGACAGGCAATTAACAGTAAAAAGAAAGCATTTGCACTACTAAAGCAGGATGGCACCATTGAAGCTCTAAAAAACTATAGGGAGAAAAATACTTTATCTAAAAAACTAATTAAAGCTGCCAAAAAGGAAACAGAGAAGCACATTGCTAAGGAGAGTAAAACTAATCCCAAACTGTTCTTCAACTATATCAATAGTAAAAGAATAAAAACTGAAAATGTAGGCCCCTTAAAAAATAGTGAGGAAAGAATGGTTGTAGATGACGAGGAAAAAGCTAACATATTAAACACCTTCTTCTCCACGGTAGTCACGGTGGAAAATGAAATGCTAGGTGAAATCCCAAGAAACAATGAAAACCCTATATTAAGGGTCACCAATCTAACCCAAGAAGAGGTGCGAAACCGGCTAAATAAGATTAAAATAGATAAATCTCCGGGTCCGGATGGCATACACCCACGAGTACTAAGAGAACTAAGTAATGTAATAGATAAACCATTATTTCTTATTTTTAGGGACTCTATAGCGACAGGGTCTGTTCCGCAGGATTGGCGCATAGCAAATGTGGTGCCAATATTCAAAAAGGGCTCTAAAAGTGAACCTGGAAATTATAGGCCAGTAAGTCTAACCTCTATTGTTGGTAAAATATTTGAAGGGTTTCTGAGGGATGTTATTCTGGATTATCTCAATGAGAATAACTGTTTAACTCCATATCAGCATGGGTTTATGAGAAATCGCTCCTGTCAAACCAATCTAATCAGTTTTTATGAAGAGGTAAGCTATAGGCTGGACCACGGTGAGTCATTGGACGTGGTATATCTCGATTTTTCCAAAGCGTTTGATACCGTGCCGCACAAGAGGTTGGTATACAAAATGAGAATGCTTGGTCTGGGGGAAATTGTGTGTAAATGGGTTAGTAACTGGCTTAGTGATAGAAAGCAGAGGGTGGTTATAAATGGTATAGTCTCTAACTGGGTCGCTGTGACCAGTGGGGTACCACAGGGGTCAGTATTGGGACCTGTTCTCTTCAACATATTCATTAATGATCTGGTAGAAGGTTTACACAGTAAAATATCGATATTTGCAGATGATACAAAACTATGTAAAGCAGTTAATACAAGAGAAGATAGTATTCTGCTACAGATGGATCTGGATAAGTTGGAAACTTGGGCTGAAAGGTGGCAGATGAGGTTTAACAATGATAAATGTAAGGTTATACACATGGGAAGAAGGAATCAATGTCACCATTACACACTGAATGGGAAACCACTGGGTAAATCTGACAGGGAGAAGGACTTGGGGATCCTAGTTAATGATGAACTTACCTGGAGCAGCCAGTGCCAGGCAGCAGCTGCCAAGGCAAACAGGATCATGGGGTGCATTAAAAGAGGTCAGGATACACATGATGAGAGCATTATACTGCCTCTGTACAAATCCCTAGTTAGACCGCACATGGAGTACTGTGTCCAGTTTTGGGCACCGGTGCTCAGGAAGGATATAATGGAACTAGAGAGAGTACAAAGGAGGGCAACAAAATTAATAAAGGGGATGGGAGAACTACAATACCCAGATAGATTAGCGAAATTAGGATTATTTAGTCTAGAAAAAAGACGACTGAGGGGCGATCTAATAACCATGTATAAGTATATAAGGGGACAATACAAATATCTCGCTGAGGATCTGTTTATACCAAGGAAGGTGACTGGCACAAGGGGGCATTCTTTGCGTCTGGAGGAGAGAAGGTTTTTCCACCAACATAGAAGAGGATTCTTTACTGTTAGGGCAGTGAGAATCTGGAATTGCTTGCCTGAGGAGGTGGTGATGGCGAACTCAGTCGAGGGGTTCAAGAGAGGCCTGGATGTCTTCCTGGAGCAGAACAATATTGTATCATACAATTAGGTTCTGTAGAAGGACGTAGATCTGGGGATTTATTATGATGGAATATAGGCTGAACTGGATGGACAAATGTCTTTTTTCGGCCTTACTAACTATGTACTATGTTACTATGTTACTATGAATCCAGCGACGGGTTTGAAAATTCTTCCACGCATGCTCAGTTTCAAGTAAGGGAAATTCTCTCTCTCTTTTTACTATTGATGCTGCCTAATAATTATTATTTTCTGGTTAGCCAATAAAAGTATCACTCCCAGAATACTTCTGTCATCATTGGGCAGAAAAGTATTCACATCGATTTTTCTGGCTAACACGGTACCACAATACAATTTGTTATTGTACATCATAGTATTTTAATAAAAGTTAAGTATTAATCATGGTCGTGAACCAGGGATTCTATTTTCCTGTTGGCAGTTTAAGTAGCTATTAACAATTGTAATACACCTAGATTAGTAAAATAGTTAACGCAATTACTTGTTCTGTCATCACATTGGTAATTGTTTTTCAAACTCAAATGGATGTTTCTTACATGGGAATGGAGAACATGAGAAAAATGTAGTTATTGGGTATTAATTAATGACCTATTTTAATGTCTTCTTTCATGTCAAACTAACTAATATGGTGAACAGCCTATTGATGTGCACCTGCAACACTCGATCACTTCATAGTTATTATTTCTCTGTTATTTATATATATACTTTTAAATCTAAACAGAACATAGAATAAGTATACAAGTGAAAAAGTAAAAAACCTTGAAAATATTATTGGCAATTTTGCAAAATCTAGGCATTGACTATCATTTTCTGTTATGGAAGGTGCTATTAAAAAGACTGCATAATTATTTAGTAATCCTTTTATGGTGTACAATTTGCTTGAACATAAGACTTCCATTGATTGTCCCCTAAACCCTATTCTGGTATGCATGGTTCCTCATCCGCATCCTGGTATGCATTGTTCCTCATCCCCATCCTTGTGTGTAGGGCTCCTTATCCTCATCCTTGCCTGCATGGCTCCTTATCCTCATCCTTGTCTGCATGGCTCCTTATTCCCATCCTTGAATGCATGGCTCCTTATCAATGTCCTTGTATGCATGGCTCTTTATCCCTGTCCATATATGCATGGTGTTAGGTGTCGAGTTGCCACTGCAGCACAGGGGGAATTCGAACCATGTCCGCTGCGGTCTCCCATTCTCCTCCAGCCAGAGTGGAGCCTGCTCAGCGGAGACGTCGGTCTGCGTCTGGCTCAGGCAGATAGTGTGTGATTGGTTACTAGTGATCTTCCAGGCTCAGCCATTGTAACTAGCACTATAATTCAGCTGGCAGATGCTCCCGGGACTAACTCCTGCTTTTCCTCTACTGAGCATGCCCAAGGGTCGACCTTCCATTGGAGGTCTGGAGTCACACGCTCAGGTCCTGTATCGGCTCCTATTGGACCACTAGGAAGGTCCTTGTCTGCTAAAGCTATAAAAGGTTCGCATGGCAGCACGGCCATGCGCTAGTATCAACCTATGTCATGAGCTTTGCTACTTTGTAGTCATGTCTGCATGTGGTCAGGGTTGGCTGAAATAAGCCCCTAGAATACCGGCACCTCCAGTGAGGAGTTTTGTGTGTGTGAATTCAGGGCTGGCGTATAGCCACTAGAATTTAGGCTCCACCGGAGAGGAGTTGTTCGTGTGCTAGGCTGACTGCATGACCACTGTTTGCTTTTTGCTCTGTTAGGTAGCTGTGATCCTCTGTGAGGTTAACAGGGCACAGCGTTTTCCGATCTTAGCAATTCTGTGAAGTAAGAGTTCGCTTATACTGCCATATAGTGCCACCAATTGCTAGCAGCAGGTTCTCCCCTGCATAGTGGACCCTGAGTTGCGAACGCATTTATTTTAACTCATATATACTCGGTGCCTTCCGCTAACCCTAACACATGGTTCCTCATCCCTACCCTTGCACGCGTGGCCCCCATGAGAAAAGCATAAAAAAAATCCATCCTACTTACCTTCCCTGCGCACCCTCGCAGCATCTTGGTCTGGTGCCAGCAGCTCCTGCGGCTGAGCGATCAGGTGTCCCCGCTCATTAAGGTAATGAATATTCACCTCTCTCCATGCCTATGGGAGTGGAGAGAGGTGAATATTCATTACCTTAATGAGCGGGCATCCGTGATAGCCTGGCAGCTGCTTTGAAGCCGGTGACTGCTGCTGATACTGTGCGTGCTATAAGAGAAATGAATATTCATTGCCAGTGCATTGAATATTCATCTCTTTTTAGCAGTGGGCACAGGCTTTAGCCACAGCCGTCAGCTTATGCCTCCTGTCACTCACTGCTCCCCCTCCCCTGCCATCTTCTGGGACAATAACTCGTGTATAGGCCGAGAGGGGCATTTTCAGCACACAAAAAAAGTGCTGAAAAACTCGACTTATACACTAGTATATACGGTACCTTTTTACTGGAAAGCTGCAGGTAACATCACATACTGTGTATATACTGTACATATAGCAGTTACCGGTATATTTTTTTCAAAAGCTAAATTAAATTAATGTTTTCTGAAAAAATATGCCGCTTTTTAAACAGAAGAAACTGGGATTTAGCTTCACTGGCTTCCTTTCACCCTGGCTTAGCTAGATTGACAGGTTTCTTCCTGTACACACAGTTAGGTCCAAAAATATTTAGACAGCGACACAAGTTTTGACATTTTAGCGGATTACCAAAACATATTCAAAATACAGTTATATAATCAATACAGACTTATAGTGGAGACTCTCAGCTTTAATTTGAGTTTAGAAATTATAGCTCTTTAATATGTAGCTGCATCTTTTTCAACGGACAAAAGGTAATTGGACAATTATTTCAAAAGGTCTTTAATGGACTACATGGGCTTTTCCTTTATTAATTCTTCATCAACTAAGTAAGTAAAAGGTCTGCAGGTTATTCCAGGTGTGGCATTTGCATTTGGAAGCTGCTTCTGTGAACTCGCAACATGCCGTAAAAGGTGCTCCGGGTGGAGGAGAAAAAGACCATCATTAAACCCCCAAAAAATTGATTAGAGCGAAGTTAGGAGTGGCAAAAATACAGTTTGGTACATTCTGCAAAAAAAAGTGCACTGTGAGCTTGGGAACGCACAAAGGCTTGGATGTTAATGAAAGACAACGGTGGTGGATGATCGCATAATCCTTTCCATGTTGAAGAAAAACCCCATCACAACATCCACACAAGTGAAGAACACTCTCCAGTAAGAAGGTGCTTCGGTATCCAAGTCTTTCATAGAGAGAAGACTTCATGAGAGCAAATTCAGAGGGTTTACCACAAGGTGAAAACCATTAATCAGCCTTAAAAATAGAAAAGTCAGATTAGACTTTGCCAAAAAGCATCTAAAGAAGCTGCCCTGTTCTGGAAAGATCAACCTGTACCAGAATAATGGATAGAAGGAATGGAGAAGGCTTGGAACAGCTCATGGTCCAGAGCACAGCACATCACCTGTAACACATGGTGGAGGCGATGTGATGGCGCGGGCATGCATGGCTTCCAATGGTACCAGGTCACTAGTGTTTATTGATGATGTGACTGAAGACTGAAGCAGCCGGATGAATTGTGAACTGTACAGGATGAGACTTTCTGCTCAGATTCAACGAAATTGGTTGTTTCTTCCCGGGGAAAGGCCTGGCTATTCACTGCTTGCATTGAGAAACGCGTGATGGTGTCTCCGCAGCTCCTCTACATGCATTTACATATTTGGGGGCAGTGTTCTGGATCACTGCGTTGAGAAACACGTGATGGTGTCTCTGCGGTATTGGATGTTTTGGTCTCCACCAGGTCAATCATCTGTGCCTTTATAGACTTTCTACTAGGCACTGCTCCTGATAGCCAGTTTCCTACTCCACACTGATGAGGGGCAAAAACCCCAAAACAGCTGTCTGTGGATGGATACCATGCTTGGCATAGGTGGTTTTCCTTTATTGGATGTTTTCCTTTATTGGATGCTGCCCTTCCCTTGGTTGTTCCTTCCCGGGGAAAGGCTTGGCTATTCACTGCTTGCGTTGAGAAACACATGATGGTGTCTCTGCAGCTCCTCTACATGTATCTGCATATTTGGGGCAGTGTTCTGGATCACTGCATTGAGAAACACGTGATGGTGTCTCCGCGGTGTTGGATGTTTTGGTCTCCACGAGGTCAATCATCCGTGCCTTTACAGATTCAACGAAATGCAGCAAGGTTGATTGGACCGCGCTTCACAGTACAGATGGACAATTACCAAAAAACATACTGCAAAAGCAACCCAGGAGAAAGCAAAGAAGTGGGATATTCTGCAATCACCAAGTCAATCACCAGATCTCAATCTTATAGAGCAGCATTACACAGGCTGAAGACAAAATGTAAGGCAGAAAGACCCAAAAAAAGCAATTACTAAAGTCAGCTGCAGTGAAGGCAGCAAAGCCTCACAAAGAAGGAAACTCATCGTTTGGTGACGTCCATACCTTCCAGACTTCAGGCCGTCATTGCTGCAATGGATTCTCTACAAAGTATTAAAAATGAACATTTTATTTATGGTAAACTTAATTTGACCAATTACTTTTGAGTCCCAGAAATGTGGAGGCTTTGTAGAAAAATGGTTGCAATTCCTAAACGTTTCACAGAATATTTTAAGTCAACCCCCTTAATTAAGCCTGAAAGTCTACATTTCAATTGCATTTCAGCTGTTTCAGGTTACATCCAAAATAGTGGTATGCAGAGCCAAAATTACGGAGATTCAGCCACTGTCCAAATATTTCTGGGCCTAACTGGAGGTGGGTTTGACAGTTGGGACACAGATTCAGAAGACTCTGCCAATCAGCTGTATTCACCAGAGGGAATTTCGACTAATCTCTTATATTGCTTGCCTGGCATCTAAGGGGGAATAATGCTTATGTTCCTCATTATGGTATTTGTGTTTCTTATGTTCCTATCTGTTCCACATCTTCTGATCTGTGAGTTTGTCCAATTGTATGATTTACTACTACATTGCCCATTTTGGTGCAAATCATTGGATGGTCTCTGAGACCCATATCAGTATGGTAGGTTAGGCTGTGAATCGGTCACTTGGGCACAGCCTGACTTGATGGCAACTCTTTTGGAGATCAAGATCCATTGTCATGCTGTTCTCGAATAGAACCACTTGCTCTACTGAAACGACCTGTGCCGTTCCCATGTAAGGGGGCCTCTACACAAATGTAGCTATTAAGGGTGCAAAGGTAACTGTCAGAGCAGTACCCAGGTGTCTGTCCACTCTTTCTCTTAGAGGGGTGTCCCAGGCAGGGTTCCCCCTTTTTATAATATACTTGGGCCATCATAAAAGACATGGACAGGAGTTGTCGAAGAATAAGTATATAATATATGTGTATATATAATGTGTGTATATATGTATATGTATGTGTATGTATGTATATATCTATATACATATATATATATATATACATATATATATATATATAGATAAGAAAAAACGAGAGGAGCACAATGCTCACCGGTGGGTGCCAAGCCTCCTGGATAGGACCATCCACATGTCCAACCACGTAATATGCCAAGCAGAAAAAGAAGGCAGCACTCCAACAACAAATGAAGGTGACAAAAGGCTGTGAAGTTTATTTCAGACCCACATCTCACATTTTTTTAATGATCTGTGTTTATATATATATATATATATATATATATATATATATATATATATATATATATATATATACATACATACATACATACATACATACATACATACATACATACATACATACATACCTACATACAGTGGCATACCCATAGTAGCAACAGACAATGCGGCAATGAGTCTGTGGGGGCCAAGTGCTAAAGTAGATACCTCCTCCCCTGATTTTCAACTATATTTGCAACCTGCATGTAAATACAGCTGAAAGCAATGGTGGAGGAGGGAGCTGTCAGCTGATGCTCCCTCCTCCGTCATTCTCCCTAAGTGCCTGACATCTCATGACGGCAGTAATGATGATGTTGTTAGATTGTGATCGCTATGCCAAGCAGAGCAGATCCCACGCTGCAGAAACTTGAGCCTTGGCGGAATTGGAGCCTTTATACTGTGTGGAGGGTTGTATGGGGGCCATTATACTGTCTAGAGGGCTATGTGGGGCATTATGCTGCTTGGAGTGCTACTGCGGACCATAATAGTGTGTAGGAATTCAATTCAAAATTACTCTAAGGGCTGCAAAAGTGTAGTGTATTCTGTACCCCGCTGAATGTTTTTTTCTTTTTTTTGGGGGGGGGGGGGCCCAATTAGGACTTTGGGGAGCCATGATTTCTATGTACAACCCTTAATATATGAATATACACAGAACAAAAGGAGACCGACAGCTTGTTTACTATATGTGAGAAGCCTCTTCAAGCCTTGACTGTTTTTCAAATCTTGTGTTTTCCATACAACCACTGGTTACACAGTAAGTAGATATCATGAAACTACACTGCTCAGAAAAATAAAGGGGACACTAAAATGCCACATCCTAGATATCTCTGCATTAAATATTCCAGTTGCAAATTTTTATTCATTGCATAGTGGAATGTGTTCAGAACAATAAAACATAACAATTATTAATGTAAATCAAAATAAATATCCCATGGAGTTCTGGATTTGAAATGATACTCAAAATCAAAGTGGAAAATCAAATTACAGGCTGATCCAACTTTAGTGGAAATGCCTCATGACAAGGAAAAGATGCTCAGTATTGTGTGTGGCCTCCACTTGCCTATATGACCTCCCTACTGTACAATACCTGGGCATGCTCCTGATGAGGCGGCGGATGATCTTCTGAGGAATCTCCTCCCAGACCTGGACTAAAGCATCCGCCAACTCCTGGACTGTCTGTGGTGCAATGCGACGACGGTAAATGGAGTGAGACGTGATGTCCCAGATGTGCTCAATCGGATTCAGGTCTGGGGAATGGGCGGGTCAGTCCATAGCTTCAATGCCTTCATCTTGCAGGAATTGCTGACACATTCCAGCCACATGAGGTCTGGCATTGTCCTGCATTAGGAGGAACCCAGGGCCAACCACACCAGCATATGGTCTCACAAGGGGTCTGAGGATCTCATCTCGGTACCTAATGGCAGTCAGGCTACCTCTGGTGAGCACATGGAGGACTGTGCGGCCCTCCAAAGAAATGCCACCCCAAACCATTACTGACTTACTGCCAAACCAGTCATGCTGAAGGATATTGCAGGCAGCAGATCACTCTCTACGGCATTTCCAGACTCTGTCACGTCTGTCACATGTGCTCAGTGTGAACCTTTCTTCATCTGTGGAGAGCACAGGGCACCAGAAGTGAATTTGCCAATCCTGGTGTTTTGTGGCAAATTCCAAGCATACTGCACGGTGTTGGGCTGTGAGCACAACCCCCATCTGTGGACGTCTGGTACTCAGACCATCCTCATGGAGTCGGTTTCTAACTGTTTGTGCAGACACGTGCACATTTGTGGCCTGCTGGAAGTCATTTTGCAGGGCTCAGGCAGTGCTCCTCCTGTTCCTCTTTGCACAAAGGCTGAGGTAGCGGTCCTGTTGCTGGGTTGTTTCCCGCCTACGGCCCCCTCCACGTCTCCTGGTGTACTGGCCTGTCTCCTTGTAGCACCTCCAGCCTCTGGACACTATACTGACAGACACAGCAATCCTTCCTGCCACAGCTTGCATTGATGTGCCATCCTGGATAAGCTGCACTACCTGAGCCACTTGTGTGGGTTTTAGAGTCCGTCTCATGCTACAACGAGTGTGAAAGCACAACCAACATTCAAAAGTGACCAAAACATCAGCCCCAGCAAGCATTGGTACTGAGATGTGGTCTGTGGTCCCCACCTGCAGAACCGCTCCTTTGAGTGTCTTGATAATTGCCAATAATTTCCATCTGTTGTCTATTCCATTTGCACAACAGCATGTGAAATTGATTGTCAATCAGTGTTGCTTCCTAAGTGGACAGTTTGATTTCACAGAAGTTTGATTTACTTGGAGTTATATTCTGTTTGTGTCCCCTTTATTTTTTTTTGAGCAGTGTATTTTAATTGATCTGTTCTTACCAATATGTGCCCAAAATGTATGGGGTAAGTCAATGCGAGGCTTATGGTGGCAGAATCAAACACTCGTATGGCTGAAATAATTATCCATGTCACTTTTTTTCACCAGCTGGATGTGCTACCTTATCCTTGTTTCGCATGTTTGTGGAGACAGTACTGAGTCGGTTACCTTTGGAGAATATGTATACTGTACAATAAAAATATACTGTTATGTGCAAAAAAAATGCTTCAAAATAAGCATGTGTTCAGTAATGGAAGTGTTAATTGATTATTATTATTATTAATTAACAAAATACAAAGTTAATTAACAAAATACAAAGTGAATGGACAAAAGCAAAATTTGAATTACATAAATATTTGGGGTGACCACCATTTGCTTTAAAAACACCGTCAATTGAGCTACACCTGCAGTTTTTTTTTAAGGAATTCCGGAGGGAGGTTGCTCCAAACATCTTGGAGAACAAGCCATAGGTTGTAGGTTTGCACAAATCCTTCTGTCTCTTCCTGTGATCCCAGACCAACTGTATTATGTTAGATCAGGGCTCTGCTGGGGCCTGATCATCACTTCCAGGACTCCTTGTTCTCTTCATGCAGCAAATAGTTCTTAATGACATTGGTATGTTTGGGATTATTGTCCTGCTGCGGAATAAATTTGAAGCAATTTAAACATCTGCTTGATGGTATTGTATGATGGATAAATATCTGTCTGTATTTCTCAACATTCAGGACACATAGAAATGGATAATGCTGAGGATCATAGACGCAGTGGTCGGCCAAGGAAACAATGTGGCAGATGAAAGGCACATCATGCTGCTTACTTCTCTTTGAATTCAGATAATGTCCAGCAATGCCATCTACTGAAAGGTGGCAGAAACCTGTGGGACACCACGACACCAATCTACTGTTGAGCCCGTAAAATATTGGCTGCAACATAAGGCAGTTTGTTGCCGAAGGGCTGGAGAGCGGCACAATAAGGAGAGTCTGCAGAAAACAGAGAGGCTTGGTTGGAGGTTCCCTGCAAGTTTGAGGCTACATTTCAGCAAGTGGAGTTGGGAATTTGGTCAGAATTAATGGTGACCTCAGTTCTGAGAAATACAGGGAAATACTAATCCATCATGTTACGTAATATCATCAGGGAGAAATCACCTTGGCTCCATATTTATTGTGCAGTAGGAGAATGACTCTAAACATGTTTGATGTTTGGAACAAATTTTGCTTTACGATTAAGGTATTTTTTCCTTTTTTCTTTTTTTACAGGCTGTGGAACTAACCTCCTTCAAAGCATCAGGTAAGTGGACAATATATTAGTTATATTTTAAACAATTTAACCCTATTCACTTTAAGAATTCTTTCAATTAGTAGTTCTGAAAATTGCTGAGCACTCCTGCACTGCAATTTTCCAAACTCCTTTACAAACCAATGGAGAGAGTCAAGTAGAAGAGGTCTCAAAATTGATGTCTCAAAATTGTTGTGATTGAATCAGTTAGTCCTAAAAAGACTTTTTCTGCCTGATGATTTTTTTAAACATTCGATTACACTATTAAGCATAATTTCTTTTACACAAAATTTTGACATGTCATAGCCTCTATGTCTAATTTTTGGAACTATATTGTAATATTTTGGTGGCACAGCTTAGAGGAATCTGTTCTTAGTTCCAACAACTACTCCATTTTCTTGTCTTTGAGATAACTAGGTCATCAAAGCAGTTTGGTGCCTTATGTGGTTAGATTATGGGCAAAAATAACCTAGAGTTCAACACATCAAGGAAGCCACCTCAAGGGTACCACTGTCTTGGAGATCATAATTTTTATGTATTTGAAAAACGTGGTAAAGACTGAAAAAATTCACCTCCAGATCCTGGGGTAAAATTTCCAAATTTCTTTATTCGAAAAAACATTAAAATTCCATTGAGGATTCAGGGACAGAAAAACATCAGACAGATGAAAGAGCGACGCGTTTCGATCAACACAGTGATCTTTGTCAAAGCTTTGACAAAGATCACTGTGTTGATTGAAACGCGTCGCTCTTTCATCTGTCTGATGTTTTTCTGTCCCGGAATCCTCAATGGAATTTTAATATTTTTCCAATAAAGAAATTTGGAAATTTTATCCCAGGAGCTGGAGGTGAATTTTTTCAGTCTTTACTTTACCATGTATTCACATCTGAACAGGATGGCCCTTCATGCACCGGTGTTTCATTAGGTGAGCTGGCTTTTTTTCTCTTTTTGTTCATATTTGAAAAACGTATGCAATAATTTTTGAAACAGATACCTACGGAATGCAGAT
This sequence comes from Ranitomeya imitator, assembly GCF_032444005.1. Classification (NCBI taxonomy): domain Eukaryota; kingdom Metazoa; phylum Chordata; class Amphibia; order Anura; family Dendrobatidae; genus Ranitomeya; species Ranitomeya imitator. Next base: position 199,548,638 of record NC_091283.1, read on the forward strand.
GTCACTATACACCTAATCCTGTCTGAAAATCCTCTTGACGTGTGCTTGTGATTGTTCAAAACACAATGTGAAAGTAACCTGGTCTATGGTATTACACCTGCACTATGAAGTAACTATGATATGGCCAAAAGCAAATTGTTGTATATAAGAAAGAGACATTTTCTGTCTCTCTAAATAAAATGTTCTTTCATGCTGCTGGCAGTGAGAATTATGTAGCTAAATTAAGCATGGTTGAACATTTTTAGAAACGTTATACTGGCATACAAAATGAATGGTACAAGAAAAGTGGCACTGACAAAGGACAGGTGAATGAGAAAAAAAGACTATGGCTAAAAATGTGGGAGCTGCTAGCAGTAGTAGCACCACTTCAGGAACCAGCTGTCCAAGCAGTAGTACTACCAAACGTAAGTCACCATTTACCTTATTTTCTGCCAACAAACTAATTAGTTGGGAGAAATGGAGAGAATAATGTATTTGGCACATTACTCTTCTCCGTAACAGCCGGATGATAACTCCGGCACAACACAATCAGTTTTTGTGTTCTGTACAGTCTTCCTACACTTGTGTCATGACCGTTAGTCATTTAAATAGTGAACTTTCAATTGTGTCAACAACTCATTTATATCAAGATATCAAACATGTTTTTCTGGCTGCGCTTCCCTTTAAGATTACTGAAGGACGAACCCAAACAGTAAAGTTCAGTGTCCGTACCCCACACCTAGTGTCTGTGAACGGACCACGAACAAACATGGACTTTTTCAGGAAGTCCTTGTTACGGTTCGGGTACAGCAGTCTGAACATCGGCTGTTTCCCATGCTGTTATCTGTGTGACAATGCAAGAAACACCAGCGGCTCTGACCGGTGGTAAGTTTGTTACAGCCAGTCAGAGCGCTATGGTTCCAAGGCTGTCAGATGACAGCATGATCTGAGCCAGTAGCTGTGACTTGTGGTAAAATGGTTACCGTTGGTCGCAGGTGCCACCACACCAGGGCAAGTGGGAAGAGTTGGGCAAAAATCAAGCCTTTTCTGCGACCTCTGTGGGCTGCTGTTTTTAGGCTGGGAAGGGCTAACATCCATTGACCAGTCCCAGTCTGAGAATACGAGGCCCCGACTGTCTGCTTTATCTTGACTGGTTGTAAAAGTTGGGGGGGACCCCATGCTGTTTTTTTAAATTATTTATTTAAATAATTAAAAAATATGGAGTGGGACCCCACTATTTTTGATTAGCAGCCAATATAAAGTTGACAGCTGAGTGTTGCAACCTGCAGCTGTCAGCTTTACCTGTGCTGGTTGTCAAAAATAGAGGGGAATCCACACCATTATTTATTTATTTTTATTTATTGCACAGGCTCCAGCTGATGAATACTCTCATCAGCCTCACCTGCTCTCGCTCCTATCAACGAGAGCAGGTGTAGGATAAGAGGAGTGGTACTCTCATCAGCCAATGCCTGTGACCGGTAGTAACCTTTCTGCTGCCAATCACAACTGCTGGCTCACATGCTGTCATCTGACTACTTTGGAATAGCAGCACTCTGACCAACGGTAACGATCTTACCGCCGATTAAAGCCCAGATATTTGGGTTCCGTTAATCTGAATAGGTGCCTGAACCAAACTTTTTCAATATTTGGCGAGATCTGCCAGATCCGAACATCCACGTGTTCGTCCATCACTAACTAAGATCAAAGAATTTTCTTAGATACATTACTACAACTGTGGACTCTGCATTAGTATCTGATTGACCTAGTTGTTTAAACATACACACATGTCCTTTGATAAAATAATTACTTACAAACTATTATTCTGATTATCTGCAGTTTTCCATTTTGTGGCATCCATTGTAAGTTTGATTATTGCTGAAGAAAGTAGCATCTCTAGAAATGCCCCGACCTGGTTTAATCTCAATCTGGCTTTGCTTTTACCGTTATTTTTTTAATTAAGGAACTAAACGACTTAATTGTAATTAAATAAATAATAAAATAATTGTATTGTGCAAGTTGTTCTTAATAATACAGGTGCTTCTTTTTGTTTCTTTGGAAAAATCACTGAATTACTTTCAATCTAAGATAAATGCAAAAAGCATAATGACTTCATAGAAGTTCAATAAATGTGACTTTAAAATGGAAAGGCATATACTGAGAAAAAGTAGTTAATTTTTATAAATTAATTTTAAGACAAAAAAGTCTTCCTTTTTTTTAAAGGATTGTTTACAACAAAAGAAACACAAGATGTTGTATTTTTCTTAAACTCCTGAAATAATTTCAATTGCAAATCAATGCTTGAATAAATACATTTAATTTAACCCTGCTTTGTTTTATTTAAGTGCAAACAATGTTAAACATGGCAGATGCAGAAGCCATTTCTTATCTTTATAGTAGTGCCAAAAATACTCACGTCTTCACTGATAATTTTTTAAAACTTAATGAGATAGCCACCAGTGATCGTTGCTGCATTTTCCTTCCTCCACTTAACGTATTTGCAAGGAAAAGCTAATCTCAGGGTCTGCTTTACTGAGGGGCAAAGACTACATTTTTAAAAGGACGTTTAGGTTAGGTTCACATTGCGTTAGTGCAATCCGTTTAGCGGATACGCTAACGGATTGCGCTAACGCAATGTCCAAAAAGGGATTGCGTTCGGCAATCCCGCTAGCGCAGATGCCCGATCTGCGCTAGTGAGGAACGGACCCTGAATGCTGCAAGCAGCGTTCGAGGTCCGTCCGAAACCAACGGCACATCGCAGACGCATGCCAAAAATGGCATACGTTTGCGATGCGTTAGGGATCCGTTAGCACATTGCAGTCAATGGGTGCGCTAATGGATCCGTTACATAGCGTTATTTGCGACAATTGCGCCATGTAACGGAGTCTGTTAGCGGACACCCACTAACGCAATGTGAACCTAACCTATGAACCTATGCAGTGTTGTTAACCTGTTGTTAAGCCATGTCACTATAGACAAGTGACTATAGACACATCATTGCAACAGTGATGTAGGCAAATGCCAGGATGGAAAATATTAGAAAATAAGCAGCGGAAGATTAGAAAGGCCAGTTTCCACCACTGCAAGTAATCCATTGTCTTCCCCATCAGAGTAGGGGCCCTTATTTACTTAGACTAATGTTGACTGGTTGCCAATAACAGGTTCAGTAGATGGTCTAATGTCTATGGGGCCGCCAGCTGACTGATGGTTGGGTTAGATATCGGTTGCGCATGTATGTTTTCGGACCACAAATCGCAATGTTCTATCTGAATTAAGAATCCAGCCAACATGTCAGTTGGTGGCTTTCTCTTTGAGCGAGAACTCCTGTGCATGGGAGAGTTGGCTTAGATGGCGATCAGCCACCCTAAGTTTAGACCTCACAAATTTCAAATTCATGAAACATTGAGGCAAACAGTCACATTGAAAGTCCATCCTTCACAATAACTAGCCCCAACAGCTCAAAACACCTCCCGGGAACTGAGATCTTCAGCATGTCAAATTGATGACTACTGCCTTGCTTTCCATGTTTAACAACCATGCATTCTATTCTAGATCTAATGCATGATTGATTAACTTTACTGCTGCCAACAATATTTTGATGATGCTCAAACAATTGTCACCATTCTTCCATCTAAGGCCCACCATACACCTTAGATGGTGGTTAGATGGTGGTTGGGCAGCTCTTCCCTACGCTGCCGAGCGCTCCTGTGTTCTCTGCGAGAGAGCCGCTGGCAGCAATTTATCTAAGGTAGTCAAAAAAGGTTGTCAGTCCGAAATCATACATGCCAAGTCCTTAATTCCACTGAAAGCACTCTGCCCGGGGCCTTCGTACACATTAGGCTATCGAGTGAACCTGTTGATATTGGCAGGGTTAGCAAATAATAGTCTGTGTATGGGAGCTTAAGTCTTTGTAGCTAGTGTGCAAGTGGCTGGGATATGGTAGCAATTAAATATTGCTTTATAGAGCCAAAAAATTAGTCATAATTAGTTATGATTTATTTTAATTCAACATTCTTGGGTCTAACGAAAAAAGGGACAAGTTCAACAGGGTGTTATCTTTTGAAGGAAAATCAAGGTGAGGGAGAGGGAGCTGCTTACCTTATGGGATTGTTTGACCCACAACTGAAGAATCAAATATTTCAGCTGCAACAGCACCCTCGAGCCCGGAAAGCCTGTAGAATAGAGGTGGTAGTCTGCGCTGCCGATGTTGTACTCAAGAGACCATAGAACAATAAGGAAATTTGACCATGCAGTTTATTCCCTACCCGTTTTGATTATGGTCCTCCTGATGAAGTTGTCACAATTTCAAAAAGCATAGAGATAAACCGTATGGTCAAATTTCGCTATTGTCCTCTGGTCTCTTGAGTCCAACATCGCCAGTACAGACTACCGCTCCTATTTTGCTTCTATTTATTCTTGGGTCTAAGGCATTGTTTCGAAATCCAGGCCTTGGATGGAATTGTTATCGAGGCACCAGAAATATTCTTGGTATGTAGAAAAAAAAGAATCCCGGCTCGAAGGATAAAATCTTCATCTTTATTGATGCAGTGTTAAAACATCATTACATTCATGTGTAGTTTACAAACTGGAACACCAATGCTTTTCTGCACCCTTACTCAGGATGTTCTAAATAAAATACAAGTGCCTTCAAATATCGTTCAATTCCTGAGAGCACACCAATAGATTATTGCTACAAGATCAAGGACCAAGAGAGAAGATAATTAAGCTAAGAATTCCATTGCGGAATTTTCATTCAAGCGAAAAACTGATACGGGGTAAAATTATTGAGCACAAAGAATTAAAGGACAATGTGAATATCAACAATACATAAAAAGATAATACATGAAGAAAACAAAAAAAAAAAAAGCGAAAGCAGGATACCAAAAATCAGTGGGCAAGAATACGTATAAGCTGATAACTAAAAATTCTTATTAGACAGATGAATACTGCCCATCGTAGTCCTCCTCTGGCCTAGTTTAGATGAAAATGATATTGTATATGGTAAAAAGGAATTTAGCTGACATTTATAAAACAATGACACTGTACAAGACTACAGTGATATATTTTATTCGGTCCTTTATTCAATGGCAATCTTAGGATCATTCTCCTCTCATGATCGCTGCTATGTAGCTGAGCCGATCAGGTTATGCCAGCTTCTAGCCTCCCATGGAGGCTATTGAAGTATGGCAAAAGTAAAAAAAAAAAAAAAAAAAAAAAAATATATAAAAGTTTAAATCACCCCCTTTCGCCCCATCCAAAATAAAACAATAAAAAAAATTCAAAAGTACACATATTTGGTATTGCCGCATTCAGAATCGCCCGATCTATCAATAAAAAAAAGCATTAACCTGATCATTAAACGGCATAGTGAGAAAAAAATTAGAAATGCCAGAACTACATTTTTTTTGGTCGCCGTGACATTGCATTAAAATGCAATAACGGGCGATCAAAAGAACGTATCTGCACAAAAGTGGTATCATTAAAAATGTCAGCTCAGCTCGCAAAAAATAAGCCCTCATCCGACCCCAGATCACGAAAAATGGAGACGCTATGGGTATCAGAAAATGGCGCTTATTTTTTTTTTTTTTAGCAAAGGTTTGAATTTTGTTTCACCACTTAGATAAAAAAATAACCTAGACATGTTAGGTGTCTATAAACTCGTAATGACCTGTAGAATCATAATATCAGGTCAGTTTTAGCATTTAATGAAGCTAGCAAAAAAGCCAAGCAAAATACAAGTGTGGGATTGCACTTTTTTACAATTTCACCGCACTTGGAATTTTTTTCCCGTTTTCTAGTACAAGACATGGTAAAACCAATGGCGTCTTTCAAAAGTACAACTCGTCCTGCAAAAAATAAGCCCTCACATGATCATATTGACGGAAAAATAAAAAAGTTATGGCTCTGGGAAAGAGCGAAAAACGAAAACACAAAAATGAAAAAGGGCCGCGGCGGGAAGGGGCTTTAAACGGACTGTAACAAATCCCCCCAAAAAATTCAAATACAGTTGTCTGTTTCTGAACCCTCTCCTAGGACATCTGCCTATATCACTAGTTGGTGCCATATCCGCACTGAGTTCAGCGCTATAGGACAGTGCACTGCGGAGATTTGCCGACTTCTGAGCCAGGATCAGAGGTTACGTATGCGTTATACATACTCCCTGCCAGAGCCCATCTAGTGGGTTTGGCCTCGCTCCATATGCTTGTAATGAGCGAGGCTGTGACCCGTCTAGTAATGCTGCCGTCCATTCCCACTGGGACAGGCTCTGGCCGGGAGTATGTATAATGCATACATAACCTCCGGTCCTGGCTCAGAAACTGGCTACTCCCCAGAGCACGTGACCCAGCACAGAGTGACCGCAGACTTATCGATTTGGACCGGACAACCCCTTATTAGAAATAAATGTTGAAGTTATCATTTTTACATTTTTTGTGATTTCTTTTTTTTTTAAACTAAATTCTACTCTATAGGACAAGTTTTGTTCCTTCTCAGCATGAATGGCATGCTTAAAATGACAATAGATTTATGCTCGAGAAGTCTCCTGTACAAGTCGCTTGAACTGATTGGCAGCACTGACATTCAATATCAATACTGTTCTGCCGCCGTTCGAACAAAGGAGGTCGCTCGTTATCTAGTAGAGAGGAATATTTTCACCAAATAACTTATTTAATTGCGACAATACAATTCGTATTAAAAAGAAAAACTGTCATAACTGCCCTCTTGTAACACGCAAGGGGTGATAACCACTTCCCCGAGTTCCATCAACATCCAGGTAATTGTGCCGCTTCCACAAAGGGCCCACTTCTCCACCTGCTCCCAGTTCCCTCTCATTCACCGCCTGGCTCCTGCAACATGTCGCCCGCGAAAACAAAAGCAAGTCGGCGTAAGAAACTATTGAATCTGCAAATCCCCGGGCCTTATAGGTTTGGTCTTTTCTTTATTCTAGCAAAATGCTCATCACAATATGCTCTGTGTCTTCTTCCTTCTGTCACAGTTTCTACGTTTTCGCAAATTAATAGGATGACCCAGATAAACCATAGGAATGGAAAAAAAAGCATAGAAACCTTGTATTCACTGACAGCTTTGAAATAAGACATTTTCCCAGCCATGACTTAATTGTATGCTTTTTTTTCCTTCAGTATTACATTTTTTAGTGTTTATACCGTGACACCATCTCCATATCATGTGATGTATCATGGCATTGCCTCTGCAGCCATTTTTTCTTTTTCAACTTTAGTGTCTAGTGATGAGCAAACGTGTTCGAATAAGGTGCTAACCAAGCGTCTTCGGCTCGCTCGAATAATATGTTCGAGTCCCCGCGGCTGCATGTCTCGTTGTGAAACTTTGCGGAATTGCCTACCAGCTGCAAGACATGCCGGTCTTGCCTAACAGCCGCGGGTCATGGAGCCGCAGGTAATCAAACGTATTATTTGAGTGTGCCTAAAACAGCACCTTATTCGAGCACGTTCGGTCATCATCACTATGTTTCCCTTTTTTACTTCTCTCAAGGGCATGACGTTTTTTTTTCCTATTGACATACTCATAGCCATATTGATACATGTAATTTTCAATGATACTATTTATTTTACCATATAATGTACCAAAAAACAAGGAGAAAAAATCCAAATAAAATGGTGAAAATAATGCAATTTTACCATTTTTTGGGGGGAGTTTCTTTTTATAGGATTTTTTGTGCTGTAAAAATAAACTAGCAAAATGATCCAGGTCAGAATAATTAGTAAAGATGCATTTTTCATTATTCTTATGTAAGTAGTGGGAGAAAATCTGAAACCCATAAAAAACAAGCAAAAAAAAAACCAGTGCTCAACACAAATGAGTACACCCCGACTGAAAACCTTTAGTTTTCCTTTCAAAATCCAAATCTTTGGACTCCCTACTGAACTAAAGTCTTTCACCAATGGGGGCTGTGGATTGCAAACCAGTTTTAGTTTGCATACCATAAAAAAAGGTAATTTTCCATATAAATTAATTCAAGACCATATTGCAAAAATGATTACGATCTTAAGAGCAAAGCTAAAGTTTTGACTCCAAAATTCTAATTAACAAGATTTGAACCACAGGTAAGATGAATCATTCATTATGGAAGCGCTCCCATCAACATTTGTATCCCCTTAATATATTGCAATCATCACATTATACAGCACTGTGTACTTACAATTGCTCATTTTTCCCTTTTACCCAGATAATTCTTCTTTTCCATTAGGTCTATGACATCACGCGATTAAAAACTGATGAGCTGAATCCTTCTAAGCTCTATGTAGAAACAGGAGGTCAATTTTGTCTGCATGAGTCATGAGTCACTGCAAAAGTCCCTGGCAGGAGGGAGGATCTGGGTCAGGAGGAGAAGAGGGGAATGACAAATGCAGGGACAAGAGGCTTCCGGTTTCTACATAGAATGGAGAAAAGAGAAAAATTTTCTCCATAGAAAGGCAAAACGAGCAATTGTAAGTACACAGTGCTACTGGATATACCAAGGTAACATGGACAACGCGTTTTAATCTTCCTGGGCCTCTGCCGAGGTCTCCCATCACAAATCAGAAAAGACGCCAGAGAGGTTGGCAATGCTCTGGTCCCTTGGCTATGGATCTGCCAACATGGCCTGCAAATATTTTGTCAACTCCTATCTACGTATACTGTATATATAATGAATTTCTGACAAAACATCGGTCTAATGTATTTCATCCTTGGGTAAAAGCCAAATAATAGAACAGTCAGAATGCCCAGCTCTGTCTTCTTTTATTTTTCTCTTTTATAATTTTTCTTGTATGACTACATAATACATAACATTTGTTCATTGCACATTGCTTATGCCCTAACCTTACTGTATCAGCTAAGTACAGCAATGAATCGCCAGCTAGCAGAGCAGTTACAGTGGAAAAAGATCCTTTATGGAAGGAAATAAATACAACTCTACAAATGGGGTTCATTTCTTTTAATTCTTTTAGATTGTAGCTATAAGCTCCCTTTTAAATGTTGATTAATGGAAAAGTATACAACATGCATTTACATAAGCCGTATGCATATATATTTACATCTGTATACATGCTGCACAATGACCGCTTGTTCACTTTTATTACTTCCCGGTTGACATTCTGAAATGTTACAAGAGGATAATGTAGCTGAGTGAATAGCCGGTCTACATTAGCATAGGCTATAAAATGGTGAAGCTGTACATGTGGAGGAGAAACAATATGTGTGTGTGTGTATGTATGTATATATATATATATATATATATATATATATATATATATACATTGCTTATACAGTACAGACAAAAAGTTTGGACACATCTTCTCATTTAAAGATTTTTCTGTATTTTCATGACTAAGAGAATTATACATTCACACTGAAGGCATCAGAACTATGAATTACACATGTGGAATTATATACTTATCAAAAAAGTGTGAAACAACTGAAAATATGTCTTATATTCTAGGTTCTTCAAAGTAGCCACCTTTTGCTTTGATGACTGCTTTGCACACTCTTGGCATTCTCTTGATGAGCTTCAAGAGGTAGTCGCAGGGAATGGTTTTCACTTCACAGGTGTGCCCTGTCAGGTTTAATAAGTGGGATTTCTTGCCTTATAAATGGGGTTGGGACCATCAGTTGTGTTGTGCAGAAGTCTGGTGAATACACAGCTGATAGTCCTACTGAATAGACTGCTAGAATTTGTATTATGGCAAGAAAAAAGCAGCTCAGTAAAGAAAATCGAGTTGCCATCCTTACTTTAAGAAATGAAGGTCAGTCAGTCTCAAAAATTGGGAAAACTTTGAAAGTGTTCCCAAGTGCAAAAACCATCAAGCGCTACAAAGAAACTGGCTCACATGAGGACCGCCCCAGTAAAAGAAGACCAAGAGTCACCTCTGCTTCTGAGGATAAGTTTATCCGAGTCACCAGCCTCAGAAATCGCAGGTTAACAGTAGCTTAAAGACCAGGTCAATGCCACACAGAGTTCTAGCAGCAGACACATCTCTACATCAACTGTTAAGAGGAGACTTTGTGCAGCAGGCCTTCATGATAAAATATCTGCTAGGAAACCACTGCTAAAGACAGGCAACAAGCAGAAGAGACTTGTTTGGGCTAAAGAACACAAGGAATGGACATTAGACCAGTGGAAATCTGTACTTTGGTCTGATGAGTCCAAATTTGAGATCTTTGGTTCCAACCACCGTGTCTTTGTGCAACGCAGAAAAGGTGAACGGATGGACTCTAGATGCCTGGTTCCCACCTTTTAAGCATGGAGGAGGAGGTGTGATGGTGTGGAGGTGCTTTTCTGGTGACACTGTTGGGGATTTATTCAAAATTGAAGGCATACTGAACCAGCATGGCTACCACAGCATCTTGCAGCGGCATGCTATTCCATCCGGTTTGCGTTTAGTTGGACAATCATTTATTTTTTAACAGGACAATGACCCCAAACACACCTCCAGGCTGTGTAAGGGCTATTTGACCAAGGAGGAGAGTGATGGGGTGCTATGCCAGACCTGAACCCCATCGAGATGGTTTGGGGTGAGCTGGACCGCAGAGTGAAGGCAAAAGGGCCAACAAGTGCTAAGCATCTCTGGGAACTCCTTCAAGATTGTTGGAAGACCATTTCCGGTGACTACCTCTTGAAGCTCATCAAGCGAATGCCAAGAGTGTTCAAAGCAGTCATCAAAGCAAAAGGTGACTACTTTGAAAAACCTGTTATGAACAGGTAATTCAGAACCACAATGGACCTTGAAGTTCAGAGCACACAAAGTGACCTGACATTTACCAAAAACATATGACGAGCTCTGAGACGTGGAAACTCTGCTGACCGCAATCCCTAATCCTATCACACCACACTAGAGGTAGCCGTGGATTGCGCCTAACGCTCCCTATGCAACTCGGCACAGCCTGAGAAACTAACTAGCCCTGAAGATAGAAAAATAAGCCTACCTTGCCTCAGAGAAATTCCCCAAAGGAAAAGGCAGCCCCCCACATATAATGACTGTGAGTAAAGATGAAATACAAACACAGAGATGAAATAGATTTAGCAAAGTGAGGCCCAACTTACTGAATAGACCGAGGATAGGAAAGATAGCTTTGCGGTCAACACAAAAACCTACAAACAACCACGCAGAGGGGCAAAAAGACCCTCCGCACCAACTAACGGTACGGAGGTGCTCCCTCTGCGTCTCAGAGCTTCCAGCAAGCAAGAAAAACCAATATAGCAAGCTGGACAGAAAATATAGCAAACAAAAATAACATAAGCAGAACTTAGCTTATGCAGGATAGACAGGCCACAGGAACGATCCAGGAGGAAGCAAGACCAATACTAGAACATTGACTGGAGGCCAGGATCAAAGCACCAGGTGGAGTTAAATAGAGCAGCACCTAACGACTTAACCTCATCACCTGAGGAAGGAAACTCAGAAGCCGCAGTACCACTCTCATCCACCAAAGGAAGCTCATAGACAGAACCAGCCGCAGTACCACTCACGACCACAGGAGGGAGCTTGGCCACAGAATTCACAACAGTACCCCCCCCTTGAGGAGGGGTCACCGAACCCTCACCAGAGCCCCCAGGCCGACCAGGATGAGCCACATGAAAGGCACGAACCAGATCGGCAGCATGGACATCAGAGGCAAAGACCCAGGAATTATCTTCCTGACCATAACCCTTCCACTTAACCAAATACTGGAGTTTCCGTCTCGAAACACGAGAATCCAAAATCTTCTCCACAATATACTCCAATTCCCCTTCAACCAAAACCAGAGCAGGAGGATCAATAGATGGAACTACAGGTGCCACGTATCTCCGCAACAATGACCTATGGAACACGTTATGGATGGAAAAAGAAGCTGGAAGAGTCAAACGAAAAGACACAGGATTAAGAACCTCAGAAATCCTATATGGACCAATGAAACGAGGCTTAAATTTAGGAGAGGAAACCTTCATAGGAATATAACGAGATGACAACCAAACCAAATCCCCAACACGAAGTCGGGGACCCACACAGCGCCTGCGGTTAGCGAAACGTTGAGCCTTCTCCTGGGAGAAAGTCAGATTGTCCACCACATGAGTCCAAATCTGCTGCAACCTATCCACCACAGTATCCACACCAGGACAGTCCGAAGACTCAACCTGCCCTGAAGAGAAACGAGGGTGGAACCCAGAATTGCAGAAAAACGGCACTTCAACTCCTGAAAAGCTTCCACAGCAGCAGAAGACCAATTGACCACATCAGCACCCTTCTTGGTTAAATCAGTCAACGGTTTAGCAATGCTAGAAAAATTAGCGCTGAAGCGATGATAAAAATTAGCAAAGCCCAGGAACTTCTGCAGACTCTTCAGAGATGTTGGCTGAGTCCAATCATAAATGGCCTGAACTTTAACAGGGTCCATCTCGATAGTAGAAGGAGAAAAAATGAACCCCAAAAATGAAATCTTCTGAACACCAAAGAGACACTTTGACCCCTTCACAAACAAAGAATTAGCACGCAGGACCTGGAACACCATTCTGACCTGCTTCACATGAGACTCCCAATCATCCGAGAAGACCAAAATATCATCCAAGTATACAATCAGGAATTTATCCAGGTACTCTCTGAAGATGTCATGCATAAAGGACTGAAACACTGATGGAGCATTAGAAAGTCCGAATGGCATAACCAGGTACTCAAAATGGCCTTCGGGCGTATTAAATGCTGTTTTCCATTCATCGCCCCGTTTAATACGCACAAGATTATACGCACCACGAAGATCTATCTTGGTGAACCAACTAGCCCCCATAATCCGAGCAAACAAATCAGACAGCAGCGGCAAGGGGTACTGAAATTTGACCGTAATTTTATTTAGAAGGCGGTAATCAATACAAGGTCTCAGCAAACCATCCTTCTTGGCCACAAAAAAGAACCCCGCTCCCAATGGCGACGATGACGGGCGAATATGACCCTTCTCCAAAGACTCCTTCACGTAACTCCGCATAGCAGCGTGCTCAGGTACAGGTAAATTAAACAGTCGACCCTTAGGAAACTTACTACCAGGAATCAAATCGATTGCACAATCACAATCCCTATGCGGAGGTAGGGCATTGGACTTGGGCTCATCGAATACCTCCCGGTAATCAGACAAGAATTCTGGGACCTCAGAAGGGGTGGATGATGAGATAGACAGAAATGGAACATCACCATGTACCCCCTGACAACCCCAGCTGGACACAGACATTGATTTCCAATCTAATACTGGGTTATGGACTTGTAGCCATGGCAACCCCAACACGACCACATCATGCAGATTATGCAACACCAGAAAGCGAATATCCTCCTGGTGCGCAGGAGCCATGCACATGGTCAGCTGGGTCCAATACTGAGGCTTATTCTTGGCCAAAGGCGTAGCATCAATTCCTCTCAATGGAATAGGATACTGCAAGGGCTCCAAGACAAACCCACAGCGCCTAGCAAACTCCAAGTCAATCAAATTCAGGGCAGCGCCTGAATCCACAAATGCCATGACAGAATAGGAAGACAAAGAGCAGATCAAAGTAACGGACAAAAGAAATTTCGACTGTACCGTACCAATGGTGGCAGACCTAGCGAACCGCTTAGTGCGCTTAGGACAATCGGAGATAGCATGAGTGGAATCACCACAGTAGAAACACAGCCCATTCTGACGTCTGTGTTTTTGCCTTTCAGCTCTGGTTAAAGTCCTATCGCACTGCATAGGCTCAGGTTTATGCTCAGATAATACCGCCAAATGGTGCACAGATTTACGCTCGCGCAAGCGTCGACCGATCTGAATGGCCAAAGATATAGACTCATTCAGACCAGCAGGCATAGGAAATCCCACCATGACATCCTTAAGGGCTTCAGAGAGACCCTTTCTGAAAATAGCTGCCAGCGCACATTCATTCCATTGAGTGAGCACGGACCACTTTCTAAACTTCTGACAATAAATCTCTATCTCATCCTGACCCTGACACAGAGCCAGCAAATTTTTCTCTGCCTGATCCACTGAATTAGGTTCGTCGTACAGCAATCCGAGCGCCAGAAAAAATGCATCAATATTACATAATGCAGGATCTCCTGGCGCAAGGGAAAATGCCCAGTCTTGAGGGTCGCCACGTAATAACGAAATAATGATTTTAACTTGTTGAACTGGGTCACCAGAGGAGCGGGGTTTCAAAGCCAGAAATAGTTTACAATTATTTTTAAAATTCAAAAACTTAGCTCTATCTCCAGAAAATAACTCAGGAATAGGAATTTTAGGTTCTAACATAGGATTCTGAACCACTAAATCTTGAATGCTCTGTACTCTTATAGTGAGATTATCCATCAAAGAGGACAGACCCTGAATGTCCATGTCCACACCTGTGTTCTGAACCACCCTGATGTATAGGGGAAAAGAAAGACAGAACACAGTGCAAAGAAAAAAAAATGGTCTCAGAACTTCTCTTTTCCCTCTATTGAGAAGCATTAGTACTTTGGGCCTCCAGTACTGTTATGAACAGGTAATTCAGAACCACAATGGACCTTAAAGTTCAGAGCACACAACGTGACCTGACTTTTACCAAAAACATATGACGAGCTCTGAGACGTGGAAACTCTGCTGACCGCAATCCCTAATCCTATCACACCACACTAGAGGTAGCCGTGGATTGCGCCTAACGCTCCCTATGCAACTTGGCACAGCCTGAGAAACTAACTAGCCCTGAAGATAGAAAAATAAGCCTACCTTGCCTCAGAGAAATTCCCCAAAGGAAAAGGCAGCCCCCCACATATAATGACTGTGAGTAAAGATGAAATACAAACACAGAGATGAAATAGATTTAGCAAAGTGAGGCCCGACTTACTGAATAGACCGAGGATAGGAAAGATAGCTTTGCGGTCAACACAAAAACCTACAAACAACCACGCAGAGGGGCAAAAAGACCCTCCGCACCGACTAACGGTACGGAGGTGCTCCCTCTGCGTCTCAGAGCTTCCAGCAAGCAAGAAAAACCAATATAGCAAGCTGGACAGAAAATATAGCAAACAAAAATAACACAAGCAGAACTTAGCTTATGCAGGATAGACAGGCCACAGGAACGATCCAGGAGGAAGCAAGACCAATACTAGAACATTGACTGGAGGCCAGGATCAAAGCACCAGGTGGAGTTAAATAGAGCAGCACCTAACGACTTAACCTCATCACCTGAGGAAGGAAACTCAGAAGCCGCAGTACCACTCTCATCCACCAAAGGAAGCTTATACACAGAACCAGCCACAGTACCACTCACGACCACAGGAGGGAGCTTGGCCACAGAATTCACAACAAGAACCTAGAATATAAGACATATTTTCAGTTGTTTCACACTTTTTTGTTAAGAACATAATTCAACATGTGCTAATTCATAGTTTTGATGCCTTCAGTGTGAACGTACAATCTTCATAGTCATGAAAATACAGAAAAATCTTTAAATGAGAAGGTGTGTCCAAACTTTTGGTCTGTACTGTATGTATATACAGATACATACATATACATACACACGTGTGTGTGTGTGTGTTTATATATATATATATATATATATATATATATATATACATATATATATATATATATACACGTTGGGGAAATAAGTGTTTGATCCCTTGATGATTTAGTAGGTTTTCCCACTGACAGACAAAGACATGAACAGTCTATAATTTTAAGGGTAGGTTAATTTTAACATTGAGAGATAAAATAACAAAAATAAAATCCAGAAGATAAAATTATAAATTACGATTATATAAATTTATTTGCATTTTGCAGTGATAAATAAGTATTTGATCCCTCTGGCAAACAAGACAATATTTGGTGGTAAAACCCTTGTTGGCAAGCACAGCAGTCAGATGTTTTTTGTAGTTGATGATGAGGTTTGCGCACATGTCAGGAGGAATTTTGGTCCACTCCTCTTTGCAGATCATCTCTAAATTAAGATTTTGAGGCTGTCGCTTGGCAACTTGGAGCTTCAACTCCCTCCATAAGTTTTCTATGAGATTAAGGTTTGTAGACTGGCTAGGCCACTCGATGACCTTACTGTGCTGCTTTTAGGGCCACTCCTTTGTTGCCCTGGCTGTATGTTTTGAGTCAATGTCTTGCTGGAAGATCAAGTCACGACCCATTTTTAATATCCTGGCAGAGAAAAGGAGGTTATCACTCAGGGTTTTACGGTACATGGCTCCATCCATTGTTCCATTGATGCGGTGAAGTAGTCCTGTGCCCTTAGCAGAGAAACACCCCCAAAATATAATGTTTCCACCTCCATGCTTGACAGTGGGAACAGTGTTCTTTGGGTCATAGGCAGCATTTCTCTGCACCCAAACACGGTGAGTTGAGTTAATGCCAAAGACCCCAATTTTTGTCTCATTTGACCACAGCACCTTCACCCAAGCACTCACAGAATCATCCAGGGAGGTGTTCATTGGCAAACTTCAGATGGGCCTGCACATGTGCCTTCTTGAGTAGGGGGACCATGCGGGCACTGCAGAATTTTAAATGTTTTTCGGGGTAATGTGTTAGCAAGGGTTTTCTTGGTGACTGTGGTCCCAGCTGCCTTGAGATCATTAACAAGTTCCCCCTGTGTAGTTTCAGGCTGATCTCTCACCTTCCCCATGATCAAGGATACCCCACAAGGTGAGATTTTGCATGGTGCCTCAGATCGATGTCGATTGACAGTCATTTTGCATTTCTTCCGTTTTCTTCTTATTGCACCAACAGTTGTCTCCTTCTCACCCAGCATATTACTTATGGTTTTGTAGCTCATTCCAGCTTTATGTAGGTCTATGATAGTCATATAAAGCTCGTTGGTCTTGCCCATGTTGTA
Organism: Ranitomeya imitator; assembly: GCF_032444005.1. Lineage (NCBI taxonomy): Eukaryota > Metazoa > Chordata > Amphibia > Anura > Dendrobatidae > Ranitomeya > Ranitomeya imitator. The sequence goes on from NC_091283.1 coordinate 199,565,442, forward strand.
AAGGTTAGAGTCTGACTGATTGAGACTGTGGACAGGAGTCTTTTCTAAGGTGACTATGTAAGATGCCTATCTGTAAGCAATGCAGGTAATTAGTTAATTAGGAGCATCTAACTGGTCTGTAGGAGCCAGAATGCTTAATGGTTGGTAGGGGATCAAATACCTATTTCTCACTGCAAAATGCAAATAAATTATACAATGTGATTTTCTGGAATTTATTTTTGATATTCTATCTCTCAATGTTAACATTAACCTACCTTTAAAATTATAGACTGTTCATGTGTTTGTTAGCGGGCAAACTTAAAAAATCAGCAAGGGATGAAATACTTATTTCTAGGGTTGAGCGAAACGGGTCGTTCATTTTCAAAAGTCGCCGACTTTTGGCAAAGTCGGGTTTCATGAAACCCGATCCGACCCCTGTGCGGGGTCGGCCATGCGGTACGCGACTTTCGTGCCAAAGTCACGTTTCAATGACGCGAAAAGCGCCATTTCTCAGCCAATGAAGGTAAACGCAGAGTGTGGGCAGCGTGATGACATAGGTCCTGGTCCCCACCATCTTAGAGAAGGGCATTGCAGTGATTGGCTTGCTGTCTGCGGCGTCACAGGGGCTATAAAGGGGCGTTCCCGCCGACCGCCATCTTACTGCTGCTGACCTGAGCTTAGGGAGAGGTTGCTGCCGCTTCGTCAGAAGCAGGGATAGCTTTAGGCAGGGTCCATTAACCACCAAACCGCTTGTGCTGTAGCGATTTGCACTGTCCAACACCACCTTTGGTGTGCAGGGATAGTGGAAGCTACATTTTTTTTTTTTTCTCAGCGCTGTAGCTCATTGGGCTGCCCTAGAAGGCTCCCTGATAGCTGCATTGCTGTGTGTACGCCGCTGTGCAAACCAACTGCTTTTTTCAAAGCACAAATCCTCTTGTTCCTTCCTTTCTGCACAGCTATCTTGTTTGTTTGTCCACACTTTTTATTTAATTTGTGCATCAGTCCACTCCTTATTGCTGCCTGCCATACCTGGCTGAGATTACTGCAGGGAGATAGTAATTGAAGGACAGTTCCTTTTTTTTTTTTTTTTTTTTTTTGTGGGAGATTAAGATTGGCATTTCTGCTAGAGTGCCATCCCTGTCTGTGCCATCTCTCACTCAGTGGGCCATAGAAAGCCTATTTATTTTTTTGCTTGATTTGGGTTCCAAAATCTACCTGAAAAAATCACTACATCAATCAGTGGGAGAAAAATATTGGCCTCAGGGCTTGTGTGCCACTCCTGACTCCTGTGTGTGTCATCACTCATTCAGTGGGCCATAGAAAGCCAATTTTTTTTTTTGCTTTATTTGGGTTCTAAATTCTACCTGAAAAAATCAATAAATCAATCAGTGGGAGATTAATATTGGCCTTTGGGCTTGTGTGCCAGTCCTAAGCGTGCCATCTCTCTCTCTGATAGTGGGCCATAGAAAGCCTATTTATTATTTTTTTTATTGGGTTTATAAATTTTCCCTGGAAAAAAAAAAAAAAGTGGGAGATTAATATTGGCCTCTGGGCTTGTGTGCCAGTCCTGAGCGTGCCATCTTTCTCACAAATAGTGGGCCATAGAAAGCCTATTTATTTTTTTTTGTTGTTTTATAAATTCTCCCTGAAAAAAAAAGGGAGATTAATATTGGCCTTTGGGCTTGTGTGCCAGTCCTAAGCGTGCCATCTCTCTCTCTGATAGTGAGCCATAGAAAGCCTATTTATTTTTTGGGTTGATTTGGGTTCTAAATTCTACCTGAAAAAATCAATAAATCAATCAGTGGGAGATAAATATTGGCCTCTGGGCTTGTGTGCCACTCCTGACTCCTGTGTGCGTCATCTCTCACACAGTGGGCCATAGAAAGCCTATTTTTTGTTTTATTTGGTTTCTAAATTCTTCCTGAAAAAATCATTTTTTTTTATTATTTTTTTTTTCTAAAGTCTCCCTGAAAAAAAAAAAAATCAAATCAGTGGGTGATTAATATTGCCCTTTATGCTTGTGTGCCAGTCTTGACTACTGGGTGTGCCATCTCTCTCTCTCTCTCTCTCTCTCTCTCTCCAATTGTGGGCCATAGAAAGCCTATTATTTTTTTAGCTTGATTTGGGTTCCAAAATCTACCGGAAAAAATCACTACATCAATCATTGGGAGAAAAATATTGGCCTCTGGGCTTGTGTGCCACTCCTGACTCCTGTGTGCGTCATCTCTCACTCAGTGGGCCATAGAAAGCCTATTTTTTGTTTTATTTGTTTTCTAAATTCTCCCTGAAGAAATCATTTTATTTTATTTGGTTTCTAAAGTCTCCCTGAAAAAAAAATAAATAAATAAAAAAAACAGTGGGAGATTAATATTTACATTTGTGCTTCAGTGACAGTCCTGCGTGTGTGGCATCTCTCTCATTTGTTGCCACCAACAACAGAGTGTGTAACATTGTGCCTGATTTTCGTTGTGGTCTCACTCACCTGTAAAGGGGTAGCTAAATCATACTGAAGTTATAGCTCACCGTGTAATTTGTGTGACAGCAACAAATACCGTTAGTTTGTTTACGTTTTTAAAACAATGAGGAAGTCTGGTGGAAGAGGTCGTGGCCGGGGGCGTTCATTGTCAGCTGGTAATGAGGGTAGTGGTAGTGGTGGAGCATCAGGTGGTCGTGGGAAAAAAAATATTGCACCTAAGTCTGGAGCTGTGGAGCCAGGTTCGTCGTCTGGCTACACAAGGCCTCGAACGCTCCCTTTTCTGGGAGTAGGAAAACCGCTTTTAAAGCCGGAGCAACAAGAGCAAGTTTTGGCTTATCTTGCTGACTCAGCCTCTAGCTCTTTTGCCTCCTCTCGTGAAACTGGTAAATGTAAAAGCAGTGCGTCGTTAGTGGATGTTCACGGTCCGCGACAAGTCGCTTCCTTGTCCTCTTCAGCAAAAACAACAACAGAGAAGAATGCAGCAGGCGACACAACGGGTTACTCCATGGAGCTCTTTACACATACCGTCCCTGGCTTAGAAAGTGAAGCAGTTAACAGTCCATGCCCATTACAAGTTGAATCTGACATGGAGTGCACTGATGGACAGCCACAGCCAGACTACTATGCTGGTCCTTTGACTCAGATCACAACATTGCCCTCGCAGGGTAATGATCAAGAATCAGACCCTGATGAGACTATGTTGCCCCATCACGAACGCTATACTACCGACCGACATGGTGACACAGACGAAGATGCACACGAGCTACAAGAAGAGGTAATAGATGACCCAGTTGTTGACCCCGATTGGCAGCCATTGGGGGAACAGGGTGCAGGCGGCAGTAGTTCTGAAGCGGAGGAGGAGGGGCCGCAGCAGGCATCAACATCGCAACAGGTTCCATCTGCCGGGCCCGTATCTTGCCCAAAACGTGTGGCAAAGCCAAAACCTGTTGGAGGACAGCGTGGCCATCCGGTTAAAGCTCAGTCTGCAATGCCTGAAAAGGTATCCGATGCTAGAAAGAGTGCAGTCTGGCATTTTTTTAAACAACATCCAATTGATCAGCGCAAAGTCATCTGTCAAAAATGTTCAACTACCTTAAGCAGAGGGCAGAATCTGAAAAGTCTCAATACAAGTTGCATGCATAGACATTTAACCACCATGCATTTGCAAGCTTGGACTAACTACCAAACGTCCCTTAAGGTTGTAGCACCCTCGGCCAATGAAGCTAGTCATCAACGCAACATCCCTTCCGGCAGTGTAGGGCCACCATTTTCCGCACCACCTGCAGTATCTGTGCAGGTTTCTTTGCCAGGCCAAAGCAGTCAGGGTCAGGGAATCACCAGTTTCGTAGTAGGAAACACTGCATCTAGGGCACCGGCGGCAACAATACCATCTCCCACCGTCTCTCAGTCTGCCATGTCCACCGGCACCCCCGCTAGTTCCACGATCTCCAGCTCTCCAGTCCAGCTCACCCTACATGAGACTATGGTTAGAAAAAGGAAGTACTTATCCTCGCATCCGCGTACACAAGGTTTGAACGCCCACATAGCTAGACTAATCTCGTTAGAGATGATGCCCTACCGGTTAGTTGAAAGCGAAGCTTTCAAAGGCCTGATGGACTACGCTGTACCACGCTACGAGCTACCCAGTCGACACTTTTTTTCCAGAAAAGCCATCCCAGCCCTCCACCAGCATGTTAAAGAGCGCATCGTCCATGCACTCAGGCAATCTGTGAGCACAAAGGTGCACCTGACAACAGATGCATGGACCAGTAGGCATGGCCAGGGACGTTACGTGTCCATCACGGCACACTGGGTGAATGTTGTGGATGCAGGGTCCACAGGGGACAGCAATTTTGGGACAGTTCTGCCTAGCCCACGGTCTAGGAAACAGTTGGCTGTAGCCGTTCGCACCCCCTCCTCCTCCTCCTCGTCCTCCTGCAGAAGCAGAAGCGAGAGCTCGTCCACAGACCGCAGTCGCACAACCACTCCATCCGCAGCTGCCACTGTTGCACACCAGGTCTCCCATTATGGGGCAGCTACTGGCAAACATCAGCAGGCTGTATTGGCTATGAAGTGTTTGGGCGACAACAGACACACCGCGGAAGTTCTGTCCGAGTTCTTGCAGAAAGAAACGCAGTCGTGGCTGGGCACTGTAGATCTTGAGGCAGGCAAGGTAGTGAGTGATAACGGAAGGAATTTCATGGCTGCCATCTCCCTTTCCCAACTGAAACACATTCCTTGCCTGGCTCACACCTTAAACCTGGTGGTGCAGTGCTTCCTGAAAAGTTATCTGGGGTTATCCGACCTGCTCCTCAAAGTGCGTGGACTTTGCTCACATATCCGCCGTTCGCCCGTACACTCCAGCCGTATGCAGACCTATCAGCGTTCTTTGAACCTTCCCCAGCATCGCCTAATCATAGACATTGCAACAAGGTGGAACTCAACACTGCACATGCTTCAGAGACTGTGCGAACAGAGGCGGGCTGTTATGTTTTTGTGGGAGGATACACATACACGGGCAGGCAGTAGGATGGCAGACATGGAGTTGTCAGGTGTGCAGTGGTCGAAGATTCAAGACATGTGTCAAGTCCTTCAGTGTTTTGAGGAATGCACACGGCTGGTTAGTGCAGACAACGCCATAATAAGCATGAGCATCCCCCTAATGCGTCTGCTGATGCAAAGTTTGACGCACATAAAGGATCAGGCGTCTGCAGCTGAGGAAGAGGAAAGCCTTGATGACAGTCAGCCATTGTCTGGCCAGGGCAGTGTACAGGACAAGGTAGCGGGCGAAGAGGAGGAGGAGGACGAGGATGATGGGGATGATTATTTTTTTAATGAGGAAGCTTTTCCGGGGCCACTGGAAATTGTTGGCGCGGCAAGGCCGGGTTCTGGTTTTTGGAGGGACACAAGTGACGTGGATTTGCCTGAAACTGCCCCTCAACCAAGCACAACCGCAGATTTGAGAACTGGAACTTTGGCCCACATGGCGGATTATGCCTTATGTATCCTCAAAAGGGACACACGCATTACTAAAATGATGAACGATGACGATTACTGGTTGGCCTGCCTCCTTGATCCTCGCTATAAAGGCAAATTGCAAAATATAATGCCACATGAGAACTTGGAAATAATATTAGCAACCAAACAATCAACTCTTGTTGACCGTTTGCTTCTGGCATTCCCTGCACACAGCGCCCATGATCGTTCTCACACGAGCTGCAGGGGCCAGCAGACCAGAGGTGTTAAAGGGGCAGAAATCAGAAGTGGCGTTGGCCAGAGGGGTTTTCTGACCAGGTTGTGGAGTGATTTTGCTATGACCGCAGACAGGACAGGTACTGCAGCATCAATTCAAAGTGACAGGAGACAACATTTGTCCAGTATGGTTACAAACTATTTTTCATCCCTTATCGATGTTCTCCCTCAACCGTCATTCCCATTTGATTACTGGGCATCCAAATTAGACACCTGGCCAGAATTGGCAGAATATGCATTGCAGGAGCTTTCTTGCCCGGTAGCTAGTGTCCTATCAGAAAGAGTATTCAGTGCTGCAGGTTCAATACTAACAGAAAAAAGGACTCGTCTGGCTACCCAAAATGTAGATGATCTAACCTTCATTAAAATGAACCACAACTGGATTTCGAAATCTTTTGCCCCACCTTGCCCGGCTGACACCTAGCTTTCCTATGAAAAGGTCTTGCCTGTGGACTATTATGAATGACTTTTCCAATATCGTAATTTGCTGCACCTGATTGTCCAGCATACGACATGTTTACACCTCCCTAAATGGCCAAACTCCCCACACGGGGCCGTGGTATCGCTACTTGGCGCCAGCACCCGTGAGAGTGCTGTTTTTTTTTCTGAAGAGGTGGGTGTGCCCGCTTTTGGTCGACGGCACTGCTACTGGGTCCCTCATAGTACAATAAAGTGTCTCTGGCGGTGGTGGTGCGCACCCAACGTCAGACACACCGTTGTAATATGAGGGGCCCTGGGCCTGTACCGCCGGCCACAAGACAGTTACCCCCCCCCAGCTCAAACAGTGCTCTACCACTTGCAAAATTATCTCTCACAGCTCCACCAATGTTTAGTCTATGCGCTGACATCCTTCAATGCCTGGCACTGACAATACCATTGTATTGACATTTTTGTTATGTTAGGCCTTCGAAGCCTGTCTGCGGTCCCTCCTTCCACTAGGCCTCCACTGACCATTGTACTGCTGCCCATGTACCCCTGGAACCAATTTTAAATTGCCAAGAGCCCAATTTTGTTATGTTAGGCCTTCAAAACCTGTCTGCAGTCCCTTCTTTCTACTACTACTACTACACTGACCAGACCACTGCTGCCCGTATACCCCTGGAACCAATGTTAAATTGCCTGCACCCCTATTTTTGTTATGTTAGGCCTTCGAAGCCTGTCTGTGGTCCCTCCTTCCACTAGGCCTCCACTGACCATTGTACTGCTGCCCGTGTACCCCTGGAACCAATTTTAAATTGCCACCAGCCCAATTTTGTTATGTTAGGCCTTCGAAGCCTGTCTGCGGTCCCTCCTTCCACTTGGCCTCCACTGACCATTGTACTGCTGCCCGTGTACCCCTGGAACCAATGTAAAAGTGCCTACAGCCTGTCCAATTTGTTATGTTAGGCCTTCGAAGCCTGTCTGCGGTCCCTTCTTTCTACTACAACTACACTGACCAGACCACTGCCGCCCGTGTACCCATGTAACCTATTTTAAAGTGCATACAGCCAATTTTTTTTCTCTATTTTACAATTATAAAGCCCAGATGGACTACGCTGTACCACGGTAAGAGCTACCCAGTCGTCACTTCTTTTACGAGAAAAGCCATCCCAGCACTACAGCATCATGTAAAAATCTGCATTGTCCATGCTCTCTGGCTATCTAATAGTAGAAAGGTGCACCTGACAACAGATGCATGGACCAGTAGGCATGTCCACGAAAGGTTAGATGTCCATTACGGCGCACTGGGTTAATGTTGTGGATGCATGGTCCACAGGGGACAGCCTACAAAGTCTGTCTGCAGTCCCAAATATAAATTGTCCTCCGCTTACCACACCAATGCTGCCTGTGTACCCCTGGAACATTTCATAAACTCCATTGACCAAAATTTGGGGTTTACAGCCTACTACCAGTGTCTGCCGCTCCAAGGTGTTCCCCGGTTTGCCTTTTCTGAGCTTTGATCTTCAGGCTTTTCTTAAGTAGTTGTTGAAAACAACACTGTATTCGGCCTACAAGTTGGGTCTGGGGTGTAAAGATGGTGTGTTCCACTCCAAGGTGTTCCCCAGGTTTCCTCGCCATTGCTGCGATCTTAATGCTCTCGTTTAGTAGTTGTTGGAAACTACAGTGCATTAGGCCTACAAATTGGGTATGGGGTGTAGAGAGATGGTGTGTTCCACTCCAAGGTGTTCCCCAGGTTTCCTCGCCATTGCTGCGATCTTAATGCTCTCGTTTAGTAGTTGTTGGAAACTACAGTGCATTAGGCCTACAAATTGGGTATGGGGTGTAGAGAGATGCTGTGTTCCACTCCAAGGTGTTCCCCAGGTTTCCTCGCCATTGCTTCGATCTTCCTGCTCTCGTTTAGTAGTTGTTGGAAACTACACTGCATTAGGCCTACAAATTGGGTATGGGGTGTAGAGAGACGGTGTGTTACACTCCAAGGTGTTCCCCAGGTTTCCTCTCCATTGCTTCGATCTTCCTGCTCTCGTTTAGTAGTTGTTGGAAACTACAGTGCATTAGGCCTACAAATTGGGTATGGGGTGTAGAGAGATGGTGTGTTCCACTCCAAGGTGTTCCCCAGGTTTCCTCGCCATTGCTGCGATCTTAATGCTCTCATTTAGTAGTTGTTGGAAACTACAGTGCATTAGGCCTACAAATTGGGTATGGGGTGTAGAGAGATGGTGTGTTCCACTCCAAGGTGTTCCCCAGGTTTCCTCGCCATTGCTGCGATCTTAATGCTCTCGTTTAGTAGTTGTTGGAAACTACAGTGCATTAGGCCTACAAATTGGGTATGGGGTGTAGAGAGATGGTGTGTTCCACTCCAAGGTGTTATTATTATTATTATTATTTATTATTATAGCGCCATTTATTCCATGGCGCTTTACATGTGAGGAGGGGTATACATAATAAAACAAGTACAATAATCTTGAAAAATACAAGTCACAACTGGTACAGGAGGAGAGAGGACCCTGCCCGCGAGGGCTCACAATCTACAAGGGATGGGTGAGGATACAGTAGGTGAGGGTAGAGCTGGCCGTGCAGCGGTTTGGTCAATCGGTGGTTACTGCAGGTTGTAGGCTTGTCGGAAGAGGTGGGTCTTCAGGTTCTTTTTGAAGGTTTCGATGGTAGGCGAGAGTCTGATATGTTGTGGTAGAGCATTCCAGAGTAGGGGGGATGCACGAGAGAAATCTTGTATGCGATTGTGGGAAGAGGAGATAATAGGGGAGTAGAGAAGGAGATCTTGTGAGGATCGGAGGTTGCGTGCAGGAAAGTACCGAGAGACGAGGTCACAGATGTATGGAGGAGACAGGTTGTGGATGGCTTTATATGTCATGGTTAGGCTTTTGTACTGGAGTCTCTGGGTGATGGGGAGCCAGTGCAGGGATTGACAGAGGGGAGAGGCCGGGGAATAGCGGGGGGACAGGTGGATTAGTCGGGCAGCAGAGTTTAGAGTAGATTGGAGGGGTGCAAGAGTGTTAGAGGGGAGGCCACAGAGCAGGAGGTTACAGTAGTCAAGGCGGGAGATGATGAGGGCATGGACTAGGGTTTTTGCAGATTCTTGGTTTAGGAATGTGCGGATCCGTGAAATATTTTTGAGTTGGAGGCGGCAGGAAGTGGAGAGGGTTTGGATATGTGGTTTAAAGGAGAGATCAGTGTCAAGGATTACCCCAAGACAGCGGGCTTGTGGGACTGGGGAGAGTGGGCAGCCGTTTACTGTAATGGATAGGTTCATTGGGGAGATCGCGTGAGATGGGGGAAAGATGATGAATTCTGTTTTGTCCATGTTAAGTTTTAGAAATCTAGTGGAGAAGAAGGATGAAATAGCAGACAGACATTGAGGGATTCTGGTTAGTAGGGAGGTGATATCTGGTCCAGAGATGTAGATCTGTGTGTCGTCAGCATAGAGATGATACTGAAAGCCGTGAGATTCTATGAGCTGTCCCAGGCCAAAGGTGTAGATAGAGAAGAGCAGGGGTCCTAGAACTGAACCTTGCGGGACTCCGACAGATAGGGGGCGAGGTGAGGAGGTGGTGTGTGAGTGGGAGACGCTGAATGTACGGTCAGTTAGGTATGATGAGATCCAGGATAGGGCCAATTCTGTGATGCCAAGGGATGAGAGGGTCTGCAGCAGCAGGGAATGGTCCACTGTGTCAAAGGCAGAGGACAGGTCCAGGAGGAGGAGGACAGAGTAGTGTCGCTTGCTCTTGGCGGTTAATAGGTCATTGGTGACCTTAGTTAGGGCAGTTTCAGTGGAGTGGTGTGACCGGAAGCCTGATTGAAAGCGGTCGAAGAAGGAGCAGGAAGATAGATGGGAGGACAGTTCAATATGGACATGTTGTTCCAGTAGTTTTGAGGCAAAGGGGAGAAGTGATATAGGGCGATAGCTAGATACAGAGGATGGGTCAAGAGAGGGCTTTTTGAGGATAGGTGTGATTGTGGCATGTTTAAAGCTTGAGGGGAAAATGCCAGTTGTTAGTGATAGGTTAAAGAGATGGGTTAGGGTTGGGATGAAGACTGTGGTGAGGTTTGGGATGAAGTGGGATGGGAGTGGGTCAAGTGCACAGGTGGTGAGATGCGATCTTGAGAGTAGAGTGGAGAGTCCGTCTTCTGTAATGGTGGAGAAGTTGGTTTTGGAGGTGGAGGGCTGGGTAGTTGGGAGGAAGGGTTCTGGGGGTTGTTTACTAAAATTGTCTCTGATGTTCTCAATTTTCTGCTTGAAAAATGAGGCGAAGTCTTCAGCTGAGATGAGTGGGGAGGGAGGAGGTGCTGGGGGACGGAGGAGAGAGTTGAAGGTGTTGAATAACTGTTTGGGGTTGTGAGACAGGGAGGATATGAGAGATGAGAAGTAGGTTTGTTTTGCTGTGGCGAGCATGGTTTTGAAAGCAGTGAGGGACTGTTTGAATGCGATGAAGTGCTCGATGGACTAGGATCAGGGCACTATACAGTATTCAAAGTACGTCATGACAATTGTTGTTGCCAATTACACTAAGCCGTGCGCAAAGGCTCAGAAAGCTATTTAGTAAAGGTATATTAATACCTACATATAGAAGTGCCCAGATAAATCTTACCCAGATGCTGGCAGTTAGGACGCTCCACGCAGTGGCCCCAACGCGCGTTTCGCGTCAGCTTCGTCAGGGGGCAGTCAGTCTCGTTTAGTAGTTGTTGGAAACTACAGTGCATTAGGCCTACAAATTGGGTATGGGGTGTAGAGAGATGGTGTGTTCCACTCCAAGGTGTTCCCCAGGTTTCCTCGCCATTGCTGCGATCTTAATGCTCTCGTTTAGTAGTTGTTGGAAACTACAGTGCATTAGGCCTACAAATTGGGTATGGGGTGTAGAGAGATGGTGTGTTCCACTCCAAGGTGTTCCCCAGGTTTCCTCGCCATTGCTTCGATCTTCCTGCTCTCGTTTAGTAGTTGTTGGAAACTACACTGCATTAGGCCTACAAATTGGGTATGGGGTGTAGAGAGATGGTGTTACACTACAAGGTGTTCTCCAGGTTGCCTTTCCTGAGCTTCTATCTTCAGGCTCTCATTAAATTGTGGTTAAATGGAACAACTGCATTTGGCGTACTAGTTGGGTTGGGGCCTACTATCGGTGTCTGCCACTCCTTGCTGTTCTCCTGGTTTCCTGTCCTGAAATTCCATTTTCAGGCTCTCGTTAAGTAGTTGTTAATGTTAGACTGCATTTGGCCTACTAGTTGGGTTGGGGCCTACTATCGGTGTCTGCCACTCCTTGCTGTTCTCCTCCACTGAACAAAGCTGTGCCGCCTGTTTACTACGGTTGCCAATTTTGAACTGCATTTCGACTACTTACTGATTTTGGCCTACTCTCTGTGTCAGCCTCTCATTCCAGTTGTCCTCCACTGCAATGCCCCCTGGTTAGTCCTGTGTTACCAATTTTGAACTGCATTTAGCCCACTTTATTCTTTGCGCCTATATCTGTGTTTCCTCCTCATCCTGCCCATTGCCCAGCCAGTGATAGATGAGTCTGCTGGTACATTGACCCATAACGCTAAATTCCCCGTGCACGCTACACAGCAAGATTGTGACCCTACTGAAAGTCAGGTTCCTCTTCCCGCATACCATACCACCTTACACGGGGACAAAGAGGAAGGTGCAGATGAAAGTGCAGGTTCCTTCATCAGGTGGGGGGAGGAATACTAGTTGGCGACGTCACTGGCACAGGGCCTCTCATAGTACGCAAAAGTGTTGCTGCCGGTGGGAGGCGCCCCCGCCGTGCAAACACACCGCTGTACTTTGAGGGGCCCTGTGCCAGTGCCAGTGCCAACGAGTGGGCCCCCCCGCTTGCTCAGGATCACAGCACTTGCAAAGTTGAAATACTTTCCTCTCCCTGCTCCACTGCCGTGACGCGTTCCAGATTTCCTGGGCCCACTAATTACTTGAACCAGCCCTACCCCCCACAACTTTAGCCAAATGACCCCCAATTTCAAATGCCTTCCAATTATTATAAGCTAAATTATGATTGACAAGCTTCAGTAAAAAGAATGGATGTTTTTGCCATTAAAATGGGCAGTGTAGGTGTTTTCCTGGCCTCCACTCACTGCCGACTATGCTCCCCCATTGACTTGCATTGGGTTTCGTGTTTCGGGCGATACCCGACTTTTCGCGATAATCGGCCGATTCCACTCGACTCGACTTCTAAGATAGTCGGGTTTCGCGAAACACGACTCAACTCTAAAAAGGTCAAGGTCGCTCAACCCTACTTATTTCCACACTGTATATAGGTGCTTCTCACAAAATTAGAATATCATCAAGAAGTTAATTTATTTCAGTTCAATACAAAAAGTGAAACACATATTATATAGAGTCATTACAAACAGAGTAGATATTTCAAGTGTTTATTTCTGTTAATGTTGATTATTATGGCTTACATCCAATGAAAACCCAAAAGTCATTATCTCAGTAAATTAGAATACTTTTTAAACCAGCTTGAAAAATGATTTTAAAATCTGAAATATTGGCCTACTGAAATGTATATTCAGTAAATGCACTCAATACTTGGTCGGGCTCCTTTTGCATCAATTACTGCATCAATGCAGCATGGCATGGAGGCGATCAGCCTGTTGCACTGCTGAGATGTTATGGAAGCCCAGGTTGCTTTGATAGCAGCCTTCAGCTCGTCTGCATTGTTGGGTCTGGTGTCTCTCTTCTTCCTCTCAATAATATCCCCTAGAAAAACTTACTAAGCAAATCAGTAGTACAAAAGCCAGTGGTCTGTGATTTTTTTTTTCCTTGACACAATTCTGGCCCCACCTGTGACTGTTAACCTGTTAAATCCTGCTGTCAGTAGTTGACAGTGGGACTTAACACATGTTGGCCGGAAGCGTGTCACAGATCCCGCGCCCCAGTCACATGATCGGGAGTCACCTATGTGTTGTCATGACTGTGGAGATCTGCAGAAGACCCTCGTGTCTGACGTTGTGAATCTCCTGTGAAACACCGGCTTATGGCCGGCATTCATAGGAGATCGTGATTTTGCTATACAGTACATAGCAATGCTGAAGCCCTGCAATGTATATAGCATGGGCAATCGGACGATCGCTGCTTCAAGTCTCCGAAGTAGAGATGAGCGAGCCTTTCACGGTTCGGTTTGGATTCAACAAAAAAACCTTGATGAACGGTTCAACGAATGTATTAGAACCCCATTAAATTCACCTTAGGGGTGACAAAAAGATTCCCAAACAGCTAAAATTAGGGGCCGACACCAGGAAAAGTGGCATCACAGTATCCACAGTACTGATCCACAGTTGATCCACAGTAGAAATTTGCAAATGGCAGAGCAGCAGTCAGTCATTGGCCATGCATTCTTAGTTGTGGGACCTCATGAAACACCTCCAATTTTTTTATGTTCGCCACACTCAGATTGTAACGAATGGAAGTGGAGGCACAGGTGACAGGTTAAACTGGCTCTGGCTCCTTTAGCATTGTCCAGGATACGGATGGTGGGTGGCAGAACGGGATGGCACTTGAGTATCAAGGTGCAGGAGTAGTCTGAGGATTGCCAAACAACTGGACACTGATATTCTGCAGAAACAAACAGTATAAGCAGAGTGCAGAACGGAATGCTATTACAGCGCAAACAGAACCGGGAATAGCAAGAGTAGATAATCGTTGCTCTGGAACCCTTCCTATAGTAATCAGTACGCTGCCATTGGCTAATTAAGATTTTCAAAAAATGCACGTTGTCCCTTTAAGACCGGAGGTATGTGCGTGTCCTAACTACTAAGCATTCTCCCTGGAGGCCTGCTGGCAGCATGCCAGGAAGTGGGGGAAGGAGAAGCAACCACTGGGGAACAGACCAAGAGCGAGGATCCAGGCAGGGACCTCACAGAGGCACAGGGGCTGCCCCGGGAGCAGGTGAGAGACCAGAACTGGGGGCAGCACTAGAACCTGGTGAAACACACAAGGCACAAACATCAGTTTTATATACTATAATTGATAACAAAATGTAAGAAAAGTAACACAGGTAGTTGACTGAAAGTGCATGCATGCTAGTCTGGGACATCTACTTACATGGGAAACCCACCAGATGGAAAGCGAACTTGGAGTCTCCACATTTCAAAAAAATAGTCATACAGCACAAAAATGGCATCAATTTTCACAAAGTAGAAACCGTATAATAGGCCTCTGACACACATTCTACTACAGACAACCCACCAGATAGAGACCCAACTTGGTGCTCCACATTTCCAAAAATTGTTTGTGACAGCAGCAGTAGCAAGAGCAGGCACAGAAGACACCACAAAGATGGCACAGACTGCAATAATGCAAGATCAATACATGACACTAAAAACGACTCCATAGCTTAGTCTACCCAATCTGTGACTGGGGTGCAAAAGTCATTGGAGATCCATGACTTGTTTCTTTTAATGAGATAGGCGGTCTACACATACAGCAGCGTCGAAGACCTGTTCTGAGAGAACTCTGGTTGCCCGGCATGACAAAACCTCCAAGGCATGAGCTTGGGCCATTTTTCCATTTTTTGAAGACCAAAATGTAAAGGGGTTCAACCCCCCCGATGGCGTTTATATTGAGCTCCAGATACTCCTGCACCATCCTCCTCAGTCATTCACAATGTGTCAGACTTGTACTCTGTTCTGCTGGTGCACAAGCTGGTCCAAAAAATGTCTTAAATGACTCACGGAAATTGCTTATGCCACTTACACTACTGCTAATGTTTTAGCGATGATGCCTTGACATTACCAGGGTTGGACTTCTACAACTAGGATGCACAGTGCGTGCCTCAATGCTGTCTTTGTGAAAACCACTCTTAAGATTGTCTACATGCGTATCTCGATACTCCAACATGTGCGCATCCCTTTCCAGGGCGGGGGGCATCTGGCTAAATTTACTCTTGTAACATGGATCTAACAGAGTGGCAACTCAGTTATCAGCACTATTTCTAACCCTAAGAATATGGGCATCATGTTGAAGTGCAGCAAGGAGGCGCTCATGTGTCGGATGCTTCCATAAGGTCCAAGTCCATGCTGTGTTGGTGGCAGGGTAACACTGAAAGTTTCTTCCTTCATCCCCTCTCAGAAACCATGGACAACAGAGAGGGTATCATTATCCTCTTCATCTCCTGACTGTTGTGCATCCATCTCCTCATCCTACTCAAATTTCTCCTCTGCTCCTGCATCTTCACTACCAGTTTGTCTGGTACCATGAGCCTCCCTTGATCGCTGTAAGCCACGATCCCATGTTGCCCACCTGTGCAATGACAGTCTGTAAGTTTGAGATATTGTTATCTCTTCCACATCCTCCTCTGCTTCCAACTCTTCCTCTGGGACCATCACCTCCTCACGCAGGCTATTCAAAGTGTGCTCCAGCATGTAGATGACCAGAATAGTGATGCTAGCCATCTTGGTAGCCATTTCCAAACTGTGCAGAAGGGTGCACATAATTACATAATTACGTTTTTTACATACTGCAATAAAAAGCAATAAGAAGCAAGCAAAACATTGCATCTACCCAAAAATTGTATAAATAAAAATGTCAGCTCAAGCCGCCAAAAAAACAGCCCTCACCCAGGCCCTGATCCCAAACTACAGGTTTTGGAAA
The DNA here is from genome assembly GCF_032444005.1 of Ranitomeya imitator. Lineage (NCBI taxonomy): Eukaryota > Metazoa > Chordata > Amphibia > Anura > Dendrobatidae > Ranitomeya > Ranitomeya imitator. The sequence goes on from NC_091283.1 coordinate 199,581,209, forward strand.
ATAGCAACATAAGCAAAACAAATTTTTCTTACATATGTTAATTTTTTTCACCACTTAAATTAAAAAGAACCTTTACATTTTTGGCATTTCTGTTCTTGCACTGCCTTGGAGAATCACATTGCCAGGTCACTTTTACCATATAATGAACATGGTAATTAAAAAAACAAAACAATTGTGGAATTACTTTTTTTTTTAATTTCACCGCACTTGAAATTTTTTTTCCTGTTTCCCAGTACACTATATGGCAAAATTAATAGTCATTCAAAAGTACAACTTGTTCGGCAAAAAACAAGCCCTCTTATGGCTAAATATTGATGGAAAAATAAAAAAGTTATGGCTTTTGGAAGACAGGAAAAAAAGGAAAAATAAAAAATCGCAAGGTTAATCAATTTTTGTGGAAATCCTTTTGGTAACTTAACATCCACTTGGCTTCCAAGGTTTTTGGTCAATATTGAATCAGTTGAGCAAATTTTTCAAAATTCGCTTTCTATTATGATCGGCGGCGAATATTGTATTTGCAATCTTTGCCAAACACAGCTGAACGTCACTGGAGTCAATGGGAGTCGAAATGACAATGAATGTTTGGAATCAATCATCAAATATAAATTCGGCACAAATAGGGAACCAATATAGCACAAATATGGCAAATTCAGATTCGGTGACCGTTTCCGAACATATTTGCTCAGCTCTGCATAAAATGTTTCTTTTACCATTCAGAAGAACATGATGGGGCTTTTATGAAATGCCTCGTCTTATTTTTCCAAGAATACAATCTCCGTTATCAATAGACTTTACCTTCGTTCAAGAAACAAAATCTCTATTTCTATAACTCAAATGTGCAAGCTGGAGATAGGGTCAACTCATTAAGAGACCTTATATTAATGGTATCTGGAGTTAACAATACTTTAGGAATCGCATGTACTTGAGATGTACCGTTAGGTTAATACAGCCCAAGCACTATGATTTGTAAAGTGAATAGATACATACTCGGTAAGTGGATTGGTGACATTAGAAGAAATATTTTCTGCAAGACATAAATATACATTTAGTGTTAGTTGCTATGGCAGATAAAGGGAACCTCCAGTATGTGCAGCATTCTTTCTTCCATCTTACAATATTACATCACTTTCGAAAAAAATCAGTAATGCAAGAAATATTTCTGGAATTTAGCAAATCAATGGAGAATCGACATGAATCCTTGTGTCTGTCCATCTCCAATGAACCACAGATAAGGTATTCAAAATGTCGCATTTGGTCTAATGTATAGATGCAAGTCGAAACCTTGAAGCCCGCTGAATTGAGATTGCAGAACGAAGACCAAATCTTCGTTCGTAAGGAAAGTTTTTATTAAATACAAAAGATCATATTGTAAACCCGGGTGTATTTGTGTGCAAAGGGAATAATTCAATGAAGCCTCTTTTACCAATATTTTATGGAAATTCCCACTTATAGAAGAAGGCATTTAGATATTTTAAATAGTATCAGCCATATTTTGTATAATCCATTATTGGGACACCAGTGGAATGAGAATTATCTGGATGCAGTCTCAGGGGTGATGGTCTCCTCCAGCTTCTTCTTCATCCTTCTTCTTCCTCCTCCTTGTTCCTCCTCTTCCTCCTCTTACTCCTCCTCCTTCCTCTTCTTCCTCTAATTCTTCCTCTTAGTTTTCCTCTTCTTCTTCCTCCTCTTCCTCCTCCTTCTTCCTCCTACTCCTTCTTCTTCTTCCTCTTCTTCTTCTTCCTCTTCTTCTTCTTCCTCTTCTGCTTCTTCTTCTGCTTCTTCTTCCTCCTCCTTCTTCCTCCTCCTCCTCCTCCTCCTTCTTCTTCCTCCTCCTCCTCTTCCTCCTCCTTCTTCTTCCTCCTCCTCCTCTTCCTCCTCCTTCCTCCTCCTCCTCCTCCTTCTTCTTCCTCCTCCTCCTCCTCCTCCTCCTCCTCCTCCTCCTTCTTCCTCCTCCTTCTTCCTCCTCCTCCACCTTCTTCTTCCTCCTCCTCCTCCTCCTCCTCCTCCTCCTCCTCCTTCTTCTTCTTCCTCCTCCTCCTCTTCCTCCTCCTTCCTCCTCCTCCTCCTCCTTCTTCCTCCTTCCTCCTCCTCCTCCTCCTCCTTCTTCCTCCTCCTTCTTCCTCCTCCTCCACCTCCTCCTCCTTCTTCTTCCTCCTCCTCCTCCTCCTCCTCCTCCTCCTCCTTCTTCTTCCTCATCCTCATCCTCCTCCTTCTTCTTCTTCCATACCTTTACTATTACATTAATATACAGGTGCATAAATACCCTGTGTGGCCAATATACTTACACAATTTGTTAGCCTACTGCGATCAATGAATACAAGAACTCCAATATTGCTGCAAATGTTAAAAACATAAGGCATTTAGCATGCTGTGGTAGTTTGGCTCACTTGACTGCATAAAGAGGTAGACACTTGAATGGTTCTCGTTTTAAATATTCAACTGGTTTATTAAAACAGACTTCTTAAACCAGTCTAAAACAATAGAAATAGTCATATTCAGTTTTCTTGACATACACAAAACAGCACTCACTATAGTCCTTATAAGGCCGGGGTCACACTTGTGAGTGCAATGCGAGAAACTCACGTGAGTCTCTCGCATCAATATCCGGCACGGCCGCCGGCCCTCGGGACCGGAGTGTGCGGCTCCATGTATTTCTATGCAGCTGAATGCTCTGGTCTGAACCGCCGGCGGCAGTGCCAGGACTTGATGTGAGAGACTTGTGCGAGTTTCTCGCATTGCACTCACAAGTGTGACCCTGGCCTTACTCTGGGGTTGGCCCCTTGCTGGAAACAGTATTCAGCTCTGTTTACCAAGAGCCCAGCTCTGGACTTCCTTTCCCCTCCAGAGTACACAGAATAATCATTAAGTCCAATGGCTTCACTTTTACCTCCTGGATCCCTCCGTAGGGTGGAGATATGGTGAACAGCCATCCAGCCCAACTTTTCAGCCATTACTACAGGTAATGAATGGAAGACAGAGGAGCCTCTTAAAGGAGAACTTACAGGTCTGTGAGAGCCAGAAATCTTGCATGTTTTTAGGTGACCACATACTTATTTTCCACCAAAATTTCCAAAATAAATCTTGCCAAATAAGACAAGGTGATTTCCTGGATTTGTTTTCTCATTGTGACTCTCATAGTTGTGGTCTACCTATGCTGTCAATTACAGGCCTCTCTCATCTTTTTAAGTGGGAGAACTTGCACAATTGGCTGACTAAACACTTTTTTCCCACTGTATGCTTATGTTTGTAAAAATCAGGGTTTTTATATTATTATTTTTTCTTTTGCACATTGTAGTATCTGATGAAGGTCTATTGATTGATTGGCACCGATCCTGCTGAGTGCCACACATCTTCTAGTTTCCATACTATGGATAGGTCATTATCATGAGATCCCTTTTAAGCCCTCACTTTTAAATTTGACTGTAGTTACACTTTTTTTTTATTGATTAGAGAATTTTGAGTCTTTGTTAATTTGGAAGTGAAGGTAGTATCAATTTCATCATCTGGTTGGTCAGAAATATGTGTATGTAAACCTAGCTTAAATCTAACCTGTTTATCTGTCTGCTTTACCTTGTCAGGTTGCTGATTGATGAATAAGAAAAAAAATTTAATACAATGAACAAACATGGTCAAGATGGAAAACCATCAAACGCTCAAAACTGGAAAAGAGAACATGTGAACTTCTGAGAATTATTGCCTTATTCAAGATGGGAAATTGTTGACCTCATTTGTCTATTAAAGTTTAAGGGTAAAGCCCTCGTCATTTAGCCCGCAGTTCATAAAAATGGCCAACGAAGAATTCGGTTCACGTAATACCCCCCATGCTTCCTTTTTTCACCAATTCTGATGAAGACCACAAGAAGAAACCCAAAACAAATATACTAAATTGGATCTGCAATTTTAAGAACTTTTTTTTTTGTTTGGAGCGTCAAATGGAGGAAGTGTTCAATTCTCCTAGGAAGAAGCCAACATAGGGGAAATCCAACAGTACACAGTACCTGCAGAAATCTATGATCTGTACAAGTAATACAGGGATGTAACTATTCCTACAGAGCTAAAGTTGCTCTTCCCGCTTTCTAATAAGAGAGCAAGTAGATATGAGCAAATCAATTAGTAGGACACAAGACCAGTAGCCACATGGGTGATTTTTGGCTGCCAAACAAGATTCCTGCCAACTGCCGACATCCTCCGCTTCTTTTCCAAATACTAGGTGGGAGGCCATGCGTGCGTAACACAGCAGCAATGATGTCGCACCTACAAATCATAGAAAACACTGAGGATTCCTGCTGATTAATGCAGTTTGCGTGGATCCCGTAGATGTTGGTCCATTGTTTTATGAATCAATATGCTTCTTTTTATGGCTGCAAGCGGGATCCTTTCCATTACGGTTTCTTTATCCTGTGCTTTGACACAGACCTTACAGAAATGGTACCGCTTAACTAAGCATGACTTGGACATGCATTTGTTTGACTCTAAGAAAAGGAGGAGAACCAGGAGCATATAGTAAAAATATGAATAAGACAATCTTTATTAGTACAAAAAAGTAAAAAATATTTTTGGGACATCCGTAATAATCACATTGTATACCACGACATAGCACAGAAAGGGGGAGAAAAACCAATAAACACCCTACATCTCTGTTATGATAAGGTAATTCAGTACCACAATGGACATAGAGGTCAGAGCACATACAGTGACCTGACAATAACCCAAAAACATTGAACGAGCTCTGAGACGTGGGAACTCTGCTGACCGCAATCCCTAATCCTCTCCAACCACACTAGAGGCAGCCGTGGATTGCGCCTAACGCTCCCTATGCAACTCGGCACAGCCTGAGAAACTAGCTAGCCTGAAGATAGAAAATAAACCTACCTTGCCTCAGAGAAATACCCCAAAGGAAAAGGCAGCCCCCACATATAATGACTGTGAGTTAAGATGAAAAGACAAACGTAGAGATGAAATAGATTTAGCAAAGTGAGGCCCGACTTTCTGAACAGAGCGAGGATAGGAAAGGTAACTTTGCGGTCAACACAAAACCCTACAAAAACCACGCAAAGGGGGCAAAAAGACCCTCCGTACCGAACTAACGGCACGGAGGTACACCCTCTGCGTCCCAGAGCTTCCAGCAAGCAGGAAAAAACAAATAGACAAGCTGGACAGAAAAACACAGCAAACAAAATAGCAAAGCAGAACTTAGCTATGCAGAGCAGCAGGCCACAGGAACGATCCAGGAGGAACAGGTCCAATACTAGAACATTGACTGGAGGCCAGGATCAAAGCACTAGGTGGAGTTAAATAGAGCAGCACCTAACGACTTCACCACATCACCTGAGGAAGGAAACTCAGAAGCCGCAGTACCACTTTCCTCCACCAACGGAAGCTCACAGAGAGAATCAGCGAAGTACCACTTGTGACCACAGGAGGGAGCTCTGCCACAGAATTCACAACAGTACCCCCCCTTGAGGAGGGGTCACCGAACCCTCACCAGAGCCCCCAGGATGACCAGGATGAGCCACATGAAAGGCACGAACAAGATCGGGAGCATGGACATCAGAGGCAGATACCCAGGAATTATCTTCCTGAGCATAACCCTTCCACTTAACCAGATACTGGAGTTTCCGTCTTGAAACACGAGAATCCAAAATCTTCTCCACAATATACTCCAACTCCCCTTCCACCAAAACCGGGGACGGAGGATCAACAGATGGAACCATAGGTGCCACGTATCTCCGCAACAATGACCTATGGAATACGTTATGTATGGAAAAAGAATCTGGAAGGGTCAGACGAAAAGACACAGGATTAAGAACCTCAGAAATCCTATATGGACCAATGAAACGAGGTTTAAACTTAGGAGAGGAAACCTTCATAGGAATATGACGAGAAGATAACCAAACAAAATCCCCAACACGAAGTCGGGGACCCACACAGCGTCTGCGATTAGCGAAACGTTGAGCCTTCTCCTAGGACAAGGTCAAATTGTCCACTACATGAGTCCAAATCTGCTGCAACCTGTCCACCACAGTATCCACACCAGGACAGTCCGAAGACTCAACCTGCCCTGAAGAGAGACGAGGATGGAACCCAGAGTTGCAGAAAAACGGCGAAACCAAGGTAGCCGAGCTGGCCCGATTATTAAGGGCGAACTCCGCCAAAGGCAAAAAGGACACCCAGTCATCCTGATCAGCAGAAACAAAGCATCTCAGATATGTTTCCAAGGTCTGATTGGTTCGTTCGGTCTGGCCATTAGTCTGAGGATGGAAAGCCGAGGAAAAAGACAAGTCAATGCCCATCCTACCACAAAAGGCTCGCCAAAACCTCGAAACAAACTGGGAAGCTCTGTCAGAAATGATATTCTCTGGAATGCCATGTAAACGAACCACATGCTGGAAGAACAATGGCACCAAATCAGAGGAGGAAGGTAATTTAGACAAGGGTACCAAATGGACCATCTTAGAGAAGCGATCACAGACCACTCAAATGACTGACATCTTTTGAGAGATGGGAAGATCTGAAATAAAATCCATAGAGATATGTGTCCAAGGCCTCTTCGGGACCGGCAAGGGCAAAAGCAACCCACTGGCACGAGAACAGCAGGGCTTAGCCCGAGCACAAATCCCACAGGACTGCACAAAAGAACGCACATCCCGCGACAGAGATGGCCACCAAAAGGATCTAGCCACTAAATCTCTGGTACCAAAGATTCCAGGATGACCAGCCAACACCGAACAATGAACCTCAGAGATAACTTTATTCGTCCACCTATCAGGGACAAACAGTTTCTCTGCTGGGCAACGATCAGGTTTATTAGCCTGAAATTTTTGCAGCACCCGCCGCAAATCAGGGGAGATGGCAGACACAATTACTCCCTCTTTGAGGATACCCGCCGGCTCAGATAAACCCGGAGAGTCGGGCACAAAACTCCTAGACAGAGCATCCGCCTTCACATTTTTAGAGCCCGGAAGGTACAAAATCACAAAGTCAAAACGGGCAAAAAACAGCGACCAACGAGCCTGTCTGGGATTCAACCGCTTGGCAGACTCGAATGCCCACTTCATGGCCAGCAACTCTCGATTGCCCACATCATAATTTCGCTCAGCAGGCGAAAACTTTCTGGAAAAGAAGGCGCATGGTTTCATCACCGAGCAATCAGAACTTCTCTGCGACAAAACAGCCCCTGCTCCAATCTCAGAAGCATCAACCTCGACCTGGAATGGAAGCGAAACATCTGGTTGACACAGCACAGGGGCAGAAGAAAAACGACGCTTCAACTCTTGAAAAGCTTCCACAGCAGCAGAAGACCAATTGACCACATCAGCACCCTTCTTGGTCAAATCGGTCAATGGTTTAGCAATACTAGAAAAATTGCAGATGAAGTGGCGATAAAAATTAGCAAAGCCCAGGAACTTTTGCAGACTTTTCAGAGATGTCGGCTGAGTCCAATCATGGATGGCTTGGACCTTAACAGGGTCCATCTCGATAGTAGAAGGGGAAAAGATGAACCCCAAAAATGAAACCTTCTGAACACCAAAGAGACACTTTGATCCCTTCACAAACAAAGAATTAGCACGCAGGACCTGAAACACCGTTCTGACCTGCTTCACATGAGACTCCCAATCATCCGAGAAGATCAAAATGTCATCCAAGTACACAATCAGGAATTTATCCAGGTACTCTCGGAAGATGTCATGCATAAAGGACTGAAACACTGATGGAGCATTGGCAAGTCCGAATGGCATTACAAGATACTCAAAATGGCCCTCGGGCGTATTAAATGCAGTTTTCCATTCATCGCCTCGCTTAATACGCACAAGATTATACGCACCACGAAGATCTATCTTGGTGAACCAACTAGCCTCCTTAATCCGAGCAAACAAATCAGATAACAACGGCAAGGGGTACTGAAATTTAACCGTGATCTTATTTAGAAGGCGGTAATCTATACAAGGTCTCAGCGAACCATCCTTCTTGGCTACAAAAAAGAACCCTGCTCCTAATGGCGACGATGACGGGCGAATATTCCCCTTCTCCAAGGACTCCTTCACATAACTCCGCATAGCGGCGTGCTCAGGCACAGATAAATTAAACAGTCGACCTTTTGGGAATTTACTACCAGGAATCAAATCGATAGCACAATCACAATCCCTATGCGGAGGTAGGGTATCGGACTTGGGCTCATCAAATACATCCCGGTAATCAGACAAGAACTCTGGAACCTCAGAAGGGGTGGATGACGAAATTGTCAGAAATGGGACATCACCATGTACCCCCTGACAACCCCAGCTGGACACAGACATGGATTTCCAATCTAATACTGGATTATGGACTTGTAGCCATGGCAACCCCAACACGACCACATCATGCAGATTATGCAACACCAGAAAGCGAATAACCTCCTGATGTGCAGGAGCCATGCACATGGTCAGCTGGGTCCAGTACTGAGGCTTATTCTTGGCCAAAGGCGTAGCATCAATTCCTCTCAATGGAATAGAACACTGCAAGGGCTCCAAGAAAAACCCACAACACCTAGCATACTCCAAGTCCATCAAATTCAGGGCAGCACCTGAATCCACAAATGCCATGACAGAATACGATGACAAAGAGCAGATCAAGGTAACGGACAGAAGAAATTTTGACTGTACCATACCAATGGTGGCAGACCTAGCGAACCGCTTAGTGCGCTTAGGACAATCAGAGATAGCATGAGTGGAATCACCACAGTAGAAACACAGCCCATTCAGACGTCTGTGTTCTTGCCGTTCAACTCTGGTCAAAGTCCTATCGCACTGCATAGGCTCAGGTTTAAGCTCAGGTAATACCGCCAAATGGTGCACAGATTTACGCTCACGCAAGCGTCGACCGATCTGAATGGCCAAAGACATAGACTCATTCAGACCAGCAGGCATAGGAAATCCCACCATGACATCCTTAAGGGCTTCAGAGAGACCCTTTCTGAAAATAGCTGCGAGCGCACCTTCATTCCACTGAGTGAGCACGGACCACTTTCTAAATTTCTGACAATATACCTCTATCTCATCCTGACCCTGACACAGAGCCAGCAAATTTTTCTCTGCCTGATCCACTGAATTAGGTTCATCGTACAGCAATCCGAGAGCCAGGAAAAACGCATCGATATTACTTAATGCAGGATCTCCTGACACAAGAGAAAATGCCCAGTCCTGAGGGTCGCCACGTAAAAAAGAAATAATGATCCTAACTTGTTGAACTGGGTCACCAGAGGAGCGAGGTTTCAAAGCCAGAAATAGTTTACAATTATTTTTGAAACTCAAAAATTTAGTTCTATCTCCAAAAAACAAATCAGGAATAGGAATTCTCGGTTCTAACATACAATTCTGAACCACAAAGTCTTGAATATTTTGTACTCTTGCTGTGAGCTGATCCACACATGAAGACAGACCTTTAATGTCCATCGCTACACCTGTGTCCTGAACCACCCAAATGTCTAGGGGAAAAAAAAGGCAAAACACAGTGCAGAGAAAAAAAAATGGTCTCAGAACTTCTTTTTTCCCTCTATTGAGAATCATTAGTACTTTGGGCCTCCAGTACTGTTATGATAAGGTAATTCAGTACCACAATGGACATAGAGGTCAGAGCACATACAGTGACCTGACAATAACCCAAAAACATTGAACGAGCTCTGAGACGTGGGAACTCTGCTGACCGCAATCCCTAATCCTCTCCAACCACACTAGAGGCAGCCGTGAATTGCGCCTAACGCTCCCTATGCAACTCGGCACAGCCTGAGAAACTAGCAAGCCTGAAGATAGAAAATAAACCTACCTTGCCTCAGAGAAATACCCCAAAGGAAAAGGCAGCCCCCACATATAATGACTGTGAGTTAAGATGAAAAGACAAACGTAGAGATGAAATAGATTTAGCAAAGTGAGGCCCGACTTTCTGAACAGAGCGAGGATAGGAAAGGTAACTTTGCGGTCAACACAAAACCCTACAAAAACCACGCAAAGGGGGCAAAAAGACCCTCCGTACCGAACTAACGGCACGGAGGTACACCTTCTGCGTCCCAGAGCTTCCAGCAAGCAGGAAAAAACAAATAGACAAGCTGGACAGAAAAAAACAGCAAACAAAATAGCAAAGCAGAACTTAGCTATGCAGAGCAGCAGGCCACAGGAACGATCCAGGAGGAAACAGGTCCAATACTAGAACATTGACTTGAGGCCAGGATCAAAGCACTAGGTGGAGTTAAATAGAGCAGCACCTAACGACTTCACCACATACCTGAGGAAGGAAACTCAGAAGCCGCAGTACCACTTTCCTCCACCAACGGAAGCTCACAGAGAGAATCAGCCGAAGTACCACTTGTGACCACAGGAGGGAGCTCTGCCACAGAATTCACAACACATCTCACCACCCCGGTATAATATAAAAGATGGTCATAATACGGCTGTAAGTGGTAAGCACCATATGGTAAAGGATAGGTACATGGGGAAAAGAGGTCACAACTGTGACAAGACCTAGTGGAAGGTAAGGAGCAAGTGCACACTAATGGCTAGGGTAACCCCTGTAACAGCGGAGACACCTAACCTGTGTATGACAAACCGTACACGGGACCTCGCGAAAGGTATGGAGCAAGTGCACACTAACAGCTAGGATAGCTCCTGTGACAACGGTGAAACCTAAACTATATATAACATACCATATGGCAAGAGGTAATATCATGGGGAAAGGAAGTCACAGCTGTAACAGTACCTAGCACAAGGTATAGAGCCAGTGTGCACTGATGGCTAGGATAACCCCTGCAACAGCGATGAAACCCGAATTATATGCTTACCCATGCAGATGGGGGAGAGAGGTGAAGGGGTCCCGCCGGTGGGTACGCCCCGATGCGCGTTTTGCAGCGTAAACACGCCGCTTCCTCAAGGGGATATCGCTGTTGCAGGGGTTATCCTAGCCATCAGTGCACACTGGCTCTATACCTTGTGCTAGGTACTGTTACAGCTGTGACTTTCTTTCCCCATGCTATTACCTCTTGCCATATGGTATGTTATATATAGTTTAGGTTTCACCGTTGTCACAGGGGCTATCCTAGCTGTTAGTGTGCACTTGCTCCATTCCTTTTGCTAGGTCCCGTGTACGGTTTGTCATACACAGGTTAGGTGTCTCCGCTGTTACAGGGGTTACCCTAGCCGTTAGTGTGCACTTGCTCCTTACCTTCCGCTAGGTCCTGTCAAAGTTGTGACCTCTTTTCCCCATGTACCTATCCTTTACCATATGGTGCTTACCGCTTACAGCCGTATTATGACCATCTTTTATATTATGCCGGGATGGTGAGATGTAGGGTGTTTATTGGTTTTTCTCCCCCTTACTATGCTATGTCGTGGTATACAATGTGATTATTACTGATGTCCCCCAAAAATTTTTTACTTTTTTGTACTAATAAAGATTGTCTTATTCATATTTTTACTATATGCTCCTGGTTCTCCTCCTTTTCTTGCATTTAGTGTTTGGAGCGATTATAAATATAATCTGGGTTATTACCATACATACTAGTACTCCTTCCCAGATTCTGTTGATATGTATTCGGAATCCCGGCTGGTAGTATTTGTTTGACTCTATAGCATTACATCTAATGGACCCCTTTTTATAAACACATTTAATTTTTTGCTTTTCTGCTTCTTAAATAGTAGTGTCTTCACTAGAAAGTTTAATACCATTTTTCTGCTGCAGCGTATCTGTAGTTTTTACAAGACCGATATAAAATCGGTGCTGCTTCTCAAGGTTTTCTCCCTTTTCTCAGTGTTAGAGATAGCAGGAGGGGGAAGGTTGTTGTGTACAGATCGGAAGAGAAAATTACAGCTCTGGGGCTGTACTAATCCAACCGTTGTGTGCAATGTAGTATACTATACATCAGCATTCTGGAAATATACAGCAATAACATCCAGCCTATATTACAGGGAGGGAAACTCCCACAAGAGAAAAATCTGAACCTTGGATAGATAGGAAACTCCTTGTGGGGATTTGCAGTGGCGTAGGAAGGGGGGTGCGGGGGGGGGCGGTCCGCCCCCAGGCGGCACAATGCGGGGGGCGGCCGGCGCTGCAGGAGAAAAAAAAAAAAAGACGCCCCTTTAAATCTTCGGGCGGCGCCGTCCGCCGCCACGACCAGGGCCAGCTCCCCCCACCACCGGACCCCGCCCCCCGCTCTATACTCACCTCTCCTGGTTCCTGCGGCGCCGGCAGCTGCAGCGTCCTCTGACTCTGCGACGTCTCAGAGCAGAGGGCGCGATGACGTCACTACTGTGTGCGCCGCTCTGCCTCTCTGTCCTGAGCGTCGCAGAGCCGGAGAGACGCTGACTGCACCGGACCTGCGCTAGGAACGGGAGAGGTGAGGATTTTACTTTTTTTTTTTTTTCTTTATGTCTGACTGTCTGGGGCTGGGGCAATGCTGGACACACTGGGGCAATACTGGAGACCATGGGGCAGATTGCTGGACACACTGGGGCAATACATGAGACCATGGGGCAGATTGCTGGACACACTGGGGCAATACTGGAGACTATGGGGCAGATTGCTGGACACACTGGGGCAATACTGGAGACTATGGGGCAGATTGCTGGACACACTGGGGCAATACTGGAGACCATGGGGCAGATTGCTGGACACACTGGGGCAATACAGGAGACCATGTGGCAGAATGCTGGACACACTGGGGCAATACAGGAGACCATGGGGCAGATTGCTGGACACACTGGGGCAATACAGGAGACCATGGGGCAGATTGCTGGACACACTGGGGCAATACTGGAGACCATGGGGCAGAATGCTGGACACACTGGGGCAATACAGGAGACCATGTGGCAGAATGCTGGACACACTGGGGCAATACAGGAGACCATGGGGCAGATTGCTGGACACACTGGGGCAATACTGGAGACCATGGGGCAGAATGCTGGACACACTGGGGAAATACTGGAGACCATGGGGCAGAATGCTGGACACACTGGGGCAATACAGGAGACTATGGGGCAGATTGCTGGACACACTGAATACTGGAGACCATGGGGCAGATTTCAGGACACATTGAGGCAATGCTGGAGACCCTGGGCAGACTTCTGGACATACTGGGGCAATACTGGAGACCATGGGGCAGATTGCTGGACACACCGGGGCAATACTGGAGACCATGGGGCAGAATGCTGGACACACTGGGGCAATACAGGAGACCATGGGGCAGATTGCTGGATACACCGGGGCAATACTGGAGACCATGGGGCAGAATGCTGGACACACTGGGGCAATACAGGAGACCATGGGGCAGATTGCTGGACACACTGGGGCAATACTGGAGACCCTGGGGCAGATTTCTGGACACATTGAGGCAATGCTGGAGACCCTGGGGCAGACTTCTGGACACACTGGGGCAATGCTGGACACTGGGGCAGATTGCTGGACACACTGGGGGTAATATGCTGGACACACTGGGGCAATGCTGGACACTGGGGGTAATATGCTGGACACACTGGGGCAGACTGCTGGACACACTGGGGAAAGGCTGGACACTGGGGCAGATTGCTGGACACACTGGGGGCAGTGCTGGACATACTGGGGCAGATTGCTGGACACACTGGGGCAGATTGCTGGACACACTGGGGGTAATATGCTGGACACACAGGGGCAGATTGCTGGACAACATGGGGGTAATATGCTGGACACACTGGGGCAGATTGCTGGACAACATGGGGGTAATATGCTGGACACACTGGGGGCAGGACTTGGGGCATGATTGGAGACACGGGGCAGGATTGGATCATGGGGCAGGACGGATATGATGGAGGCTGGTGGGGCAGGATGTGGAGATCATATGGGGTAGAATGGATACTCATGAGGGCAGGATGCGAGAACATATGGCTGGAGCCAGGAATGAGAAACGGGGCCAGGGTGGGGAATAGTGTTACCATAGGGGCTAATTAAGGGATATTATTACTGCAGTGATGTATTTATTTTATTTTTTGAGTATACTGTTTTAAATGGGGGGGCGGTCCTGTTACTGTGCAGAGTGACACTATATCACCTTTTTTTCTTCATGTGATGTAATGTAGAAGTTGTGAAAAATTAAGTAATGTGTTCTGCAAGCGGAGCTCGAGATAACTGTGTTATTTCCTGCAGAAACGAGTCCTGGCTGGAAGGAATGATGGCGGTCTGTGCTGGATGAAAGATGAAGGACTTCACCTAGAGACATCACTGGTGAGTCAGTGTTACCTATACACTGACACTATACACTGTATACTATATAGAGGTCCTGTGTATAATGTCACCAGTGATCTCTGTATTACCTCTACACAGACACTGCATACTAAGTACAGATCTCCTGTGAATACTGGCACTTATGGTGATAGTATTGTGGTTTTTTTTTTATTACTGATCAGTATTGTAGTATTCAGTCACTATGTGGTGGTAATATGTGGTCTGGAAATGGTGTTGTGGTATTTGTCCCTTGTATGTAGTATTATTCGGTCACTATGTGGCCTGGTCATGGTGTGGTGGTATTAAGTCACAGGTGTGGCATGTGGGGGTGACACCATTAGGCCCAGTTTAAGTTCTACAAAACAGGAAAACCGTTTTTGGTAACCTTCGTGTGTATTGAGCCGGGGGGGGGGGGCGCCAAACTCGGGAACAGCCCCGGGCGGCAAAAGCTCTAGCTACGCCTCTGGGGATTTGAAAATGCTTTTGAAGGAAAAAAATACTTTTTGCTGGTTTGCTACAACTCTTTTAATTATTTGAACTTAATGCACTGCACTATTGGATTTGTTTCTGGCATTTATAATAGTCAAAATAAAAAATATAATTTTGGCTTTATTCCTCAATCATTGCTCGTTTTCTGTACATGCTGTCTCTTGTGACCCTGTATATGGTATACATTAGTACTCAGACAAATGACTAATCATGCCTTGTCTCAAGAACAATTGGACTTGTAAATCTAGAAAGGACCAGAAGTCTCTGTATTAGGCGGCTGAACTGTTTTCTTTTAGACTGGTTGATGACGGGTTCACCAACTTAAAAGTTTTTTTTTATCATCTATGGAACTGAAAAACAAAAACTTCTCTCCAAAAGTGAATGTTTTTCTTTTTTTTATGTGATGTAAATATTAAAATATCATTGTAAATGCTATGTTATATTATATGCCTTTACACTGTTTATAGTGTAGTGTTATCTCATCCCATCTGCCTAACCAAATATTTGTCACAAGCCTATTTTTCACCTGCCCGCAATCCAGTTTGGAGGCGGTTATTATTTTTTTTTTTTATCAGCAGAAACCTAGAAAAATGTTGTTAAATGTATTTTACTAGACTCATGCTTGCTGTTCTGTACAGATGCTTTTCAGCAGTTTCATTATCACAACTAGAGTTGAGCGACCTTGACCTTTTTAGAGTCGAGCCGGGTTTTGCGAAACCCGACTATGTCCAAAGTCGGGTCGAGTGAAATCGGCCGATTATGACGAAAAGTCGGGATCGACCGAAACACGAAACCCAATGCAAGTCAATGGGGCAGCATAGTCGGCAGTGAGTGGGGGCCAGGAAAACACCTAGAGTGCCCATTTTAATGTCAAAACCATCCATTCTTCATAATGAAGCTTGTCAAGCGTAATTTACCTTAAAATAATTGGAAGGCATTTGAAATTGGGGGTCATTTGGCTAAAGTTGTGGGGGGTAGGGCTGGTTCAAGTAATTAGTGGGCCCAGTAAATCTGGACCACGTCACGGCAGTGGAGCAGGGAGAGGTAAGTATTTCAACTTTGCAAGTGCTGTGATCCTGAGCAAGCAGGGGGGGCCCACTCGTTGGCATTGGCACTGGCACAGGGCCCCTCAAAGTACAGCGGTGTGTTTGCACGGCGGGGGCGCCTCCCACCGGCAGCAACACTTTTGCGTACTATGAGAGGCCCTGTGCCAGTGACGTCGCCAACTAGTATTCCTCCCCCCACCTGATGAAGGAACCTGCACTTTCATCTGCACCTTCCTCTTTGTCCCCGTGTAAGGTGGTATGGTATGCGGGAAGAGCAACCTGACTTTCAGCAGGGTCACAATGTTGTTGTGTAGCGTGCACGGGGAATGTTGCGTTATGGGTCAATGTACCAGCAGACTCATCTATCACTGGCTGGGCAATGGGCACGATGAAGTGGAAACACAGATATAGGCCCAAAGAAGAAAGTGGGCTAAATGCAGTTCAAAATTGGTAACACAGGAATAACCAGGGGGCATTGCAGTGGAGGACAACTGGAATGAGAGGCTGACACAGAGAGTAGGGCCAAATCAGTAAGTAGTCGAAATGCAGTTCAAAATTGGCAACCGTAGTAAACAGGCGGCACAGCTTTGTTCAGTGGAGGAGAACAGCAAGGAGTGGCAGACACCGATAGTAGGCCCCAACCCAACTAGTAGGCCAAATGCAGTCTAACATTAACAACTACTTAACGAGAGGCTGAAAATGGAATTTCAGGACAGGAAACCAGGAGAACAGCAAGGAGTGGCAGACACCGATAGTAGGCCCCAAACCAACTAGTACGCCAAATGCAGTTGTTCCATTTAACCACAATTTAATGAGAGCCTGAAGATAGAAGCTCAGGAAAGGCAACCTGGGGAACACCTTGGAGTGTAACACACCATCTCTCTCCACCCCATACCCATTTTGTAGGCCTAATGCTGTGTACTTTTCTACAACTACTAAACGAGAGTCGGAAGACCGAAGCAATGGCAAGGAAACCTGGGGAACACCTTGGAGTGTAACACACCATCTCTCTCCACCCCATACCCAATTTGTAGGCCTAATGCAGCCTACTTTCCGACACCTACTAAACGAGAGCATGAAGATCGAAGCTCAGGAAAGGCAACCTGGGGAACACCTTGGAGTGTAACACACCATCTCTCTCCACCCCATACCCATTTTTTAGGCCTAATGCAGTGTACTTTTCTACAACTACTAAACGAGAGTCGGAAGACCGAAGCAATGGCAAGGAAACCTGGGGAACACCTTGGAGTGTAACACACCATCTCTCTCCACCCCATTCCCCATTTTTTAGGCCTAATGCAGCCTACTTTCCGACACCTACTAAACGAGAGCATGAAGATCGAAGCTCAGGAAAGGCAACCTGGGGAACACCTTGGAGTGTAACACACCATCTCTCTCCACCCCATACCCATTTTGTAGGCCTAATGCTGTGTACTTTTCTACAACTACTAAACGAGAGTCGGAAGACCGAAGCAATGGCAAGGAAACCTGGGGAACACCTTGGAGTGTAACACACCATCTCTCTCCACCCCATACCCAATTTGTAGGCCTAATGCAGCCTACTTTCCGACACCTACTAAACGAGAGCATGAAGATCGAAGCTCAGGAAAGGCAACCTGGTGAAAACCTTGGAGTGTAACACAACCTGTCTCTACACCCCATACACAATTAGTAGGCCTAATGCAGCGTACTTTCCAACAGCTACTAAACGAGAGCCGGAAGATCGAAGCTCAGGAAAGGCAACCTGGGGAACACCTTGGAGTGTAACACAACCTCTCTCTACACCACGGAAGGGCTGATTCTTAGGAAGGAAGGCTGTTGTAAATAAGCATTGCGCGTCCGAGGGTGATTATATTCTTATTCAGTATCTACTCACCCTCGGACGCGCCATGCTTCTTGATTTGTAATTAATGTTTATTTGCAATGTGCTTTTGACTTACTCAATTATTTTTTTAATTATTGATTTTATTAAATTAATAGTTTAACATCTTATTGGAAATAATTTAAAGGAGACGCGACAGGACAACACTCGGTGGATGCCATATCTGTGTTAACAACTCCAAAAAACTTTCAGTTAACTTCTTGCAGGAGAAAGAAATTGTAGCTGTTGGACCTTTGTAGTACAGTTCCAGATATTTGTTGTGTGTTTGTTTTGATTGTTAAAATGTCTGCATTTGAGATCTCAACACGATCTTATTTTTTATAATCAAATTAATTTTTTAAATATTTTATTAGGTTGGTTCAAGGGGTACACGGGCCGCAGTAGACAGGTCAGTGGAGGCCTAGTGGAAGGAGGGACCACAGACAGGCATCGAAGGCCTAAAATAATAACACATGGCTGTAGGCAATTTTAAATTGGTTCCAGGGGTACACGGGCAGCAGTGCCCTGGTCAGTGTAGTAGTAGTTGAAAGAATGGACCGCAGACAGGCATCGAAGGCCTAAAATAAAAAAATTGGGCTGGCTGTAGGCAATTTTAAATTGGTTCCAGGGGTACACGGGCAGCAGTGGTGTGGTCAGTGGAGGCCTAGTGGAAGGAGTGACCGCAGACAGGCATCGAAGGCCTAAAATATTAACACATGGCTGTAGTCAATTTTAAATTGGTTCCAGGGGTACTTGGGCAGCAGTGCCCTGGTCAGTGTAGTAGTAGTTGAAAGAATGGACCGCAGACAGGCATCGAAGGCCTAAAATAAAAAAATTGGGCTGGCTGTAGGCAATTTTAAATTGGTTCCAGGGGTACACGGGCAGCAGTGGTGTGGTCAGTGGAGGCCTAGTGGAAGGAGTGACCGCAGACAGGCATCGAAGGCCTAAAATAATCACACATGGCTGTAGGCAATTTTAAATTGGTTCCAGGGGTACACGGGCAGCAGTGGTGTGGTCAGTGGAGGCCTAGTGGAAGGAGTGACCGCAGACAGGCATCGAAGGCCTAAAATAATAACACATGGCTGTAGGCAATTTTAAATTGGTTCCAGGGGTACACGGGCAGCAGTGGTGTGGTCAGTGGAGGCCTAGTGGAAGGAGTGACCGCAGACAGGCATCGAAGGCCTAAAATAATAACACATGGCTGTAGGCAATTTTAAATTGGTTCCAGGGGTACTTGGGCAGCAGTGCCCTGGTCAGTGTAGTAGTAGTTGAAAGAATGGACCGCAGACAGGCATCGAAGGCCTAAAATAAAAAAATTGGGCTGGCTGTAGGCAATTTTAAATTGGTTCCAGGGGTACACGGGCAGCAGTGGTGTGGTCAGTGGAGGCCTAGTGGAAGGAGTGACCGCAGACAGGCATCGAAGGCCTAAAATAATAACACATGGCTGTAGGCAATTTTAAATTGGTTCCAGGGTTACACGGGCAGCAGTGGTGTGGTCAGTGGAGGCCTAGTGGAAGGAGTGACCGCAGACAGGCATCGAAGGCCTAAAATAATAACACATGGCTGTAGGCAATTTTAAATTGGTTCCAGGGGTACACGGGCAGCAGTGGTGTGGTCAGTGGAGGCCTAGTGGAAGGAGTGACCACAGACAGGCATCGAAGGCCTAAAATAATCACACATGGCTGTAGGCAATTTTAAATTGGTTCCAGGGGTACACGGGCAGCAGTGGTGTGGTCAGTGGAGGCCTAGTGGAAGGAGTGACCACAGACAGGCATCGAAGGCCTAAAATATTAACACATGGCTGTAGTCAATTTTAAATTGGTTCCAGGGGTACTTGGGCAGCAGTGCCCTGGTCAGTGTAGTAGTAGTTGAAAGAATGGACCGCAGACAGGCATCGAAGGCCTAAAATAAAAAAATTGGGCTGGCTGTAGGCAATTTTAAATTGGTTCCAGGGGTACACGGGCAGCAGTGGTGTGGTCAGTGGAGGCCTAGTGGAAGGAGTGACCGCAGACAGGCATCGAAGGCCTAAAATAATAACACATGGCTGTAGGCAATTTTAAATTGGTTCCAGGGTTACACGGGCAGCAGTGGTGTGGTCAGTGGAGGCCTAGTGGAAGGAGTGACCGCAGACAGGCATCGAAGGCCTAAAATAATCACACATGGCTGTAGGCAATTTTAAATTGGTTCCAGGGGTACACGGGCAGCAGTGGTGTGGTCAGTGGAGGCCTAGTGGAAGGAGTGACCACAGACAGGCATCGAAGGCCTAAAATATTAACACATGGCTGTAGTCAATTTTAAATTGGTTCCAGGGGTACTTGGGCAGCAGTGCCCTGGTCAGTGTAGTAGTAGTTGAAAGAATGGACCGCAGACAGGCATCGAAGGCCTAAAATAAAAAAATTGGGCTGGCTGTAGGCAATTTTAAATTGGTTCCAGGGGTACACGGGCAGCAGTGGTGTGGTCAGTGGAGGCCTAGTGGAAGGAGTGACCGCAGACAGGCATCGAAGGCCTAAAATAATAAAACATGGCTGTAGGCAATTTTAAATTGGTTCCAGGGGTACACGGGCAGCAGTGGTCTGGTCAGTGGAAGTCTAGTGGAAGGAGTGACCGCAGACAGGCTTCGAAGGCCTAACATAACAAACTTGGGCTGGCTGTAGGCACTTTTAAATTGGTTCCAGGGGTACATGGGCAGCAGTGTATGGTCAGTGGAAGTCTAGTGGAAGGAGTGACCGCAGACAGGCTTCCAAGGCCTAACATAACAAACTTGGGCTGGCTGTAGGCACTTTTAAATTGGTTCCAGGGGTACACGGGCAGCAGTGGTATGGTCAGTGGAAGTCTAGTGGAAGGAGTGACCGCAGACAGGCTTCCAAGGCCTAACATAACAAACTTGGGCTGGCTGTAGGCACTTTTAAATTGGTTCCAGGGGTACACGGGCAGCAGTGGTCTGGTCAGTGGAAGTCTAGTGGAAGGAGTGACCGCAGACAGGCTTCGAAGGCCTAACATAACAAACTTGGGCTGGCTGTAGGCACTTTTAAATTGGTTCCAGGGGTACATGGGCAGCAGTGGTCTGGTCAGTGGAAGTCTAGTGGAAGGAGTGACCGCACACAGGCTTCCAAGGCCTAACATAACAAACTTGGGCTGGCTGTAGGCACTTTTAAATTGGTTCCAGGGGTACACGGGCAGCAGTGGTCTGGTCAGTGGAAGTCTAGTGGAAGGAGTGACCGCAGACAGGCTTCGAAGGCCTAACATAACAAACTTGGGCTGGCTGTAGGCACTTTTAAATTGGTTCCAGGGGTACATGGGCAGCAGTGGTCTGGTCAGTGGAAGTCTAGTGGAAGGAGTGACCGCAGACAGGCTTCCAAGGCCTAACATAACAAAATTGGGCTGGCTGTAGGCACTTTAAATTGGTTCCAGGGGTACATGGGCAGCAGTGTATGGTCAGTGGAAGTCTAGTGGAAGGAGTGACGGCAGACAGTCTTCGAAGGCCTAACATAACAAAATTGGGCTGACTGTAGGCACTTTTAAATTGGTTCCAGGGTAACACGGCCAGCAGTGGCCTGGTCAGTGTAGTAGTTGTAGAAAGAAGGGACCGCAGACAGGCTTCGAAGGCCTAACATAACAAAAATGTCAAAACAATGGTATTGTCAGTGCCAGGCATTGAAGGATGTCAGCGCCTAGACTACACATTGGTGAAGCTGTGAGAGATAATTTTGCTAGTGGTAGAGCACTGTTTGAGCTGGGGGGGGGAACTGGCTTGTGGCCGGCGGTACAGGCACAGGGCCCCTCATATTACAACGGTGTGTCTGACGTTGGGTGCGCACCACCACCGCCAGAGACACTTTATTGTACTATGAGGGACCCAGTGGCAGTGCCGTCGACCAAAAGCGGCCACACCCACCTCTTCAGACAAACAGCACTCTCAAGGGTCCAAGCGCAAAGTGGCGATAGCACGGCCCCGTGTGGGGAGTTTGGCCATTTCGTGAGGTGGAAACATGTCGTATGCTGGACAATCAGGTGAAGAAAATTACGAGATTGGAAAAGTCATTCAGAATAGTCCACAGGCAAGACCTTTTCATAGGAAAGCTAGGTGTCAGCCGGGCAGGGTGGGGCAAAAGATTTTGAAATCCAGTTGTGGTTCATTTTAATGAAGGTTAGATCATCTACATTTTGGGTAGCCAGACGAGTCCTTTTTTCTGTTAGTATTGAACCTGCAGCACTGAATACTCTTTCTGATAGGACACTAGCTGCCGGGCAAGCAAGCTCCTGCAATGCATATTCTGCCAATTCTGGCCAGGTGTCTAATTTGGATGCCCAGTAATCAAATGGGAATGACGGTTGAGGGAGAACGTCGATAAGGGATGAAAAATAGTTTGTAACCATACTGGACAAATGTTGTCTCCTGTCACTTTGAATTGATGCTGCAGTACCTGTCCTGTCTGCGGTCATAGAAAAATCACTCCACAACCTGGTCAGAAAACCCCTCTGGCCAACGCCACTTCTGATTTCTGCCCCTCTAACACCTCTGGTCTGCTGGCCCCTGGAGCTCGTGTGAGAACGATCACGGGCGCTGTGTGCAGGGAATGCCAGAAGCAAACGGTCAACAAGAGTTGATTGTTTTGTTGCTAATATTAGTTCCAAGTTCTCATGTGGCATAATATTTTGCAATTTGCCTTTATAGCGAGGATCAAGGAGGCAGGCCAACCAGTAATCGTCATCGTTCATCATTTTTGTAATGCGTGTGTCCCTTTTGAGGATACGCAAGGCATAATCCGCCATGTGGGCCAAAGTTCCCGTTGTCAAATCTGCGGTTGTGCTTGGTTGAGGGGCAGTTGCAGGCAAATCTACGTCACTTGTGTCCCTCAAAAAACCAGAACCCGGCCTTGCCACGCCACCAATTTCCCGTGCCCCCGGGAAAGCTTCCTCATTAAAAATATACTCATCCCCATCATCCTCCTCATCCTCCACCTCCTCTTCGCCCGGTACCTCGTCATGTACACTGCCCTGACCAGACAATCGCTGACTGTCATCAAGGCTTTCCTCTTCCTCTGGTGCAGACGCCTGATCCTTTATGTGCGTCAAACTTTGCATCAGCAGACGCATTAGGGGGATGCTCATGCTTATTATGGCGTTGTCTGCACTAACCAGCCGTGTGCATTCCTCAAAACACTGAAGGACTTGACACATGTCTTGAATCTTCGACCACTGCACACCTGACAACTCCATGTCTGCCATCCTACTGCCTGCCCGTGTATGTGTATCCTCCCACAAAAACATAACAGCCCGCCTCTGTTCGCACAGTCTCTGAAGCATGTGCAGTGTTGAGTTCCACCTTGTTGCAACGTCTATGATTAGGCGATGCTGGGGAAGGTTCAAAGAACGCTGATAGGTCTGCATACGGCTGGAGTGTACAGGCGAACGGCGGATATGTGCGCAAAGTCCACGCACTTTGAGGAGCAGGTCGGATAACCCCGGATAACTTTTCAGGAAGCACTGCACCACCAGGTTTAAGGTGTGAGCCAGGCAAGGAATGTGTTTCAGTTGGGAAAGGGAGATGGCAGCCATGAAATTCCTTCCGTTATCACTCACTACCTTGCCTGCCTCAAGATCTACAGTGCCCAGCCACGACTGCGTTTCTTGCTGCAAGAACTCGGACAGAACTTCCGCGGTGTGTCTATTGTCGCCCAAACACTTCATAGCCAATACAGCCTGCTGACGTATGCCAGTAGCTGCCCCATAATGGGAGACCTGGTGTGCAACAGTGGCAGGTGCGGATGGAGTGTTTGTGCGACTGCGGTCTGTGGACGAGCTCTTGCTTCTGCAGGAGGACGAGGAGGAGGAGGAGGAGGAGGGGGTGCGAACGGCTACAGACAACTGTTTACTAGACCGTGGGCTAGGCAGAACTGTCCCAAACTTGCTGTCCCCTGTGGACCCTGAATCCACCACATTTACCCAGTGTGCCGTGATGGACACGTAACGTCCCTGGCCATGCCTACTGGTCCATGCATCTGTTGTCAGGTGCACCTTTGTGCTCACAGATTGCCTGAGTGCATGGACGATGCGCTCTTTAACATGCTGGTGGAGGGCTGGGATGGCTTTTCTGGAAAAAAAGTGTCGACTGGGTAGCTCGTAGCGTGGTACAGCGTAGTCCATCAGGTCTTTGAAAGCTTCGCTTTCAACTAACCGGTAGGGCATCATCTCTAACGAGATTAGTCTAGCTATGTGGGCGTTCAAACCCTGTGTACGCGGATGCGAGGCTAAGTACTTCCTTTTTCTAACCATAGTCTCATGTAGGGTGAGCTGGACTGGAGAGATGGAGATCGTGGAACTAGCGGGGGTGCCGGTGGACATGGCAGACTGAGAGACGGTGGGAGATGGTATTGTTGCCGCCGGTGCCCTAGATGCAGTGTTTCCTACTACGAAACTGGTGATTCCCTGACCCTGACTGCTTTGGCCTGGCAAAGATACCTGCACAGATACAGCAGGTGGTGCGCTAAATGGTGGTCCTACACTGCCGGAAGGGATGTTGCGTTGATGACTAGCTTCATTGGCCGAGGGTGCAACAACCTTAAGGGACGTTTGGTAGTTAGTCCAAGCTTTCAAATGCATGGTGGTTAAATGTCTATGCATGCAACTAGTATTGAGACTTTTCAGATTCTGACCTCTGCTTAAGGAAGTAGAACATTTTTGACAGATGACTTTGCGCTGATCAATTGGATGTTGTTTAAAAAAATGCCAGACTGCACTCTTTCTAGCATCGGATACCTTTTCAGGCATTGCAGACTGAGCTTTAACCGGATGGCCACGCTGTCCTCCACCAGGTTTTGGCTTTGCCACGCGTTTTGGGCAAGATACGGGCCCGGCAGATGGAACCTGTGGCGATGTTGATGCCTGCTGCGGCCCCTCCTCCTCCTCTGCTTCAGAACTGCTGCCGCCTGCACCCTGTTCCCCCAATGGCTGCCAATCGGGGTCAAGAACTGGGTCATCTAATAACTCTTCTTGTACCTCCTGCGCAACTTCGTCTGTGTCACCGTGTCGTTCGGTGGTATAGCGTTCGTGATGGGGCAACATAGTCTCATCAGGGTCTGATTCTTGATCAGCACCCTGCGAGGGCAATGTTGTGGTCTGAGTCAAAGGACCAGCATAGTAGTCTGGCTGTGGCTGTGCGTCAGTGCACTCCATGTCAGATTCAATTTGTAATGGGCATGGACTGTTAACTGCTTCACTTTCTAAGCCAGGGACGGTATGTGTAAAGAGCTCCATGGAGTAACCCGTTGTGTCGCCTGCTGCATTCTTCTCTGTTGTTGTTTTTGCTGAAGAGGACAAGGAAGTGACTTGTCCCTGACCGTGAACATCCACTAACGACGCGCTGCTTTTACTTTTACCAGTTTCACGAGAGGAGGCAAAAGAGCTAGAGGCTGAGTCAGCAAGATAAGCCAAAACTTGCTCTTGCTGCTCCGGCTTTAAAAGCGGTTTTCCTAATCCCAGAAAAGGGAGCGTTCGAGGCCTTGTGTAGCCGGACGACGAACCTGGCTCCACAGCTCCAGACTTAGGAGCAATATTTTTTTCCCCACGACCACCTGATGCTCCACCACTACCACTACCCTCATTACCAGCTGACAATGAACGCCCCCGGCCACGACCTCTTCCACTAGACTTCCTCATTGTTTTAAAAACGTAACCAAACTAACGTTATTTGTTGCAGTCACACAACTTACACGGTGAGCTATAACTTCAGTATGATTTAGCTACCCCTTTACAGGTTGGTGAGACCACAGCGAAAATCAGGCCCAATGTTACACACTCTTTTTTTGGTGGCTGCAAATTAGAGAGATGCCCCACACGCAGGACTGTCACTGAAGCACAAATGTTAATATTAATGTCACACTATTATTTTTTTTTTATTTTTATTTTTTTCAGGAACACTTTAGAAACCCCCCCCAAAAAAAAACATTGATTTTTGCAGGGAGAATTTAGAAAACAAATGTAACAAACTATATGCTTTCTATGGGCCACTGAGTGAGAGATGACGCACACAGGAATCAGGAGTGGCACACAAGCCCAGAGGCCAATATTTTTCTACCAATGATTGATGGAGTTATTTTCTCTGGTAGATTTTGGAACCCAAATCAAGGAAAAAAAATATAGGCTTTCTATGGACCACAATTGGAGAGAGAGAGAGAGAGAGAGAGAGAGATGGCACACCCAGGAGTCAAGACTGGCACACAAGCAGAAAGGCCAATATTAATCTCCCACTGTTTTTTTTTTTTTTTTTTTTTTTTTTTCAGGGAGACTTTAGAAAAAAAAATAATAAAAAAAATATGATTTTATCAGGAAGAATTTAGAAACCAAATAAAATAAAATGATTTTTTCAGGGAGAATTTATAAAACAAATAAAACCAAAAATAGGCGTTCTATGGCCCACTGACTGAGAGATGACGCACCCAGGAGTCAAGACTGGCACACAAGCAGAAAGGCCAATATTAATCTCCCACTGTTTTTTTTTTTTTTTTCAGGGAGACTTTAGAAAAAAAAATAATAAAAAAAATATGATTTTATCAGGAAGAATTTAGAAACCAAATAAAATAAAATGATTTTTTCAGGGAGAATTTATAAAACAAATAAAACCAAAAATAGGCGTTCTATGGCCCACTGACTGAGAGATGACGCACACAGGAATCAGGAGTGGCACACAAGCCCAGAGGCCAATATTTTTCTACCAATGATTGATGGAGTTATTTTCTCTGGTAGATTTTGGAACCCAAATCAAGGAAAAAAAATATAGGCTTTCTATGGACCACAATTGGAGAGAGAGAGAGAGAGAGAGAGAGAGATGGCACACCCAGGAGTCAAGACTGGCACACAAGCAGAAAGGCCAATATTAATCTCCCACTGTTTTTTTTGGTTGTTTTTTTTTTTTTTTTTTCAGGGAGACTTTAGAAAAAAAAATAATAAAAAAAATATGATTTTATCAGGAAGAATTTAGAAACCAAATAAAATAAAATGATTTTTTTCAGGGAGAATTTATAAAACAAATAAAACCAAAAATAGGCGTTCTATGGCCCACTGACTGAGAGATGACGCACCCAGGAGTCAAGACTGGCACACAAGCAGAAAGGCCAATATTAATCTCCCACTGTTTTTTTTTTTTTTTTCAGGGAGACTTTAGAAAAAAAAATAATAAAAAAAATATGATTTTATCAGGAAGAATTTAGAAACCAAATAAAATAAAATGATTTTTTCAGGGAGAATTTAGAAAACAAATAAAACCAAAAATAGGCGTTCTATGGCCCACTGACTAAGAGAGAGAGAGAGAGATGGAACGCTTAGTACTGGCACACAAGCCCAAAGGGCAATATTAATCTCCCTTTTTTTTTCCAGGGAGAATTTCTAAACCCCCCCCCCAAAAAAAAATAGGCTTTCTATGGCCCACTATTTGTGAGAGAGATGGGACGCTCAGGACTGGCACAGATGGCACGCTCAGGACTGGCACAGAAGCCCAGAGGCCAATATTAATCTCCCTTTTTTTCTGGGAGAATTTATAAAACCAAAAAAATATTTAAATAGGCTTTCTATGGCCCACTATTTGTGAGAGAGATGGCACGCTCAGGACTGGCACAGATGGCACGCTCACAACTGGCACACAAGCCCAGAGGCCAATATTAATCTCCCTTTTTTCAGGGAAAATTTATAAAACCAAAAAAAAAATTAAATAGGCTTTCTATGGCCCACTATTTGTGAGAGAGATGGCACGCTCAGGACCTGCACAGATGGCACGCTCACAACTGGCACACAAGCCCAGAGGCCAATATTAATCTCCCTTTTTTCAGGGAAAATTTATAAAACAAAAAAAAAAATTAAATAGGCTTTCTATGGCCCACTATTTGTGAGAGAGATGGCACGCTCAGGACTGGCACAGATGGCACGCTCACAACTGGCACACAAGCCCAGAGGCCAATATTAATCTCCCTTTTTTTCAGGGAGAATTTATAAAACCAAAAAAAAAATTAAATAGGCTTTCTATGGCCCACTATTTGTGAGAGAGATGGCACGCTCAGGGCTGGCACAGATGGCACGCTCAGGACTGGCACACAAGCCCAGAGGCCAATATTAATCTCCCTTTTTTTCAGGGAGAATTTATAAAACCCAAAAAAAAATAAAATAGGCTTTCTATGGCCCACTATTTGTGAGAGAGATGGCACACTCAGGACTGGCACACAAGCCCAAAGGCCAATATTAATCTCCCACTGTATTTTTATCAGGGAGAATTTATACACCCCACAAAAAAAAATACAGAAAAATGAAAAGGCTTTCTATGGCCCACTATGTGAGAGAGATGGCACACACAGGGATGGCACTCTAGCAGAAATGCCAAATTGCCAATCTTAATCTCCCACCAAAAAAAAAAAAAAAAAAAACACAGGGAATGTCCTACAATTACTATCTCCCTGACTGCAGTAATCTCAGCCAGGTATGGCAGGCAGCTACTATCTCCCTGCCTGCAGTAATCTCAGCCAGGTATGGCAGGCAGCAATAAGGAGTGGACTGATGCACAAATGAAATAAAAAGTGTGGACAAACAAAAAAGATAGCTGTGCAGAAAGGAAGGAACAAGAGGATTTGTGCTTTGAAAAAAGCAGTTGGTTTGCACAGCGGCGTACACACAGCAATGCAGCTATCAGGGAGCCTTCTAGGGCAGCCCAATGAGCTACAGCGCTGAGGGGAAAAAAAAAAAAAAAAAACTTCCACTGTCCCTGCACACCGAGGGTGGTGTTGGACAGTGCAAATCGCTGCAGCACAAGCGATTTTGTGGTTAATGGACCCTGCCTAACGCTATCCCTGCTTCTGACAAAGCGGCAGCAACCTCTCCCTAAGCTCAGATCAGCAGCAGTAAGATGGCGGTCGGCGGGAACGCCTCTTTATAGCCCCTGTGACGTCGCAGACAGCAAGCCAATCACTGCAATGCCCTTCTCTAAGATGGTGGGGACCAGGACCTATGTCATCACGCTGCCCACACTCTGCGTTTACCTTCATTGGCTGAGAAATGGCGCTTTTCGCGTCATTGAAACGCGACTTTGGCGCGAAAGTCGCGTACCGCATGGCCGACCCCGCACAGGGGTCGGATCGGGTTTCATGAAACCCCGACTTAGCCAAAAGTCGGCGACTTTTGAAAATGTTCGACCCGTTTCGCTCAACCCTAATCACAACAGACAGGAGTATGATAGATAACACCTCTATGTACAGTAGAGAACACAAGATCATATCTATAAGATAATGATTTCAAATCACCTCCTCCCTCTCTTTTTTGGATCAGTATTTTTGTTTAATACATATACGTACATATACCTAATTGTGATATGAACAATTAACAGTAAACTTATTATATTTTGAATTTATGGTCTATGCCAATCAGAAATCCTGCTGGCAGGGGACTGGGTTCTCAGACACCCAATGATCTTCCCAAAAAAATAAAATGTTGTGCCCAGCAGAGGTGTACAGGATCAAAAAGAAGTCTGCAATTCTGTGCTCAACTCTGTGCGTAGGCTCATTAACTTTCTTTTTTTTTTTGAGCCTGTACATGTACTCTTACTTTAAATATAAAAAAATCTGCCGTAATCAATAGATCATTTTGTGATGGCATATTCTGTTTGACTTCAACATGCCCGATCATTTTGTACTTAATCAGCCTCATCATTCCATACACTAGGTGGTTTTATGGTGATTTGTGACACCAAAAATAGGGGATTGTTGACCAGGCCCACCAGAAAACATCATAAATATGTTATCCTATATTGTAACCTTTAGCTATTTTCCCAGGTACAAGTATTAGGTTCTTTGTCCTATATAACTTAATATACATATCTTATACATAGTCCTTTTAGCGACAAATGTCTTAAATGCTACCTTGTTAGAGGTTTATATGTAATTTCTCTCCAGCTCCACATGTCTGCTGTTTCCCAATGTATTTATACTAATAAAGAGTGTAAAGTAAATACATTTGACTATTACCATGTTGTCATTATAGTACTATGAATTCTTGTAATTTTGTATATTTTCGGCATATTCTAGATCTGTAAGAAAAACTGTGACATCAGAATTTCCTAGGTGCCAACAAATATCTCAGGGTTCCTATGCTTCCAGTCCGAAAGCAAGCACAGAATTCAGAGTAAGGTCACTGTGATGGCCGCACCAGAACATGAACTTTGTTATCCGTCAGCCACTTTACCATTTTGGCTGTATGCTTCAGGTCATTGTCCATTTGGATGACCCATTTCTAACCAAGCTTTAACGTCCTGGCTAATGTGTTGAGATGTTGCTTCAGGATTGCCAAATAATCTTCTTTTATCATGATGCCATCTATTTTGTGTAGTGCACCAGTCCCTCCTGCAGCAAAACAACCCCACAACATGATGCTGCCTCCACCATGTTTCACAGTTGGGATGGTGTTCTTAGGCTTCCAAGCTTCAACTTTTTTCCTCCAAACGTAACGATGGTCATTATTCCCAAAAAGTTCAATTTAAGATTCATCAGCCCACAAGACAGGTCTCCAAAAATTAAGGTCTTTTTTTCCTGTGTGCATTTTCAAACATTAATCTGGCGTTTTTGTTTCTTTTGGAGTAATGGCTTCTTCCTGGCAGAATGGCTTTTAAGCCCATGTTGATACAGTACTCGTTTCACTGTGGATATTGACACAATTTTACCAGCTTCTGCCATTATCTTCACAAGGTCTTTTGCTTTTGTCCTTGGATTGATGTGCATGTGTCGGACCAAAGCACGTTCAACTCTGGGACACAGAACTCGTCTCCTTCCTGAGCGGTATGCTAGCTGGACATTCCCATCTTGTTTGTACTTGCATATAATTGTTTGTACAGATGAACGAGGCACCTTCAGGTATCTTGAAATTGTACCCAAGGATGAGCCAGACTTGTGCAAGTCCACAATTCTCTTCCGGATATCTTGGCTGATTTCTTGAGACTTTCCCATGATGATACACAAAGAAGCAGGGTGTTTCAGGCATACATTAAAATACATCCACAGGTGTGTCTCTAATTAACTCAGATGTTGCAAAAAAAACTATCAGAAGCTTCCAAACACATGACAGCATCATATGGGCAGTCCAGAATTGTTTAAAGGCATAGTAATCTTACTGTATGTTAAGTTTTGACTTTCCAGTAAGTAATAAAAATGCCTTAAAACATTCTCTCTCTCTCTCTCTCATTATTCTGGCATTTGGCAAATATTAATAATTATGGTAATCGGAATTGACCTAAAACGGGAAAGGTTTATTCTGATTTCATGTCAAATATTGAGAAAAACATGCAGATGTGTCTCTTTTAGTGTATGTAAACTTCTGGTTTCAACTGTATATACAGTAATTTATGGCCATTATATGACTTGTGCTCTACATTTTTTACCAGTCTTCTTTCTCTTGAAGTACTCTCTAATTTGTGACGGACTTTGACGATGGAGACAAGCTGCTATGATGCAATAAATAAAAGTGATCAGCTCACCTCTCGTCCAGTGCACAGGATCCCACAATCCAGGGGGAAGAAGTCCATGTAGAAAAAATGAAGAAATTGATCCAGCACCCCTGTTAAAATCCCAGGCTTTATTTCATGCTTTAAAATATGGTATCAGGGTAAAGTTCACACTTGACATGGATTGTACATCATATCCGAGGAGACAGTCCCACGAGAAATTCAATAAAAGGGACGATTCGTTTTGAAGGAATGCGTCTTAATCATAACCGTTTTGAAACGCGTCAACCCTGTTAATCAATTTCTCGTGGGACTGTCTTCTCGGATATGATATACAATCCATGTCAAGTGTGAACTTTACCCTGATACTATGTTTTAAAGCATGAAATAAAGCCTGGGATTTTAACAGAGGTGCTGGATCCATTTCTTATTTTTTTCTACATGGACTACAAGCTGCTATGATGTTTCCTATGCACACAACACACAGAGACCGAGATTCCTGCTGTTCTTTGCTTAAGTAGTACACAGTCAGAAGTAGCAGAGGTATGGAGATTTATACAACAGTACTGAGCATTGTAACTGTGGATCCAACACAGGAATAAACTAATGGCAGACACTGTACTGTTAGGGCTAGCGGAACGCACCGAGTAAATAGAGATGTTTATTGATATTGGTGCGTTCGCAGACCGGGGTCCACCGTGCAGGAGTACCTGCTGCTAGCAAACGGCGGAGCTATATGGCGGTATAGACTAACTCAGTTAATTCACTGAGTAGCCGTGAAAGGAAAGCACTGTGCCCTGTTAGACTCCACAGAGGCACAGGCTAACTGCCCAAACAGAGAGCAGTCAGTGGTCACACAAACACACAAAACTCCTCGCCGGAGGAGCCAGCATTCTAGGGGCTTATTTCAGCCGGGTCCCTGAATACACTCAGACTCAATCTCCTCGCCGGAGGAGCCAGCATTCTAGGGGCTTATTTGTCAGGTCCCTGAACACACATACATGTGACCACACTGGCGCAAAGCACATAACATAAGACAATACTAGCGCATGGCCGTGCGGTCATGCGCAGTTTATATAGTTGCAGCACAGGAAGCTGCTACTGAAGTTTTTGCCCTTTCAGGACCTTCCAGAAGGAGCAATGGAAAGTGCTGCAGTACCTGAGCATGCTTTGCCCTTTCAGGACCTTCCAGAAGGACCAATGGAATGTACTGCAGCACCTGAGCATGTGACCGAACATGTGGCCCTCGACCTCCAATGGGAAACCCTGCCCTGGGCATGCTCAGTGTGAGCAAACAAGGACTTAGTCCCAGAGAGGCTCGCTCGCCGCAGATCAGTGCAGGGTACCATAGGAAAGCCAGAAAAGGCAGTAGTGACCCTATGCACCGAATCAGCCCCAGCGAGACGCTGGGAGCGACGTCTCCACTGAGCAGAGCCCACTGCGGCCGATACCGAATGGGAGACCGCAGCAGACACGGATCGAGATTCCCCCTGTGCAGCAGAGGAAACTCGACTCCTAACATTACCCCCCCCTCCTAGGGCCCCCCCCCCCCCCTTGAGCCTCACTACGCTCAAAAGCTGCGATAAGCAGCGGAGCCCGAATGTGCTCCACAGGCTCCCAGGTTCTATCCTCTGGGCTGTGACCCTTCCAGTCCACCAGATAAAATTTCTTGCCACGTACCACCTTGCACCCCACAATAGCATTCACCTCAAACTCATCCGTGGATGAACCCGATGTCCCAGCAGATGACTCGGAAAACCGGGACAAATGAACGGGCTTTAAGAGGGAAACGTGGAAAGTATCGGTGATACCAAGGCGTGGAGGAATAGCCAAACGGTAGACCACAGGGTTGACCTGTTCCAGAACCTTAAATGGGCCAATGTAGCGAGGAGCAAACTTAGTGGACTCAACTCGCAGCCTGATGTTATGGGCGGAGAGCCACACTAAGTCGCCAGGAGCAAAGACCGGAGCAGGGCGCCGGTGTGTATCAGCCGAAACCCTCATTCTCTCCTTGGAGGCCCGGATGGCATCCTGTGTGCGGTCCCAGATGTCACGTGCCTCCACCGCCCAGTCTGCCACCCTAGAATCGGTGGATGACACGGGCATGGGCACAGGGACACGCGGATGCTGGCCGTAATTAAGGAGAAAAGGAGTTTGACCAGTGGAATCGGCTACGGCGTTGTTCAGGGCAAATTCCACCCAAGGTAGCAAAGATGCCCAGTCATCCTGCCTAGCAGAGATGAAATGTCGCAAATATGTCACCAGAGTCTGGTTGGTTCTCTCCACCAACCCATTCGTCTCGGGATGGTATGCAGAGGAGAGGTTTAACTCTATGCTGAGTAAACGGCAGAGCTCTCTCCAAAGCCGAGATGCGAACTGGGGACCCCGATCGCTGACAATCTTATCAGGCATACCATGCAATCGGAAAACGTGTTTAATGAACAACACCGCCAAGGCCCGTGCTGAGGGTAACCGAGGAAGCGGCACCAAATGCACCATCTTGGAGAAATGGTCGGTGACAACCCAAATAATGGAGCAGCCACGCGACTTGGTTAGACCCACCACAAAGTCCATCCCGACCATTTCCCAGGGCCTGTCTGCCACCGGTAGAGGGTAAAGCAACCCAGCAGGCCGTTGCCGAGGAGACCGATTCTGGGCGCAAGAAACGCACGCCTGAATATAGTCCTTGACATCTCAGGCCATATGCGGCCACCAGTATGTTCTTGCCAGAAGCTCAGATGTCCTCTTGGTCCCAAAATGCCCACCAACTCTGGAGAAGTGAGCCCAAGAGAGAACCTCCGGTCGCAAGTTAGCTGGTACGAAAGTCTTGCCCGGGGGCACAGACTCTAGCGAAACCGGAGCTACAGTTCTCAGGCTCTCAGAAGGGACAATAAGCCGAGGCTCCTCCTCCTCCTCCTCCGATGACACCACGGAGCGGGAGAGAGCGTCAGCACGAATGTTCTCCCCGGAGAGGAAATGGAGAGTAAAATAGAACCGGGAGAAGAACAGGGACCATCTAGCCTGGCGAGAATTCAACCGCTGGGTCGTTTGCAGATACACCAAGTTCTTGTGGTCAGTGAAGACTTGGAAGGGAAAGCGAGCTCCCTCCAAGAGATGTCTCCACTCCGAAAAAGCCAACTTCATGGCCAGCAACTCCCTGTCCCCGATGGAATAATTCCTCTCCGCTGGTGTGAAGGTCTTGGAGAAGAAGAAGCAAGGATGCTTCCGACCTTGAGCATCCTTTTGGAAAAGGACTGCTCCAGCACCAACGGATGAGGCATCCACCTCCAAGATAAATGGCTTATCAACATCGGGGCGATGTAGGATGGGAGCGCTAGCGAAGTGTGACTTGATCGAGAGAAAGGCTTTGGAGACCTCCTCTGACCACAACTTGGGATTTGCTCCCTTCTTGGTGAGGGCAACCAAGGGAGCTACCAAAGTTGAGAAGTGTGGAATGAACTGGCGATAGTAATTAATGAACCCCATAAAGCGCTGCACCGCTTTAAGAGAATGGGGTTCCTGCCAGTCCATTACAGCCTGTAGCTTGGCAGGATCCATAGCCAAACCCTGGGCAGAGATGATATAACCAAGGAAAGGCAAGGACTCCTGCTCAAACACACACTTCTCCAACTTGGCGTAGAGGGAGTTTGCCCGTAAGAGGTCGAAGACTTTGCGAACATCTCTCCGATGGGAGTCAATATCTGGAGAGAAGATGAGAATATCATCCAGATAGACTACGACCGAGGTGGTGAGCATATCCTGGAAGATGTCGTTCACAAAGTCTTGGAAAAAGGCTGGGGCATTACAGAGCCCGAAGGGCATCACCAGATATTCATAGTGCCCATCCCTGGTGTTAAAAGCCGTCTTCCATTCATCCCCCTCACGGATGCGAATCAGGTTGTAAGCACCCCGCAGATCTAACTTTGTAAATACCCTCGCTCCCTGTAGCCTATCAAACAGCTCAGATATCAGGGGTAGTGGGTACTTGTTCTTAACGGTGATGGCGTTAAGACCCCTGTAGTCTATGCATGGACGTAAGTCTCCAGTGTTCTTTTGTACAAAGAAGAACCCTGCCCCTGCCGGTGACACTGACTTCCCAATGAATCCTCTTGCCAGATTCTCTTGGATGTACTGGGACATTGCCTCCGTCTCCGGGAGAGATAACGGATAGACTCGACCCCGGGGAGGCTCAGCACCAGGCAAGAGGTCAATAGGACAGTCATAGGGGCGGTGAGGCGGAAGGGTCTCCGCAGCTCTTTTGGAGAACACGTCTGCATAGGGCCAATAGTGCTTGGGGAGAGAGGAAAGATCTGCGGGTACCTGTGTAGTAGCAACCTGAACGCACTCCCTCAGACATCTACCCTCGCAGGATTTACTCCATCCCAAAATTCTCCCAGAGGACCACTCAATATGAGGAGAATGGTAGCGAAGCCATGGTATCCCCAACAGGACCTCATCAATTCCCTCAGGAATGACTAATAGGGAGATTATCTCCTGATGTGATGGAGACACAGATAGCGTGAAAGGAATGGTTTGGTGGGTAATCTGTGAAGGTAGTGTTGACCCATTTACCACTCGAACGGTTACTGGCTTGGCGAGCATCACCAAGGGTATTGCGTGACTCTGGGCAAAAGCGGAAGACATAAAGTCAAAGTAATCACTGCACTCGTCTATTTTCAAATTGCAAAAAGTTTATTAAATTTGAATTCGTGAAAAGAGGTACTTGGCGAATTAATTCGTGAAAAGAGGTACTTGGCGAATTGACGTTTCGGCCAACCCGTGGCCTTGCTCACAAAATCGCTGTAACAAGTAAAAGACAGAACAATGTTACTAACAGACAGGTATATACACATATACACATATACATATTTACATTATATACATAAAGGAATACATGTCAAAAGAGTGTAGCTGCCATGGTCAGACATACTCCATCAAGAAAAAAGACCATCTACTGTATCCAGAAGATAACATGGCGGAGAGAAGTTCAAAGGACAAGATTACGTTGAATGGTGGAATTTAACTTGGAAAGAGGACATACCCCGTTATGACTCTGTTGTATATACAGAAAGGACCCTGTATGACCGGTAAGTCAGGTAAAGGAATAAAGTTGCATAACCTGGAAAGAGCAATAGAGCGTGAGGTTGCAATTAGGACTGAATATATACACATGCCCCCACATACACAACCCCCCATATAGGAGAACCGGACCTTCCAGGGTAGAGTGTTGGGTAGAGGGTAATACAAATCAACCCGGATAAATATAAAACACCACATACAGGCCGTCAGGCGAGTAAACTACTGTACCCCGTCTATGTGTCTTGTTATATGACTACATGCCTCTATTGCCACAGAAGTGAAAGTATGCCCTAGACATACTAACCAGACTGAAATCATAAAGGACGCTTGCCCGTGTATTGTAGCCGCAGTTCCGGCTGGAAAGACACTTGTAGCTGAAACACACGTTTACATATATGTGAGGATCAGGGAGGAAATATATAGGCTAGCCGGACTGTAGAAATATACATAGTCATTGAAATACCTGCCCTGCGTGTAATGTCAGAGGTACAGCTCAGGCTATGTTCTTCCTGCGTAATCTGGAGAGCCCCAGAGGGAACGAGAAAATGTAGTGCTGTGGACAAGAAAGTAATATCTGGCTGAGATTTATAGGGGAAATGCTGAATAGTGCACACACACTCTCCATGAGTCACTGATGGTACCTGTATCCCATATGTATTCGGAGGCATAGATGTGTTCAGGGGTATAGTTGCGGAAAAGGACTCCCTGTATATTGTGGTATGTTACAGGTAGAGCTATGGGTGGCATCCCTGTTGAAAAGAGGATGGTACAAACTAAGCAACAACTATCAGGGGTGGTGGTACACTTATCTTAATGTTGTGCCGGAATCTCACGTCTCTGTTTTCCCTTTGCATGCAGGGGGCAAGCGTTGGTGGCGTAGTGGAGGAAGCCGACACAATCCTGTGTCCTGGCGGTGAATCAGCTTGATATGAGTCATGGCGTCTGAAGTATAAGAAGCTCCCCGGCCGGTCATGTGACCGGAAGTGCAGGGGAACGCCGGCGCCTGCGCACAAGTGTAATCCCTGGTGCTAGTGTGCCAAAGTCCCGGCGCCTGCGCACTAGGAGCCATGCTGGGCGCAAGTGTGATGTCAATGGAGGCCGGCGCTTGCGTCCTAGTTAGTATGTTTCTGCGTTACTGGCGCCTGCGCTCTACGTTCAGTGGTTGATGCTGGCATAGTGTATCCAGCACAGAGAAGCCTACCAGTGTATAATCGTGCCCAGGACGTACCTGAAAAGGGGGGGGGGGGGGAAAGGGGGATGGCCTGACTGTCTGCCGGCATTGTATGTGTGTATAATAGAGGCACAGGACTTAGATATAAGCTGTCTACAGGAGAAAGAAATGTCAAATCACAGTAAATGCAACAAATCACGCACAGGACTTAGATATGAGCTGACCACAGGAGAAGGGAATTGACAAATCACAGTGAATGCCACAGATCACGCAATAATATAAGAACATATTAAATGGTAGGAGTCCAAACTGAATACTGAAAATAAAGAAAAAAGAAATGAGGATGCAAATGAAAAGAAATGAAATGAAGAGAAATGAAATACTGAAATGAAATAGATGAACAAATGAAAGAAAAATGAAAAAATTTAAAAAATGAAAAAAAATGATTAAAATAATAAAATGAAAAAAAATAAAAATAATGAAAAAATAAAAAAATATATAAATGAAAACAATGAATGAAAAAATAAATAAAAATTGGGGGGAAAATTAATTGACTGGAAAATAAAATGCAAAAAATAAGCCGGAAAAAAGGCTAAAAAAACGCTAAAAAAATGAAACTTATGGAGAGACTAGTGGGGTATGCGTCTTACCAAGTCGAGCGCGTGTCTCACAGAGGTTGTTAGTGCAAGCAGTCACTGGTTCTATATAGGAGATAAAATTAGGTTAGCCAGTCTATCTCGCGGTTCAAGCCACGCGGATGCAGTGTATCAAGCGTGTATATCCAGAAAGTCTCACGCTGTTTCAAAAGTTTCACATGATCACCTCCTCTCCTAGGGCGGGAGACCTTTTCTATAATCTGGAACCTTAGTTGTGCTACATTGTGGTTGGCTTCTTTGAAGTGTAGGGGGAGAGGAAGCCATAATTTACCACAACGAATCGTGGACTTATGGTTAGATATCCGATCTCTGAT
This sequence comes from Ranitomeya imitator, assembly GCF_032444005.1. NCBI lineage: Eukaryota > Metazoa > Chordata > Amphibia > Anura > Dendrobatidae > Ranitomeya > Ranitomeya imitator. The sequence goes on from NC_091283.1 coordinate 199,619,516, forward strand.
TGCTTGGGCTGTCTCCCCTACATACAATAGCCCACAGGGGCATTTTATAATGTAGACAACAAAATTTGTTGTATAGTAGTCCTTGATTTTGTATGACTTGCCTGTCCGTGGGTGTACTATTTCACTGCCCTTAATCACGTTGGAGCAGCTCATACAGCCCAAACATGGAAAGGTCCCTGATCGTTTGTGCCCCGAGAGTGTTCTATTTGTTAGTGTTTTTTGTGTGCCCAAATCCGCTCTGACAACCCTATCTCTTATGTTCCTGGGCCTTCTGGTGCACATCAGTGGGGGTTCTTTGAATATGGGAATGGTTGGATATGCCCTGTGCAACAGTGGCCAATGTGCCCGAATCAAGTTATGTATTCTCCGCATTGTCGGATGGTGACTATGAACAAATGGGAGTCTAGGGTTCTTTTGGGGTTTTATTGCACCAATCTCTGTCTCATTAAGAACCTTGATGGACTCAGTATTAAGGAGGTCAGCGGGATAGTTGCGGGCCCTAAATTTGTCTGACAATTCCTGTAACCTGGTTGTTTTCACTTCTGGATCAGAAACAATTCTAGATACTCTCTTGAACTGGGACCTTGGAAGGCTGTCTTTTGTGGATTTAGGGTGACAACTGTTGTAAAGCAGAAGACTGTTACAATCAGTTGGTTTAGAATATATATCTGTACTCAAGTTACCCACGGAGTCTTTGAGGACTTTAGTATCCAGGAAGGTGACTTCACTGTGGTGGTATGAAAGTGTGAAGGTGAGTTCTGGTCTGGTGGTATTAATGTCATTGTAGAATTCCTGAAGGCTGGTGTGGTTCCCCTTCCATATGCAAAATATATCATCGATATATATATACCAAATCAGTGCATGCTGTTGAAAGTGGGGGTTGGCATATACATGCTTCCTCTCGAAATGATCCATGTACAGATTAGCATATGCCGCGGCCACGTTGGACCCCATGGCTGTGCCGCATGTCTGTACAAAGAAGTCATCCTCGAAGAGGAAGAAGTTTTCCCTGAGCACCAGATTCAAGAGGTCTATGCATAGGTCATGTGTATTGTTGTCAATTCCTGCTTCTTGTAATGTAAGTGAAACAGCTGCAATCCCCCTATCGTGAACGATGGAGGTATACAAGCTATTGACGTCTAATGTGCATAGAAGACTGTCAGGGGGAACGCTCGAGATGTTGCGGATTCTGGTTAGAAAGTCGCTGGTGTCCAATATAAATGACTTGGTCACCCGAGTGTACGGTGTGAGTATTTTCTCCAAAAATTTGGAGAGGGGGTTGAGTATTGAGTCGGTCGAGGCTACAATGGGGAGACTGGGGGGATTCTGGAGGTTCTTATGTATTTTCGGGAGGATATACAATACTGGAGTTACTGGGTGATGGTTAATGAGGAAGGTTTTAGTTTTGCTGTCTATGGTTCCTAAATTCATATATTTATCTATCACAGTATTGATTTTCCGCTGTATGGAAAATGTGGGATCCCCTTGAAGTTTCCTGTAAGTACCGGTATCAGATAATTGTCTCCTCACCTCGGTGACGTACTGGTGTTTGTTCATGATGACGATGGCTCCCCCCTTATCCGCTGGTTTGATTACGATGTTCCTGTTCTCACTCAACGTGTCTAAAGCTTGTTTCTCTAAAGGGTTGAGATTGTGCCGGACTGGGAGGAGACCAAGGCGCTGTTCGTGTATAGTCCCTTTGATATCTCTATCTAGGAGATTAATGAAAGTTTCTACCGCGTGGTTGGACTTGGGCGGGACAAAGGTACTAGGATTTCTCAGGCCAAGTGATCCTAAGGTGATTTTAGCCTCTTCTCTCTGACTTGGTGTTATGCCTAATCTATTGACTGTTGAACTGGGGGGTTCCTCAAAGTGTACCTTTAACCTTATGTTCCTATAGAAGCGTTGGAGATCTCTTTCTAATTGGAACGAATCCCATTTGGGAGTAGGGCAAAAAGATAGGCCCATGTTCAAGACTTTAAGCTCTAAAGGAGAAAGGGTGTAGTCAGAGATGTTTACTACAGAGTTTGGACTCCTACCTGTGATCTCAATGTCATGTGGCGGTCCCCGTTTCTTCTTCTTTCCCCTCCTTGTGGGCGCGCGGTTTGTCCTAAAAAACGCGGTCCTATGGCTTGGGCCCCACCAGTCTCGCTGCCGGATCCTGCAGACGAGCCCCCGGCCGGCGAGGAGCCCCCTGAGGGGTAGTTCCCTCCTGGTGTGCGTCGATACCTTGATCTTGTTCGGCGGGGAGCTGATTCTTCCCATCGGTACACCTTGTTAGATAAATAGTCCTCGGTGTCCCTTTGGAATTTAGTCCGTTTCCTTTCTTCAAGGGACCGTTGGTAGGTTACAAGGCTTGAGTCTATTTTACTTTTGAGTGTAGACAGTTCAGTAGTGTTCAAAGTGGCTGTTAATTGAGTTTCGATACTCTCGATTTTTTCCTCAGTATTTTTTATAGCCTCTTGCAGGTATTCAATAGTCAATAGTATTATGTCGAAAGAGCATTTATTCAGAATTTTTTGAAATGTGGCACAGTACTTTACATTGTCCGAGAATAGTGTTGGACGTAAGTTGCAGCGTAAACCACGAGGTATTCTGGCTTGTCGGTGGTACTCTCCCAATGTTGCACAATGCAGATCGTAGCTGATGAGCTTCTTCCTCTCCTTCTCCCAATCTCTCAACTTTACATCTTTGCTTGGTAGATGAAGAAAATCAGTATTCGTCTTTATCTTAGGCAAGATGGTGGAGCCTGTAGTTTCATCATAGACGTATGTCTCGGCTGACATGGCTTCGATTGGTGCTTATAACTTACGAGGCTAATAACTGTGGAAAGTATTGAAAGCTAGCACTCAATCAGATAAAGTTCACGGTGCCAGTGAAAGGGATGTTAGATCCCACAAGTCGTAAAGTCAAAGTAATCACTGCACTCGTCTATTTTCAAATTGCAAAAAGTTTATTAAATTTGAATTCGTGAAAAGAGGTACCTCTTTTCACGAATTCAAATTTAATAAACTTTTTGCAATTTGAAAATAGACGAGTGCAGTGATTACTTTGACTTTACGACTTGAGGGATCTAGCATCCCTTTCACTGGCACCGTGAACTTTATCTGATTGAGTGCTAGCTTTCAATACTTTCCACGGAAGACATAAAGTTACCCTCTGCCCCAGAATCCACGCATAGCTCGACCATAAGAGTGGATGGGCCTATGGTAATTGTCCCCTTGAAGGACAATTTTGAGGCAAACGTCGCCGTGTCTAGTGTACCTCCTCCAACTGCCACTAGACGCTGACGTTTCCCCGACCGCTGAGGACCCTTGGAGGCAAGGTGTCCTGACTGCTGGCAAACATGACGGACCTTATGTGCACGGGCAGACTGAGACTTGGATCCCGCTCGTGTCACCTCTAAGGCCTCATGTGACTCGGATGCCTGGACTGGAGATTCCAAAGGTTTGGCGAAGGTGGGAGCCAGCCGAAACCTCTGCCTACACTGGGCTCGCTCCAACATCCGCTCGTTAAAACGGAGGTCAATACGAGTAGAGACAGTTATTAACTCCTCCAGTGTGGCAGGAATCTCCCTAGTGGCCAGAGCGTCCTTAATGTGGTCAGCCAGGCCCCTCCAAAATATGGGGATAAGGGCTTTATCCGACCACTCCAGCTCGGAAGCTAAAGTACGGAAGCGGACGGAAAAATGGCTGACCAAGGACTCAACCTGAGTTAATGCCAGTAGTTGGAGCGCTGTGTCATGGGTGACTTGAGGTCCTAAAAAGACCTTTTTCAGAGTGCTCAGGAACAACGGAGCACTCTGCACCACATGATCACCACGCTCCCACAGCGGCGTAGCCCATTCCAACGCCCTGTCCGACAAAAGAGACACAATAAATCCCACCTTAGCCCGCTCTGTAGGAAAACGTGCAGCCAGGAGCTCAAGGTGAATAGAGCACTGACTCACGAATCCCCTACAAGTTTTGCTATTTCCAGAAAATTTTTCTGGCAGCGGGAGGCGAGATAACGTCGGAACAGGGGTGGCAGTGGACAAGGTTGCTGCAGCCACGCTAGCAGCCTGTACAGCAACTGCGATAACATCCACAGCTGAGGTTGAGCTCTCGAGAGCCGCCAACCTACCCTCCAGCTGCTGGATATACCGCAAAGATTGCTGAATGTCCGCCATTTACTAGCCAGACCCTGGCGCTAGTATTCTGTTAGGGCTAGCGGAACGCACCGAGTAAATAGAGATGTTTATTGATATTGGTGCGTTCGCAGCCCGGGGTCCACCGTGCAGGAGTACCTGCTGCTAGCAAACGGCGGAGCTATATGGCGGTATAGACTAACTCAGTTAATTCACTGAGTAGCCGTGAAAGGAAAGCACTGTGCCCTGTTAGACTCCACAGAGGCACAGGCTAACTGTCCAAACAGAGTGGTCACACAAACACACAAAACTCCTCGCCGGAGGAGCCAGCATTCTAGGGGCTTATTTCAGCCGGGTCCCTGAATACACTCAGACTCAATCTCCTCGCCGGAGGAGCCAGCATTCTAGGGGCTTATTTCAGCCGGGTCCCTGAACACACATACATGTGACCACACTGGCGCAAAGCACATAACATAAGACAATACTAGCGCATGGCCGTGCGGTCATGCGCAGTTTATATAGTTGCAGCACAGGAAGCTGCTACTGAAGTTTTTGCCCTTTCAGGACCTTCCAGAAGGACCAATGGAATGTACTGCAGCACCTGAGCATGTGACCGAACATGTGGCCCTCGACCTCCAATGGGAAACCCTGCCCTGGGCATGCTCAGTGTGAGCAAACAAGGACTTAGTCCCAGAGAGGCTCGCTCGCCGCAGATCAGTGCAGGGTACCATAGGAAAGCCAGAAAAGGCAGTAGTGACCCTATGCACCGAATCAGCCCCAGCGAGACGCTGGGAGCGACGTCTCCGCTGAGCAGAGCCCACTGCGGCCAATACCGAATGGGAGACCGCAGCAGACACGGATCGAGATTCCCCCTGTGCAGCAGAGGAAACTCGACTCCTAACACTGTACTAATTAAGGAGGGTGCCTGTGACTGCTGTGACCCTCCCCTGCTTCTACTATTGGTGCGCCCTGGTGTCTTCCCACCCACCCCTATAGTAATAAGATGCTTATGATAGGCTCCTGTTGGGTCAATGGATATCGGAAGGGCTAGTACAGCCCCTTCCTAGTGTTTAAGTGGGTGCTGAGCCATTCTCCTCCTCTTCCCCCTGTTGGGTTCTGGAGTTGGTCGTCCCACCCTCCCCTTGTTGATTTCACTTTTACACGATAGTGTTATTTTTTCTAGATTTACAAGTCACATCGGCAGTAAATGAAAGAAACAAGATATTGTTATGTTACGGCTCGTTAGCTGACTTGCCTGTGAATAAATAACAGGGCATTTAGTGATGAGCGCGGAAAGTTAAGTGCTTTCTTGTTGTTAACGCAAAATAAAATTAATAAAGCTGTGACCGACCTTCACCCGTCAATTTGTGTGCTTGTTTTATTGTTATTACACAGTAGTTGTGGATGGGAAGGTGCGCTGGTGAGATATAGAGGGTCAGTGGCGTATCCAAGTGGGGGGCCGCAGGGATATGTGCCTCGGGCGCAGCCAAAAGGGGGGCACCAGCCTGATGTGGAGGTTCAAAGAGGAGGCTCCCAGTTGGCGGAATTCTGCCACCCACACACTGAGATTCTTCCGTTCTCTGAGCCGGCTGTCAAATTGACAGCCGGCTTAGAGAAAGTGCTGCGCGTCGGTTCCCAAGGATGTACTAGTGTCTTCAGATGCAAGTTCCCTTGATCTATGCCCTGATACTAATTACTTTGTGGGGGCACCACAGAACATGAACAATTGGGATCCAACCCTGACCTCAGAAAATGAATCTGCACAAAAACAAGAAAAAGCAGAGGCCATACAAAAAGGGGATCACCAAACAGCATGGATTTGTACAAAAAACGGCACAGCTTTATTAAGGTGCAAATACAGGACAGATCATTTTAAAAACATCTAAAAACACTTAGAACAATGCCGATAATATGGCAAGTGCCTGTACACAAGGTGAAAGGGGGAAAACAGGAACTCATACAGATATATATCTCAGTGACCTATATGGACAGCATATTAATAAAGTGCAAAAAACATGATAACACAAATAAGGCCTAAATAGCTAATAGGGCTGCACATGAAAAAAATATACTGTGGTACAGGAAATGTGCTAAAATTATGCAACATATGACAGTACTAAACATGGGATCCTGAGATCACTAGTAAGGCCCCATAGATAGATGGCACGTAACGCAGTGTTTATGTGACAGCTGACCCCACCCGTCAGGACTGTAGAATGGACTAGGAGTTCAATTCAGGACCGGATACAGAGGATGTAGATGTAGCCGCTCATTCAGATGGGTTGCATACTGATACTGGCAGTGTGGGATGATTTCTGGTTCAGGTACCGCTGGAATGGTTTTGGATTCACGTGTCACGAGAGCCACTTCAGGTTCAGGAATCACAGACAGGACGGGAACAGGAAAGCAGAAGTTGTTCTGGTACAGATTAAACTGGACTCGTGCAAGGACCTAATCACTATCTAGCAGCTTGCAGATTAACTACAATTGTTGCTCAGGCACTTCCCAATAGGTGGAGGTGCCTTAAATATTAAGTGTCTTCCAGCTATTGGATGGGGACAGATTAGGAGTGCATGTGCTGTCTCTTTGAGACAGGTAGTGCATATGCATGTGTGCCCTACGCACTCTGCCAGAGAACCTTCGTGGCTCGAGCAGACCCTGGGACACTGAATGCGCAGCAGAGTGGCCTGGACGGTGAGTACGTCAATGTCCCTGCCAGGTGGGAGAAGCAGAGGCATGCAGAGATGATAGTGTTACATGCATTCAGAGACCTCCATTAAAAACGAATTTGTTCAAAAAAACTGATACCAAAGTTTATGTTTTACATAAATCTGTTTTAAAGGGAATTTGTAAGAAGTGTGTTGGGATATGTAATCTGAGAGCAGCATAAAGTAGAGGCAGAGCCCCTAATTCTATACATGTACCACTTCGTTTAATGGGTTCAGAAGCTGTCATAAAGCAAGTTTTCTCTGATTCATATCAACCAGTTCTCTGAATGCTGAGCTGTGTGTAACCCCGCCCACACCATTGATTGGAAGCTTTCTGCCTATGCACAGTGTACACAGAAATATATCAATCCGTAGCAAGAGCTGGGTCACACGGAGCAGATGACTAGGAGGCACAAGACATCTAGTCCTGTAGTGATAATCTCCTACTGATAAAACGCTGATTTTGTCGAAACAACAACACTCTGTCCCTACATCATGCTGCTCTCAGATTACATATCAAAAACCTATTAACAAATTCCTTTTAAAAATGGAAAGTTTGTTTTCCACTTGGATCCAGTTGAATACAAAAATTGAAAAGGACAAAAACGGATACCATTACACATGGATTCTAAATCAGAATCCAGAAATTTGTTGGAGATTAGTTAGAGATTTTATGAGCTTGTTTCTCTGTCGCTGGTCTAAAATATAATGGGTGGATTGAAGTCTCTGCTGTTCAGGATGATGTCAGTAGTGGGGAAGCCTCGTATCGTTACTTGTGTATTTGTATATGAACCTTGTCACTTCCTTTCCACCTAGGGACCAATAGAATCGCATACCAGTGTGAAACGGCCATCAGCCTTGTCACTTACTTTCCTCCTAGGGACCAATAGAAGTGCATACCAGTGTGAAACGGCCGTCAGCCTTGTCACTTCCTTTCCACCTAGGGACCAATAGAAGCGCATACCAGTGTGAAACGGCCGTCAGCCTTGTCACTTCCTTTCCACCTGGGGACCAATAGAAGTGCATACCAGTGTGAAACGGCCGTCAGCCTGGTCACTTCCTTTCCACCTAGGGATGTTGTGAATTCTGTGGTCAAGCTCCCTCCTGTGGTCATGAGTGGTACTTCGGCTGGTTCTCTCCATGAGCTTCCTCTGGTGGATGTGAGTAGGGCTGCGGCTTCTGAGTTTCCTTCCTCAGGTGACGAGGTTAAGTCGTTAGGTGCTGCTCTATTTAACTCCACCTAGTTCTTTGTTCCTGGCCTCCAGTCAATGTTCCAGTATTGGTCTTGCTCTCTCCTGGATCGTTCTTGTGGCCTGTCTTCCCTGCAAAAGCTAAGTACTGCTTGTGTTTCTTGGTTTGCTATTTTTTCTGTCCAGCTTGCTATTTTGGTTTGTCTTGCTTGCTGGAAGCTCTGGGACGCAGAGGGAGCACCTTCGTACCGTTAGTCGGTGCGGAGGGTCTTTTTGCGCCCTCTGCGTGGTTGTTTGTAGGTTTTTGTGCTGACCGCAAAGCTATCTTTCCTATCCTTGGTCTATTCAGTAAGTCGGGCCTCACTTTGCTAAAATCTATTTCATCTCTGTTTGTATTTTCATCTTTACTCACAGTCATTATATGTGGGGGCTGCCTTTTCCTTTGGGGAATTTCTCTGAGGCAAGGTAGGCTTATTTTTCTATCTTCAGGGCTAGCTAGTTTCTCAGGCTGTGCCGAGGCGCCTAGGTCTGGTCAGGAGCGCTCCTCGGCTACCTCTAGTGTGGTGTGATAGGATTAGGGATTGCGGTCAGCAGAGTTCCCACGTCTCAGAAGAACTCGTCCTATGTTATTAGTAACTATCAGGTCACTTTGTGTGCTCTTAACCACCAGGTCCATTGTGTTTCTAAACCACCAGCTCATAACATAAGGACCAATAGAAGCGCATACCAGTATGAAACGGCAGTCAGCCTTGTCACGTCCTTTCCACCTAGGGACCAATAGAAGTGCATACCAGTGTGAAACGGCCGTCAGCCTTGTCACTTCCTTTCCACCTAGGGACCAATAGAAGCGCATACCAGTGTGAAACGGCCGTCAGCCTTGTCACTTCCTTTCCACCTAGGGACCAAGAGAAGCGCATACCAGTGTGAAACGGCTGTCATCCGAAGTGTTCCCACACAAGACTCTCCTGCCAATTCAAAATAAAGGATGTTTTAACCCCTTAGCGACCGCCGATACGCCTTTTAACGGTGGCCGCTAAGGGTAGTTAAACCACAGCGCCGTTAATTAACGGCGCTGTGGAAAAAGTCAATAGCGCCCCCCAGAGGCCGATTTTCTCCAGGGTCTCGGCTGCCGGGGGTAGCCGAGACCCCAGAGAACATGATTCGGGGGGTTTTTAACCCACCCCGCATTTGCGATCGCCGGTAATTAACCGTTTACCGGCGATCGCAAAAAAAAAACGCGATCTCTTTTTAATTTCTCTGTCCTCAGATGTGATCGCACATCGGAGGACAGAGAAAAGGGGTCCCAGGTGGCCCCCCAATACTCACCTAGCTCCCCCGATGTTCCTCGTGTCGCAGTGCGCCCGCCGGCCGGCACCGGGAGAATCTTTGGGGTCTCGGCTGCCGGGGGTAGCCGAGACCCCAAAGAGCATGATCGGGGTCGGTTTCACCGACCCCTGTTTTGCGATCGCCGGTAATTAACTGTTTACCGGCGACCGCAAAAAAAAAAAAAAAAAAAAGTAAAGTGTAATTCTCTGTCCTCTGATGTGATCGCACATCAGAGGACAGAGAAATAGGGGGATTCGGGGACCCTACAATACTCACCTGTGTCCCTGGATCCTCTTGCTGCTCCTCCTGGCCGCCGGCAGAAGAACATGGCGGACGCATGCCCAGTGCGCCCGCCATCTGTCTCCATCTGCCGGCCGGCAGGAGAACAGCAGTTGGGGCTAAAATTAGGGGTAGGGGTAGGGGTAGGGTTAGGGGTGGGGTAGGGTTAGGGTTAGGGGTAGGGTTAGGGTTAGGTTAGGGTTAGGGTTAGGGCTAGGGTTAGGGCTAGGGTTGGGGCTAAATTTAGGGTTAGAGTTGGGGCTAAATTTAGGGTTAGGCTTCTTTCACACTTACGTCGGTACGGGGCCATCGCAATGCGTCGGCCCGACATACCGACACACGTTGTGAAAATTGTGCACAACATGGGCAGCAGCTGTAGTTTTTCAACGCATCCGCTGCCTAATCTATGTCCTGGGGAGGAGGGGGCGCAGTTACGGCCACGCATGCGCGGTCAGAAATGGCAGATGCGACGTACAAAAAAACGTTTCATTGAACGCTTTTTTGTGCCGACGGTCCGCCAAAACACAACTGATCCAGTGCACGACGGACGCGACGTGTGGCCATCCGTCACGATCCGTCGGCAATACAAGTCTATGGGCAAAAAACGCATCCCGCGGGCACATTTGCAGGATCCGTTTCTTGTCCAAAACGACGGATTGCGACGGAATGCCAAACGACGCAAGTGTGAAAGTAGCCTTAGGGCTAGGGTTAGGGTTGGGGCTAAAGTTAGGGCTAGGGTTGGGGCTAAAGTTAGGGTTAGAGCTGGGATTAGGGTTAGGGTTTGGATTAGGGTTGGTATTAGGGTTAGGGTTGACATTAGCTTTACGCTTGGGATTAGGGTTAGGTTTGGGATTAGGGTTAAGGTTAGGGTTGTGATTAGGGGTGTATTGGGATTAGGGTTAGGTTTGAGGTTAGGGTTGAGATTAGGATTAGGGGTGTGTTGGATTTAGGGTTTTGATTAGGGTTATGGTTAGGGTTGACATTAGGGTTGTTTTGGGGTAAGGGTTGTGATTATGGTTAGGGTTAGTGATTAGGATTATGGATCAGGTTGGGATTAGGGTTAGGGGTGTGTTGGGGTTAGGGTTGGAGCTAGAATTGGGGGGTTTCCACTGTTTAGGTACATCAGGGGGTCTCCAAACACGACAGCCAATTTTGCGCTCAAAAAGTCAAATGGTGCTCCCTCCCTTCTGAGCTCTGCCGTGCGCCCAAACAGTGGGTTACCCCCACATATGGGGCATCAGCGTACTCGGGATAAATTGGACAACAACTTCTGGGGTCCAATTTCTCTTGTTACCCTTGTGAAAATAAAAACTTGGGGGCTACAATATCTTTTTCGTGAAAAAAAAAATATTTTTTATTTTCACGGCTCTGCATTATAAACTTCTGTGAAGCACTTGGGCATTCAAGGTTCTCACCACACATCTAGATAAGTTCCATGGTGGGTCTAGTTTCCAAAATGGGGTCACTTGTGGGGGATTTCTACTGTTTAGGCACATCAGGGGCTCTCCAAACGCGACATGGCGTCCGATCTCAATTCCAGCCAATTCTACATTGAAAAAGTAAAACGGCACTCCTTCTCTTCCAAGCTCTGCGGTGCGCCCTAACAGTGGTTTACCCCCACATATTGGGTATCAGCGTACTCAGGAGAAATTGCACAACAACTTTTGTGGTCTAATTTCTCCTGTTACCCTTGTGAAAATAAAAATTTGTGGGCAAAAAGATCATTTTTGTGTAAACAAAAGCGATTTTTTTATTTTCACGGCTCTACGTTATAAACTTCTGTGAAGCACTTGGGGGTTCAAAGTGCTCACCACACATCTAGATAAGTTCCTTAAGGGGTCTAGTTTCCAAAATGGTGTCACTTGAGGGGTTTCCACTGTTTAGGCACATCAGGGGCTCTCTAAACGTGACATGGCATCCGATCTCAATTCCAGCCAATTCTGCATTGAAAAAGTCAAACGGCGCTCCTTCACTTCTAAGTTCTGCGGTGCGCCCAAAAAGTGGTTTATCCCCACATATGGGGTATTGGCGTATTCAGGAGAAATTGCATAACAAAATTTATGGTTACATTTCTGTTTTTACACTTGTGAAAATAAAAAAAATGGTTCTGAATTAAGATGTTTGCAAAAAAAAGTTAAATGTTCATTTTTTCCTTCCACATTGTTTCAGTTCCTGTGAAGCACGTAAAGGGTTAATAAACTTCTTGAATGTGGTTTTGAGAACCTTGAGGGGTGTAGTTTTTAGAATGGTGTCACACTTGGGTATTTTCTATCATATAGACCCCTCAAAATGACTTCAAATGTGATGTGGTCCCTAAAAAAAAATGGTGTTGTAAAAATGAGAAATTGCTGGTCAACTTTTAACCCTTATAACTCCCTAACAAAAAAAATTTTGTTTCCAAAATTGTGCTGATGTAAAGTATACATGTGGGAAATGTTATTTATTAACTATTTTTCATGACATATTTCTCTGATTTAAGGGCATAAAAATACAAAGTTTGAAAATTGCAAAATTTTAAAAATTTTCGCCATATTTCCGTTTTTTTCATAAATAATCGCAAGCAATATCGAAGAAATGTTACCACTAACATGAAGTACAATATGTCACGAAAAAACAATCTCAGAATCAGCGGGATTCGTTGAAGCGTTCCAGAGTTATAACCTCATAAAGTGACAGTGGTCAGAATTGCAAAAATTGGCTCGGTCATTAAGTACCAAATTGGCTCTGTCACTAAGGGGTTAATAAGACGATCAGTGCCACCTTTATTCCTATTTTTTAATGCAGACTTTGTTCCAATTAAACGCCCGACTTTCATGCCAAAATATCGCTGTAGCGTAAAACTTTTACATTTTCCATCAGTTTCACCCAAAAACCAATATATATATATATATATATATATATATATATATATATATATATATATATATATATATATATATATATATATATAATTTATACAGACTGTATCTTTGTTTTGTTTTTTCTTGGAGTACCAGTATATTGCATTGTTTTGTTTGTTTTTTACCTTTGTAAGGGTTTTGTTTTTCCTTTTTTTTTTTTACCTTTGTGCACAATTCAGCTTTAAGTATCTTGTACATTTTATTTTGTAATGTAACTTTTTCTTATTGATGACAATACATTGCCTTTTGAGACTTACAGTATTCTATGAAAATTGGCCTTCGCGGTTTTGCATTTGACTGCAACTCAAGAGATGAGCAGAGTAGTCCTTTTATAATGGTTTATTTGGTAGGTGGAAGCGGGGAACACTAAAGTTTTTCCTGGCTACCATCAATGAAGAAAAGTTAAATAAAAAAAAAAATTCCGGTAAATAAAAGACTAATAAAGACCTTGACGAAAAACACATTTCGATATAGAAGCATTGTAGAGTCTTTGTATGAAGAGTAAATGATTCAGCTGGATTTATGACACTCATGATCAAGAAACAATGAGCAATTCTAGTTGTCAAAAGAGTTTCAGAACTGCGGCTTTTGCAGTTTTACCATCAATCTTATCCTTTCACATGTTGATCGGTCTATATATGATACGGAGCTGCTTTGTTTTTCTAGGACAGTATATTATAACGAGGGCGGTAACTTTCTATATGACCCACAGAGTGTATATGATGACGGTATATGACGTATGTGAATTGTGTTTTATTGAGGCGCAATCTGTTGTTGTGCAAAGCAATGTGCATACAGTGCTAGCAAATGACGCAGCATGAAATAGCGAGTGTGCCATCAGAATAGGAATTAATGTTTTTCCAAATTATGATCTGTATTAAAAATACGAATTAGAAATCTCGACATTTTCACAATGACCACTAGGGAAATTTTAGATGCCAATTTTAAGAAATGCACATTAGCAGCAATAGACCGACTCTGAGTCCATATTCAGTATTTTATAAACGTATTTGTAGCCAATATCAGGAGTGGAACATTCATAAGATATTTATTATAGAAACTTTTCCACCACATCTGCATTTATCACCTACCCAAATAAGGAGGCGAAATAAGGAACATGGCCTAAAACTGATACAAAGTGAAGCAGAAGGACCCCATTGATCAACATGGGAGGGGCGTGTGGGTTCTGCCATGTTTCCGCTTTTAGAATAGAAGTAAAAGAGCAGCACGTAGAAGTTTTATTTCCCATCATAAAACTGACACGTATCGGAAGCCAGAAACATCGATAATAATCCAGGGTCCCCATGGTTTCCATTTGTATTAGTTATTTCCAATATTTGACTTAAGAAATTCTGCTTCTATCTAAAAAAATAAAGAAAGAAAGAAAGAAAAAGCAGAATGCACATATGCGTGTGGGAACGTGGTCTGACTATGATATTACAGGTGCTTCTCACAAAACTAGAATATCATCAAAAAGTGAATTTATTTCAGTTCTTCAATACAAAAAGTGAAACTCCTGTATTATAAAGAATCATTACACACAGAGTGATCTATTTCACGTGTTTATTTCTGTTAATGTTGATGATTATGGCTTACAGCCAATGAAAACCCAAAAGTCATTATCTCAGTAAATTAGAATGATTAACATGCCTTGCGCAGGCGTGTACTACGGAGGACACAGCATGAGCTTAAAGGGACACTGTCACCTGAATTTGGAGGGAACAATCTTCAGCCATGGAGGCGGGGTTTTTGGGTGTTTGATTCACCCTTTCCTTACCCGCTGGCTGCATGCTGGCTGCAATATTGGATTGAAGTTCATTCTCCGTCCTCCATAGTACACGCCTGCGCAAGGCAAGATTGCACTGTGCAGGCATCTACTACGAAGGACAGAGAATGAACTTCAATCCAATATTGCAGCCAGCATGCAGCCAGCGGGTAAGGAAAGGGGTGAATCAAACACCCAAAAACTCCGCCCATATGACCCAAAACCAGTCCCGCCAAATTCAGGTGACAGGTTCCCTTTAAGTGTGACTTTTTTCTTTTTTTTTTTTTACTCTCACATGATTTCTTCACAGTCACAAGCATCTTAAAAAAAATTGTACAGGGCTTTCTAGAAAACAAAATAGCTGTAAATAATGATATAACTTCTTAAAATAGTTTTTTTAACACAAGATTGACCACTATCCTATGGTAGCTGCTCCATTCCAGGTCCCAGCAGATCAGCTCACAGTCCTAGGGGGCTGGCCACTTATTTCAATAGCTAAGCCCAACCCCCTTCACTGTCACATTACAGCCAATATAAGCAGAGAAGGGGGCAGGCTATACTTTAGTATCTAAGTCTACCCCTTTCACTGTCACATTACAGCTTATAAAGGCAGGGAAGCGGACTGGCTGACTACATGTTCAATCAACTAAGCCAACTCCCTTCACTGTCACAGTCAATAAAGGCGGGGAAGGGGACTGGCTGACAACTTATATCAGTGCCTAAGCCAACCCCCTTCACTGTCACATTACTTCCAATATATGCATGGAAGGAGGCTGGCTTAGCAAATTAAATCAGCAGCCCTTCACACACCATTCTGGTAGTGAAGCACTGTCCTATGGCGAGAATGGGTCTGGAAGTATATAATCCGGGACCCAGGACGGAGTGGTTATCAGAGGATTGGGGGCATCTCAACTAATACAAGTCTTACAACTATATATTAGTAAGTTTAAATAACTTACTACTTACAGGTATTTTTCTTTAATTTGGTTTAGTCCTAGCATTAAATGTACAGTGCTCTAAATATAGTGCCCTACAAGCGAAATGCGCGTCTTGTGTAGATTGTAGATTCACAAATACACTACACGTTACATAATTCATGTTTTATTGACGGGAATGACTATGCATAAAAGACATCTCAGACTTGGCTTTCATATCTCACCAGTAAAATAAAAAATAACTAAAATGTGTCTTTATTCAGTAAATTCAAAATTTTTCCAAGTTACCTTGAAGTTCTAAAACCACAAAAATGCGCAAATCCATTACCCAAGTATTTGGTTGTCTACGCTGGTACAATAACTAGTGCGGCATGAAAGGTTATTCTTTAAAATCCATTAGTTGCAACAATGGCTCAAATGCTACAGAGGTGATATCACTAATCAACAATTATATTTCCTATACCACTTGTCTATTATACATGCGCATTCTTCATTCATCATAATATCAACTTTATTCATCTGGTATCAAATACATTTTTCAAAGCCCTTGAACATTTGGTTTATCATAGAATATAAAGTAAATCGCACGACAGACTGCAATGAATGGAGGGAATTGCATTGGAATACTTTACCTACATGAGAAATGTTTCTTTTTAATCAGGCAAAATAAAATTTGCACAAATACTAATAAAGAACGCCATAGATAGATGCCTTAATTTTTGCATTATTATTTTTTTTTATGCCGCAACGGATTATTAATCACACAAGCTGTTTTGCATAAAGCCTTTAACCCTAGATAGTTGGGCAGTTGTTTTTACTTTTTTTTTTCTCTTATTTTTTACATTTTTCACAGGCTTGGCTGTTTGAGACCTTGTTCTCAAGGGGTAAAATTCTATTATTTATTCGGACTCCCATGACAGCACTACGAGAGAAGGGATCTGCCCTTCAGGAACAGGAGACCTACAGATACAAAAGGGCGGCACCTCTCCCCATGCATCAGTTGGTTTCCTGTTCCTGAAGGGACAGGATCCTACAGATGAAATCTCGTAGGAAGATCCCAGGCCGGCCGGCCGAATCAGGTAGCGGGGAGTCTCCTACCTCGGCCAGTGCGGGAGTCCCTGGAGACGCCACGGTGGTCCTGGCTGTACTGCACGTCGGTGGCGTTGGCAGCAGGGAGCAGGGTCCGGAGGATTTCTGGTCTCCATGAAGCACTGGCGTCGGTAAGTATAAGCCCCCCCTGGTCCATGCGGCGGTGCGGCGGGGTGGTGTGGTGGCGGCGTCGGAAGATGGGAGCGCTGCTGTACATCTCCGGCGCCCTGCATCGCTCTCAGTAGCGTTTCCGGCCTGTTGTGACGCCGGGGACGGGGTCAGCGGGCGCTTCCGGTTCACGGGGTGGCTGCGCATGCGCAGTCGTTCCAAGATGGCGGCGCCCATCGATCCTGACGCCGGTTTTCTGCATTAGCCACCGCTGACCTCCCAGCTGCAGCCTGAACAGCAGGAGCCAATGGGGAGATCGCCAGGCAGCCTGCTGACCGGAATACAGGGGGATATAAGCAGGTGTTGGCTGTAGAGCCCTGCTTTTGGCCACAGCTTCATCATGGAGAGTAATGGTGAGCAGCAGCCTCAGCTGCTGGATGAAGTGCGACAAAAGCCCATGGAAAGGGAACATGTCAGAAGTGACCAGTCCAGCCGTAAAAGCTCATCCAAGCAGGGATCAGGAGCATCGACTGGCAAACAACCCCCTCGTGTTCCGGTACCTTTTTTTGGCGTATGCTGGTAAGTGATCTACGTGAATGTTTACTCAGTGACGCGGGCCCCTTATACTTTGTCATTCTAGGGGAAGAGAAATGCAAAGACGAAACATAAGGAGTGTGCCCTATGCGGAGTCCCTTTAACAGATTCTTGCCCTAAAAAATTATGCGCCCCCTGTATACAGCAGACGGTGAGGTCTACAGGAGTGGTAGGGGTTGAGTGACATCAGGATAGATAGTCGATATCATCCTTATTGTCCTCCCCTAGGTAGCGGAAGAATCTGTGTCTACGGCTAATCTACAGGAGATGATCCGTACGGAAGTAAGGGAATCTCTGCGGTCATTATCCCAGGAGGGAACTTCAAAACATAAGGCTCTAGTGATCTCTGATTCTTCGGAGGAAGAAAGGGAGGAAGGTTCCTATCACTCGTTTCCTTCTTCCTCATCATCTGAAGAGGACTCTGGCCAATTTTGTCTACCCCTAGACCGGGTTCATAAATTAGTTAAATCGGTCAGGGGTACGATGGGCTTAGAAGAACCTAAAACACAGCCTTCCCGTCAAGAGTTGATGTTCAGCGGCTTAGATCACAAAAAACGTAGATCTTTTCCGGTGAATGAAAAGATTCAGGACTTGATTCTCAGAGAGTGGAAAAGACCGGAGAAAAAAGGTTCATTGCCACCAGCTTTAAAGCGCAGGTATCCTTTTGAGGATACGGCTGTGGATACCTGGGACAAGGCCCCTAAATTAGATGCTGCGGTGGCGAAAGCATCGAAAAGAGCAGCATTACCTTTTGAGGACATGGGGACCCTTAAAGATCCTCTTGATAGGAAGGCAGATTCCTTCCTTAAAGGTACCTGGGAGATGGCAGCCGGATCTTTGAGACCGGCAGTGGCCGCGACATGTACAGCCAGATCCTTAATGGTCTGGCTGGAACAGTTGGAGTCCCAACTTAAAGGAGGTACTTCCAGAAGTTCAATCTTATCTGCGCTCCCAGTAATTCAGGATGCTGCTGCCTTCCTGTCTGACACTTCGGTGGATTCAGTCAAAATGGCGGCCAGAGCGGCAGGACTCTCCAACGCGGCTCGTAGAGCCTTATGGTTGAAGTGTTGGTCGGGTGACATTCAGTCAAGATCCAAGCTATGCGCTATTCCATGTAAAGGGGAATATCTCTTTGGTCCAACCTTAGATGAGTTGCTTGAGAAGGCAGGGGATGACAAGAAAAAAATCCTCAATTTGTCATCAGCCTCTTACCGACGCCCGTTCAGCAGAAGGAGATTTGGTCGTGGAAGAAAACGCGCATCCTCGCCGTCTAGAGATAATTTCAGATGGGAGGACAGACGCAGGAGAGGTACGGGCTACATGTTTCGCCGTTCCTCAAAAGAACGTAAAAAACAAGACCAATGACTAGCAATCCCTGTGGGAGGGAGATTGTCAGCCTTCTCTTCCGCATGGTCTAACATCACAAACAGTGACTGGATCCGAGGTGTCATATCGGAGGGTCTGAGACTGGAATTTGATCACTGGCCTCGGGATAAATTTATGCTAACCCCCTTACGCTCCTCCGCCATTGAACAGACGGCTTTGGAGGCAGAAGTTGTGAGTTTATGCCTTAAAAAGGTGCTGATTGAGGTCCCAGAATCAGAAAGGGGAAGAGGATTCTACTCTCCTCTTTTTCTGATTCAAAAACCAGACAAGTCATTCAGGACTATTATTAATCTTAAGTCCCTTAATGAGTACCTGGTTAATTCTACCTTTAAAATGGAGTCAATCAGCTCAACAATAAAGATGCTGTTCAAACACTGCTTCATGGTGGTTGTAGATTTAAAGGATGCATACTATCATGTTCCTATCCACAAAAACTACCAGAGGTTCCTAAGAGTTGCGGTGTCTATGGGAGGAATTGTTCGCCATTTTCAATTTAGAGCCCTTCCCTTCGGCCTTTCAGCAGCACCTAGGGTGTTTACTAAAGTAGTCGCTGAGGTCATGGCGCACTTACGAGAATTCGATATCCTCATTATTCCTTATCTGGATGATTTCCTGATAGTTGGAAACTCAGCAGACCATTGCCTTGCTCAAGTAAAAACAGCTATGACTAAACTAGAACATCTGGGCTGGATCATAAATTATGAAAAATCCCGATTACAGCCCTTAAAGATCCAGCGATTCCTAGGGCTGTTGTTAAATTCCGAGACCCAACAATGCTGTCTTCCACCTGATAAATTACTCCATATTCAACAGCAAGTGTTAAAAGCAATTAATAAACCATCCATGACCCTTAGACAGGCTATGTCACTATTAGGTTCCCTAACTTCGTGTATTCCTGCCGTCCGTTGGGCCCAGTTCCATACCAGGCCTTTACAATTTGAGGTACTGGATAATGATAGAGTCTTACAAAGTTCCTTGCAGGGTCAAGTGACATTAAGTCCGGCGGTTCTTACATCTCTTAGATGGTGGCTAGATGAAGACAAGCTGTCAGCAGGAGTTCCCTGGGTGACACACATGGCTCGTGTAATAACAACAGATGCCAGCCCCACGGGGTGGGGGGCACACATGGGTGACGTTATAGTTCAGCGTCTATGGGACCCCCAAACATCAGCCTCTTCTAATTATTATTATTATTATTATTTATTGTTATAGCGCCATTTATTCCATGGCGCTTTACATGTGAGGAGGGGTATACATAATAAAAACAAGTACAATAATCTTAAACAATACAAGTCATAACTGGTACAGGAGGAATGAGGACCCTGCCCGCGAAGGCTCACAATCTACAAGGGATGGGTCAGAATACAGTAGGTGAGGGTAGAGCTGGTCATGCAGCGCTTTGGTCGATCGGTGGTTACTGCAGGTTGTAGGCTTGTCTGAAGAGGTGGGTCTTCAGGTTCTTTTTGAAGGTTTCGATGGTAGGCGAGAGTCTGATGTGTTGTGGTAGAGGGTTCCAGAGTAGGGGTGATAATCAGAGAAAGTTAATGGCAATTGAACTTTCAGTTAAGAAACTCCTCGTGTATCTACAGGGTCACCATGTCAAGGTCCTCTCCGACAACCAGGTGGCAGTGACCTACGTGAATCACCAGGGTGGAACACGCTCCGAGTCCCTGATGGAAGTAGCGAACCGCCTGCTCCAAAGAGCAGAAAGTCATTTTCTATCTTTGACTGCACTGCATATAAAAGGGAAAGAAAATATAAGAGCAGACTTTCTAAGCCGAAACACCTTAAAACAAGGGGAATGGTCTCTGAACGGAGGTATCTTCAACCAGATAGTCCGCATGTGGGGTCATCCAGAAGTGGATTTATTTGCCACCAGGGACAACAGAAAAACAAAAAAGTTCTGTTCCCTAAATCCCAGAGAGAATCCGTTGGCAGTGGATGCCTTTCTGATCAGATGGGATTTTCGACTGGCTTATGTGTTTCCCCCGCTGGGCCTATTGCCTCTTGTGGTCAGAAAAATAAGGGAAGATCAAGCAAGAGTCATACTGATCGCCCCATTCTGGCCCAGAAAGACTTCCTGGCTCAGGACCATGTCTGTGGAAGACCCCTGGGTACTTCCGGACATTCCGAATTTACTTCATCAAGGTCCGATCAACCATCCACAAGTGAAGGGACTCCATTTGACGGCATGGTGTTTGAGAGGTCATTGTTAAAAAACAGAGGGTTTTCCCCAAATTTAATTGATACCCTTATGAAGAGTAGAAAACATGTAACAACTAAGATCTACTCTAGAACATGGAGAAAGTTTCTGGCCTCTTCAAATTTTAACATTGAAGAGGGAATACCAATCAACCAGATTCTAGAATTCCTGCAGAAAGGGCTAGAGCTAAATCTATCCACAAGTCTGCTAAAAGTACAAGTCTCAGCCCTTGGGGCCCTGTTTTCTTGTAACATTGCTAGTAACTATTGGGTATCAAGGTTTATCAAAGCATCTAGTAGGTCTAGACCTATACACAGAAATAGGTCAATGCCTTGGGATCTCAACCTAGTCCTTTCAGCCTTGACTAAAGAACCGTTTGAGCCCTTACATTCAGCCTCACTTAAATTACTTTCCCTCAAAACAGCGTTTTTGGTGGCAATTACATCTGCTCGTAGGGTAGGGGACATACAGGCTCTTTCTAGGCTTTCCCCTTATACAGAGTTTCTACAGGACAGAGTAGTCCTCAGACCGGACCCAGCTTATTTACCAAAGGTAGCCTCAGATTTTCACAGATCTCAGGAGATAGTTTTACCGTTATTTCTCCCTAATCCTTCTAATCCTAAGGAGGAGCTACTCCATACATTAGATGTTAGGAGATGTCTATTAGAATATATCTCAGTCACTGATGCTTGGAAGAGAGAAGATGCGTTATTTTTATCCTTCCAAGGTCCTAGAAAAGGGCTTAGAGTGTCGAAGTACACACTAGCGAAGTGGATTAGGGAGGCTATCTCTCTGGCTTATACTGCAGGTGGAGGTCCGGCTCCGCAGAATCTGAGGGCACATTCCACCCGGGCCATGGCTACATCCTGGGCGGAAAGATCTGGAGTATCGATCGACCAGATATGTAAGGCAGCTACGTGGTCATCCCCTTCCACCTTTTTCAAGCACTATAGGTTGGACTTGGGGTTCTCCTCTGATCTCACCTTCGGGTTAAGGGTGCTACAAGCTATAGTCCCTCCCTAAGGTAGTTTACATCTCTGTAATTCTCTCGTAGTGCTGTCATGGGAGTCTGAATAAAGCATTAAGCTACTTACTGGTAGCGGCATTTTTCGGAGGCCCATGACAGCACCCTTAGTTCCCTATTCACGTGGGGGTTGCACTTCCTATAATGTATATAATGAGATAGATAGATCTCACGTGTGGTATCTAGTTTTGATACAATGAATTGTTTTTGTATATAAACTGTATATAATGTATGTTTGTGTGCCACTTTCCGCGGTAGTCCTCTCAGGCTCTGAAATACAACTGATGCATGGGAAGAGGTGCCGCCCTTTTGTATCTCTAGGTTTCCTGTTCCTGAAGGGCGGATCCCCTCTCTCGTAGTGCTGTCATGGGCCTCCGAAAAATGCCGCTACCAGTAAGTAGCTTAATGCTTTTTATTATTTATTTATATACTTCTCACATTATACACTAAACTCTTCAAATTTCATTTTTAGGCTATTAGTCATGTGCATTCCGAATGTTAAGTGTATTTTATCGCTAATTTGTATTTTCTTTCTTCATTTGGGTAATGAGTAGGGGTGGCAGATTATGTTTATTTTTTGTTATGTTTATTACAAAGAGCTGAGAGATGGCGGGTGCTTTTGACGCGTCTACAGGGCAATCGGGTACTCGGTACCGGGTCTGGTTGCAAAGAGGGATGTCGCGGTGGCTGTGACCCGGTCCGTGACCCTGGGCATCAACGCTAAAGGGGTTAAATGTTCAGAGTTTGTCGTGATGCCACCTGTGGAGTTCGGTCAATAGGGGGACTGATGCTGCATTAGAGGGGTTTCCTGGGGGATGTTGCGGCAGCCTAGATGTTACACTTTACCCAGATAGATTAGCGAAATTAGGATTATTTAGTCTAGAAAAAAGACGACTGAGGGGCGATCTAATAACCATGTATAAGTATATAAGGGGACAATACAAATATCTCGCTGAGGATCTGTTTATACCAAGGAAGGTGACGGGCACAAGGGGGCATTCTTTGCGTCTGGAGGAGAGAAGGTTTTTCCACCAACATAGAAGAGGATTCTTTACTGTTAGGGCAGTGAGAATCTGGAATTGCTTGCCTGAGGAGGTGGTGATGGCGAACTCAGTCGAGGGGTTCAAGAGAGGCCTGGATGTCTTCCTGGAGCAGAACAATATTGTATCATACAATTATTAGGTTCTGTAGAAGGACGTAGATCTGGGTATTTATTATGATGGAATATAGGCTGAACTGGATGGACAAATGTCTTTTTTCGGCCTTACTAACTATGTTACTATGTTACTATGTTACTTTCCACAGGTGAAGCGGGGTCCCCAGGGGTTCTATGGTGTGTGGCGTAGATGGTAAGGCCGGTGAATAAATGGAAGAGACAGGTTGTAAGTCTTTACCTGGTTTACTTGTTGGTGATAGGCCACTGTCCAGGGCACCGGCAACAGGTGAATTAGAAATCCTGGTAGTCCAGAGACAAGTGGAATCCCCTTGTCAGGTCAGGTAGAAGCCTTCCACTATGAGCTTACTGTCTCTGAGGTCCCTGCTGCCACTAAGTGTCCTAAGCAAAGTCCTTATTCCTTCTCCTGTTCAGGGACAGGTGTTGTGAATTCTGTGGTCAAGCTCCCTCCTGTGGTCATGAGTGGTACTTCGGCTGGTTCTGTCTATGAGCTTCCGCTGGTGGATGTGAGTGGGGCTGCGGCTTCTGAGTTTCCTTCCTCAGGTGACGAGGTTAAGTCGTTAGGTGCTGCTCTATTTAACTCCACCTAGTTCTTTGTTCCTGGCCTCCAGTCAATGTTCCAGTATTGGTCTGGCTCTCTCCTGGATCGTTCCTGTGGCCTGTCTGCCCTGCATAAGCTAAGTTCTGCTTGTGTTACTTTTGTTTGCTATATTTTTTGTCCAGCTTGCTATATTGGTTTTTCTTGCTTGCTGGAAGCTCTGAGACGCAGAGGGAGCACCTCCGTACCGTTAGTCGGTGCGGAGTGTCTTTTTGCCCCTCTGCGTGATTGTTTGTAGGTTTTTGTGTTGACCGCAAAGCTATCTTTCCTATCCTCGGTCTATTCAGTAAGTCGGGCCTCACTTTGCTAAATCTATTTCATCTCTGTGTTTGTATTTTCATCTTAACTCACAGTCATTATATGTGGGGGGCTGCCTTTTCCATTGGGGAATTTCTCTGAGGCAAGGTAGGCTTATTTTTCTATCTTCAGGGCTAGTTAGTTTCTCAGGCTGTGCCGAGTTGCATAGGGAGCGTTAGGCGCAATCCACGGCTACCTCTAGTGTGGTATTATAGGATTAGGGATTGCTGTCAGCAGAGTTCCCACGTCTCAGAGCTCGTCCTATGTTAGTAACTATCAGGTCACTTTGTGTGCTCTTAACCACTAGGTCCATTGTGGTTCTGAATCACCTGTTCATAACAGACAGGTACCTGTATGGCAGGCAGCTTCAGCCGCACCTATTTGGGTCCTTTCACAGTGACTCCAGGCTCCAAGGTGCTGCTGTGCCACAGGTAAATATGGGCAAAGTCCATATACTTCAATGCCCTCTGATTCTGTTCTGTGTCTTATAGTCCACAAAAGCCTCAGGCTCCTGGTACCCAGATTCTTTCTGCACTGACTCTGTGGAGGCCTTCCTAGTCCCCTCCTGGAGTCCTGTATCTCCACTGTGCTCCGTCCCTGTCTGTCCAGACTGTCTGCACTAACTGAACTCGCTCCGCCTCCAAACCAGGATCTTTATCCAGGGAAGCTGCCCTGTTATGATCAGGTGGCCTTGGAGCAGCATGAAATGACCTTCGCTGGAGCAGTGGTAACTATACTGACCGCAAACCCTGATCCTATCATCGCAACTAGAAGTAGCCGTGGGGTGTGCCTAACCAGACCTAGACACCTCGACACAGCCGGAGAATTAAACATCCCTGAAGATGGAAATAGGAAAACTCTCTTGCCTCAGAGTAGACCCCCAAAGGATAGACAGCCCCCCACAAATAATGACTGTGAGTAGGAGAGGAAAAGACACACGCAGACTGAAAACAGGGATGAGCAAAGGAGGCCACTTCTACCTAGAAAGGAAAGGAAGGTACAGGATACTATGCGGTCAGCATAAAACACTACAAAATATCCACAGCAGAAAAATACAAAAACTCCACCACCTAACCAAAGATGTGGAGAGTATATCTGCGACTCCAGCGAATCCAACTAGACTGAGAAAAACATCAAGCACAGTCTAGCAGGAACAAAATAGAAACAAGATAGCACAGAAAATAAACACACAGCAGTGTGTCTAAAACAAAATGAAGCAAACACTTAACTTTGCTGAATTGGCAGCAAGCAGGAGAGGCCAGGCAGGACCAACACTTCCAAAGGAACAATGGGCAACTGGCAGGGACTAAAGAGTCCTGCAAAGCTATATACCCCAGTCAGCTTTGCAATTAGCAGATACACCTGTCCAATCCTGCAGTCCAGGCACAACTGCATTACCCTCTACAACCACCGGAGGGAGCCCAAAAGCAGAATTCACAACAGTACCCCCCCCTTGAGGAGGGGTCACCGAACCCTCACCAGAGCCCCCAGGCCGATCAGGATGCCTCTGATGTTCATGCTGCCGATCTGGTTCGTGCCTTTCATTTGGCCCATCCTGGTCGGCCTGGGGGCTCTGGTGAGGGTTCGGTGACCCCTCCTCAAGGGGGGGGTACTGTTGTGAATTCTGTGGTCAAGCTCCCTCCTGTGGTCATGAGTGGTACTTCGGCTGGTTCTGTCTATGAGCTTCCGCTAGTGGATGTGATTGGGGCTGCGGCTTCTGAGTTTCCTTCCTCAGGTGACGAGGTTAAGTCGATAGGTGCTGCTCTATTTAACTCCACCTAGTTCTTTTGTTCCTGGCCTCCAGTCAATGTTCCAGTATTGGTCTGGCTCTCTCCTGGATCGTTCCTGTGGCCTGTCTGCCCTGCATAAGCTAAGTTCTGCTTGTGCTACTTTTGTTTGCTATATTTTTTGTCCAGCTTGCTATATTGGTTTTTCTTGCTTGCTGGAAGCTCTGAGATGCAGAGGGAGCACCTCCGTACCGTTAGTCGGTGCGGAGGGTCTTTTTGCCCCTCTGCGTGGTTGTTTGTAGGTTTTTGTGTTGACCGCAAAGCTATCTTTCCTATCCTCGGTCTATTCAGTAAGTCGGGCCTCACTTTGCTAAATCTATTTCATCTCTGTGTTTGTATTTTCATCTTAACTCACAGTCATTATATGTGGGGGGCTGCCTTTTCCTTTGGGGAATTTCTCTGAGGCAAGGTAGGCTTATTTTTCTATCTTCAGGGCTAGTTAGTTTCTCAGGCTGTGCCGAGTTGCATAGGGAGCGTTAGGCGCAATCCACGGCTACCTCTAGTGTGGTATTATAGGATTAGGGATTGCGGTCAGCAGAGTTCCCACGTCTCAGAGCTCGTCCTATGTTAGTAACTATCATGTCACTTTGTGTGCTCTTAACCACTAGGTCCATTGTGGTTCTGAATCACCTGTTCATAACAGTACTGGAGGCCCAAAGTACTAATGCTTCCCAATAGAGGGAAAAGAGAAGTTCTGAGACCTTTTTTTTTTCTTTGCACTGTGTTTTGTCTTTCTTTTCCCCTTTACATCAGGGTGGTTCAGAACACAGGTGTAGACATGGACATTCAAGGTCTGTCCTCTTTGATGGATAATCTCGCTATAAGTGTTCAGAACATTCAAGATTTAGTGGTTCAGAATCCTATGTTAGAACCTAAAATTCCTATTCCTGAGTTATTTTCTGGAGATAGAGCCAAGTTTCTGAATTTCAAAAATAATTGTAAACTATTTCTGGCTTTGAAACCCCGCTCCTCTGGTGATCCAGTTCAACAAGTAAAGATCATTATTTCTTTATTACGTGGCGACCCTCAAGACTGGGCATTTTCCCAGGGGATCCGGCATTGCGTGATGTTGATGCGTTTTTCCTGGTGCTTGGATTGCTTTATGACGAACCTAATTCAGTGGATCAGGCAGAGAAAATCTTGCTGGCTCTGTGTCAGGGTCAGGATGAGGTAGAGATATATTGTTAGAAATTTAGGAAGTGGTCTGTGCTCACTCAATGGAATGAATGTGCTCTGGCAGCAATTTTCAGAAAGGGTCTTTCTGAAGCCCTTAAGGATGTCATGGTGGGATTTCCTATGCCTGCTGGTCTGAATGAGTCTATGTCTTTGGCCATTCAGATCGATCGACGCTTACGTGAGCGTAAAACTGTGCACCATTTGGCGGTATTATCTGAGCATAAACCTGAGCCTATGAAATGCAATAGGACTTTGACCAGAGCTGAACGGCAAGAACACAGACGACGGAATGGGCTGTGTTTTTACTGTGGTGATTCCACTCATGCTATCTCCGATTGTCCTAAGTGCACTAAGCGGTTCGCTAGCTCTGCCACCATTGGTACGGTACAGTCGAAATTTCTATTGTCCGTTACTTTGATCTGCTCTTTGTCATCCTATTCTGTCATGGCATTTGTGGATTCAGGCGCTGCCCTGAATTTGATGGACTTGGAGTATGCTAGGCGCTGTGGGTTTTTCTTGGAACCCTTGCAGTATCCTATTCTATTGAGAGGAATTGATGCTACGCCTTTGGCCAAGAATAAGCCTCAGTACTGGACCCAGCTGACCATGTGCATGGCTCCTGCGCATCAGGAGGATATTCGCTTTTTGGTGTTGCATAATCTGCATGATGTGGTCGTGTTGGGGTTGCCATGGCTACAAGTCCATAACCCAGTATTGGATTGGAAATCAATGTCTGTGTCCAGCTGGGGTTGTCAGGGGGTACATGGTGATGTTCCATTTCTGTCTATTTCATCATCCACCCCTTCTGAGGTCCCAGAGTTCTTGTCGGATTACCGGGATGTATTTGATGAGCCCAAGTCCAGTGCCCTACCTCCGCATAGGGATTGTGATTGCGCTATCGATTTGATTCCTGGTAGTAAGTTTCCTAAAGGTCGACTGTTTAATTTGTCTGTGCCTGAGCACGCCGCTATGCGGAGTTACGTAAAGGAATCCTTGGAGAAGGGTCATATTCGCCCGTCGTCATCGCCATTGGGAGCAGGGTTCTTTTTTGTGGCCAAGAAGGATGGTTCGCTGAGACCTTGTATTGATTACCGCCTTCTAAATAAAATCACGGTCAAATTTCAGTACCCCTTGCCGCTGCTGTCTGATTTGTTTGCTCGGATTAAGGGGGCTAGTTGGTTCACCAAGATAGATCTTCGTGGTGCATATAATCTTGTGCGTATTAAACAGGGCGATGAATGGAAAACAGCATTTAATACGCCCGAGGGCCATTTTGAGTACCTGGTTATGCCATTCGGGCTTTCTAATGCTCCATCAGTGTTTCAGTCCTTTATGCATGACATCTTCCGAGAGTACCTGGATAAATTCCTGATTGTATACTTGGATGATATTTTGGTCTTCTCGGATGATTGGGAGTCTCACGTGAGGCAGGTCAGAATGGTGTTCCAGGTCCTGCGTGCAAATTCTTTGTTTGTGAAGGGGTCAAAGTGTCTCTTTGGTGTTCAGAAGGTTTCATTTTTGGGTTTCATTTTTTCCCCTTCTACTATCGAGATGGACCCTGTTAAAGTTCAGGCCATTTATGATTGGACTCAGCCGACATCTCTGAAGAGTCTGCAAAAGTTCCTGGGCTTTGCTAATTTTTATCGTCGCTTCATCAATAATTTTTCTAGTATTGCTAAACCGTTGACTGATTTAACCAAGAAGGGTGCTGATGTGGTCAATTGGTCTTCTGCTGCTGTGGAAGCTTTTCAAGAGTTGAAGCGTCGTTTTTCTTCTGCCCCTGTGTTGTCAACCAGATGTTTCGCTCCCGTTCCAGGTCGAGGTTGATGCTTCTGAGATTGGAGCAGGGGCTGTTTTGTCACAAAGAAGTTCTGATGGCTCGGTGATGAAACCATGCGCCTTCTTTTCCAGGAAGTTTTCGCCTGCTGAGCGTAATTATGATGTTGGCAATCGAGAGTTGCTGGCCATGAAGTGGGCATTCGAGGAGTGGCGTCATTGGCTTGAAGGAGCTAAGCATCGCGTGGTGGTCTTGACTGATCATAAGAACTTGACTTATCTCGAGTCTGCCAAACGGTTGAATCCTAGACAGGCTCGTTGGTCGCTGTTTTTCTCCCGTTTTGACTTTGTGGTTTCGTACCTTCCGGGCTCTAAAAATGTGCAGGCGGATGCCCTGTCTAGGAGTTTTGTGCCCGACTCTCCGGGTTTGTCTGAGCCGGCGGGTGTTCTCAAGGAGGGGTAATATTGTCTGCCATCTCTCCTGATTTGCGGCGGGTGCTGCAAAAATTTCAGGCTAATAGACCTGACCGTTGCCCAGCGGAGAAACTGTTTGTCCCTGATAAATGGACGAGTAGAGTTATCTCTGAGGTTCATGGTTCGGTGTTGGCTGGTCATCCTGGAATCTTTGGTACCAGAGATTTGGTGGCTAGATCCTTTTGGTGGCCATCTCTGTCGCGGGATGTGCGTTCATTTGTGCAGTCCTGTGGGATTTGTGCTCGGGCTAAGCCCTGCTGTTCTCATGCCAGTGGGTTGCTTTTGCCCTTGCCAGTCCCAAAGAGGCCCTGGACACATATCTCTATGGATTTTATTTCGGATCTCCCCGTCTCTCAAAAAATGTCGGTCATTTGGGTTGTTTGTGATCTCTTCTCGAAGATGGTCCATTTGGTACCCTTGTCTAAATTGCCTTCCTCCTCTGATTTGGTACCATTGTTCTTCCAGCATGTGGTTCGTTTGCATGGCATTCCGGAGAACATCGTTTCTGACAGAGGTTCCCAGTTTGTTTCGAGGTTTTGGCGGGCCTTTTGTGCTAGGATGGGCATTGATTTGTCTTTTTCCTCGGCTTTCCATCCTCAGACAAATGGCCAGACTGAACGAACCAATCAGACCTTGGAAACATATCTGAGATGTTTTGTTTCCGCCGATCAGGATGATTGGGTGTCTTTTTTGCCTTTGGCTGAGTTCGCCCTTAATAATCGGGCCAGCTCGGCTACTTTGGTGTCGCCGTTTTTCTGCAATTCTGGTTTCCATCCTCATTTCTCTTCAGGGCAGGTTGAGTCTTTTGACTGTCCTGGTGTGGATACTGTGGTGGATAGGTTGCAGCAGATTTGGACTCATGTGGTGGACAATTTGACATTGTCTCAGGAGAAGGCTCAACGTTTCGCTAACCGCAGGCGCTGTGTGGGTCCCCGACTTCATGTTGGGGATTTGGTTTGGTTGTCATCTCGTTATATTCCTATGAAAGTTTCCTCTCCTAAGTTTAAGCCTCGTTTCATTGGTCCGTATAGGATTTCTGAGGTTCTTAATCCTGTGTCTTTTCGTTTGACCCTTCCAGCTTCTTTTTCCATCCATAACGTATTCCATAGGTCATAGTTGCGGAGATACGTGGCACCTGTGGTTCCATCCGTTGATCCTCCTGCCCCGGTTTTGGTTGAGGGGGAGTTGGAGTATATAGTGGAGAAGATTTTGGATTCTCGTATTTCGAGACGGAAACTTCAGTACCTGGTTAAGTGGAAGGGTTGTGGTCAGGAAGATAATTCCTGGGTCTTTGCCTCTGATGTTCATGCTGCCGATCTGGTTCGTGCCTTTCATTTGGCCCATCCTGGTCGGCCTGGGGGCTCTGGTGAGGGTTCGGTGACCCCTCCTCAAGGGGGGGTACTGTTGTGAATTCTGTGGTCAAGCTCCCTCCTGTGGTCATGAGTGGTACTTCGGCTGGTTCTGTCTATGAGCTTCCGCTGGTGGATGTGATTGGGGCTGCGGCTTCTGAGTTTCCTTCCTCAGGTGACGAGGTTAAGTCGTTAGGTGCTGCTCTATTTAACTCCACCTAGTTCTTTGTTCCTGGCCTCCAGTCAATGTTCCAGTATTGATCTGGCTCTCTCCTGGATCGTTCCTGTGGCCTGTCTGCCCTGCATAAGCTAAGTTCTGCTTGTGTTACTTTTGTTTGCTATATTTTTTGTCCAGCTTGCTATATTGGTTTTTCTTGCTTGCTGGAAGCTCTGAGACGCAGAGGGAGCACCTCCGTACCGTTAGTCGGTGCGGAGGGTCTTTTTGCCCCTCTGCGTGGTTGTTTGTAGGTTTTTGTGTTGACCGCAAAGCTATCTTTCCTATCCTCGGTCTATTCAGTAAGTCGGGCCTCACTTTGCTAAATCTATTTCATCTCTGTGTTTGTATTTTCATCTTAACTCACAGTCATTATTTGTGGGGGGCTGTCTATCCTTTGGGGGTCTACTCTGAGGCAAGAGAGTTTTTCTATTTCCATCTTTAGGGATGTTTAATTCTCCGGCTGTGTCGAGGTGTCTAGGTCTGGTTAGGCACACCCCACGGCTACTTCTAGTTGCGGTGATAGGATCAGGGTTTGCAGTCAGTATAGTTACCACTGCTCCAGCGAAGGTCATTTCATGCTGCTCCAAGGCCACCTGATCATAACAGGGCAGCTTCCCTGGATAAAGATCCTGGTTTGGAGGCGGAGCGAGTTCAGTTAGTGCAGACAGTCTGGACAGACAGGGACGGAGCACAGTGGAGATACAGGACTCCAGGAGGGGACTAGGAAGGCCTCCACAGAGTCAGTGCACAGAGAATCTGGGTACCAGGAGCCTGAGGCTTTTGTGGACTATAAGACACAGAACAGAATCAGAGGGCATTGAAGTATATGGACTTTGCCCATATTTACCTGTGGCACAGCAGCACCTTGGAGCCTGGAGTCACTGTGAAAGGACCCAAATAGGTGCGGCTGAAGCTGCCTGCCATACAGGTACCTGTCTGTTATGAACAGGTGATTCAGAACCACAATGGACCTAGTGGTTAAGAGCACACAAAGTGACCTGATAGTTACTAACATAGGACGAGCTCTGAGACGTGGGAACTCTGCTGACAGCAATCCCTAATCCTATCAAACCACACTAGAGGTAGCCGTGGATTGCGCCTAATGCTCCCTATGCAACTCGGCACAGCCTGAGACACTAACTAGCCCTGAAGATAGAAAAATAAGCCTACCTTGCCTCAGAGAAATTCCCCAATCTTCAGGGCTAGTTAGTTTCTCAGGCTGTGCCGAGTTGCATAGGGAGCGTTAGGCGCAATCCACGGCTACCTCTAGTGTGGTATGATAGGATTAGGGATTGCTGTCAGCAGAGTTCCCACGTCTCAGAGCTCGTCCTATGTTAGTAACTATCAGGTCACTTTGTGTGCTCTTAACCACTAGGTCCATTGTGGTTCTGAATCACCTGTTCATAACAGACAGGTACCTGTATGGCAGGCAGCTTGAGCTGCACCTATTTGGGTCCTTTCACGGTGACTCCAGGCTCCAAGGTGCTGCTGTGCCACAGGTAAATATGGGCAAAGTCCATATACTTCAATGCCCTCTGATTCTGTTCTGTGTCTTATAGTCCACAAAAGCCTCAGGCTCCTGGTACCCAGATTCTCTGTGCACTGACTCTGTGGAGGCCTTCCTAGTCCCCTCCTGGAGTCCTGTATCTCCACTGTGCTCCGTCCCTGTCTGTCCAGACTGTCTGCACTAACTGAACTCGCTCCGCCTCCAAACCAGGATCTTTATCCAGGGAAGCTGCCCTGTTATGATCAGGTGGCCTTGGAGCAGCATGAAATGACCTTCGCTGGAGCAGTGGTAACTATACTGACCGCAAACCCTGATCCTATCACCACAACTAGAAGTAGCCGTGGGGTGTGCCTAACCAGACCTAGACACCTCGACACAGCCGGAGAATTAAACATCCCTAAAGATGGAAATAGGAAAACTCTCTTGCCTCAGAGTAGACCCCCAAAGGATAGACAGCCCCCCACAAATAATGACTGTGAGTAGGAGAGGAAAAGACACACGCAGACTGAAATCAGGGATAAGCAAAGGAGGCCACTTCTACCTAGAAAGGAAAGGAAAGTACAGGATACTATGCGCTCAGCATAAAACACTACAAAATATCCACAGCAGAAAAATACAAAAACTCCACCACCTAACCAAAGATGTGGAGAGTATATCTGCGACTCCAGCGAATCCAACTAGACTGAGAAAAACATCAGTCTAGCAGGAACAAAATAGAAACAAGATAGCACAGAAAATAAACACACAGCAGTGTGTCTAAAACAAAATGAAGCAAACACTTAACTTTGCTGAATTGGCAGCAAGCAGGAGAGGCCAGGCAGGACCAACACTTCCAAAGGAACAATGGGCAACTGGCAGGGACTAAAGAGTCCTGCAAAGCTATATACCCCAGTCAGCTTTGCAATTAGCAGATACACCTGTCCAATCCTGCAGTCCAGGCACAACTGCATTACCCTCTACAACCACCGGAGGGAGCCCAAAAGCAGAATTCACAACAGTACCCCCCCTTGAGGAGGGGTCACCGAACCCTCACCAGAGCCCCCAGGCCGATCAGGATGAGCCCGATCAAAGGTACGAACCAAATCAGCGGCATGGACATCAGAGGCAGAAACCCAAGAATTATCCTCCTGGCCATAACCCTTCCATTTGACAAGGTACTGAAGCTTCCGCCTCGAAAAACGAGAATCCAAAATCTTCTCAACAACATATTCCAACTCCCCATCGACCAACACAGGGGCCGGAGGATCAACAGAGGGAACAACGGGCTCCACATATTTCCGCAACAAAGATCTATGGAAGACATTATGGATAGCAAAAGAGGCCGGAAGCGCCAGGCGAAAGGACACCGGATTAATAATCTCAGAAATCCTATAAGGACCAATAAATCGAGGCTTAAACTTAGGGGAAGAAACCTTCATAGGAACATGATGGGAAGATAACCAAACCAGATCCCCAACCCGAAGCCGGGAACCAACACACCGACCATGGTTAGCAAAACGTTGAGCCTCCTCCTGAGACAGCACCAAATTGTCCACCACATGAGCCCAAATCTGCTGCAAACTGTCGACCACAGAATCCACACCAGGAAGGTCAGAAGGCTCAACCTGCCCAGAAGAAAAACGAAGATGAAAACCAAAATTACAAAAAAAAGGCGAAACCAAAGTAGCCGAACTAGCCCGATTATTAAGGGCAAACTCGGCCAATGGCAAAAAAGCCACCCAATCATCCTGATCAGCAGACACAAAGCATCTCAAATAAGTCTCCAAAGGCCTGATTAGTTCGCTCAGTCTGGCCATTTGTCTGAGGATGAAATGCAGAAGAAAAAGACAAATCAATGCCCAGCTTGGCACAAAAGGCCCGCCAAAACCTAGAAACAAACTGGGAAACTCTGTCGGACACAATATTCTCCGGAATACCATGCAAACGTACCACATGCTGAAAAAACAACGGAACAAAATCAGAAGAAGAAGGCAATTTAGGCAAAGGCACCAAATGAACCATCTTAGAAAATCGGTCACAGACAACCCAGATAACCAACATCCTTTGGGAAACAGGAAGATCGGAAATAAAATCCATAGAAATATGTGTCCAGGGCCTCTCAGGGACCGGCAATGGCAAAAGCAACCCACTAGCACGGGAGCAACAAGGCTTGGCCCGCGCACAAGTCCCACAGGACTGCACAAAAGACCGCACATCACGCGACAAAGAAAGCCACCAAAAGGACCTATCAACCAAGTCTCTGGTACCAAAAATACCAGGATGACCAGCCAACACAGAACAATGAACCTCAGAAATCACTCTACTAGTCCATCTGTCAGGAACAAACAGTTTCCCCACAGAACAACGGTCAGGTTTGTCAGCCTGAAATTTCTGAAGAACCCATCGTAAATCAGGAGAAATGGCAAAAAGGACCACCCCTTCCTTCAAAATACCGACTTGTTCCAAAACCTCAGGAGAATCAGGCAAAAAACTCCTAGAGAGGGCATCAGCCTTAACATTCTTAGAACCAGGAAGGTACGAGACCACAAAATCAAAATGAGAAAAAAACAAGGACCATCGAGCCTGTCTAGGATTCAACCGTTTGGCAGACTCGAGGTAAATTAAATTCTTTTGGTCGGTCGAGACCACAATACGATGCTTAGCTCCCTCAAGTGTTGTGAATTTTGTGATCAAGCTCCCTCCTGTGGTCACGAGTGGTACTGCGGCTTCTGAGTTTCCTTCCTCAAGTGAGGAGGTTAAGTTGTTAGGTGCTGCTCTATTTAACTCCACCTAGTGCTTTGATCCTGGCCTCCAGTCAATGTTCTAGTATTGGTCTTGCTTCCTCCTGGATCGTTCCTGTGGCCTGTCTGCTCAGCATAAGCTAAGTTATGCTTGTGTTACTTTTGTTGCTATATTTTCTGTCCAGCTTGCTTTTTTGGTTTTGCTTGCTTGCTGGAAGCTCTGAGAGACAGAGGGAGCACCTCCGTACCGTTAGTCGGTGCGGAGGGTCTTTTTGCCCCTCTGCGTGGATGTTTGTAGGTTTTTGTGTTGACCGCAAAGCTATCTTACCTATCCTCGGTCTATTCAGTAAGTCGGGCCTCACTTTGCTAAATCTATTTCATCTCTGTGTTTGTATTTTCATCTTAACTCACAGTCATTATATGTGGGGGGCTGCCTTTTCCTTTGGGGAATTTCTCTGAGGCAAGGTAGGCTTATTTTTCTATCTTCAGGCTAGCTAGTTTCTCAGGCTGTGCCGAGTTGCATAGGGAGCGTTAGGCGCAATCCACGGCTACCTCTAGTGTGGTTTGATAGGTTTAGGGATTGCGGTCAGCAGAGTTCCCACGTCTCAGAGCTCGTCCTATGTTTTGTGGTTTTTGTCAGGTCACTTGTGTGCTCTGAACTTCAAGGTCCATTGTGGTTCTGAATTACCTATTCATAACAGTACTGGAGGCCCAAAGTACTATGCTTCTCAATAGAGGGAAAAAAGAAGTTCTGAGACCATTTTTTTTTCTTTGCACTGTGTTTTGCCTTTTTTCTCCCCTAGACATTTGGGTGGTTCAAGACACAGGTGTGGTGATGGACATTAAAGGTCTGTCTTCATGTGTGGATCTTCTCACTGCAAGAATACAAAATATTCAAGACTTTGTGGCTCAGAATTCTATGTTAGAACTAAGAATTCCTATTCCTGATTTGTTTTCTGGAGATAGAGCTAAATTTCTGAGTTTCAAAAATAATTGCAAACTGTTTCTGGTGTTGAAACCTCGCTCCTCTGGTGACCCAGTTCAACAAGTTAAGATCATTATCTCTTTTTTGCATGGCGACCCTCAAGACTGGGCATTTTCCCTTGCGCAAGGAGATCCTGCATTGTGTAATATTGATGCGTTTTTTCTGGCGCTCGGATTACTGTACGATGAACCTAATTCAGTGGATCAGGCAGAGAAAAATTTGCTGGCTCTGTGTCAGGGTCAGGATGAGATAGAGATTTATTGTCAGAAGTTTAGAAAGTGGTCTGTGCTCACTCAATGGAATGAATGTGCTTTGGCAGCAATCTTCAGAAAGGGTCTCTCTGAAGCCCTTAAGGATGTCATGGTGGGATTCCTATGCCTGCTGGTCTGAATGAGTCTATGTCTTTGGCCATTCAGATCGGTCGACGCTTGCGTGAGTGTAAATCTGTGCACCATTTGGCGGTATTATCTGAGCATAAACCTGAGCCTATGCAGTGCGATAGGACTTTGAACAGAGCTGAAAGGCAGGAACACAGACGTCAGAATGGACTGTGTTTCTACTGTGGTGAGTCCACTCATGCTATCTCCGATTGTCCTAAGCGCACTAAGCGGTTCGCTAAGTCTGCCACCATTGGTACGGTACAGTTGAAATTTCTTTTGTCCGTTACTTTGATCTGCTCTTTGTCTTCCTATTCTGTCATGGCATTTGTGGATTCAGGCGCTGCCCTAAATGTGATGGACTTGGTTTTTGCTAGGCGCTGTGGGTTTGTCTTGGAGCCCTTGCAGTGTCTTATTCCATTGAGAGGAATTGATGCTACGCCTTTGGCCAAGAATAAGCCTCAGTATTGGACCCAGCTGACCATGTGCATGGCTCCTGCGCACCAGGAGGATATTCGCTTTCTGGTGTTGCAAAATCTGCATGATGTGGTCGTGTTGGGGTTGCCATGGCTACAAGTCCATAACCCAGTATTAGATTGGAAATCTATGTCTGTGTCCAGCTGGGGTTGTCAGGGGGTACATGGTGATGTTCCATTTCTGTCTATCTCATCATCCACCCCTTCTGAGGTCCCAGAGTTCTTGTCTGATTACCGGGATGTATTCGATGAGCCCAGGTCCAATGCCCTACCTCCGCATAGGGATTGTGATTGTGCTATCGAGTTGATTCCTGGTAGTAAGTTTCCTAAGGGTCGACTGTTTAATTTATCTGTACCTGAGCACGCCGCTATGCGGAGTTACGTAAAAGAATCCTTGGAGAAGGGTCATATTCGCCCGTCGTCATCGCCATTGGGAGCAGGGTTCTTTTTTGTGGCCAAGAAGGATGGTTCGCTGAGACCTTGTATTGATTACCGCCTTCTAAATAAAATCACGGTCAAATTTCAGTACCCCTTGCCGCTGCTATCTGATTTGTTTGCTCGGATTAAGGGGGCTAGTTGGTTCACCAAGATAGATCTTCGTGGTGCATATAATCTTGTGCGTATTAAACGGGGCGATGAATGGAAAACTGCATTTAATACGCCCGAGGGCCATTTTGAGTACCTAGTTATGCCATTCGGACTTGCCAATGCTCCATCAGTATTTCAGTCCTTTATGCATGACATATTCCGAGAGTACCTGGATAAATACCTGATTGTATACTTGGATGATATTTTGGTCTTCTCGGATGATTGGGAGTCTCATGTGAAACAGGTCAGAATGGTGTTCCAGGTCCTGCGTGCTAATTGTTTGTTTGTGAAGGGATCAAAGTGTCTCTTTGGTGTTCAGAAGGTTTCATTTTTGGGGTTCATTTTTTCCCCTTCTACCATTGAGATGGACCCTGTTGAGGTCCAGGCCATTTATGATTGGACTCAGCCGACATCTCTGAAGAGTCTGCAAAAGTTCCTTGGCTTTGCTAATTTTTATCGTCGCTTCATCTGTAATTTTTCTAGTATTGCTAAACCATTGACCGATTTGACCAAGAAGGGTGCTGATGTGGTCAATTGGTCTTCTGCTGCTGTGGAAGCTTTTCAAGAGTTAAAGCGTCGTTTTTCCTCTGCCCCTGTGTTGTGTCAACCAGATGTTTCGCTTCCGTTCCAGGTTGAGGTTGATGCTTCTGAAATTGGAGCGGGGGCTGTTTTGTCGCAAAGAGGTGCTGATTGCTCGGTGATGAAGCCATGCGCCTTCTTTTCCAGGAAGTTTTCGCCTGCTGAGTGAAATTATGATGTTGGCAATCGAGAGTTGCTGGCCATGAAGTGGGCATTCGAGGAGTGGCGTCATTGGCTTGAAGGAGCTAAGCATCGCGTGGTGGTCTTGACTGATCACAAGAACTTGACTTATCTCGAGTCTGCCAAACGGTTGAATCCTAGACAGGCTCGTTGGTCGCTGTTTTTCTCCCGTTTTGACTTTGTGGTTTCGTACCTTCCGGGCTCTAAAAATGTGAAGGCGGATGCCCTGTCTAGGAGTTTTGTGCCCGACTCTCCGGGTTTGCCTGAGCCGGCGGGTATTCTCAAAGAGGGAATAATTGTGTCTGCCATCTCCCCTGATTTGCGGCGGGTGCTGCAATAATTTCAGGCTAATAAACCTGATCGTTGCCCAGCAGAGAAACTGTTTGTCCCTGATAGGTGGACGAATAAAGTTATCTCTGAGGTTCATTGTTCGGTGTTGGCTGGTCATCCTGGAATCTTTGGTACCAGAAATTTGGTGGCTAGATCCTTTTGGTGGCCGTCTCTGTCACGGTATGTGCATTCTTTTGTGCAGTCCTGTGGGATTTGTGCTCGGGCTAAGCCCTGCTATTCTCGTGCCAGTGGGTTGCTTTTGCCCTTGCCGATCCCGAAGAGGCCTTGGACACATATCTCTATGGATTTTATTTCAGATCTCCCCGTCTCTCAAAAAATGTCGGTCATTTGGGTAGTTTGTGATCGCTTCTCTAAGATGATCCATTTGGTACCCTTGTTTAAATTACCTTCCTCCTCTGATTTGGTGCCATTGTTCTTCCAGCATGTGGTTCGTTTACATGGCATTCCAGAGAACATCGTTTCTGACAGAGGTTCCCAGTTTGTTTCAAGGTTTTGGCGAGCCTTTTGTGCTAGGATGGGCATTGATTTGTCTTTTTCCTCGGCTTTCCATCCTCAGACAGATGGCCAGACTGAACGAACCAATCAGACCTTGGAAACCTATCTGAGATGTTTTGTTTCTGCTGATCAGGATGATTGGGTGTCCTTTTTGCCGTTGGCTGAGTTCGCTCTTAATAATCGGGCCAGCTCGGCTACCTTGGTTTCACCAATTTTCTGCAATTCTGGGTTCCATCCTCGTTTCTCTTCAGGGCAGGTTGAGTCTTCGGACTGTCCTGGTGTGGATACTGTGGTGGACAGGTTGCAGCGGATTTGGACTCATGTAGTGGACAATTTGACCTTGTCCCAGGAGAAGGCTCAACGTTTTGCTAATCGCAGACGCTGTGTGGGTCCCCGACTTCGTGTTGGGGATTTGGTTTGGTTGTCATCTCGTTATATTCCTATAAAGGTTTTCTCTCCTAAGTTTAAGCCTCGTTTCATTGGTCCGTATAGGATTTCTGAGGTTCTTAATCCTGTGTCTTTTCGTTTAACCCTTCCAGATTCTTTTTCCATCCATAACGTATTCCATAGGTCATTGTTGCGAAGATACGTGGCGCCTGTGGTTCCATCTGTTGATCCTCCTGCCCCGGTTTTGGTGGAGGGGGAGTTGGAGTATATAGTGGAGAAGATTTTGGATTCTCGTGTTTCGAGACGGAAACTCTAGTATCTGGTTAAGTGGAAGGGTTATGGTCAGGAAGATAATTCCTGGGTCTTTGCCTCTGATGTCCATGCTGCCGATCTTGTTCGTGCCTTTCATATGGCTCATCCTGGTCGGCCTGGGGGCTCTGGTGAGGGTTCGGTGACCCCTCCTCAAGGGGGGGGGAACTGTTGTGAATTCTGTGATCAAGCTCCCTCCTGTGGTCACGAGTGGTACTGCGGCTTCTGAGTTTCCTTCCTCAGGTGATGAGGTTAAGTCGTTAGGTGCTGCTCTATTTAACTCCACCTAGTGCTTTGATCCTGGCCTCCAGTCAATGTTCTAGTATTATTCTTGCTTCCTCCTGGATCGTTCCTGTGGCCTGTCTGCTCAGCATAAGCTAAGTTCTGCTTGTGTTACTTTTGTTGCTATATTTTCTGTCCAGCTTGCTTTTTTGGTTTTGCTTGCTTGCTGGAAGCTCTGAGACGCAGAGGGAGCACCTCCGTACCGTTAGTCGGTGCGGAGGGTCTTTTTGCCCCTCTGCGTGGATGTTTGTAGGTTTTTGTGTTGACCGCAAAGCTATCTTTCCTATCCTCGGTCTATTCAGTAAGTCGGGCCTCACTTTGCTAACTCTATTTCATCTCTGTGTTTGTATTTTCATCTTAACTCACAGTCATTATATGTGGGGGGCTGCCTTTTCCTTTGGGGAATTTCTCTGAGGCAAGGTAGGCTTATTTTTCTATCTTCAGGCTAGCTAGTTTCTCAGGCTGTGCCGAGTTGCATAGGGAGCGTTAGGCGCAATCCACGGCTACCTCTAGCGTGGTTTGATAGGTTTAGGGATTGCGGTCAGCAGAGTTCCCACGTCTCAGAGCTCGTCCTATGTTTTGTGGTTTTTGTCAGGTCACTTGTGTGCTCTGAACTTCAAGGTCCATTGTGGTTCTGAATTACCTATTCATAACACTCAAGCCAATGTCGCCACTCCTCAAACGCCCACTTCATAGCCAACAACTCCCGATTTCTGACATCATAATTGCGTTCCGCAGGCGAAAATTTACGGGAAAAGAACGCACACTGTTTCATCAAGGAACCAACAGGATCCCTCTGAGACAAAACAGCCCCTGCCCCAATCTCAGAAGCATCAACCTTAACCTGAAAAGGAAGAGAAACATCCGGCTGGCGCAACACTGGAGCAGAAGAAAAATGACGTTTAAGTTCTTCAAAGGCAGAGACAGCCGCAGAGGGCCAATTCGCCACATCAGCGCCCTTCTTAGTCAAATCAGTCAAGGGTTTAACCACGCTGGAAAAACTAGCAATGAAACGGCGATAAAAATTAGCGAAACCCAAAAATTTCTGAAGGCTCTTCACGGATGTGGGCTGAATCCAATCATGAATGGCCTGAACCTTAACCGGATCCATCTCAATAGATGAGGGAGAAAAAATAAAGCCCAAAAAGGAAACCTTCTGCACCCCAAAAAGACACTTAGACCCTTTCAGAAACAAGGCATTGTCACGAAGGATCTGAAATACCATCCTGACCTGCTGCACATGAGACTCCCAATCATCGGAAAAAATCAAAATATCGTCCAAATAAATGATCAAGAATTTATCAAGATAACTCCGGAAGATATCATGCATGAAGGACTGAAAAACAGATGGAGCATTAGAGAGTCCGAATGGCATCACAAGGTATTCAAAATGGCCTTCGGGCGTGTTAAACGCAGTTTTCCATTCATCACCCTGCTTTATACGAACAAGATTATAAGCCCCCCGAAGGTCAATCTTAGTAAACCAACTAGCTCCCTTAATCTTAGCAAACAAATCAGAAAGCAAAGGCAAGGGGTATTGAAACTTGACCGTGATCTTATTTAACCCCTTCCCGACCTGTGACACAGCGTATGCGTCATGAAAGTCGGTGCCAATCCGACCTGTGACGCATATGCTGTGTCACAGAAAGATCGCGTCCCTGCAGATCGGGTGAAAGGGTTAACTCCCATTTCACCCGATCTGCAGGGACAGGGGGAGTGGTAGTTTAGCCCAGGGGGGGTGGCTTCACCCCCTCGTGGCTACGATCGCTCTGATTGGCTGTTGAAAGTGAAACTGCCAATCAGAGCGATTTGTAATATTTCACCTAAAAAAATGGTGAAATATTACAATCCAGCCATGGCCGATGCTGCAATATCATCGGCCATGGCTGGAAATACTAATGTGCCCCCACCCCACCCCTCCGATCGCCCCCCCAGCCCCCCGATCTGTGGCCCGCTCCCCTCCGTCCTGTGCTCCGCTCCCCCGTCCTCCTGTCCGCTCCCCCGTGCTCCAATCACACCCCCCCGTGCTCCAATCAGACCCCCCCGCACTCCGATCCCCCCCCGTGCTCCGAACCACCCCCCCTGCACACCGATCCCCCCCCCCCTGCACACCGATCCACCCGCCCGCACACCGATCACTCTCCCCCATGCTCCGATCCCTCCCCCCCGTGCTCCGACGCCCCCCCGTGCTCCGACGCCCCCCCGTGCCCTGATCTCCCCCCCCTGTGCCCTGATCTCCCCCCCTTATACTTACCGATCCTGGCGGGGTCCGTCAGTCTTCTTCCCCGAGCGCCGCCATGTTCCAAAATGGCGGGCGCATGCGCAGTGCGCCCGCCGAATCTGCCGGCCGGCAGATTCGTTCCAATGTGAATTTTGATCACTGTGATATAATCTATCACAGTGGTCAAAATAAAAAAACAGTAAATGACCCCCCCCATTTGTCCCCCATAGATAGGGACAATAATAAAATAAAGAATTTTTTTTTTTTTCACTAAGGTTGGAGTTAGAACTAGGGTTAGGGTTAGGGTTAGGGTTAGGGGTAGGGTTAGGGGTAGGGGTAGGGGTAGGGTTAGGGTTAGGGGTAGGGTTAGGGTTAGGGGTAGGGTAGGGTTAGGGGTAGGGTTAGGGTTAGGATTAGGGTTTCGGTATGTGCACACGTATTCTGGTCCTCTGCGGATTTTTCTGCAGCGGATTTGATAAATCCGCAGTGCTAAACCGCTGCGGATTTATGGCAGATTTACCGCGGTTTTTCTGCGCATTTCACTGCGGTTTTACAACTGCGATTTTCTATTGGAGCAGTTGTAAAACCGCTGTGGAATCCGCAGAAAGAAGTGACATGCTGCGGAATGTAAACCGCTGCGTTTCCGTGCAGTTTTTCCGCAGCATGTGTACAGCGATTTTTGTTTCCCATAGGTTTACATTGAAATGTAAACTCATGGGAAACTGCTGCGGATCCGCAGCGTTTTCCAAAGCGTGTGCACATACCTTTAGAATTAGGCTATGTGCACACGGTGCGGATTTGGCTGCGGATCCGCAGCGGATTGGCCGCTGCGGATCCGCAGCAGTGTTCCATCAGGTTTACAGTACCATGTAAACCTATGGAAAACCAAATCCGCTGTGCCCATGGTGCGGAAAATACCGCACGGAAACGCTGCGTTGTATTTTCCGCAGCATGTCAATTCTTTGTGCGGATTCCGCAGCGTTTTACACCTATTCCTCAATAGGAATCCGCAGGTGGAATCCGCAGGTGAAATCCGCAGGTAAAACGCAGTGCCTTTTACCCGCGGATTTTTCAAAAATGGTGCGGAAAAATCTCACACGAATCCGCAACGTGGGTACATAGCCTTAGGGTTAGGGTTGGGTTGGAATTAGGGTTGTGGTTAGGGTTAGGGGTGTGTTGGGGTTAGGGTTGTGGTTAGGGGTGTGTTGCGGTTAGGGTTGTGGTTAGGGTTACGGCTACAGTTGGGATAAGGGTTAGGGGTGTGTTGGCGTAAGAATTGAGGGGTTTCCACTGTTTAGGCACATCAGGGGGTCTCCAAACGCAACATGGCGCCACCATTGATTCCAGCCAATCTTTTATTCAAAAAGTCAAATGGTGCTCCTTCCCTTCCGAGCCCCGACGTGTGCCCAAACAGTGGTTTACCCCCACATATGGGGCATCAGTGTACTCAGGACAAACTGGGCAACAATTACTGGGGTCCAATTTCTCCTGTTACCCTTGAGAAAATAAAAAATTGCTTGCTAAAACATCATTTTTGAGGAAAGTAAAATGATTTTTTATTTTCACGGCTCTGCGTTGTAAATGTCTGTGAAGCACTTGGGGGTTCAAAGTGCTCACCACATATCTAGATAAGTTCCTTGGGGGGTCTAGTTTCCAAAATGGGGTCACTTGTGGGGGGTTTCTACTGTTTAGGCACACCAGGGGCTCTGCAAACGCAACGTGACGCCCGCAGACCATTCCATCAAAGTCTGCATTTCAAAACGTCACTACTTGACTTCCGAGCCCCGACATGTGCCCAAACAGTGGTTTACCCCCACATATGGGGTATCAGCGTACTCAGGACAAACTGGGCAACAATTACTGGGGTCCAATTTCTCCTGTTACCCTTGAGAAAATAAAAAATTGCTTGCTAAAACATCATTTTTGAGGAAAGAAAAATGATTTTTTATTTTCACGGCTCTGCGTTGTAAACGTCTGTGAAGCACTTGGGGGTTCAAAGTGCTCACCACATATCTAGATAAGTTCCTTGGGGGGTCTAGTTTCCAAAATGGGGTCACTTGTGGGGGGTTTCTACTGTTTAGGCACACCAGGGGCTCTGCAAACGCAACGTGACGCCCGCAGACCATTCCATCAAAGTCTGCATTTCAAAAGTCACTACTTCCCTTCTGAGCCCCGACGTGTGCCCAAACAGTGGTTTACCCCCACATATGGGGTATCAGCGTACTCAGGAGAAACTGGACAACAACTTTTGGGGTCCAATTTCTCCTGTAACCCTTGGGAAAATAAAAAATTCTGGGCTAAAAAATTATTTTTGAGGAAAGAAAACGTATTTATTATTTTCACTGCTCTGTGTTATAAACTTCTGTGAAGCACTTGGGGGTTCAAAGTGCTCACCTCACATCTAGATAAGTTCCTTTCGGGGTCTAGTTTCTAAAATGGGGTCACTTGTGGGGGGTTTCTACTGTTTAGCCACATCAGGGGCTCTGCAAACGCAACGTAACGCCCGCAGAGCATTCCATCAAAGTCTGCATTTCAAAATGTCACTACTTGACTTCCGAGCCCCGACATGTGCCCAAACTGTGGTTTACCCCCACATATGGGGTATCAGCGTACTCAGGAGAAACTGTACAACAACTTTTGGGGTCAAATTTCTCCTGTTACCCTTGGGAAAATAATAAATTGCAGGCTAAAAAATCATTTTAGAGAAAATAAAATTTTTATTTTATTTTCATGGCTCTGCGTTATAAACTTCTGTGAAGCACTTGGAAGTTCAAAGTCCTCACCACACATCTAGATTAGTTCCTTTGGGGGTCTAGTTTCCAAAATGGGGTCATATGTGGGGGATCTCCAATGTTTAGGCACACAGGG
The DNA here is from genome assembly GCF_032444005.1 of Ranitomeya imitator. Lineage (NCBI taxonomy): Eukaryota > Metazoa > Chordata > Amphibia > Anura > Dendrobatidae > Ranitomeya > Ranitomeya imitator. The sequence continues at coordinate 199,664,322 of NC_091283.1, forward strand.
GCTCTCCAAACGTGACATGGTGTCCGCTAATGATTGGAGCTAATTTTCCATTTAAAAAGCCAATTGGCGTGCCTTCCCTTCCGAGCCCTGCCGTGCGCCCAAACAGTGGTTTACCCCCACATATGGGGTATCAGCGTACTCAGGACAAACTGGACAACAACATTTGCGGTCCAATTTCTCCTATTACCCTTGGCAAAATAGGAAATTCCAGGCTAAAAATCATTTTTGAGGAAAGAAAAATTATTTTTTATTTTCATGGCTCTGCATTATAAACTTCTGTGAAGCACCTGGGGGTTTAAAGTGCTCAATATGCATCTAGATAAGTTCCTTGGGGGGTCTAGTTTCCAAAATGGGGTCACTTGTGGGGGAGCTCCAATGCATAGGCACACAGGGGCTCTCTAAACGCGACATGGTGTCCGCTAACAATTGGAGCTAATTTTCCATTCAAAAAGTCAAATGGCGCGCCTTCCCTTCCGAGCCCTGCCGTGTGCCCAAACAGTGGTTTACCCCCACATATGAGGTATCGGCGTACTCGGGAGAAATTGCCCAACAAATTTTAGGATTCATTTTATCCTATTGCCCATGTGAAAATGAAAAACTGAGGCGAAAAGAATTTTTTTGTGAAAAAAAAATTACTTTTTCATTTTTACAGATCAATTTGTGAAGCACCTGAGGGTTTAAAGTGCTCAATATGCATCTAGATAAGTTCCTTGGGGGGTCTAGTTTCCAAAATGGGGTCATTTGTGGGGGAGCTCCAATGTTTAGGCACACGGGGGCTCTCCAAACACGACATGGTGTCCGCTAACGATGGAGATAATTTTTCATTCAAAGAGTCAAATGGCGCTCCTTCCCTTCCGAACCTTACCATGTGCCCAAACAGTGGTTTACCTCCACATGTGAGGTATCGGTGTACTCATGAGAAATTGCCCAACAAATTATAGGATCCATTTTATCCTGTTGCCCATGTGAAAATGAAAAAAATTGAGGCTAAAAGAATTTTTTTGTGAAAAAAAAGTACTTTTTCATTTTTACGGATCAATTTGTGAAGCCCCCGGGGGTTCAAAGTTCTCACTATGCATCTAGATAAGTTCCTTGGGGCGTCTAGTTTCCAAAATGGGGTCACGTGTGGGTGAGCTCCAATTTTTAGGCACACGGGGGCTCTCCAAACGTGACATGGTGTCCGCTAAAGAGTGGAGCCAATTTTTCATTCAAAAAGTCAAATGGCGCTCCTTCCCTTCCAAGCCCTGCCGTGCGCCCAAACAGTGGTTTACCCCCACATATGAGGTATCAGCGTACTCAGGACAAATTGGACAACAACTTTCGTGGTTCAGTTTCTCCTTGTACCATTGGGAAAATAAAAAAAATGTTGCTAAAAGATAATTTTTGTGACTAAAAAGTTAAATGTTCATTTTTTCCTTCCATGTTGCTTCTGCTGCTGTGAAGCACCTGAAGGGTTAAAAAACTTCTTGAATGTGGTTTTGAGCACCTTGAGGGGTGCATTTTTTAGAATGGTGTCACTTTTGGGTATTTTCATCCATATAGACCCCTCAAACTGACTTCAAATGTGAGGTGGTCCCTAAAAAAAATGGTTTTGTAAATTTCGTTGTAAAAATGAGAAATCGCTGGTCAAATTTTAACTCTTATAACTTCCTAGCAAAAAAAAATGTTGTTTCCAAAATTGTGCTGGTGTAAAGTAGACATGTGGGAAATGTTATTTATTAACTATTTTGTGTCACATAACTCTCTGGTTTAACAGAATAAAAATTCAAAATGTGAAAATTGCGAAATTTTCAAAATTTTCGCCAAATTTCCGTTTTTATCACAAATAAACGCAGAATTTATTGACCTAAATTTACCACTAACATGAAGCCCAATATGTCACGAAAAAACAATCTCAGAACCGCTAGGATCCGTTGAAGCGTTCCTGAGTTATTACCTCATAAAGGGACACTGGTCAGAATTGCAAAAAACGGCCAGGTCATTAAGGTCAAAATAGGCTGGGTCATGAAGGGGTTAAGAAGCGATAATAATACAGAGTCTCAAAGAACCATCTTTTTTAGCAACAAAAAAGAACCCTGCTCCCAACGGTGAAGAAGATGGACGAATATGCCCCTTCTCCAAAGACTCCTTAATATAACTCCGCATGGCGGTATGTTCAGGTACAGAAAGGTTGAAAAGTCGACCCTTAGGAAACTTACAGCCTGGAATCAAATCAATAGCACAATCGCAGTCCCTGTGCGGTGGAAGGAAACTGGACTTAGGCTCATCGAATACATCCTGAAAATCAGACAAAAACTCCGGAATTTCAGAAGAGGGAGAAGGGGCGATTGACATCAGAGGAACATCATTATGAACCCCCTGACAACCCCAACTAGTTACAGACATGGACTTCCAATCCAAAACAGGATTATGGACCTGCAACCCCGGGAAACCCAGCACGACAGCATCATGCAAATTATGCAATACCAGAAATCGACAATCTTCCTGGTGGGCTGGCGCCATGCGCATGGTCACCTGTATCCAAAACTGAGGCTTATCTTTAGCCAAGGGTGTAGCATCAATTCCCCTTAAAGGAATAGGATTCTGCAAAGTCTGCAAGGGAAAACCACAAAACCTAGCAAAGTCAAAGTCCATCAAATTCAAGGCGGCGCCTGAATCCACAAACGCCATGACAGAAAATGACGACAATGAGCAGATCAAGGACACAGATAACAGAAATTTAGGTTGTACAGTACTGATTATAAATGAGCTGGCGATCCTTTTTGTCCGCTTAGGGCAGACAGAAATGACATGAGAAGCGTCGCCACAATAAAAACACAACCTGTTGAGACGTCTGAAACTTTGTCGTTCCGTTTTAGACAGAATCCTATCACATTGCATAGGCTCAGGAATTTGCTCTGAGGATAACGCCATAGCGCGCACAGTTCTGCGTTCCCGCAAGCGCCGGTCAATCTGAATGGCCAAAGACATAGAATCACTCAGATTGGAGGGTGTGGGAAACCTCACCATAACATCCTTAACGGATTCAGAAAGACCCTTTCTGAAAATTGCCGCCAAAGCATCATCATTCCATTTAGTCAGCACAGACCATTTTCTGAATTTCTGACAATACAATTCAGCCGCCTCTTGCCCCTGAGATATGGCCAACAAGGTTTTCTCAGCTTGATCCACAGAATTAGGCTCATCATACAATAACCCCAATGCTTGAAAGAAAGAATCAACATTAAGCAAAGCAGGGTTGCCAGATTCCAGGGAAAATGCCCAATCCTGTGGGTCACCACGCAGCAGGGATATGATGATTTTAACCTGCTGACTGGGATCACCAGAGGACCGGGGTCTCAATGCAAAAAACAGTTTACAGTTATTTTTGAAACTCAAAAATTTGGATCTGTCACCAAAAAATAAATCAGGAGTGGGAATCTTAGGTTCTAATGCAGGAGTCTGAACAATATAATCTGAAATACCCTGTACCCTAGCAGCAAGCTGATCCACACGAGAAGCTAACTCCTGAACATTCATGTTAGTACTAGGTTCCTCAGCCACCCAGAGATCAAGAGGGAGGAGAAGACAGATCAAACTGAAGAAAAAAAAAATGGCTCAAGACTTTTCCTCCCTTCTTCTGAGATGCATTTAACTCATTGTTGGCCAGTTGTACTGTTATGAACAGGTGGCCTTGGAGCAGCATGAAATGACCTTCGCTGGAGCAGTGGTAACTATACTGACCGCAAACCCTGATCCTATCACCACAACTAGAAGTAGCCGTGGGGTGTGCCTAACCAGACCTAGACACCTCGACACAGCTGGAGAATTAGATATCCTTAAATAGGAAAACTCTCTTGCCTCAGAGTAGACCCCCAAAGGATAGACCGCCCCCCACAAATAATGACTGTGAGTAGGAGAGGAAAAGACACACGCAGACTGAAAACAGGGATAAGCAAAGGAGGCCACTTCTACCTACAAAGGAAAGGAAAGTACAGGATACTATGCGGTCAGCATAAAACACTCCACCACCTAACTAAAGATGTGGAGAGTATATCTGCGACTCCAGCGAATCCAACTAGACTGAGAAAAACATCAGGCACAGTCTAGCAGGAACAAAATAGAAACAAGATAGCACAGAAAATAAACACACAGCAGTGTGTCTAAAACAAAATGAAGCAAACACTTAACTTTGCTGAATTGGCAGCAAGCTGGAGAGGCCAGGCAGGACCAACACTTCCAAAGGAACAATAGGCAACTGGCAGGGACTAAAGAGTCCTGCAAAGCTATATACCCCAGTCAGCTTTGCAATTAGCAGATACACCTGTCCAATCCTGCAGTCCAGGCACAACTGCATTACCCTCTACAACCACCGGAGGGAGCCCAAAAGCAGAATTCACAACACTGCCTTAAAACAGGGTTTTAAGGTCCCCCTCCTGGCCTGGATTTGGAAGGTGTTGTGTGTGTGATAACCTACCAAATGGAATCTTACTTGTCTCCTGGCATAGCACTACCCTTCCCGAGAGGAAGGCAGCACTACTGTGGTACCCGAATTCCTGGGGTGCCACACATTCATCAACCCTAAAGGCATCTCCAGGTTCTCATAGTGTCCCTCAAGCATTGCAGGCGAATGCTGTTTTCCACTCATCCCCCTCTTTATTGCAAATGAGATTATACGCCTTCCTGAACTCCGGTTTTGAAAACCATTTTACTCCTAAAATCTGATTAAAGAGGTCCGGGATGAGAGGGAGAGGATATGGATCCCAGACCATAATCTGATTGAATTTGCAGAAACCTAGGCATGGACATAACCCCCTATCTTTTTTCTTTACAAAAAGAACCCCGCGGCAATGGGGAAAAAGGATGGCCTGATATGACCTTTTGCCAAACTTTCCGCGATATAGTTCTACATGGTCTGTCTTTCTAAACCAGAGATATTATACATTCTGCTCTTAGGCAGCTTGGCACCAGGAACAAGATTAATGGCACAGTCATAAGGACGATGGGGAGCGAGTTCTTGGCACCCCTACTCTGAGAACACATCCCCAAAATCAGACAGGTATTTTGGCACAGACTGGGTAACCACCCTAGCAAGCTAGGTACCTTAGCAGTGTCTTTGACAATACTCACTCCACTTTACCACTTCCTGAGTCTGCCAATCTACTACAGGATTGTACAGAGTGAGCCAAGGAAGTCCAAGAACTACAGGTGAGGGCAGACCCTCTTGCACATAAGTCAATCACCTCAGAGTGCATGGCCCCTACCTGAAGATGTAAACCTCGGACAGCTTGAGTAAAATACCCCTGTCACAAGGGGGCAGAGTTGATGGTGAATATGGATATGGGTCTAGACAGGGTATGTGGAACCTAGCATCGTTCAAGTTAAACCCCGCTCAACTGTCCAGAAATGCAGACATATCTACCTTAATTACACCCAGGTGAATTTCTGCTGGCAGAAAAAATTGTGTTCTACCCACGGAGCTGATGAGTATGCTCGGGTTGCTAACCTGCCTGCAACCCAGACCTCTTAGTTTTCTTGGTGGCTGTTTACTGCAAGATCGGGAAGGGCACATGCCCACAAAATGGCCCTTTTTACTAAAGTAAAAACAAAGTCTTTTCACTGAACTGACAGTTTTTCAGAGTGAGACCTTGGGGTGTCTCCATATGTCCTTGGCGAAGATGGCGATCAACCCTGATCGCCAGAGACATGGGCACCACAAGATCGACTGGAGTCTCATAAAGGGTTAAAGTATCCTTCACTCTTACTGTAATCCCCTCACAGAACAGGCTACAGAGTGTGGGATGATTCCACTTAGTGTCCATGGTCCACCTATGAAACTCTGAGCAATACTCCTTTGCTGGCAGGTCTCCTTGCTGAAGTTGGTGCAGTGTGGACTCAGCCAAGGAGACGCGGTCGGGGTCCTTGTATATAGGGCTCAGCCCCCCGAAAAATTCCTCCACCTTCTAAAGTGACTGGGAGTCAGATGGGAGAGAAAATGCCTATACTTGGGGGTCCCACTGAAGGAGCGATATTATTAACCCCACACATTGCTCCTCTGTACCTGAGGAAACAGGATGTAATTAAAGTACAATTTAAAGGCCTCTCTGAAAACCGCAAACCTGTAACACCCCCAAGAGAACCTGTCAGGCAAAGCGATCTTGGGCTCCATTACGGTTCGCCTGGGAGACGTGATTCCTACACCAGATGAATTAGGGTGCTGCAAAACAATTGTGTGTAAATCTGCCACCTCTAGACTGAGCTGCTGCAGCGTCCCCATCAAAGCAGTGATAGGATCCATAATGAATTAGAAAATGATTATGGCCAGAGCTAATGTCACGAACCAGGTGTCGGGTGACCTAGGACCAGGGACTCCTTCCTTGTCCAAACCACTAGCGGGCCCACTTGATTGCCCTATTCCTTGGGATACTTCTGAAGGTGAAGATGCCAGGGCCGCCACCCTTGCCTTATCTTCTGAATCAGCCCTCCGTCTGCTCTCTTCCACCACCCAGGGAAGAGGGGCGCTACTGTGCATCGCAGTACACCAACCCGACGAACAAGGCAACACAAACAAGGGTTATATTATTATTATTATTTATTATTATAGCGCCATTTATTCCATGGCGCTTTACATGTGAGGAGGGGTATACATAATAAAAACAGGTACAATAATCTTGAACAATACAAGTCACAACTGGTACGGGAGGAGAGAGGACCCTTCCCGCAAGGGCTCACAGTCTACAAGGGATGGGTGAGGATACAGTAGGTGAGGATAGAGCTGGTCGTGCACTGGCTTGGTCGATCAGTGGTTACTGCAGGTTGTAGGCTTGCCGGAAGAGGTAGGTCTTCAGGTTCTTTTTGAATGTTTTGATGGTAGGCGAGAGTGTGATATGTTGGGGTAGAGAGTTCCAGTGTAGGGGTGATGCGTGAGAGACATCTTGTATGCAATTGTGGGAAGAGGGGAGTAGAGAAGAAGATCTTGTGAGGATCGGAGGTTGCGTGCAGGAAAGTACCGGGAGACGAGGTCACAGATGTATGGAGGAGACAGGTTGTGGATGGCTTTGTATGTCATGGTTAGGCTTTTGTACTGGAGTCTCTGGGTAATGGGGAGCCAGTGAAGGGATTGACAGAGGGGAGAGGCCGGGGAATAGTGGGGGGACAGGTGGACTAGTTGGGCAGCAGAGTTTAGAATAGATTGGAGGGGTGCGAGAGTGTTAGAGGGGAGGCCACAGAGCAGGAGGTTACAGTAGTCGAGGCAGGAGATGATGAGGGCATGAACTAGGGTTTTTGCAGATTCTTGGCTTAGGAATGTACGGATCCGTAAAATATTTTTGAGTTGAAAGCGGCAGGAAGTGGAAAGGGCTTGGATATGCGGTTTGAAGGAGAGATCAGTGTCAAGGAATACCCCGAGACAGCGAGCTTGTGGGACTGGGGAGACTGGGCAGCCGTTTACTGTAATGGATAGGTTCATTGGGGGGGTCGCGTGAGATGGGGGAAAGACAATGAATTCTGTTTTGTTCATGTTAAGTTTTAGAAATCTAGGGGAGAAGAATGATGAAATAGCGGATAGACATTGAGGGATTCTGGTTAGTAGGGTGGTGATATCTGATCCAGAGATGTAGATCTGTGTGTCATCAGCATAGAGATGATACTGAAAACTGTGAGATTCTATGAGCTGTCCCAGGCCAAAAGTGTAAATGGAGAAGAGCAGGGGCCCTAGAACTGAACCTTGCGGGACTCCGACAGACAGGGGGCAAGGTGAGGAGGTGGTGTGTGAATGGAAGACGCTGACTGTTCGGTCAGTTAGGTATGACGAGATCCAGGATAGGGCCAAATCTGTGATGCCAAAGGATGAAAGGGTCTGTAGTAATAGGGAATGGTCCACTGTGTCAAAGGCAGAGGACAGGTCCAGGAGGAGGAGGATAGAGTAGTGTTGCTTGCTCTTGGCGGTTAATAGGTCATTGGTGACCTTAGTTAGGGCAGTTTCAGTGGAGTGGTGTGACCAGAAGCCTGATTGTAAGCGGTCGAAAAGGGAGCCGGAAGATAGATGGGTGGACAGTTCAAGATGGACGTGTTGCTCCAGTTGTTTTGAGGCATAGGGGAGAAGTGATATAGGGCGATAGCTAGATGCAGAGGATGGGTCAAGAGAGGGCTTTTTGAGGATAGGTATGAATGAGGCATGTTTAAAGCTTGATGGGAAAACATCAGTTGTTAGTGATAGGTTGAAGAGATGGGTTAGAGTTGGGATGAAGACTGTGGCAAGGTTTGGGATGAAGTAGGAAGGGATCGGGTCAAGTGCACAGGTGGTGAGATGCGATCTTGAGAGTAGAGTGGAGCGTCGATCGATCTTCTGTAATGGTGGAGAATGAAATGAAAAGACCAAGCATACAAATATTCACTCACATGTAACATAGGAATGCATCGGGAAGTGGAGGACAAGGAATAACCAAGTAAAAAGGAGGGAAGGGAATTATCACACTAACAAGCCAGGCAACAGTCACAGATAACTCCTCCAAAACTCATTCTCATATACACACCTTTCCTCCAAGCCTTGCAGAAAAAGCTAGCTTTGACATGGGTTTGAATCAAGCCCCAGATTATAAAGGGGATAGGAGTGACTAACCAAGCTCAGCTGAGTGCTCACACTCCCAACATGTCCGATTAATGCCTGTTCTGCCAAAATAAATAAATACCATTTAAAAAAAAGAATAAGTGCTTCTTTTCAGCACCAAAGAAGAAGCAATTAGACAGTGCGGTCTTCTGGTTCCTCTTTGTTGCGGTAACCCTGTGACAATAGGAAACTGTATGTGGTGTTGTAAATATTATTAACTGTTGGATTAGAGTTAAGTGAATTTGTTCGGATTCAGTCGTCAAATCTGAATTTGCCATATTCGTGCCATATTCGTGCCATATTGGTACCCTATTCATGCCGAATGTATGCTTATTGATCAGTTCTGAACATATTCAGTAATTTCTACTCCCATTTATTCTAATGACGTTCAGCTGTGTTCAACGAATATTGCAAAAACAATATTCGCTGCTGATCGTATTCGGAACCGAATCCAAACAAATTCGCTCAACTCTACTGATGATACAAAAAACGGATGTCATGTAGATTGCATACTGACATCAATACGAAGTGAAAGCGTCATTTTTTTTTTTCTGGATGAAAATCTGACTGCTATTTTATATGCTTATGTGAGCCAGTGCAACCGAAAGCGTTTGGTTCAGATAGCTTTCTTCCTTGTGAATCCTCACAGCATGCTGCTGGTGCCGGGAGCAGGCGGTCACATGACTGCAAGTATGTGATTTGCATATATGCGGTGACCTATCGTCTAGACGTACTTCCTCGCTCAATGCAATTGTATTCAGTGAAGCCGCACATGTCTAGTCGGAATGTGGCTGGAAGTATGCAAATCCCGTACAAAGTAAAAGTACCACCTTTAAGACCTCTTACACGGCAGTCTCCTACGTCTTTCCCGCAGCGCTGCAAAACTCGAGTCTAAGCAGGTGACGTGTAGACTCTTCGCTCTGCCTTGCTGAGTGCAGAGTAAAGTCCTCTAATGCATATGAACGGTCTCACATCCAAGTCATCAACTCTCTCAGGGTAGAGTGAAACATGTATCTGTAGGTCTGTGCTTCAACATCACAGGCTTGAGATTTGCAGCACTGTGTCAATGATGTAGGAGATGTCTTCCTACTTTGATGGACGTGGTGGACAGCTACTTGCCTGTAAGTTCTTAGCCCCATAGGAGAAAACTAAGAAAAGTCCTGGAACACCCCTTCTAAAAAAATTGAGATTCTGGCCATTTGACTCTTGAAGTACTATTTGTACTCTTACTGTCAACCCAGCATCCAGGCAATGATCACTTGGAATTTTTCACAACTACGTAACAATCAGAATATTTTGCCTCTAGCGCTGGCCATGTATATTAGAGAAATACTGTCCAAACCAAATGATTGCACACAACTAATTAGTGCTTGTAGGGGAACCTTTGAAAAATTTGTCATGGAATGGGGAGTTATTTGTTGTGAATTCTGCTTTTGGGCTCCCTCCGGTGGTTGTAGAGGGTAATGCAGTTGTGCCTGGACTGCAGGATTGGACAGGTGTATCTGCTAATTGCAAAGCTGACTGGGGTATTTAGCTTTGCTGGACTCATTAGTCCCTGCCAGTTGTCAATGTTCCTTTGGAAGTGTTGGACCTGCCTGGCCTCTCCTGCTTGCTGCCAATTCAGCAAAGTTAAGTGTTTGCTTCATTTTGTTTTAGACACACTGCTGTGTGTTTATTTTCTGTGCTATCTTGTTTCTATTTTGTTCCTGCTAGACTGTGCCTGATGGTTTTTCTCAGTCTAGTTGGATTCGCTGGAGTCGCAGATATAATCTCCACATCTTTAGTTAGGTGGTGGAGTTTTTGTATTTTTCTGCTGTGGATATTTTGTAGTGTTTTATGCTGACCGCATAGTATCCTGTACTTTCCTTTCCTATCTAGGTAGAAGTGGCCTCCTTTGCTTATCCCTGTTTTCAGTCTGCGTGTGTCTTTTCCTCTCCTACTCACAGTCATTATTTGTGGGGGGCTGTCTATCCTTTGGGGGTCTACTCTGAGGCAAGAGAGTTTTCCTATTTCCATCTTTAGGGATATTTAGTTCTCCGGATGTGTCGAGGTGTCTAGATCTGGTTAGGCACACCCCACGGCTACTTCTAGTTGCAGTGATAGGATCAGGGTTTGCGGTCAGTATAGTTACCACTGCTCCAGCGAAGATCATTTCATGCTGCCCCAAGGCCACCTGATCATAACAGTTATTGGAGGATCAGAGGAGTCTGTCCACAGCTTTTTACCCTTGGAGCAGAGACACACTGCCGTATTTCTCGTGCGAGAATCGCATCGTAAACCTCGTACTGGCCTGGCACCTCTCCTGACCTGAGCTCGACAGCTGCATAGTAATCCATCACGGTGTCTTGCTCCGGTCAGGAGAGGTGCCAGGCCAGTCCGTGCAGTGCGATGCGATCCTCGCATGAGAAATACGGCAGTCTGTCTCTGCCCTTATTGTTAGGCTACGTTCCCTTGTTGGTGAGTTTTTGATATTGCAGAATTTTTGCACCTATTAGCTTGCTAGTGTTTTTTTATTGCTTGTCTTTTTTTCTGTATTTTGTGTTCTAAATAAAACTGCTTTGTTTTGGATACTTCCTGTTACCTAGATTTTATAAACCGTTATTGATAGTCAAGTGACGATTACGTGCATTTCCGCTGAAGAAACTAACAAAAAAACACTTTTTTCTTTTGCTTGCAGAATTTCATCATCTCATTCAAGTCTGCAGTAAAAAAAAAACACATTTACTGTAAGACAAATCAACACGGTGTGGATTTTAAAAACGCACCGCAGGTCAGTTTACTCTGCGTCCATTTTACCAGAACTGTATATAGAGCTCTGGCAAAAATTAAGAGACCACCACATCAAATCCCTGTCATGGGCAGCCCAATCTCCAGACCTGAACCCCATGGAAAACCTCTGGAATGTAATCAAGAGGATGATGGATAGTCACAAGCCATCAAACAAAGAAGAACTACTTCAATTTTTGCGCCAGAAGCAATGTGAAAGACTGGTGGAAAGCATGCCAAGACGCATGAAAGCTGTGATTTAAAAATCATGGTTATTCCACAAAATATTGATTTCTGATCTCTTCCTGAATTAAAACATTAGTATTGTCGTTTCTAAATGATTATGAACTTGTTTTTTTTTTGCATTATTTGAGGTCTGCAATGTTATTTTGCCCTTTTCTCATTTTCAGAAAATAAATACAAAATTTATTGCTTGGAACTTCGGAGACATGTTGTCAGTAGTTTATAGAATAAATGAACAATTTACATTTTACTCAAAAATAGACCTATAAAGAAGAGAATCGGACAAACTGAAAATTTTGCAGTGGTCTCTTAATTTTTGCCGGAGAAAGTTTGCCAAAACGCACCAAAACAAAAAAGCATTGTGGGACCTTACCCTTAGGCTATATAATGACTTTGTGATTTGTTTGCCTGTTTGGTGTTGTTAATATTGAACACCTAATTATCATCTTTTAATTAAAGTATGGGGTGCAATGATATTATTGTATGCTCGTTATTAGAGTTGAGCGACCTTGACCTTTTTAGAGTCGAGCCGGGTTTCGCGAAACCCGACTATCTCAAAAGTCGGGTCGAGTGAAATCGCCCGATTATGACGTAAAGTCGGGATCGACCGAAACACGAAACCCAATGCAAGTCAATGGGGCAGCATAGTCGGCAGTGAGTGGGGGCCAGGAAAACACCTAGAGTGCCCATTTTAATGTCAAAACCATCCATTCTTCTTAATGAAGCTTGTCAAGCGTAATTTACCTTATAATAATTGGAAGGCATTTGAAATTGGGGGTCATTTGGCTAAAGTTGTGGTGGGTAGGGCTGGTTCAAGTAATTAGTGGGCCCAGGAAATCTGGACCACGTCACGGCAGTGGAGCAGGGAGAGGTAAGTATTTCAACTTTGCAAGTGCTGTGAACCTGAGCAAGCAGGGGGGGCCTACTCGTTGGCATTGGCACTGGCACAGGGCCCCTCAAAGTACAGCGGTGTGTTTGCACGGCGGGGGCGCCTCCCATCGGCAGCAACACTTTTGCGTACCATGAGAGGCCCTGTGCCAGTGACGTCGCCAACTAGTATTCCTCCCCCCACCTGATGAAGGAACCTGTTATGTTTGCTAATGACAGGTGTTATGAAGGCAATCCAGAAACACAGTGTGCTTAGCGATCAGAGCGCACACAGTGATCTGACAAATACCCAAAAATACAAGAACGAGCTCTGAGACGTGGAAACTCTGTAGACTGCACACCTGATCCTATCCTAAACACAACTAAAAGCGGCTGTGGATTGCGCCTAACAACTACCTAGGCAACTCGGCACAGCCTAAGAAACTAGCTAGCCTGAAGATAGAAAAATAGGCCTGACTTGCCCCAGAGAAATTCCCCAAAGGAAAAGGCAGCCCCCCACATATAATGACTGTGAGTAAGATGAAAAGACAAAACGTAGGGATGAAATAGATTCAGCAAAGTGGGGCCCGATATTCTAGGACAGAGCGAGGACAGTAAAGCGAACTTTGCAGTCTACAAAAAACCCTAAAGCAAAACCACGCAAAGGGGGCAAAAAAAACCCACCGTGCCGAACTAACGGCACGGCGGTACACCCTTTGCGTCTCAGAGCTTCCAGCAAAACAAAAGACAAGCTGGACAGAAAAAAAAGCAACAAAAAACAAAAAGCACTTAGCTATACAGAGCAGCAGGTCACAGGAACAATCAGGAGAAGCTCAGATCCAACACTGAAACATTGACAAGGAGCAAGGATAGCAGCATCAGGCGGAGTTAAGTAATGAAGCAGTTAACGAGCTCACCAGAACACCTGAGGGAGGAAGCTCAGAAGCTGCAGTACCACTTGTGACCACAGGAGTGAATTCAGCCACAGAATTCACAACAGGAACCTGCACTTTCATCTGCACCTTCCTGTTTGTCCCCGTGTAAGGTGGTATGGTATGCGGGAAGGGGGACCTGACTTTCAGCAGGGTCATAATCTTGCAGTGTAGCGTGCACGGGAAATGTTGCGTTATGGGTCAATGTACCAGCAGACTCATCTATCACTGGCTGGGCAATGGGCAGGATGAGGAGGAAACACAGATATAGGCCCAAAGAATAAAGTGGGCTAAATGCAGTTCAAAATTGGTAACACAGGACTAATCAGGGGGCATTGCAGTGGAGGACAACTGGAATGAGAGGCTGACACAGAGAGTAGGCCCAAATCAGTAAGTAGTCGAAATGCAGTTCAAAATTGGCAACAGTAGTAAACAGGCGGCACAGCTTTGTTCAGTGGAGGAGAACAGCAAGGAGTGGCAGACACCGATAGTAGGCCCCAACCCAACTAGTAGGCCAAATGCAGTCTAACATTAACAACTACTTAACGAGCGCCTGAAAACGGAATTTCAGGACAGGAAACCAGGAGAACAGCAAGGAGCGGCAGACACCGATAGTAGGCCCCAAACCAACTAGTACGCCAAATGCAGTTGTTCCGTTTAACCACAATTTAATGAGAGCCTGAAGATAGAAGTTCAGGAAAGGCAACCTGGAGAACACCTTGGAGTGGAACACACCATCTCTCTACACCCCATACCCAATTTGTAGGCCTAATGCAGCGTAGTTTCCAACAACTACTAAACGAGAGCATGATGATCGAAGCATTGGCGAGGAAACCTGGGGAACACCTTGGAGTGGAACACACCATCTCTCTACAGTGGAACACACCATCTCTCTACACCCCATACCCAATTTGTAGGCCTAATGCAGCGTAGTTTCCAACAACTACTAAACGAGAGCCGGAAGATCGAAGCAATGGAGAGGAAACCTGGGGAACACCTTGGAGTGTAACACACCATCTCTCTACACCCCATACCCAATTTGTAGGCCTAATGCAGCGTAGTTTCCAACAACTACTAAACGAGAGCCGGAAGATCGAAGCTCAGGAAAGGCAACCTGGAGAACACCTTGGAGTGGAACACACCATCTCTCTACACCCCATACCCAATTTGTAGGCCCAATGCAGCGTAGTTTCCAACAACTACTAAACGAGAGCCGGAAGATCGAAGCAATGGAGAGGAAACCTGGGGAACACCTTGGAGTGTAACACACCATCTCTCTACACCCCATACCCAATTTGTAGGCCTAATGCAGCGTAGTTTCCAACAACTACTAAACGAGAGCCGGAAGATCGAAGCAATGGAGAGGAAACCTGGGGAACACCTTGGAGTGTAACACACCATCTCTCTACACCCCATACCCAATTTGTAGGCCTAATGCAGCGTAGTTTCCAACAACTACTAAACGAGAGCCGGAAGATCGAAGCAATGGAGAGGAAACCTGGGAAACACCTTGGAGTGGAACACACCATCTCTCTACAGTGGAACACACCATCTCTCTACACCCCATACCCAATTTGTAGGCCTAATGCAGCGTAGTTTCCAACAACTACTAAACGAGAGCCGGAAGATCGAAGCTCAGGAAAGGCAACCTGGGGAACACCTTGGAGTGGAACACACCATCTCTCTACACCCCATACCCAATTTGTAGGCCCAATGCAGCGTAGTTTCCAACAACTACTAAACGAGAGCCGGAAGATCGAAGCTCAGGAAAGGCAACCTGGGGAACACCTTGGAGTGTATCAAACCCTCTCTCTACACCACGGAAGGGCTGATTCTTAGGAAGGAAGGCTGTCGGAAAGAAGCAGGGCGCGTCCGAGGGTGATTATATTCTTATTAGGTATATACTCACCCTCGGACGCGCCCTGCTTCTTTATTTGTAATGAATGTTTATTTGCAATGTGGTTTTGACTTACTCTATTTTTTTGGTAAATAATGATTTTATTATTTTCATTGTTTTGCATCTTCTTGGCAATAATATAAAGAAGACGCGACAGGACAACACTCGGTGGATGCCATATCTGTGTTTAAAATTGAAAAAACCTTTCAGTTAACTACTTGCAGGAGAAAGTTATTGTAGCTGGTGGCCATTTTTAGTACTGTACCAGATTTTTGTTGTATGTGTTTGTTTTTAATGTTAAAATGTCTGCATTTGATATCTCTCCAGTATTTTCTTTTTTATAAGCAAAATACTTATTTTTATATTTTCTGATGTTGGTTCCAGGGGTACACGGGCAGCAGTGGTGTGGTCAGTGGAGGCCTAGTGGAAGGAGTGACCGCAGACAGGCATCGAAGGCCTAAAATAATAACACATGGCTGTAGGCAATTTTAAATTGGTTCCAGGGGTACACGGGCAGCAGTGGTGTGGTCAGTGGAGGCCTAGTGGAAGGAGTCACCGCAGACAGGCATCGAAGGCCTAAAATAATAACACATGGCTGTAGGCAATTTTAAATTGGTTCCAGGGGTACACGGGCAGCAGTGGTGTGGTCAGTGGAGGCCTAGTGGAAGGAGTGACCGCAGACAGGCATCGAAGGCCTAAAATAATAACACATGGCTGTAGGCAATTTTAAATTGGTTCCAGGGGTACACGGGCAGCAGTGGTGTGGTCAGTGGAGGCCTAGTGGAAGGAGTCACCGCAGACAGGCATCGAAGGCCTAAAATAATAACACATGGCTGTAGGCAATTTTAAATTGGTTCCAGGGGTACACGGGCAGCAGTGGTGTGGTCAGTGGAGGCCTAGTGGAAGGAGTGACCGCAGACAGGCATCGAAGGCCTAAAATAATAACACATGGCTGTAGGCAATTTTAAATTGGTTCCAGGGGTACACGGGCAGCAGTGGTGTGGTCAGTGGAGGCCTAGTGGAAGGAGTCACCGCAGACAGGCATCGAAGGCCTAAAATAATAACACATGGCTGTAGGCAATTTTAAATTGGTTACAGGGGTACACGGGCAGCAGTGGTGTGGTCAGTGGAGGCCTAGTGGAAGGAGTGACCGCAGACAGGCATCGAAGGCCTAAAGTAATAACACATGGCTGTAGGCAATTTTAAATTGGTTCCAGGGGTACACGGGCAGCAGTGGTGCGGTCAGTGGAGGCCTAGTGGAAGGAGTCACCGCAGACAGGCATCGAAGGCCTAAAATAATAACACATGGCTGTAGGCAATTTTAAATTGGTTACAGGGGTACACGGGCAGCAGTGGTGTGGTCAGTGGAGGCCTAGTGGAAGGAGTGACCACAGACAGGCATCGAAGGCCTAACATAACAAAAATGTCAATACAATGGTATTGTCAGTGGCAGGCATTGAAGGATGTCAGCGCATAGACTAAACATTGGTGGAGCTGTGAGATAAATTTGCAAGTGGTAGAGCACTGTTTGAGCTGGGGTGGGGGGAAACTGTCTTGTGGCCGGCGGTACAGGCCCAGGGCCCCTCATATTACAACGGTGTGTCTGACGTTGGGTGCGCACCACCACCGCCAGAGACACTTTATTGTACTAGGAGGGACCCAGTGGCAGTGCCGTCGACCAAAAGCGGGCTCACCCACCTCTTCAGACAAACTGCACTCTCACGGGTGCTGTCGCCAAGTGTCGATACCACGGCCCCGTGTGGGGAGTTTGGCCATTTAGTGAGGTGTAAACATGTCGTATGCTGGACAATCAGGTGCAGAAAATTACGAGATTGGAAAAGGCATTCAGAATAGTCCACAGGCAAGACCTTTTCATAGGAAAGCTAGGTGTCAGCCGGGCAAGGTGGGGCAAAAGATTTCGAAATCCAGTTGTGGTTCATTTTAATGAAGGTTAGATCATCTACATTTTGGGTAGCCAGACGAGTCCTTTTTTCTGTTAGTATTGAACCTGCAGCACTGAATACTCTTTCTGATAGGACACTAGCTGCCGGGCAAGCAAGCTCCTGCAATGCATATTCTGCCAATTCTGGCCAGGTGTCTAATTTTGATGCCCAGTAATCAAATGGGAATGACGGTTGAGGGAGAACATCGATAAGGGATGAAAAATAGTTTGTAACCATACTGGACAAATGTTGTCTCCTGTCACTTTGAATTGATGCTGCAGTACCTGTCCTGTCTGCGGTCATAGCAAAATCACTCCACAACCTGGTCAGAAAACCCCTCTGGCCAACGCCACTTCTGATTTCTGCCCCTCTAACTCCTCTGGTCTGCTGGCCCCTGCAGCTCGTGTGAGAACGATCACGGGCGCTGTGTGCAGGGAATGCCAGAAGCAAACGGTCAACAAGAGTTGATTGTTTGGTTGCTAATATTAGTTCCAAGTTCTCATGTGGCATTATATTTTGCAATTTGCCTTTATAGCGAGGATCAAGGAGGCAGGCCAACCAGTAATCGTCATCATTCATCATTTTAGTTATGCGTGTGTCCCTTTTGAGGATACGTAAGGCATAATCCGCCATGTGGGCCAAAGTTCCAGTTCTCAAATCTGCGGTTGTGCTTGGTTGAGGGGCAGTTTCAGGCAAATCCACGTCACTTGTGTCCCTCAAAAAACCAGAACCCGGCCTTGCCGCGCCACCAATTTCCAGTGGCCCCGGAAAAGCTTCCTCATTAAAAATATAATCATCCCCATCATCCTCCTCGTCCTCCTCCTCCTCTTCGCCCGCTACCTCGTCCTGTACACTGCCCTGGCCAGACAATGGCTGACTGTCATCAAGGCTTTCCTCTTCCTCAGCTGCAGACGCCTGATCCTTTATGTGCGTCAAACTTTGCATCAGCAGACGCATTAGGGGGATGCTCATGCTTATTATGGCGTTGTCTGCACTAACCAGCCGTGTGCATTCCTCAAAACACTGAAGGACTTGACACATGTCTTGAATCTTCGACCACTGCACACCTGACAACTCCATGTCTGCCATCCTACTGCCTGCCCGTGTATGTGTATCCTCCCACAAAAACATAACAGCCCGCCTCTGTTCACACAGTCTCTGAAGCATGTGCAGTGTTGAGTTCCACCTTGTTGCAACGTCTATGATTAGGCGATGCTGGGGAAGGTTCAAAGAACGCTGATCGGTCTGCATACGGCTGGAGTGTACGGGCGAACGGCGGATATGTGAGCAAAGTCCACGCACTTTGAGGAGCAGGTCGGATAACCCCGGATAACTTTTCAGGAAGCACTGCACCACCAGGTTTAAGGTGTGAGCCAGGCAAGGAATGTGTTTCAGTTGGGAAAGGGAGATGGCAGCCATGAAATTCCTTCCGTTATCACTCACTACCTTGCCTGCCTCAAGATCTACTGTGCCCAGCCACGACTGCGTTTCTTTCTGCAAGAACTCGGACAGAACTTCCGTGGTGTGTCTGTTGTCGCCCAAACACTTCATAGCCAATACAGCCTGCTGACGTTTGCCAGTAGCTGCCCCATAATGGGAGACCTGGTGTGCAACAGTGGCAGCTGCGGATGGAGTGGTTGTGCGACTGCGGTCTGTGGACGAGCTCTCGCTTCTGCAGGAGGACGAAGAGGAGGAGGAGGGGGTGCGATCGGCTACAGCCAATTGTTTCCTAGACCGTGGGCTAGGCAGAACTGTCCCAAACTTGCTGTCCCCTGTGGACCCTGCATCCACCACATTTACCCAGTGTGCCGTGATGGACACGTAACGTCCCTGGCCATGCCTACTGGTCCATGCATCTGTTGTCAGGTGCACCTTTGTGCTCACAGATTGCCTGAGTGCATGGACGATGCGCTCTTTAACATGCTGGTGGAGGGCTGGGATGGCTTTTCTGGAAAAAAAGTGTCGACTGGGTAGCTCGTAGCGTGGTACAGCGTAGTCCATCAGGGCTTTGAAAGCTTCGCTTTCAACTAACCGGTAGGGCATCATCTCTAACGAGATTAGTCTAGCTATGTGTGCGTTCAAACCCTGTGTACGCGGATGCGAGGCTAAGTACTTCCTTTTTCTAACCATAGTCTCATGTAGGGTGAGCTGGACTGGAGAGCTGGAGATCGTGGAACTAGCGGGGGTGCCGGTGGACATGGCAGACTGAGAGACGGTGGGAGATGGTATTGTTGCCACCGGTGCCCTAGATGCAGTGTTTCCTACTACGAAACTGGTGATTCCCTGACCCTGACGGCTTTGGCCTGGCAAAGAAACCTGCACAGATACTGCAGGTGGTGCGGAAAATGGTGGCCCTACACTGCCGGAAGGGATGTTGCGTTGCTGACTAGCTTCATTGGCCGAGGGTGCTACAACCTTAAGGGACGTTTGGTAGTTAGTCCAGGCTTGCAAATGCATGGTGGTTAAATGTCTATGCATGCAACTTGTATTGAGACTTTTCAGATTCTGTCCTCTGCTTAAGGTAGTTGAACATTTTTGACAGATGACTTTGCGCTGATCAATTGGATGTTGTTTAAAAAAATGCCAGACTGCACTCTTTCTAGCATCGGATACCTTTTCAGGCATTGCAGACTGAGCTTTAACCGGATGGCCACGCTGTCCTCCAACAGGTTTTAGCTTTGCCACGCGTTTTGGGCAAGATACGGGCCCGGCAGATGGAACCTGTTGCGATGTTGATGCCTGCTGCGGCCCCTCCTCCTCCGCTTCAGAACTGCTGCCGCCTGCACCCTGTTCCCCCAATGGCTGCCAATCGGGGTCAAGAACTGGGTCATCTATTACCTCTTCTTGTAGCTCGTGTGCAACTTCGTCTGTGTCACCGTGTCGGTCGGTGGTATAGCGTTCGTGATGGGGCAACATAGTCTCATCAGGGTCTGATTCTTGATCAGCACCCTGCGAGGGCAATGTTGTGGTCTGAGTCAAAGGACCAGCATAGTAGTCTGGCTGTGGCTGTGCATCAGTGCACTCCATGTCAGATTCAACTTGTAATGGGCATGGACTGTTAACTGCTTCACTTTCTAAGCCAGGGACGGTATGTGTAAAGAGCTCCATGGAGTAACCCGTTGTGTCGCCTGCTGCATTCTTCTCTGTTGTTGTTTTTGCTGAAGAGGACAAGGAAGCGACTTGTCCCTGACCGTGAACATCCACTAACGACGCGCTGCTTTGACATTTACCAGTTTCACGAGAGGAGGCAAAAGAGCTAGAGGCTGAGTCATCAAGATAAGCCAAAACTTGCTCTTGCTGCTCCGGCTTTAAAAGCGGTTTTCCTACTCCCAGAAAAGGGAGCGTTCGAGGCCTTGTGTAGCCAGACGACGAACCTGGCTCCACAGCTCCAGGCTTAGGTGCAATATTTTTTTTCCCATGACCAGCTGATGCTCCACCACTACCACTACCCTCATTACCAGCTGACAATGAACGCCCCCGGCCACGACCTCTTCCACCATACTTCCTCATTGTTTTAAAAACGTAAACAAACTAACGGTATTTGTTGCTGTCACACAAATTACACGGTGAGCTACAACTTCAGTATGATTTAGCTACCCCTTTACAGGTGAGTGAGACCACAACGAAAATCAGGCACAATGTTACACACTCTGTTGTTGGTGGCAACAAATGAGAGAGATGCCACACACGCAGGACTGTCACTGAAGCACAAATGTAAATATTAATCTCCCACTGATTTGATTTTTTTTTTTTTTTCAGGGAGACTTTAGGAAAAAAAAAATAGAATAAAATGATTTTTTCAGGAAGAATTTAGAAACCAAAGAAAATAAAATGATTTTTTCAGGGAGAATTTAGAAAACAAATAAAACAAAAAAAGGCTTTCTATGGCCCACTGAGTGAGAGATGACGCACACAGGAGTCAGGAGTGGCACACAAGCCCAGAGGCCAATATTTATCTCCCACTGATTGATGTAGTGATTTTTTCAGGTAGATTTTGGAACCCAAATCAAGCTAAAAAAATAATAGGCTTTCTATGGCCCACAATTGGAGAGAGAGAGAGAGATGGCACACCCAGGAGTCAAGACTGGCACACAAGCAGAAAGGGCAATATTAATCTCCCACTGATTTGTTTTTTTTTTTTTTTTTTTCAGGGAGACTTTAGGAAAAAAAAAATAGAATAAAATGATTTTTTCAGGAAGAATTTAGAAACCAAATAAAATAAAATGATTTTTTCAGGGAGAATTTAGAAAACAAATAAAACAAAAAAAGGCTTTCTATGGCCCACTGAGTGAGAGATGACGCACACAGGAGTCAGGAGTGGCACACAAGCCCAGAGGCCAATATTTATCTCCCACTTTTTTTTTTTTGTTCCAGGGAAAATTTATAAACCCAATAAAAAAAATAATAAATAGGCTTTCTATGGCCCACTATCTGAGAGACAGAGAGAGATGGCACGCTTAGGACTGGCACACAAGCCCAAAGGCCAATATTAATCTCCCTTTTTTTTTTAAGGGAGAATTTATAAAACCAAAAAAAAATAAATAAATAGGCTTTCTATGGCCCACTATTTGTGAGAGAGATGGCACGCTCAGGACTGGCACACAAGCCCAGAGGCCAATATTAATCTCCCACTTTTTTTTTTTTTCCAGGGAAAATTTATAAACCCAATAAAAAAAAATAAAAATAAATAGGCTTTCTATGGCCCACTATCTGAGAGAGAGAGATGGCACGCTTAGGACTGGCACACAAGCCCAAAGGCCAATATTAATCTCCCACTGATTGATTTATTGATTTTTTCAGGTAGAATTTAGAACCCAAATAAAGCAAAAAAAAAAAAAAATGGCCTTTCTATGGCCCACTGAGTGAGTGATGATGCACACAGGAGTCAGGAGTGGCACACAAGCCCTGAGGCCAATATTTTTCTCCCACTGATTGATGTAGTGATTTTTTTCAGGTAGATTTTAGAACCCAAATCACGCAAAAAAATAAATAGGCTTTCTATGGCCCACTGAGTGAGTGATGATGCACACAGGAGTCAAGAGTGGCACACAAGCCCTGAGGCCAATATTTTTCTCCCACTGATTGATGTAGTGATTTTTCAGGTAGATTTTATAACCCAAATCAAGCAAAAAAATAAATAGGCTTTCTATGGCCCACTGAGTGAGAGATGACACAGACAGGGATGGCACTCTAGCAGAAATGTCAATCTTAATCTCCCACAAAAAAAAAAAAAAAAACAGGGAGTGTCCTTCAATTACTATCTCCCTGCAGTAATCTCAGCCAGGTATGGCAGGCAGCAATAAGGAGTGGACTGATGCACAAATTAAATAAAAAGTGTGTACAAACCAAAAAGATAGCTGTGCAGAAAGGAAGGAACAAGAGGATTTGTGCTTTGAAAAAAGCAGTTGGTTTGCACAGCGGCGTACACACAGCAATGCAGCTATCAGGGAGCCTTCTAGGGCAGCCCAATGAGCTACAGCGCTGAGGGGGAAAAAAAAAAATGTAGCTTCCACTGTCCCTGCACACCGAAGGTGGTGTTGGGCAGTGGAAATCGCTACAGCACAAGCGGTTTGGTGGTTAATGGACCCTGCCTAACGCTATCCCTGCTTCTGACGAAGCGGCAGCAACCTCTCCCTAAGCTCAGATCAGCAGCAGTAACATGGCGGTCGGCGGGAACTCCCCTTTATAGCCCCTGTGACGCCGCAGACAGCAAGCCAATCACTGCAATGCCCTTCTCTAAGATGGTGGGGACCAGGACCTATGTCATCACGCTGCCCACACTCTGCGTTTACCTTCATTGGCTGAGAAATGGCGCTTTTCGCGTCATTGAAACGCGACTTTGGCGAGAAAGTCGCGTACCGCATGGCCGTCCCCGCACAGGGGTCGGATCGGGTTTCATGAAACCCGACTTTGCTAAAAGTCGGCGACTTTTGAAAATGAACGACCCGTTTCGCTCAACCCTACTCGTTATCATAGATACAATTTATATTATGTATTATGGAAGAAGTGGATATATATATTATTTAGAGGATTGTCGGGCATTCTATTCATTCAGTCAGTCAGTCCGTCCATTAAGTCGTCTATTACATATATATCCGTCCATATGAAGAAACAAGTAGGGTTGAGCGAAACGGGTCGAAATTGTTCAAAAGTCGCCGACTTTTGGCAAGGTCGGGTTTCATGAAACCCGACCCGACCCCAGTGGGGGGTCGGCCATGAAGTCGGCGATCTTTTGAATCTGGAATCGGAATTCCGATCCCGATTCCCGATATGTTTAAGATATCGGGAATTGGTATCGGAATTCAGATTAAAGTGTAAAATATAGAATTAAAATAAAAAATATTGCAATACTTACCCTCTGACGCGCCCTGGTACTAACCGGCAGCCTTCCTCCTTCGAATCCGCGCTTCTAGGACCTTGCCGTGACGTCGCGGTGACGTCGCGGCTTGTGATTGGCCGCGCGGCCGCCCATGTGACCGCTCGCGCGGCCAATCACAAGCCGCGACGTCACCCGCGACGTCACCGAAGGTCCTGGAAGGGCTGATTCTTAGGAAGGAAGGCTGTCGGAAGGAAGCAGGGCGCTTCCGAGGGTGAGTATATACCTAATAGGAATATACTCACCCTCGGAAGCGCCCTGCTTCCTTCCGACAGCCTTCCTTCCTAAGAATCAGCCCTTCCAGGACCTTCGGTGACGTCGCGGGTGACGTCGCGGCTTGTGATTGGCCGCGCGAGCGGTCACATGGGCGGCCGCGCGGCCAATCACAAGCCGCGACGTCACCCGCGACGTCACCGAAGGTCCTGGAAGGCTGATTCTAAGGAAGGAAGGTTCCCGGTTAGTACCAGGGCGCGTCAGAGGGTAAGTATAAGGATATTTTTTTATTTTAATTCTATATTTTACACTTAAATATGGATCCCAGGGCCTGAAGGAGAGTTTCCGCTCCTTCAGACCCTGGGAACCATGGAAACCCAATGCACTGCATTGGGTTTCGAGTTTCGGCCGACCCCGACCCCGACTTTTTTATAGGATCGGCCGATTTCACTCGACCCGACTTTTCCAAAAGTCGGGTTTCGTGAAACCCGACCCGATCCTATAAAAGTGAAGGTCGCTCAACCCTAGAAACAAGTATTCAATTTGTATGTTTATTTTACGTTTTCATGTATTATGTTCTAATAGATTAATTATGGCTTATTGTTCGCTTCCGCTCGTTAACATTAGCGTTCACACACGCAGGCTATGCCTTCAATTAACATTGTGTGACTTGTAATGAATATAATGTAGGGTTGAAATTCAAAGACAATCTACACTACATGGATGGAGATGCTATTGTTTCCATCAATACATCATTAATGGAGACCTGTCAGCTTTCTTGCCTGACCTGCCTTTCTTACTAAATACTTTTACTATTCATGAACGAACAATTAAGGGATCTTTTCTTACATATCTGCGCTGTACCATTTCTCTGCAATTCCTTTCTAGTCATTTATGAATAAATTGACATCTGGGGGTGTATCCCTTTATGCGGTGTCCAATCAATAATAATTTTTCGATAAAATGTCGACTTTTGTGCCAAATTGCGCACAAATTCTACTAGCAATGTGCTACACTGGAAAATACATTGCAGATAAAAGAATATATACAATATTATTTAAATTTAAAAAA
Source organism: Ranitomeya imitator (assembly GCF_032444005.1). Classification (NCBI taxonomy): domain Eukaryota; kingdom Metazoa; phylum Chordata; class Amphibia; order Anura; family Dendrobatidae; genus Ranitomeya; species Ranitomeya imitator. The sequence continues at coordinate 199,689,217 of NC_091283.1, forward strand.
ATGTTGCTTTTGAGGGTTTTTTTTAACAGAAAAAAAGTAGAATCCAAGAAATACATCACATATATAGGAACATCAGAAGTAAAGGCATGATTCCAAGGTAGGTATACCGGGTTAAGGTGTTATCTGAGCATGCTCGGGTGCTAACCGAGTGTCTTCGGCGTGCTCGAATAATATGTTTGAGTCCCCGCTGCTGCATGTCACACCGCTGTTGAGGTTGGCAGCTGATGTTGGCATGACCGTGACTGGGGGCGCATGGCAGTGACGTCATGCACCATGGTGGGGACGCCAAAGTCAGCTGCCGTCCTCTGACTGGCTGGCGGTGTGTATTATCCAAGGAAGGGGCTCAGGATGGGGAACATAACAGGATGGGACACTGTATCCAAGGAAGGGGCTCAGAATTGGGTACAGTATACCAGTATGAGGAACGTTATTCCATGAAGGGGAACCAGGATGGTGCATATTATACTAGCAAAGGGACCATAATGGGGGACATTGTACTAAAAAGGGGACCAGGATGGGAGACATTATATCAGAATGGGAGACATTATAGCAAGAAGGGGACCAGGATGGGGGACATTATAATAGTTAGGGGACCAGGATGGAGGACATTATACCAGGAAGGGGACCAGGATTGGGGACATTATACCAGAATGGGAGACATTATAGCAAGAAGGGGACCAGGATGGGGGACATTATAATAGTTAGGGGACCAGGATGGAGGACATTATACCAGGAAGGGGACCAGGATGGGGGATATTATTCTAGAAAGGGGACCATGATGGGAGACATTATACCAGAATGGAGGACATTATATCAAGAAGGGGACCTGAACGGAGGACATTATAATAGAAAGGAGACCAGGATGGGGGACATTATACCAGGAAGGGGACCAGGATGAGAAACATTATACTAGAAAGGGACCAGGATGGAAGACATTATACCAGGATGGGAAACATTATACCAGGAAGGGGACCAGGATGGGAGACATTATACCAGGATGGGGAACAATATACTAGAAAGGGGACCGGGATGGAAGACATTATACCAGGAAGGAGACCAGGATGGAGGACATTATAAAAGAAAGGGGACCAGGATGGGAGACATTATACCTGGATGGGGGACATACCAGGAAGGGGACCAGGATGGAGGACATTATACTAGAAAGGGGACCAAATAGGAGACATTATACCAGAATGGAGGACATTATATCAAGAAGGGGACCAGGATGGGGGTCATTATACTAGAAAGGGGACCAGAATGGGAGACATTTTACAAAGATGGGGACATTATACCAGGAAGAGGACCTGGATGAGGGACATTATTCTAGAAAGAGGACCATGATGGGATATATTATACCAGAAGTAAGCAAGCTCCTTGCATCCTCTCACCCGACCACTTGCACCAGTGACCCCATTCCGTCACATCTCCTCCAGTCCCTTTCCCCGGCTGTCACCTCTCACCTAACAAAAATATTCAACCTTTCCCTCACTTCCGGTATTTTTCCCTCCTCATTTAAGCATGCCATCATACACCCATTACTTAACCCCTTCAAGACCCAGCCTATTTTGACCTTAAAGACCTTGCCGTTTTTTGCAATTCTGACCAGTGTCCCTTTATGAGGTAATAACTCAGGAACGCTTCAACGGATCCTAGCGGTTCTGAGATTGTTTTTTCGTGACATATTGGGCTTCATGTTAGTGGTAAATTTAGGTCAATAAATTCTGCATTTATTTGTGATAAACACGGAAATTTGGCGAAAATTTTGAAAATTTCGCAATTTTCACATTTTGAATTTTTATTCTGTTAAACCAGAGAGATATGTGACACAAAATAGTTAATAAATAACATTTCCCACATGTTTACTTTACATCAGCACAATTTTGGAAACAAAATTTTTTTTTGTTAGGAAGTTATAAGGGTTAAAATTCGACCAGCGATTTGTCATTTTTACAACGAAATTTACAAAACCATTTTTTTTAGGGACCACCTCACATTTGAAGTCAGTTTGAGGGGTCTATATGGCTGAAAATACCCAAAAGTGACACCATTCTAAAAACTGCACCCCTCAAGGTACTCAAAACCACATTCAAGAAGTTTATTAACCCTTCAGGTGCTTCACAGCAGCAGAAGCAACATGGAAGGAAAAAATGAACATTTAACTTTTTAGTCACAAAAATTATCTTTTAGCAACAATTTTTTTATTTTCCCAATGGTAAAAGGAGAAACTGAACCACGAAAGTTGTTGTCCAATTTGTCCTGAGTACGCTGATACCTCATATGTGGGGGCAAACCACTGTTTTGGCGCACGGCAGGGCTTGGAAGGGAAGGAGCGCCATTTGACTTTTTGAATCAAAAATTGGCTCCACTCTTTAGCGGACACCATGTCACGTTTGGAGAGCCCCCGTGTGCCTAAAAATTGGAGCTCCCCCACAAGTGACCCCATTTTGGAAACTAGACGCCCCAAGGAACTTATCTAGATGCATAGTGAGCACTTTGAACCCCCAGGTGCTTCACAGATTGATCCGTAAAAATGAAAAAGTACTTTTTTTTCACAAAAAAATTCTTTTAGCCTCAATTTTTTCATTTTCACATGGGCAACAGGATAAAATGGATCCTAAAATGTGTTGGGCAATTTCTCCTGAGTACACCAATACCTCACATGTGGAGGTAAACCACTGTTTGGGCACATGGTAAGGCTCGGAAGGGAAGGAGCGCCATTTGACTTTTTGAATGAAAAATTATTTCCATCGTTAGCGGACACCATGTCGCGTTTGGATAGCTCCTGTGTGCCTAAACATTGGCGCTCCCCCACAAGTGACCCCATTTTGGAAACTAGACCCCCCAAGGAACTAATTTAGATGCCTAGTGAGCACTTTAAACCCTCAGGTGCTTCACAAATTGATCTGTAAAAATGAAAAAGTAATTTTTTTTTAGAAAAAAATTATTTTCGCCTCAATTTTTTCATTTTCACATGGGCAGTAGGATAAAATGGATCATAAAATTTGTTGGGCAATTTCTCCCGAGTACGCCGATACCTCATATGTGGGGGTAAACCACTGTTTGGGCACTCGGCAGGGCTCGGAAGAGAAGGCGCGCCATTTGACTTTTTGAATGGAAAATTAGCTCCAATTGTTAGCGGACACCATGTCGCGTTTGGAGAGCCCCTGTGTGCCTAAACATTGGAGCTCCCGCACAAGTGACCCCATTTTGGAAACTAGACCCCCCAAGGAACTTATCTAGATGCATATTGAGCACTTTAAACCCCCAGGTGCTTCACAGAAGTTTATAACGCAGAGCCATGAAAATAAAAAATAATTTTTCTTTCCTCAAAAATGATTTTTTAGCCTGGAATTTCCTATTTTGCCAAGGATAATAGGAGAAATTGGACCCCAAATATTGTTGTCCAGTTTGTCCTGAGTACGCTGATACCCCATATGTGGGGGTAAACCACTGTTTGGGCGCACGGCAGGGCTCGGAAGGGATGGCACGCCATTTGGCTTTTTAAATGGAAAATTAGCTCCAATCATTAGCGGACACCATGTCACGTTTGGAGAGCCCCTGTGTGCCTAAACATTGGAGATCCCCCAGAAATGACACCATTTTAGAAACTAGACCCCCAAAGGAACTAATCTAGATGTGTGGTGAGGACTTTGAACCCCCAAGTGCTTCACAGAAGTTTATAACGCAGAGCCATGAAAATAAAAAAAAAAAATATTTTCTCAAAAATGATCTTTTAGCCTGCAATTTTTTATTTTCCCAAGGGTAACAGGAGAAATTTGACCCCAAAAGTTGTTGTCAAGTTTCTCCTGAGTACGCTGATACCCCATATGTGGGGGTAAATCACTGTTTGGGCACATGCCGGGGCTCGGAAGTGAAGTAGTGACGTTTTGAAATGCAGACTTTGATGGAATGCTCTGTGGGCGTCACGTTGCGTTTGCAGAGCCCCTGATGTGGCTTAACAGTAGAAACCCCCCACAAGTGACCCCATTTTGGAAACTAGACCCCCAAAGGAACTTATCTAGATGTGTGGTGAGCACTTTGAACCCCCAAGTGCTTCATAGAAGTTTATAATGCAGAGCCGTGAAAATAATAAATACGTTTTCTTTCCTCAAAAATAATTATTTAGCCCAGAATTTTTTAATTTTCCCAAGGGTAACAGGAGAAATTTGACCCCAATATTTGTTGTCCAGTTTCTCCTGAGTACGGTGATACCCCATATGTGGGGGTAAACTACTGTTTGGGCACATGCCGGGGCTTGGAATTGAAGTAGTGACGTTTTGAAATGCAGACTTTGATGGAATGCTCTGCGGGCGTCACGTTGCGTTTGCAGAGCCCCTGATGTGCCTAAACAGTAGAAACCCCCCACAAGTGACCCCATTTTGGAAACTAGACCCCCAAAGGAACTTATCTAGATGTGTGGTGAGCACTTTGAACCCCCAAGTGCTTCATAGAAGTTTATAATGCAGAGCCGTGAAAATAATAAATACGTTTTCTTTCCTCAAAAATAATTATTTAGCCCAGAATTTTTTAATTTTCCCAAGGGTAACAGGAGAAATTTGACCCCAATATTTGTTGTCCAGTTTCTCCTGAGTACGGTGATACCCCATATGTGGGGGTAAACTACTGTTTGGGCACATGCCGGGGCTTGGAATTGAAGTAGTGACGTTTTGAAATGCAGACTTTGATGGAATGCTCTGCGGGCGTCACGTTGCGTTTGCAGAGCCCCTGATGTGCCTAAACAGTAGAAACCCCCCACAAGTGACCCCATTTTGGAAACTAGACCCCCAAAGGAACTTATCTAGATGTGTGGTGAGCACTTTGAACCCCCAAGTGCTTCATAGAAGTTTATAATGCAGAGCCGTGAAAATAATAAATACGTTTTCTTTCCTCAAAAATAATTATTTAGCCCAGAATTTTTTATTTTCCCAAGGGTTACAGGAGAAATTGGACCCCAAAAGTTGTTGTCCAGTTTCTCCTGAGTACGCTGATACCCCATATGTGGGGGTAAACCACTGTTTGGGCACACGTCGGGGCTCAGAAGGGAAGTAGTGACTTTTGAAATGCAGACTTTGATGGAATGGTCTGCGGGTGTCACGTTGCGTTTGCAGAGCCCCTGGTGTGCCTAAACAGTAGAAACCCCCCACAAGTGACCCCATTTTAGAAACTAGACCCCCCAAGGAACTTATCTAGATATGTGGTGAGCACTTTGAACCCCCAAGTGCTTCACAGACGTTTACAACGCAGAGCCGTGAAAATAAAAAATCATTTTTCTTTCCTCAAAAATTATGTTTTAGCAAGCATTTTTTTAGATTCACAAGGGTAACAGGAGAAATTGGACCCCAATAATTGTTGCGCAGTTTGTCCTGAGTATGCTGGTACCCCATATGTGGGGGTAAACCACTGTTTGGGCACACGTCAGGGCTCGGAAGTGAGGGAGCACCATTTGACTTTTTGAATACGAGATTGGCTGGAATCAATGGTGGCGCCATGTTGCGTTTGGAGACCCCTGATGTGCCTAAACAGTGGTAACCCCTCAATTCTAACTCCAACACTAACCCCAACACACCCCTAACCCTAATCCCAACTGTAGCCATAATCCTAATCACAACCCTAACCCCAACACACCCCTAACCACAACACTAACCCCAACACACCCCTAACCCTAACCACAACCCTAATTCCAACCCTAACCCTAAGGCTATGTGCCCACGTTGCGGATTCGTGTGAGATATTTCCGCACCATTTTTGAAAAATCTGCGGGTAAAAGGCACTGTGTTTTACCTGCGGATTTTCCGCGGATTTCCAGTGTTTTTTGTGCGGATTTCACCTGCGGATTCCTATTGAGGAACAGGTGTAAAACGCTGCGGAATCCGCACAAAGAATTGACATGCTGCGGAAAATACAACGCAGCGTTCCCGCGCGGTATTTTCCGCACCATGGGCACAGCGGATTTGGCTTTCCATATGTTTACATGGTACTGTAAACCTGATGGAACACTGCTGCGAATCCGCAGCCAAATCCGCACCGTGTGCACATAGCCTAATTCTAAAGGTATGTGCACACGCTGCGGAAAACGCTGCGGATCCGCAGCAGTTTCCCATGAGTGTACAGTTCAATGTAAACCTATGGGAAACAAAAATCGCTGTACACATGCTGCGGAAAAACTGCACGGAAACGCAGCGGTTTACATTCCGCAGCATGTCACTTCTTTGTGCGGATTCCGCAGCGGTTTTACAACTGCTCCAATAGAAAATCGCAATTGTAAAACCGCAGTGAAATGCGCAGAAAAAAACGCGGTAAATCCGCCATAAATCGGCAGCGGTTTAGCACTGCGGATTTATCAAATCCGCAGCGGAAAAATCCGCAGAGGACCAGAATACGTGTGCACATTCCTAACCCTAACCCTAGCCCTAACCCTAGCCCTAACCCTACCCCTAACCCTAACCCTACCCCTAACCCTACCCCTAACCCTAACCCTACCCCTAACCCTAGCCCTACCCCTAACCCTACCCCTAACCCTAACCCTACCCCTAACCCTAACGGAAAAAAAAAAATTTCTTTATTTTTTTATTGTCCCTACCTATGGGGGTGACAAAGGGGGGGGGGGGGTCATTTATTATTTTTTTTATTTTGATCACTGAGATAGATTATATCTCAGTGATCAAAATGCACTTTGGAACGAATCTGCCGGCCGGCAGATTCGGCGGGCGCACTGCGCATGCGCCCGCCATTTTGGAAGATGGCGGCGCCCGGGAGAAGACGGACGGGACCACGGCTGGATCGGTAAGTATGATAGGGTGGGGGGGGACCACGGGGGGGGGATCGGAGCACGGGGGGGGGAATCGGAGCGCGGGAGGTGTGGAACGGAGCACGGGGGGCGTGGAACGGAGCACGGGGGGGCTGGAACGGAGCACGGGGGGGTGGAACGGAGCACGGGGGGGGTGGATCGGAGTGCAGGGGGGTGATTGGAGCACGGGGGGGTGATTGGAGCACGGGGGGAGCGGACACGAGCACGGGGGGGAGCGGAGCACAGGGCGGAGGGGAGCCGGAGCAGTGTACCGGCCAGATCGGGGGGGTGGGGGGGGCGATCGGAGGGGTGGGGTGGGGGCACACTAGTATTTCCAGCCATGGCCGATGATATTTCAGCATCGGCCATGGCTGGATTGTAATATTTCACCCGTTATAATGGGTGAAATATTACAAATCGCTCTGATTGGCAGTTTCACTTTCAACAGCCAATCAGAGCGATCGTAGCCACGAGGGGGTGAAGCCACCCCCCCTGGGCTAAACTACCACTCCCCCTGTCCCTGCAGATCGGGTGAAATGGGAGTTAACCCTTTCACCCGATCTGCAGGCACGCGATCTTTCCATGACGCCGCATAGGCGTCATGGGTCGGATTGGCACCGACTTTCATGACGCCTACGTGGCGTCAAAGGTCGGGAAGGGGTTAAAAAACCATCCCTCGACCAAAACTGTGCCACTAATTATAGACCTGTCTCTAATCTTCCCTTCATCTCTAAACTCCTCGAACGCCTGGTCCACTCCCATCTTACCCGCTATCTCTCAGATAACTCTCTGCTAGACCCTCTTCAATCTGGCTTCTGTTCTTTACACTCTACTGAAACTGCCCTCACTAAAGTCTCTAATGACCTTCTAACAGCTAAATCTAATGGTCACTACTCCATGCTAATTCTCTTGGATCTCTCTGCAGCATTCGATACTGTGGATCATCAGCTCCTCCTCACTATGCTCCGCTCCATCGGCCTCAAGGACACCGTTCTCTCTTGGTTCTCCTCCTATCTCTCTGACCGATCCTTCACTGTATGTTTTGCTGGTTCCTCCTCCTCTCACCTTCCCCTTACTGTTGGGGTTCCTCAAGGATCAGTCCTAGGCCCCCTCCTCTTCTCGTTGTATACTGCCCCTATTGGACAAACAATCAGTAGATTTGGTTTTCAGTACCAGCTCTATGCTGATGACACCCAATTATACACTTCTTCTCCTGATCTCACGCCTGCCTTATTAGAAAACACCAGTGATTGTCTTACCGCTGTCTCTAGCATCATGTCCTCCCTCTATCTGAAACTAAACCTGTCAAAAACTGAACTCCTCGTGTTCCCTCCTTTTACTAACCTACCTTTGCCTGACATTACCATCTCCGTGTGCGGTTCCACCATTACTCCAAAGCAACATGCCCGCTGCCTTGGGGTCATCCTTGATTCTGACCTTTCATTCACCCCCCATATCCGATCACTGGCTCGCTCTTCTTATCTTCATCTCAAAAACATTTCTAGAATTCGCCCTTTTCTTACTTTCGACTCTGCAAAAACTCTGTTTCACTTATTCATTCTCGTCTGGACTATTGTAACTCTCTACTAATCGGCCTCCCTCTTACCAAACTCTCCCCGCTCCAATCTGTCCTGAATGCTGCTGCCAGGATCATATTCCTCACCAACCGTTACACTGATGCCTCTACCTTGGCTACCCATCCACTCCAGAATCCAGTACAAAACTATTACCCTCATCCACAAAGCACTCCATGGCTTAGCACCACCCTACATCTCCTCTCTGGTCTCAGTCTACCACCCTACCCGTGCCCTCCGCTCCACTAATGACCTCAGGTTAGCATCCTCAATAATCAGAACCTCCCACTCCCGTCTCCAAGAATTTACACGTGCTGCGCCGATTCTTTGGAATGCACTACCTAGCTTAATGCGATTAATCCCCAATCCTCACAGTTTTAAGCGTGCCCTAAAAACTCATTTGTTCAGACTGGCCTACCACCTCAATGCATTAACGTAACGATCCCTGTGTGGCCTATTTAAAAAAAAAATAAATAAAAAAAAAAAAAAATGAATGTTCTCATTCACTTTATGCAGTTAATAGCCTTCTGTGTCTGTACTGTTACACACTTAGGCAGTTAACTGGTTCATGCAGCTTTACATGAACACCTGAGCCTTACACTATGGCCGGTCCGAATAACTATAGCAATTGTTACCATCCACCTCTCGTGTCTCCCCTTTTCCTCATAGATTGTAAGCTTGCGAGCAGGGCCCTCATTCCTCCTGGTATCTGTTTTGAACTGTATTTCTGTTATGCTGTAATGTCTATTGTCTGTACAAGTCCCCTCTATAATTTGTAAAGCGCTGCGGAATATGTTGGCGCTATATAAATAAAAATTATTATTATTATTATATTACCAGAATGGAGGGCATTATATCAAGAAGGGGATCAGGATGGAGGATATTATACTGGGAAGGGGACCACGATGGGGGTCATTATAATAGAAAGGGGACCAGGATTGGAGACATTTTAACAGGATGGAGGACATTAAACCAGGAAGGGGGCCAGGATGGGAGATCTTATACTAGAAAGGGGACCAGAATGGGAGACATTATACCAGGAAGGAGATCAGGACGGGAACATTATAATAGAAAGGGTACCAGGATGAGAGACATTATACCAGGATCCGGGACATTATGCCAGGGAGGGGACCAGGATGAGGGACATTATACTAGAAATGGGACAAGGATGGGAGACATTATACCAGAACGGGGACCAGGATGGGGGACATTGTTCTAGAAAGGAGACCATAATGGAAGACGTTATACCAGAATGGAGGACATTATGCTGGGAAGGGGACCAGGATGGGGGTCATTATACTAGAAAGGGGACCAGAATGGGAGTCATTTTACAAGGATGAGGACATTATACCAGGAAGTGGACCAGGATGGGGGACATTATTCTAGAAAGGGGACCATGATGGGATACATTATACCAGAATGGAGGACATTATGCCAGGAAGAAGACCAGGATAAGGGACATTATATTAGAAACGGGACAATGATGAGAGACATTATACCAGGAAGGGGACCAGGATGGGGGACATTGTTCTAGAAAGGGGACCATAATGAGGGCCATTATACCAGAATGAAGGACATTATATAAAGAAGAGGACCAGGATGGAGGACCTTATTCTGGGAAGGGGAGCAGGATGGGAGTCATTATACTAGAAAGGAGACCAGGATGGGAGACATTTTACAAGGATGGGGACATTATACCAGGAAGGGGACCAGGATGGGGGACATTATTCTGGAAAGGGGACCATGATGGGAGACATACTACCAGAATGGAGGACAATATATCAAGATGGGGACCTGGATGAGGGACATTATAATAGAATGGGGACCAGCATAGGGGACATTATACCAAGAAGGAGGCCAGGTTAGGAAACATTATCCCAGGAAGGTGCCCAGTATCGGGGATATCATTACTGGAAAGGGGGTACCTTATTATGTACCATCCTCTCCAGTTATGTATGAGGTGGTCCTTTATAAAGTAGTGTCTTCTGTTGTTATTTATAGTGCTGTCTCATTATCACATTGTATTATGCACTGTTATAAATAGCGCCGTCCCATAAATGGCACCCATCAGCTCCTCCATTGGAAAAGAAGCTTTCCCGTGCTCCATCTGCCGTTATTGCATTATATATCTAACAAGACAGGATGGTATGTAATAAAGAACAGTGTGCTATTAGTAATACAGATAACGAGAATCCAATATGTAAGAAACGGTGCTGTACATAACAAGTGAGTGAACTATGTAATATACATAATGAGGAGACTATAATAAATATACAGTATATATATATATATATATATGCCCAAACGTATTTCTTCCACAGGGGGCCCAACCTGTCAGTGTCGGCCCCTGGATCTGGATTTCTCCTGCAGATCAGTTTTCAATATCATAATCTCAGTTCCACATTAGGAGGTGTCCTCTTTGATAGCCACTGCAATTTTTGCTCAATTGTCAGCACTGTCTATCATTATAAAAGGATTGGACGTACATATCCTTATGGCCTTAATAGAATAAAACTCTTGAAAATATTTTTTCAAACCCTTTGATATGCTTTGTACAGCTTTCATTATACAGTTAGGGCCAGAAATATTTGGACAGTGACACAAGTTTTGTTATTTTAGCTGTTTACAAAAACATGTTCAGAAATACAATTATATATATAATATGGGCTGAAAGTGCACACTCCCAGCTGCAATATGATAGTTTCCACATCCAAATCGGAGAAAGGGTTTAGGAATCATAGCTCTGTAATGCATAGCATCCTCTTTTTCAAGGGACCAAAAGTAATTGGACAATGGACTCTAAGGGCTGCAATTAACTCTGAAGGCGTCTCCCTCGTTAACCTGTAATCAATGAAGTAGTTAAAAGGTCAGGGGTGGATTCCAGGTGTGTGGTTTTGCATTTGGAAGCTGTTGCTGTGAGCAGACAACATGCGGTCAAAGGAACTCTCAATTGCCAACTGGGAAATTGATAAAACTCATTGTTCTGCTGTAAAAAACGGCAATATTTTCAGCTTTTGTGTGAAGTCTTTTTGCTGCTCAGATAGTTCCTGCCTTTGTTTTATCCTACCCTGGAGTTCATTGTTGAATTCATTTTTTTTAGATGTCACATCAGCTAAAAATGTCAAGTCTGCCTGCCACTAGGTGTCTGCACAGATGTAGAGCTATACATTCAGAAAAACTACATAATAAAAGGATACAAGCCCATATAGTTTTTTTTCAAAATAATAACCATCCCTGATGAAGCATTGTTGAAACGTGCGTTGGGTATTTAGTGGGTGAACTGTAACCCCTTTACCCCGAAGCGGTTTGCAAGTTAGTGACCAGGCCAATATTTACAATTCTGACCAGTGTCACTTTATGAGATAATAACTCTGGAACGCTTTAACGGATCCCTCTGATATGGAGATTTTTTTTTTTTCATGAGATATTCTACTTCATGATAGTGATAACATTTCTTCGAAATGACTTGCATTTATTTTGTTAAAAAAGACTTGTGTTAAAAGGTAGCTTTAAATCTCAGAGAGACAGAAGAGTCTGGGAATATAAACTGATGATGACCTTTGACACTCTCACTGCAGGAATGAATGTGTCGCACGGATTTCTGTCTTTTTACATCAACTAAGGAACTTGCCCCTCAGACTATGAGGGGTCATCACAACAGAGACCCTAATCAGAGGACAATAAAACATTCCTTATCTAAGAGCTGGCCCAATATTTATGGACCTAACTGTTTATCACCCATGGTAATTATGCTTCATGTCACCTGTCTTATTCATGGTTTTCCCCTTTTTTTTCTCTGTGCTATGTTGTGCATAAATATGTGATTCTTCAGAATTTGTTTTAGTCTTTGCCTGATGAAGAGACCTGTGTAGTCTTGAAAGCTTGCAATTTGTTACCATCTTTTAAGTTAGCCATTAAAACGTATCAACCACTGACGACTCTCAATTCTAAATATTTTTTTTTTTTTTTTTAAACGGAAATTTGGAGATAATTTTGCCATTTTCAAACTTTGAATTCTTATGCTCTTAAATCAGAGTTATATCACACAAAATAGTTAATATATAGCATTTCCCATTTGGGCACAGGGCAGGGAGCCATTTGACTTTTTGACTGTAAGATTGCTGTAATCAAGGGGTGTCAAACTGCATTCCTCGAGCGCTGCAAACAGGGCATGTTTTCAGGATTTCCTTGTACTGCACAGGTGATAATTAAATCACCAACTCATTATTTGTGTAGGTGATTAACCCCTTTCTGCCATTAGACGTACTATTCCGTCCATGTGGGGTGGGCTTTACTTCCCAAGGACGGAATAGTACTTCATAGGCGATCGGCCTCGCTCACGGGGGGAGCGCGGCCGATCGCGGCCTGGGTGTCAGCTGCTTATCGCAGCTGACATCCGGCACTATGTGCCAGGAGCGGTCACGGACCGCCCCCGGCACATTAACCCCCGGCACACCGTGATCAAACATGATCGCGGTGTGCCGGCGGTGCAGGGAAGCATCGCGCAGGGAGGGGGCTCCCTGCGGCTTCCCTGAGACCCCCGCAGCAACGCGATGTGATCGCGTTGCTCCGGGGGTCTCCCACCTCCTTCCTGCAGCAAGTCCCGGATCCAAAATGGCCGCGGATCCGGGTCCTGCAGGGAGGGAGGTGGCTTACCAAGTGCCTGCTCAGAGCAGGCACTTGGTAACGCTGCACTGCTCTCAGACAGATCGGTGATCTGTCAGAGTGCTGTGCAAACTGGCAGATCACCGATCTGTATTGTCCCCCCCTGGGACAAAGTAAAAAAAGTAAAAAAAAAAATTTACAAATGTGTAAAAAAAAAAAAAAAAAAAAAAAAAATACAAAATAATGAAAAAAAATATATATATATTATTCCCATAAATACATTTCTTTATCTAAATAAAAAAAAAAACAATAAAAGTACACATATTTAGTATCGCCGCGTCCGTAACGACCCAACCTATAAAACTGTCCCACTAGTTAACCCCTTCAGTAAACACCGTAAGAAAAAAAAAAAACGAGACAAAAAACAACGCTTTATTATCATACCGCCGAACAAAAAGTGGAACAACACGCGATCAAAAAGACAGATATAAATAACCATGGTACCGCTGAAAGCGTCATCTTGTCCCGCAAAAAACGAGCCACGATATAGCATCATCAGCGAAAAAATAAAAAAGTTATAGTCCTGAGAATAAAGCGATGCAAAAATAATTATTTTTTCTATAAAATAGTTTTTATCGTATAAAACCGCCAAAACATAAAAAAATGATATAAATGAGGTATCGCTGTAATCGTACTGACCCGAAGAATAAAACTGCTTTATCAATTTTACCAAACGCGGAACGGTATAAACGCCTTCCCCAAAAGAAATTCATGAATACCTGGTTTTTGGTAATTCTGCCTCACAAAAATCGGAATAAAAAGCGATCAAAAAATGTCACGTGCCCGAAAATGTTACCAATAAAAACGTCAACTCGTCCCGCAAAAAACAAGACCTCAGATGACTCTGTGGACCAAAATATGGAAAAATTATAGCTCTCAAAATGTGGTAACGCAAAAAATATTTTTTGCAATAAAAAGCGTCTTTCAGTGTGTGACGGCTGCCAATCATAAAAATCCGCTAAAAAACCCACTATAAAAGTAAATCAAACCCCCCTTCATCACCCCTTTAGTTAGAGAAAAATAAAAAAATTTAAAAAATGTATTTATTTCCATTTTCCCATTAGGGTTAGGGCTAGGGTTAGGGTAAGGGTTAGGGTTAGGGCTAGGGTTAGGGTTAGGGTTAGGGCTAGGGTTATGGTTAGGGCTAGGGTTAGGGCTACAGTTAGGGTTAAGGCTACAGTTAGGGTTGGGGCTAAACTTAGGGGTAGGGTTTGGATTACATTTGCGGTTGGGAATAGGGTTGGGATTAGGGTTAGGGGTGTGTCTGGGTTAGAGGTGTGGTTAGGGTTACCGTTGGGATTAGGGTTAGGGGTGTGTTTGGATTAGGGTTTCAGTTATAATTGGGAGGTTTCCACTGTTTAGACACATCAGGTGCTCTCCAAACGCGACATGGCGTCCGATCTCAATTCCAGCCAATTCTGCGTTGAAAAAGTAAAACAGTGCTCCTTCCCTTCCGAGCTCTCCCGTGTGTCCAAACAGGAGTTTACCCCAACATATGGGGTATCAGCGTACTCAGGACAAATTGGACAACAACTTTTGGGGTCCAATTTCTCCTGTTACCCTTGGGAAAATACAAAACTGGAGGCTAAGAAATAATTTTTGTGGGAAAAAAAAAGATTTTTTATTTTCACGGCTCTGCGTTATAAACTGTAGTGAAACACTTGGGGGCTCAGAGTTCTCACAACACATCCAGATAGGTTTGTGGGGGGTCTAGTTTCCAGTATGGGGTCACTTGTGGGGGGGGGTTCTACTGTTTAGGTACATTAGGGGCTCTGCAAACGCAATGTGACGCCTGCAGACCATTCCATCTAAGTCTGCATTCCAAATGGCGCTCCTTCCCTTCCAAGCCTTCCCATGTGCCCAAACGGTGGTTCCCCCCCACATATGGGGCATCAGCGCACTCAGGACAAATTGGACAACAATTTTTGGGGTCCAATTTCTCCTGTTACCCTCGATAAAATACAAAACTGGGGGCTAAAAAATAATTTTGGGGGGGAATTTTTGTTTTTTTCACGGCTCTGTGTTAGAAACTGTAGTGAAACACTTGGGGGCTCAAAGTTCTCACAACACATCTAGATAAGTTCCTTGGGGGGGTCTAGTTTCCAATATGGGGTCACTTGTGGGGGGTTTCTACTGTTTAGGTACATTAGGGGCTCTGCAAACGCAATGTGACGCCTGCAGACCATTCCATCTAAGTCTGTATTCCAAATGGCGCTCCTTCCCTTCCGAGCCCTCCCATGCACCCAAACGGTGGTTCCCCCCCACATATGGGGTATCAGCGCACTCAGGACAAATTGCACAACAATTTTTGGGGTCCAATTTCTTCTCTTACCATTGGGAAAATAAAAAATTGGGGGCGAAAAGATAATTTTTGTGAAAAAAAAAAGATTTTTTATTTTTACGGTTCTGCATTATAAACTTCTGTGAAGCACTTGGTGGGTCAAAGTGCTCACCACACCTCTAGATAAGTTCCTTAGGGGGTCTAATTTCCAAAATGGTGTCACTTGTGGGGGGATTCAATGTTTAGGCACATCAGTGGCTCTTCAAACGCAACATGGCGTCCCATCTCAATTCCTGTCAATTTTGCATTGAAAGGTCAAACGGCGCTCCTTCCCTTCCGAGCTCTCCCATGCGCCCAAACAGTGGTTTACCCCCACATATGGGCTATCAGAGTACTCAGGACAAATTGTGCAACAACTTTTTGGTTCCAATTTCTTCTCTTACCATTGGGAAAATAAAAAATTGGGGGCGAAAAGATAATTTTTGTGAAAAAAAAATGATTTTTTATTTTTACGGTTCTGCATTATAAACTTCTGTGAAGCACTTGGTGGGTCAAAGTGCTCACCACACCTCTAGATAAGTTCCTTAGGGGGTCTACTTTCCAAAATGGTGTCACTTGTGGGGGGATTCAATGTTTAGGCACATCAGTGGCTCTCCAAACGCAACATGGCGTCCCATCTCAATTCCAGTCAATTTTGCATTGAGAAGTCAAATGGCGCTCCTTCGCTTCCAAGCTCTGTCATGCGCCCAAACAGTGGTTTACCTCCACTTATGGGGTATCGGCGTACTCAAGACAAATTGTACAACAAGGTTTGGGGTCCATTTTCTCCTGTAACCCTAGGTAAAATAAAACAAATTGGAGCTGAAGTAAATTTTTTGTGAAAAAAAGTTAAATGTTAATTTTTATTTAAACATTCCAAAAATTCCTGTGAAACACCTGAAGGGTTAATAAACTTCTTGAATGTGGTTTTGAGAACCTTGAGGGGTGCAGTTTTTAGAATGGTGTCACACTTGGGTATTTTCTATCATATAGACCCCTCAAAATGACTTCAAAATAAAATGGTGTTGTAAAAATGAGAAATTGCTGGTCAACTTTTAACCCTTATAACTCCCTAACAAATACAAATTTTGGTTCCAAAATTGTGCTGATGTAAACTAGACATGTGGGAAATGTTACTTATTAAGTATTTTGTGTGACATATCTCTGTGATTTAATTGCATAAGAATTCAAAGTTGGAAAATTGCGAAATTTTCAAAATTTTCGCCATATTTCCATTTTTTTCACAAATAATTGCAGGTAATATCAAAGAAATTTTACCACTATCATGAAGTACAATATGTCACGAGAAAACAAAGTCAGAATCACTGGGATCCGTTGAAGCGTTCCAGAGTTATAACCTCATAAAGGGACAGTGGTCAGAATTGTAAAAATTGGCCCGGTCCATAACGTGCAAACCACCCTTGGGGGTAAAGGGGTTAAATTATCACCTGTGCAGTACAAGGAAATCCTGAAAACATGACCTGTTTGCAGCCCTCGAGGAATGCAGTTTGACACCCCTGCTGTAATCATTAGCGGATGCCACATCCCGTTTGGAAAGCCCCTGATGTGCCTAAACAGTGGAAACCTCCCACAAGTGACCCCATTTTGGAAACTAGACCCCTCAAGAAATGTGTGGTGAACACCTTGAACCACCAGGTGCTTCACCGAAGGTTATAACGTTGAACATTGAAAATAAAAAAAGCAAATTTTCTCCACAAAAATGTTATTCTAGCCCCAATTTTTTATTTTCCCAAGGGCAACAGGAGAATTTGCACCATACAATTTGTTGTGCAATTTCTCCTGAGTAGACCGATATCCCGTATGTGGAGGCACATTGCAAAGCTCAGAAGGGAATAAGAGCCATATTGGATTTCAGATTTTGCTGAAATGGTTTGAGGGTGCCATGTCACATTGGCAGAGCCCCTGAGGTGCCAGAACAACCGAAACCCCCCCATTTGTGAACTTGTTTTACAAACTACACCCCCAATGAAATCATCTAGGGGTGCAATGATCATATTGATACCACTTGTGCCTCACAGACTTTTATACCAATGAGCGGTGAGGAAAGAATAAATTACATTTTTACCATTAAAATGTTGTTTTAGCCCCAAGCTTTTAATTTTTCTAAGAGCAAATAGAGAATTTTTTTTTACAACAAACAGAGGTCCATTTTTTCCTGAGTGCGCCAATACTCTACATGTAATCGTGAAATGCTTTTCAGGCGCAGTGCAAAGCTCAGAAGGGAAGGAGCAACATCATATCGTGCAGATTTTACTGTTATGGTTTGCTGGTGCCATGACCCGCTGGGTGAGCTCCTGAGGTGGCAGAACAGAACAACCCCCCCATACGTGACCCCATTTTACAAACTACACCTCTCAAAGAATTTTATACCATTCGTCAGTAACGAAAAAATAATTACATTTTTACCAACAAAATTTAGTTTTAGCCCCAGATTTTACATTTTCACACAAGTGGGTAAAAATTACACCATAATTTGGCCACCAATTTCTGCTTAACCTGGCAGTACACCATATGTGGCTATATAGTACTGCTTAGCCATACGGCGAGACTCGGAAGGGATTGATCGCTATTTGCCTCCTGCAGATTTCCCTAGAATAGTTTGCTGACTCCATATATTTAAAAAAAATTTTTTTATTTTTACGGGCATCATAAACACACTTGCCAAAAATTAGAGTGACTGTTGCATCACGGAATACGTTCACCCTCATGTTCTAGTGGTGGTGTTTGAAGAGACGTGGAGGATGTCCTCCTATGAATGTTTTCCCAATTTAAAGGAGCGGGTCTCCTATACTTGTAATGCCCATACACTAAGTGCATGAGCTGACAAACATTTCCCCATGGGGGGTACATTTTTAATAAATTTTTTACAGGCCTCATGGACACCCTTGAAAAAAATAGACTGGCTGTAGCATCACAGAACACGTTCACCCTGGTGTTCTAGTGGTGGTGGATGAGGAGGAGGACACGAAAAAGCCAAAATCAGGAAGCGTATACCCATGTGTAGGTGTGAAGAGGTGCATGGGAATACACCTCCCAAAAAGACACGGTATTGGAGGTTATTTTTCACTGTCACTTGGTGGTGTAGAGAAGTCTTGCCCAATCCAGCCCTTATTCATTTTTATAAGCGTCAGCCTGTCTGCATTTTCATTTGACAGGCGAATGCACTTACCTGTTATAATTCTTCCAGCGGCACTAAAAATCCGCTCTGACAAAATGCTAGCGGCAGGGCAGGCCAGGACCTCCGAAGCCTAGAGAGCCAGTTCATGCTATGTGTCCAGCTTGGATACCCAATAATTAAAAGGCATAGAGGAATAATGGAGGACGTTGGTACGGTCAGCAAGGTACTCCCTCACCATCTTCCCAAACATTCCATTCCTTGCGACCTTACCCCGTGCCTCTGGACCAGGGCAATGAAAAGGTCTGAGAAAACTGTCTCAGAACTTTGCTAGTGTTGCCCTGCCGCTGCTGGATTGGAGTTGTCTCTCTCACCTGTACTCCTTGGTTGTCCAACGCACTGTTACGTCTGCCACCAGCGTTTTCAGATGGGAATTTTTTTAATAATTCGGCAACAATGGCCCTCTGGTACTGCACCATTTTAGTACACCTGTTTGCCTCTGGAAGAAGAGATTGAAAGTACTCTTAGTAGCGTGGGTCTAAAAGTGTCACTGCCCAGTAATGACTGTCACCCAAAATTTTTACAATACGAGGGTCACTGGAAAGGC
This sequence comes from Ranitomeya imitator, assembly GCF_032444005.1. Classification (NCBI taxonomy): domain Eukaryota; kingdom Metazoa; phylum Chordata; class Amphibia; order Anura; family Dendrobatidae; genus Ranitomeya; species Ranitomeya imitator. The sequence continues at coordinate 199,708,306 of NC_091283.1, forward strand.
AGCGCAACATAAAGTCAGTCATGCGTGCCAGACTGGTAACAGGAAAGCCTTCCATCTAGTCAACAACAGGATGAGTGACCAAGGTGTCGTCCTCCTCCCTGTCTTCAGACCATCCACGCTGAACAGACGGTATGACAGTTGTGCTTGTAGTACTGTCTATACAGCATGAAAGTAGCTACTGTTCCTCTTCCTCCTCCTCCTCTTCCTCATTGTCAACCAATCCACGTTGGGATGACATGAGGCTGGGCTGTGTGTAATCACCCTGCATGGTTCCTTGCTCCATGTCCTCGTGCTCCGCCTGCAATGCATCCTCTTTCATTGTGAGCAGAGAGCTTTTCAGAATGCAGAAAATCGGGATGGTGACGCTAATTATGGCGTCATCACCGCTCACCATCTTAGTGGACTCCTCAAAGTTTTGCAGGATGGTACAGATGTCTGACATTCATGTCCACTCCTGAGGTCTTATGTGTGGAGTCTGAACTGAATAATGAGGGCCTTGTTGATGCTGGTAGTCAACAACTGCCTCCTTCTGCTCACAAATCCTTGCCAACATATGCAGTGTAGAGTTCCAATGCATGGGCATATCACACACCAGTTGGTGAGCCTGAAGCTGCAAATGCTGCTGAAGCACAGCAAGGGCGGCTGAAGCTGTAGCTGACTTTCTCAAGTGGGCACACAGTCGGCGTACTTTCATAAGCAGATCCGGTAGCTCCTGGTTGGTTTTGAGAAAATGCTGAACCATGAGGTTAAGCACATAGGCAAGGCATGTGTGTGAGCTCGCCTCGCTTCAGAGCTGCCACCAGATTCCGGCCATTGTCACACATGACCATGCCTGGCTGTAGGTTCAGCGGTGTCAGCCACAGATCTGACTGCTCTTTCAGAGCTGTCCACAACTCTTCAGCATTGTGCGCTTTGTCACCTAAGCAGATTAGCTTCAGCATAGCCTGTTGGCACTTGGCCGAGGCAGTGCTTCAGTGGTTCCAGCTTGTGACTGATGTGCTACTTTCGGAGATGGAGGCTGAAGAGGAGGCGGAAGAGGAGGTGCAGGAGCTGTAGACTGTGGGGGCAACCCAGATCGATGTAGGGCCCGCAATTCTCGGGGTTCATTGGACGTGCACCATCCCAAGGTGCAGCTGGGTCCCGGCTATGTTAACCCAGTGTGCCATCAGCAAGATGTACCATCCCTGCCCACAAGCACTTGTTCACGTATCCATGGTTAGGTGGACTTTCCCAGTAACAGCATTGTTGAAGGCACGGCTAATATTGTGGGACATATGCTTGTGTAATGCCGGTACGGCACACCAGGAGAAATAGTGGTGGCTGGGGACGGAATACCTTGGGCCGGCTGCTGCCATCAGGTGGCGGAAAGCTTCCAACTCCACAAGCCTAAAAGGCAACATTTCGAGCACAAGCGGATGAGAAATTTGTGAATTTAGTACTGTGGCCTATGGGGTGTTGGACGCGTACTTCCGCTTGCGTTCCAATGGCTGTGGTATGGACAACTGAAGGCTGTGCTGGGACAAGGACGTGCACATGCTTGATGATGGTGCTAGTTGACTCTAGGTAATGGCAGGGCAGGAGGCATCTTCACATGCACCGTGGACAGGGGATTGGCTTTCACGCACAACAGTGGAAGAAGGAGTGGTGTTACCCTCAGTCACTGTTCCTGGTACCTGTGATTTGGCCCACAGTTAGGTGCTTTGCTGCCATTTGCCTGATCATGCAGGTAGTGGTCAGGCTGGTAGTTTTACTACCCCTGCTGCTGCTGGCATGGCACATGTTGCAAATGGCCTGTTTGAGGTTATAGGCAGAGTCTTTAAAAAACAACCAGACTCGGGAAGAACTTAGTTGGACTGGCAACTTCCGTCATGTTAGTGTTGCGTGGAACGGTTGTGCAGCGCCCCAGAGATCTGGTCGTTGCAGTAACGTCGCTCTGCCACTAAGGGGAGTGATGGTATGTCTGATGGCTAGTGTTGAGCATTCCGATACCGCAAGTATCGGGTATCGGCCGATACTTGCGGTATCGGAATTCCGATACCGAGATCCGATATTTTTGTGATATCGGGTATCGGTATCGAATTAATAGGGATGTGTAAAATAAAGAATTAAAATAAAAAATATTGATATGCTCACCTCTGTTATGGCTGGCAATCAGGCAACACAGCGTGCAGTAATCAGCGCACATACAGAGATCTGGCAATAACCAAAAACAATAGGACGAGCTCTGAGACGTGGAATCTCTGTAGACTGCAGTACCTAATCTATCCTCACACAACTATAAGCAGCAGTGGATTGCGCCTATCACTACCTATGCAACTCGGCACTGCCTGAGGAGCTGACTAGCCTGAAGATAGAAATACAAGCCTGACTTACCTCAGAGAAATACCCCAAAGGAATAGGCAGCCCCCCACATATAATGACTGTTAGCAAGATGAAAAGACAAACGTAGGAATGAAATAGATTCAGCAAAGTGAGGCCCGATATTCTAGACAGAGCGAGGATAGCAAAGAGAACTATGCAGTCTACAAAAAACCCTAAAACGAAAACCACGCAAAGGGGCAAAAAGACCCACCGTGCCGAACTAACAGCACGGCGGTACACCCCTTTGCTTCTCAGAGCTTCCAGCAAAAGTTAATAGCAAGCTGGACAGAAAAAACAGAAAACAAACTAGAAGCACTTATCTAGCAGAGCAGCAGGCCCAAGGAAAGATGCAGTAGCTCAGATCCAACACTGGAACATTGACAAGGAGCAAGGAAGACAGACTCAGGTGGAGCTAAATAGCAAGGCAGCCAACGAGCTCACCAAAACACCTGAGGGAGGAAGCCCAGAGACTGCAATACCACTTGTGACCACAGAAGTGAACTCAGCCACAGAATTCACAACAGTACCCCCCCCTTGAGGAGGGGTCACCGAACCCTCACCAGAACCCCCAGGCCGACCAGGATGAGCCACATGAAAGGCACGAACAAGATCTGGGGCATGGACATCAGAGGCAAAAACCCAGGAATTATCTTCCTGAGCATAACCCTTCCATTTGACCAGATACTGGAGTTTCCGTCTAGAGACACGAGAATCCAAAATCTTCTCCACAATATACTCCAATTCCCCCTCCACCAAAACAGGGGCAGGAGGCTCCACAGATGGAACCATAGGTGCCACGTATCTCCTCAACAACGACCTATGGAATACATTATGTATGGAAAAGGAGTCTGGGAGGGTCAGACGAAAAGACACCGGATTGAGAATCTCAGAAATCCTATACGGACCAATAAAACGAGGTTTAAATTTAGGAGAGGAAACCTTCATAGGAATATGACGAGAAGATAACCAAACCAGATCCCCAACACGAAGTCGGGGTCCCACACGGCGTCTGCGATTAGCGAAAAGCTGAGCCTTCTCCTGGGACAAGGTCAAATTGTCCACTACCTGAGTCCAGATCTGCTGCAACCTGTCCACCACAGAATCCACACCAGGACAGTCCGAAGACTCAACCTGTCCTGAAGAGAAACGAGGATGGAACCCAGAATTGCAGAAAAATGGAGAGACCAAGGTAGCCGAGCTGGCCCGATTATTAAGGGCGAACTCAGCCAACGGCAAAAATGACACCCAATCATCCTGGTCAGCGGAAACAAAACATCTCAGATATGTTTCCAAGGTCTGATTGGTTCGTTCGGTCTGGCCATTAGTCTGAGGATGGAAGGCCGAGGAGAAAGATAGGTCAATGCCCATCCTACCACAAAAGGCTCGCCAGAACCTCGAGACAAACTGGGAACCTCTGTCAGAAACAATATTCTCAGGAATGCCATGTAAACGAACCACATGCTGGAAGAACAAAGGCACCAAATCGGAGGAGGAAGGCAATTTAACCAAGGGCACCAGATGGACCATTTTAGAAAAGCGATCACAGACCACCCAAATGACCGACATTTTTTGAGAAACGGGAAGGTCAGAAATGAAATCCATCGAAATATGTGTCCAAGGCCTCTTCGGGACCGGCAAGGGCAAAAGCAACCCACTGGCACGTGAACAGCAGGGCTTAGCCCTAGCACAAATTCCACAGGACTGCACAAAAGCACGCACATCCCGTGACAGAGACGGCCACCAGAAGGATCTAGCAACCAACTCCCTGGTACCAAAGATTCCTGGATGACCGGCCAGCACCGAACAATGAAGTTCAGAGATAACTTTACTAGTCCACCTATCAGGGACGAACAGTTTCTCGGCCGGACAACGATCAGGTTTATTAGCCTGAAATTTCTGCAACACTCTCCGCAAATCAGGGGAGATGGCAGACACAATGACTCCTTCCTTGAGGATACTCGCCGGCTCAGATGAACCCGGAGAGTTGGGTACAAAACTCCTAGACAGAGCATCCGCCTTCACATTTTTAGAGCCCGGAAGGTATGAAATCACAAAATCAAAACGAGCAAAAAATAACGACCAACGGGCCTGTCTAGGATTCAAGCGCTTGGCAGACTCAAGATAAGTAAGGTTCTTATGATCAGTCAAAACCACCACGCGATGCTTAGCACCCTCAAGCCAATGACGCCACTCCTCGAATGCCCACTTCATGGCCAGCAACTCTCGGTTGCCCACATCATAATTACGCTCAGCAGCAGAAAATTTCCTGGAAAAGAAAGCACATGGTTTGAACACTGAGCAACCAGAACCTCTCTGTGACAAAACCGCCCCTGCACCAATCTCAGAAGCATCAACCTCGACCTGGAACGGAAGAGAAACATCAGGTTGACACAACACAGGGGCACAGCAAAAACGACGCTTCAACTCCTGAAAAGCTTCCACAGCAGCAGAAGACCAATTAACCAAATCAGCACCCTTCTTGGTCAAATCGGTCAATGGTCTGGCAATGCTAGAAAAATTACAGATGAAGCGACGATAAAAATTAGCAAAGCCCAGGAATTTCTGCAGACTTTTTAGAGATGTCGGCTGAGTCCAATCCTGGATGGCCTGAACCTTAACCGGATCCATCTCGATAGTAGAAGGGGAAAAGATGAACCCCAAAAATGAAACTTTCTGCACACCGAAGAGACACTTTGATCCCTTCACGAACAAGGAATTAGCACGCAGTACCTGGAAAACCATTCTGACTTGCTTCACATGAGACTCCCAATCATCTGAGAAGATCAAAATGTCATCCAAGTAAACAATCAAGAATTTATCCAGATACTCACGGAAAATGTCATGCATAAAAGACTGAAAAACAGATGGAGCATTGGCAAGTCCGAACGGCATCACCAGATACTCAAAATGACCCTCGGGCGTATTAAATGCCGTTTTCCATTCATCTCCCTGCCTGATTCTCACCAGATTATACGCACCACGAAGATCAATCTTAGTAAACCAACTAGCCCCCTTAATCCGAGCAAACAAGTCAGAAATCAATGGCAAGGGATACTGAAATTTAACAGTGATCTTATTAAGAAGGCGGTAATCAATACACGGTCTTAGCGAACCATCCTTCTTGGCTACAAAAAAGAACCCTGCTCCCAATGGTGACGACGATGGGCGAATATGTCCCTTCTCCAGGGACTCCTTCACATAACTGCGCATAGCGGTGTGTTCAGGTACGGACAAATTAAATAAACGACCCTTAGGGAATTTACTACCAGGAATCAAATCGATAGCACAATCACAATTCCTATGCGGAGGTAGGGCATCAGACTTGGACTCTTCAAATACATCCTGAAAGTCCGACAAGAACTCTGGGATGTCAGAAGGAATGGATGACGAAATAGACAAAAATGGAACATCACCATGTACTCCCTGACAACCCCAGCTGGTTACCGACATAGAGTTCCAATCCAATACTGGATTATGGGTTTGTAGCCATGGCAACCCCAACACGACCACATCATGCAAATTATGCAGTACCAGAAAGCGAATAACTTCCTGATGTGCAGGAGCCATGCACATGGTCAGCTGGGCCCAGTACTGAGGCTTATTCTTGGCCAAAGGTGTAGCATCAATTCCTCTCAACGGAATAGGACACCGCAAAGGCTCCAAGAAAAATCCACAACGTTTAGCATAATCCAAATCCATCAGATTCAGGGCAGCGCCTGAATCCACAAACGCCATGACAGAATACGATGACAAAGAGCACATTAAGGTAATGGACAAAAGGAATTTGGACTGTACAGTACCAATAACGGCAGAGCTATCGAACCGCCTAGTGCGTTTAGGACAATTAGAAATAGCATGAGTAGAATCACCACAATAGAAACACAGTCTGTTCAGACGTCTGTGTTCTTGCCGTTCTACTTTAGTCATAGTCCTGTCGCACTGCATAGGCTCAGGTTTACTCTCAGACAATACCGCCAGATGGTGCACAGATTTACGCTCGCGCAAGCGACGACCGATCTGAATGGCCAAGGACATAGACTCATTCAAACCAGCAGGCATAGGAAATCCCACCATTACATCCTTAAGAGCTTCAGAGAGACCCTTTCTGATCAAAGCCGCTAGTGCAGATTCATTCCACAGAGTGAGTACTGACCACTTCCTAAATTTCTGACAATATACTTCTACATCATCCTGACCCTGGCATAAAGCCAGCAGATTTTTCTCAGCCTGATCCACTGAATTAGGCTCATCGTAAAGCAATCCCAGCGCCTGGAAAAATGCATCAACATTACTCAATGCAGAATCTCCTGGTGCAAGAGAAAACGCCCAGTCCTGTGGGTCGCCGCGCAAAAAAGAAATAATAATCAAAACCTGTTGAATAGGATTACCAGAAGAATGAGGTTTCAAGGCCAAAAATAGCTTACAATTATTTCTGAAGCTCAGGAACTTAGTTCTGTCACCAAAAAACAAATCAGGAATCGGAATTCTTGGTTCTAGCATCGATTTCTGATCAATAGTATCTTGAATCTTTTGTACATTTACAACGAGATTATCCATTGAGGAGCACAGAGCCTGAATATCCATGTCCACAGCTGTGTCCTGACGCACTCTAATGTCTAGGGGAAAAAAAAGACTGAAGACAGAGCTAAGAAAAAAAAATGTCAGGATTTCTTTTTTCCCTCTATTGGGAATCATTGGTGTGGCTCCTTGTACTGTTATGGCTGGCAATCAGGCAACACAGCGTGCAGTAATCAGCGCACATACAGAGATCTGGCAATAACCAAAAACAATAGGACGAGCTCTGAGACGTGGAATCTCTGTAGACTGCAGTACCTAATCTATCCTCACACAACTATAAGCAGCAGTGGATTGCGCCTATCACTACCTATGCAACTCGGCACTGCCTGAGGAGCTGACTAGCCTGAAGATAGAAATACAAGCCTGACTTACCTCAGAGAAATACCCCAAAGGAATAGGCAGCCCCCCACATATAATGACTGTTAGCAAGATGAAAAGACAAACGTAGGAATGAAATAGATTCAGCAAAGTGAGGCCCGATATTCTAGACAGAGCGAGGATAGCAAAGAGAACTATGCAGTCTACAAAAAACCCTAAAACGAAAACCACGCAAAGGGGCAAAAAGACCCACCGTGCCGAACTAACAGCACGGCGGTACACCCCTTTGCTTCTCAGAGCTTCCAGCAAAAGTTAATAGCAAGCTGGACAGAAAAAACAGAAAACAAACTAGAAGCACTTATCTAGCAGAGCAGCAGGCCCAAGGAAAGATGCAGTAGCTCAGATCCAACACTGGAACATTGACAAGGAGCAAGGAAGACAGACTCAGGTGGAGCTAAATAGCAAGGCAGCCAACGAGCTCACCAAAACACCTGAGGGAGGAAGCCCAGAGACTGCAATACCACTTTTGACCACAGAAGTGAACTCAGCCACAGAATTCACAACACACCTCTCCGGCGGCCCCTGGACTTCACGCTGCTAACCGGGAGGCTTCTTTGTTTAAAAAGCGCACCTTTCGGACCTGTGAATGACGTCCCGGCTTCTGATTGGTCGCGTGCCGCCCATGTGACCGGCACGCGACCAATCAGAGGCCGCGACGTCATTCGCAGGTCCTCAATTCCTAGCATTAGCAGTTTTGTGAATGAGAATGACGTCGCGGCTTCTGATTGGCCGCGTGCCGGTCACATGGGCGGCACGCGACCAATCAGAAGCCGGGACGTCATTCACAGGTCCGAAAGGCGCGCTTTTTAAACAAAGAAGCCTCCCGGTTAGCAGCGTGAAGTCCAGGGGCCACCGGAGAGGTGAGCATATCAATATTTTTTATTTTAATTCTGTATTTTACACATCCCTATGGTTCCCAGGGTCTGAAGGAGAGTTTCCTCTCCTTCAGACCCTGGGAACCATGAGAATACCTTCCGATACTTGATGTCCCATTGACTTGTATTGGTATCGGATATCGGTATCGGCGATATCCGATATTTTTCGGGTATCGGCCGATACTATCCGATACCGATACTTTCAAGTATCGGACGGTATCGCTCAACACTACTGATGGCACTAACGGAGTTCTACTGACCAGGTATCACCAAGCACACACTACACTTCACACTCCGGCCACTAGGGGGAGCAAAAGGCTTATTTATTGGGCCACTTCTCACATTGGTAAAACTAGGGGTCGGACAGGAAGTTAGGGAGAACGAAGCCTGGGAGAGCTCCAGGAAGGACCTGTCAGAACTGGGAAATCTGGCAGGTACCTAGCGAAAGGACAGATTGTTACGGAACCGCGCCTGCACTACCTTGCGGCGGTATCCTAAGAAAGAGACAAGAAAGGAAGGATATTGTGGAACAGTGAGAAACGAGATCAGCACAAAGGAGAGCTAGTAGGAGTCGTGCCCCGAGAACGGCAACATCTTACTGAGGTGCATAGCCGGTGGCCGGAGCACCGAAGAAGTAACAGTCTCCACGCATTACTTCAAACAGCGGCAGGACAGTTAATTACAGGTTGGCTGTCTATCATACAACACCTAAGAAGGACATAGAAGGCAGTCGTGGGAGAGGGGCGACACTAGGCTTCCAGAATAACTCAAGGCCTACCTGTCATAAAGGTGCGTCCTAGCCATAACATACCTGGGGACGGAGAAGAGAAAGATCTAGAACGAACGAGAATAGAAGTTGTGAGGACTATCCTGAATGCTCAGCAGGGAAGCACTACAACACACAGGCGCTAGTGGGTAGACACTGATTTCCACCTGCAAAGGGAACTCTGGATGTGCCTTCGGACCGGCCGGTCTCAGACAGCCCTGTTGAAAGTGCCCTGGATTGAGGATCCTGAAACCTTCAGTAAAAGGTAAAGAAACTGAACCCCGGGGCGTGGCCTAGCGAGTAATGTGAGCAGACGTGCGACGGATCTCTCTCCCCGCACCGCTCTTAAAACTCACCCTTGAAGGCGCCGCCGAACGCCGAAAACCGGGCAGAGAGGCACCGCAGGTCCCCAGCGTGCGGGAAAAAGCACCGGAGGTAGCGAGCGGTGAGGAGCGGCGATGTCACGCCGAAAACAGTCGGCGCCTGCAGCTGGCACGAAAATCCAAGATGGCGCCGTGGCAGAGGAGGAGGCGGCCAGAGCCAGCGCTTCATACCGCCGGAGGCTGGAGGTAATCGCTCGGCTGGAGCGGTTTGCCCTGCTGCTGGATCCAGAGGGGCTTGGTGAGGAGGAAGCCCCGCAGAGGCAGAAGAGAGGAGGGGAAGATAATCCCAGTGAGGTGGAGGCGCAACGTTCCCCAGGGAGGGTGCAGGGAGTGCACAGTGCTGACAATGTGACACCTGCTGCTAGCCCACTGCAGACTAATGATTCTGATGATGTGCAGCAACCAAGTATGGGGGAACCAACACTGCAGGACATTTTCTCTGTTGTTATACACTGCAAATCTGCCTTGGCCGCGCTGAATCTAAGGGTGGATGATTTAACAGTTGAAATGAAGTCCCTTAACTCTGCTATGCGTAAGGTGGAGAAAAGAGTGGAGGTGGTGGAGGAGCGTGTGGGCAGTGTGGAGGATCAGACAAATGAACTGTTAAAAAGAGAAAAGAAATACATTCAACGAATTGCAGAATTAGAATTTAAAACAGACGATTTGGAAAATCGATCTCGGACAAACAACTTAAGAATAATTGGGGTGCCGGAGAAGGTGGAGGGAAACAACCCTACTGAATATATTGAGACATGGCTTAAAAACTCGGTGGGAGGCGCAGACCTTACCAACCATTTTTCGGTGGAAAGGGCTCATAGAGTCCCCACTCGTCCACTGTCGCATGATTCCGCCCCTCAAGCTATACTGGCAAAAATTTTGGACTACCGGGATCGGGAATCCCTACTAAGGAAGGCTAAGATCAGTGATGGCCTGAGTATAAACGGAAATCGGATCTCCATTTATCTGGATTATTCGGCATCGGTGCAGAAACTCAGAATGAAGTTTGGTGAAGTCAAGCGACGGTTCCGAGAACTGGAAATAAAATACTCAATGCTCTACCCAGCTAAGCTCAGGGTGGTGGCGCTGGATCGTGTTCAATTTTTCCAAAGTCCGGAGGAGGCGATGCAATGGCTGGACACTAACGCCAAGAAAATTGGCACTGATCGGAACCGATGAGACTGATACTGAAGATCTATAATTCTACTGGTTCTACCTCTTTTTGGGGGTTTTTTGAATGTGATTTGTGTATTTAGACAAAATGCACCCAAAGGTTACAGTATTGTGTTCGGCGGCGCAATAAATAGTTCATATTGGTCGCGGTGGGAGGGGGAGAGATGGACGGCAAAGGAAATAGTTCTAGGGTATATCAAGTGCTCTCAGTTCTCATATAGAGAAAGAAAGTTTGGTTTATCTGAGTTACTTTGAGTTTCAGATGGGGGAGGTTGGAATGGTTGTGGGGGTGGGGGGTGGGGGGAGGAGGGCATTGGTGGAGACCTGGGGGAGACGGTTCTCATTTTTTATCTTGCTTTAAGGAAATGGGAGGGAATGTTAATATTATAAGTTGGAATGTTAGGGGGCTAGCGGATGCTACCAAGCGTGCAGCAATATTTCAGTACCTACTGAAACAGAGGCCCTCGGTGATATGCCTGCAAGAAACCCATTTAGTGGAGGAAAAAGTTGATATGTTACAGAAGAGATGGGTGCGCAAGGCGTATCACTCGACGTTCTCTAATTATGCAAGGAGGGTGTCGGTTTTGATCCATACAAGTACTCCATTTGAGGAAGTTGAGGTAAAAACGGATAAAGACAGTCAATATGTTTTTTTAGTGTGTAAAATCTTTAATCGTTTGATTTGCATCGTTTCACTATATATACCCCCGCCATATTCTGGTAAGAAAATCCAGGAGATTTTGGAGTCTATGAGAGGATGGGTTGGGGTTCCCCTTCTGATGGTGGGAGATGTGAATAATATAGCCGACGACCATTGGGACAAGAGTAATCACGCTCCGCTATGCAGGGACGGTAATGACACCCCTTTTGGAAACTATCTTAGAGAAATAGGTTGGACTGACTTATGGCGGGCTCGCAATGTTAATACATATTCTTACTCCTGTTACTCGACCACGTATGGTTCTATGTCTCGTATTGATGTCGCCTTGGGTAATGACGGGATGAACTAATTGTTAAGCAGGATGGAATATAGTCCCAGGATTCTATCAGATCATAGCCCAGTTCAGGTCTCTTTAAAGTTATCAGAACAGGTTGGGTCGCGGAGGATGGGCTGGAAGGTTCACCCCTCCTGGCTACAAGTCTTGGACATGGAAAGGGTGGGGGCTGAGATAGAAGAGTTTTTTAAGATTAATGAAGGTAGTGCAGAATGCCATGTAGTATGGGACACTATGAAGGCGTATTTAAGAGGCATTCTGTTTTGGGACATTTCAAGACACAAGACAAGGACTAGAGTACAGGATCAAGCTGTCCTGGAGGAACTGAAGGCAGCTGAGGCCGCATTGGGGGCCCATTGCACTAGGGAGTCTCAGAGCCGTATGAGGATGGCTCAGCGGGAGGTCAACCAACTATATTTGAGAAAGGCGGAGAGATTGCGGGCTTTTCAAAGAGCATCTTTCTATTCAGAGGGGGAAAAGGTGGGGCATTTACTTTCGTTAGTGGCGTCCATTAAGACGGAGGATGGAACATTGGTTACTCGGGGGGAACAAATTCTGGAGGTGTTTAGAAAATTCTATGATAAATTATATACATATGGGGGTCCGAGGATATGACGGGTTACTTGGAGGGGATTGATCTGCCTAGGTTGAGTAGAGAGGAATGTGAGGTGTTTGGAGGAGCCGATTGGGGAGGAAGAATTGGGGGCTGCGTTGGCGGGTGTTGCTGGGAGTAAGGCTCCGGGGGCGGATGGTATTCCAGCTGAGGTTTATAAGGTACTGAAAGAAACTTTGCTGGCCAAACTGCCGGGGTTGTATAATAGCTCATTGGAAAGAGGGGAGCTACCTTTGTCAATGAGAGAGGCTATTGTGGTAGTTATCCCTAAAGCCGACAAGGACCCACAGCTACCAGAATCCTATAGACCAATCTCACTTCTGACGGCTGACATAAAGATTTTGGCAAAAGCTTTGGCAAATAGGTTGACCAGGGTGATTGACAGACTGGTTCACCCGGATCAGTCAGGCTTTATGCCCAATAAGTCAACGGCACTCAATCTGAGAAGGTTGTTTTTAAATCTGCAAATCCCTTCTGACAATGTCGGCAAACGGGTTGTGGTGTCCTTGGACGCCCATAAGGCTTTCGATTGCGTGGAGTGGAGCTATCTGTGTTCAGTGCTGGAACGAATGGGGTTTGGACCCAAATTTATTTCATGGGTGCGGCTGTTGTACTCTTCTCCAGTGGCCAAAATTAGAGTGAATGACGCTCTCTCCGAGACCTTTTCTTTGTCTAGGGGAACTAGACAGGGCTGCCCTCTGTCCCCGCTACTCTTTGCCTTGGCGGTGGAACCCCTTGCTGCAAAGATCAGAGGGTCCCGAGAGGTGAGGGGTTTTATGTACGGGGACTCAGAAGAAAAAGTAGCGTTATATGCTGATGATATTCTGCTGTTCTTGGAAGATTCTGAAGGGACCCTGGTTAGGGCGGAGGCCATTATTGAGGAATTCGGGAGTTATTCCGGCCTAAGGATCAATTGGGACAAATCCAATATGATGTTGATAGATGGGGATTATGGCGTTGGTGGAGTGGGGGACTCTTTCACAAGGTTGAGGCTAGTTGATAAATTTAAATACCTGGGGATCCAGATTGCTCTCCCTTTGACTAGTTTTGAGGAGCTGAATTTGGCACCACTTTTGCGTAGAATACGTACTAAAGTTCAGGCGTGGAAAGAGTTACATTTATCGGTAATCGGCAGGATAAACCTTATAAAGATGATTGTGATGCCGCAGCTTCTTTATGTGCTGCACAACTCCCCTATATGGATATCGCAGAATAGATTTCGGAGGATTAGATCCTTGTTTGGCGAGCTGATTTGGAGTGGAAAGAGCCCCAGATTTAAACAGGAAATTCTACAAAGGCCAAAGACGGAGGGAGGAGTGGCACTGCCTAATCCGTGGTTGTATTTTTTGGCATCACAGTGTCAGCATTTTAAGGGATGGGGTGATGAGTCGGGTGGGGCGCGGACACCCTGTAGCCTGAGATCATTGATTGGGATGAAGGTATGAAGGGATTGGGATGAAGGGGGGCATTTCCGCGAGAAAGGTTCTAAATTTTGCACTATTAGGCTTATTCACAAGGTTTGGGACAAAGTTAAAGGAATTAGGGGAGTGGGGGCGCTTACCAGATTCTCACCCATTTGAAATAACTGTTTCCTACAAGAGTTTAGACAGTTGGCGGGATTTCATATTTGGAAGGAGGCAGGCATCTCTCGGATGGGCCAAATTTTACATCAGGGCAGAATTAGGAATTTTGAGGCATTGCAGGAGGAGTTTTTACTGCCAGACTCTGAGATGTATCAATATCGCCGCCTTTCTCATGCATACCGGGCACAGTGTAGGAGAGGGCCTGTGGAGATCCAGGTGGATCTTATGCTGGATTTTATCCTTGTAGGGGGAGGCACGAAGGGGGTGATCTCAGGAATATATGAATTCCTTCTATTCTCTCTTTTGGAGGAGCACCCTATTAGAGCCAGGGCGAAATGGGAGGCTGACCTGGGGGCGATTGATAATGACCATTGGGAATCAATACTAGATTATGTGCCCAAGATATCAATGAGCGAGCCTGGGAGGTTATCACAATTATTTGTTATTCATAGGGCTTATAGAACTCCGGACATGTTATTCAAAGCCGGGTTGAGACCTAATTCAGAATGCCCTAGATGCTCGCAGTCTGAGGCGGGTATCCTCCATATGTTGTGGCAGTGCCCCAGGTTGTCCTCCTTCTGGGTGGTGGTGCTGAATAAAGTGGGACTGGCATATAATTGCTCTGTGCCGCGGGATCCTTTGGTATGCGTTTTGGGCTACGTAGAGGAGATTATAACTGATAAATTGTACAAAATGGTTATTGCTAGACTGCTATTTATTGCGCGAAAGTTGATCGCCAAGTTCTGGATTAGGGAAGAGCCACCAACAAGAAGAGACTTTATGATGCAAGTGGATCATATTATTACTTTGGAGAGGAGTATCTACTCTAAGAGAAACAAGATGGACCTCTTTGACAGGTTGTGGAATCCGTGGCTTGAGTCAATGTGATTTAAATGACTTTGCTTCTGTTTTTGGGCCTTTTGCCCCCTTGGGAGCATTATTGACAAGTCATCTTCCTTTTCTTGTACATTTATGTATGATGTAGTAAAGTGGGGCGGTTCTTGACAGGTCTCTAAAGGGTGGGGGGAAGGTGGGTGAGAGTTTGGTTTGGGATAAAATAAGTTTCCTAAAAAAAGTAAAATACATTTGTATATTGCTGACAACAAGGCATTTTTTATGTACTATCTTTATTGTTTAATAAAAAATATCTGATTAAAAAAAAAAAAGAAACTGAACCCTGTGTCCTCGTTATTCCTCGCACTACGCACCATCACTCTTTATTGGACGCCCCTTAGCAGGGTCACGGACCGGGTCCAGCCACCGTGACAACCCCAGAACTGAGACAGAAAGGACCGGTACCAAGTAACCTGTGGCCCTGTGTCTGGGGGCGATCCAGTTGCACGCTTTCTGTCTGCGGACAACACACTGCATCTTCCTGCCTGTTGTGGTGCTACTCCTTCATCCCCTGTGTGCTGCTGTCATCATTCTGCAAGTCCTCCTGCCAGGGTAAGTTATTATATCATCCACCACCTCTTCTTCCACTTCTGCACCCTGGTCCTCCTCCTGAGTTTCTGGCAATTGTGTCTCATCATCGTCCACCTCTTGTGACACTTTAACACCGTCGCCTTCGTGTGACCGTGGCTGCTCAAATATTTGGGCATCGCTACATGGAATCTCATCTTGCCTCATTTCAAGTGGACTGGGAGAAAGGCACAAATCAATAAATGGAAAAGTGAACAACTCTTCGGAGTGTCCAAGTGTTGGATCAGTTGTCTCAGGGCACTCAGCATGGTGGGAGGAAGAGGATCAGGGTGAGGAATATGCAGATTCACGGCTACTCAGACTTGACCATATGGAAAGCAGGGTGCTGGCATGGTGGTGGCAAAGTGACTGGAAGCATTATCCGCCATCCAATCAACTACCTTTTCATGCTGCTTTGGTGTCAAGAGTGCTGTTCTGCCATGCCCTATGAATTCTGACAGGAATCTGTTGCGAGAAGATGTGGGTGTTTGTTGTGGCGCACTTTCAGCTTGCCCACATCCTCGACCTCTGCATGCACCATCACGTCCACTTCCCTTTCCCTTGCCACACACCTTGCCGATTTTAATAAACAGGTGAATGCAAGCCTTGACTCTAATCCAATGACACAATTTGTAGGCCACAGATAGATGAGGCGTATCACAGAGATACCAGACTGTCCAATATGTGGCTGGTATTTTTTCATTTTTTACCCCAAAATAGTATATAGACCTAGGGTAGCAGACAGCAAAAAAAGTGGAATGTAGGCCTGAAAAGCAACTATTTGTAGAGCACAGATAGACCAGGCATCTGACGGAGATAACAGACTGTTCAATACGTGGCATGTATTATTTTTATTTTTTTTCCCCAAAATAGTGTTTAGACCTAGGGTAGCAGACAGCAAAAAAAAGTGGATTGTAGGCTTGAAAAGCAACTATTTGTAGAGCACAGATAGACCAGGTGTCCGACGGAGATAACAGACTGTTCAATACGTGGCATGTATTTTTCTATTTTTTACCCCAAAATATTGTATAGACCTAAGGTAGCAGACAGCAAAAAAAGTGGAATGTATGCCTGAAAAGAAACAACTTGTAGAGCACAGATAGACCAGTAGTCTGACGGAGATAGAACACTGTTAAATATGTGGCCTGGATTTTTTGGGGCCCACCAAAATTGTGTTACTAAGTAAGCTATGACACACAAAAAAAAATGTTGGAGTACTAAAATTGTAAAAAATTTAGCGCAATGATATGCGATGCGTGTGGCATACAAAACACAGTGATAAATATAAGAACTGTAGCTAAATATTTTTGGGCCAGATAAAGATTTTTTTTTCAGCAAAATGGTGTCTAAAAATATTGTAAGATACTCCAAAAAATACTACATTACAAAAAAAAAAGGCCAGACTTTTCTGCGCACTCACTTCTGATGCCTGGGACAAAAAAAAGTTTTAAATTGCTAGATTTTCACGCTGTTGTATTAAAATGACCTGGCTGTAGTCTGCAGTGTGACCAAGCAAATAAATGTAGAATAAGGGTGCAATGGATTGCTTTGTAATAAAATTAGCAGGATTCAGGTGCCTAAAAAAATTAATCCTAGCCACAGATACCTGCAGCTAGGTGTATATAAAATAGGCAGCAGCAGACCGTAATGGACCCTCTTGATGTATGCAGTGAGATCTATATACTCACATACAGTGCCTGCAGGCCTTGCACTGATGTGGATATATGCACATAGACTCCACTGCCTACCTAGCACTGCAATCAATATACCCCCTAATTAGCCCTAAAAAAAACTGTTGGTTTATCTGGATTTGTGGATTCTGTGATGGTAGACCCACACTAACTAATAAAAGAACAAATCTGACCCTATTTCGGCCACAGCTCTTCCTACACTAGCTGAGTCCGGAGCTGAATGCACCAAGCAGGGCGGCGTCCGATCTCTTATAGACCTGATGATGTGCGGCCAGCCAATCACTGTAATACCACAACAAAGATGGCTGCGGTATTACAGTGCATGGCAGACAATCCCTGCATGTTCACTGGCGCTCAAAAGACCGCCAAAATTGGAGGGCGGAGACCAGAGCTCCTGCTGAATAATCCCGGAAATGCTCGGTGCTCGCCGAGTACCGTGATACTCAGGCAAGTAACAAGTAGTAGCGAGCATGTTTGCTCATCACTGGCTGCCACCCATGTGATTTGTGGAGGCTGTGACAAATAACTGAAGAAACGATGGTAGCCGGAAATGGAGATGGTAATGGCCGATCTAGTTTTCTTGTGGACTTAAGTTAATGAACTGATGCCATTGGAAATGCTAGAGTGTCCATTAGACCTTACGACCATGGGGTTCAAGGGGATAAATACAATTCTCATAGCTACTGGTGTCTACACAGACCAAAGAGCTTCCTTTGCTGCATCCACTGGGGGACAGCAGGCGAACATGGCAGATCTAGGTATTTTTACAGAACCCAAATCCCTAAATCAAGATTGTGTTTAGCCCAGAAAATCCCTTTAAGGCTACGCTTTCTGCATCATTGAGCAGGAAAATTGAACACTGTGGTGGATCTATGGACCATGCTGACTGTAATGAAGTCTGTTTCCACCATGATTTATGGTTGGCTGGATAAACTGATAACCTTGGAAGGAAAGTGTGAGTACATCAAGCCAGACTATAGAAATGTGGCCTCTTTTTTTCCCCCAAAACAATGCCATAACTGTCTACAGGATGTCAGGTATTGTAGCCTTCACTTCAAGGAGTCTGTGTTGCAATACCAGCCACAACCTATTTACGTGTGTGGTGCTGTTTTTGGAAGACTGCACCAATGTTTCACTTGGTATATTTGGGTTTTATACTTTTTTTAAAAAAATATATATATTCTATATTTATCAGCACTGATATTACAGGTCTTGAATAAGACATAGAACTTTATGTATTAAAATTGTTATTTTTTTTTTGTAGAGTATGAAAAATTTTTTATAGATGGTTTTTATCCCCTGATAATTGAGTGTTAATGTATTTGAATGTCAGACATTATGCCAATGAATGTAATGAAATTTTGTGTATTTGCTAAATGAATTTTCCATGATAATAGTTTTAAAAAATTTAATGTGCATTACACAAGAGACATAATTGTTATGGTAATGATATTTTAATGTATGCAACGAACTTGAAATGTTGTCGTTGGTTCACAGTCATTTCCAATCAATGGAAACATTAACAATAGTGCTTCATTATCTTTACAGGTTGTTGGGCACAGAACGCTTCTATGTTCCGAAACACAAAAGTTAAAATGACTATAAGGTTTCTGATATCTGTTACAATCTATATAAAATATGTTGAAAACCAACAGTTATGTCTCATCTTTCATTATCTATTCATTGCATCAAATTAATTCAGTATTTCACATTTGCTTTTTTTTTCTAGTTATATATTATGTGGACAATGTGGTTTATGTTTTGTCATTTTTTCCACTACAAAAATGAAGTTTAGAAGAAATGTCGTCATAATGGACACTAAGACCAGTATTAACCCCTTTCTGCCATTAGACGTACTATTCCATCCATGTGGGGTGGGCTTTACTTCCCAAGGACGGAATAGTACGTCATAGGCGATCGGCCGCGCTCACGGGGGGAGCGCGGCCGATCGCGGCCGGGTGTCAGCTGCTTATCGCAGCTGACATCCGGCACTATGTGCCAGGAGCGGTCACGGACCGCCCCCGGCACATTAACCCCCTGCTCAGAGCAGGCACTTGGTAACGCTGCACTGCTCTCAGACAGATCGGTGATCTGTCAGAGTGCTGTGCAAACTGGCAGATCACCGATCTGTATTGTCCCCCCCTGGGACAAAGTAAAAAAGTTTTTAAAAAAATTTACAAATGTGTAAAAAAAAAAAAAAAAAAAAAATCCTAAATAATGAAAAAAATATATATATATATTATTCCTATAAATACATTTCTTTATCTAAATTAAAAAAAAGAACAATAAAAGTACACATATTTAGTATCGCCGCGTCCGTAACGACCCGACCTATAAAACTGTCCCACTATTTAACCCCTTCATTAAACACCGTAAGAAAAAAAAAAAAAACGAGACAAAAAACAACGCTTTATTATCATACCGCCGAACATAAAGTGGAATAACACGCGATCAAAAAAACGGATATAAATATCCATGGTACCGCTGAAAGCGTCATCTTGTCCCGCAAAAAACAAGCCACCATACAGTATCATCAGCGAAAAAATAAAAAAGTTATAGTCCTGAGAATAAGGCGATGCATAAATAATTATTTTTTCTATAAAATAGTTTTTATCGTATAAAAGCGCCAAAACATAAAAAAAATGATATAAATGAGGTATCGCTGTAATCGTACTGACCCGAAGAATAAAACTGCTTTATCAATTTTACCAAACGGGGAACGGTATAAACGCCTTCCCCAAAAGAAATTCATGAATACCTGGTTTTTGGTAATTCTGCCTCACAAAAATCGGAATAAAAAGCGATCAAAAAATGTCACGTGCCCGAAAATGTTACCAATAAAAACGTCAACTCGTCCCGCAAAGAACAAAACCTCACATGACTCTGTGGACTCAAATATGGAAAAATTATAGCTCTCAAAATGTGGTAACGCAAAAAATATTTTTTGCAATAAAAAGCGTCTTTCAGTGTGTGACGGCTGCCAATCATAAAAATCCGCTAAAAAAACCCGCTATAAAAGTAAATCAAACCCCCCTTCATCACCCCTTTAGTTAGAGAAAAATAAAAAAATTAAAAAAATGTATTTATTTCCATTTTCCCGTTAGGGTTAGGGCTAGGGTTAGGGTTAGGGCTAGGGTTAGGGCTAGGGTTAGGGTTAGGGTTAGGGCTAGGGTTAGGGCTAGGGCTAGGGTTATGGTTAGGGCTAGGGTTAGGGCTACAGTTAGGGTTAAGGCTACAGTTAGGGTTGGGGCTAAAGTTAGGGGTAGGGTTTGAATTACATTTGCATTTGGGAATAGGGTTGGGATTAGGGTTAGGGGTGTGTCTGGGTTAGAGGTGTGGTTAGGGTTACCGTTGGGATTAGGGTTAGGGGTGTGTTTGGATTAGGGTTTCAGTTATAATTGGGGGGTTTCCACTGTTTAGACACATCAGGGGCTCTCCAAACGCGACATGGCGTCCGATCTCAATTCCAGCCAATTCTGCGTTGATAAAGTAAAACAGTGCTCCTTCCCTTCCGAGCTCTCCCGTGTGTCCAAACAGGAGTTTACCCCAACATATGGGGTATCAGCGTACTCAGGACAAATTGGACAACAACTTTTGGGGTCCAATTTCTCCTGTTACCCTTGGGAATATGTAAAACTGGGGGCTAAAAAATAATTTTTGTGGGAAAAAAAAATATTTTTTATTTTCACGGCTCTGCGTTATAAACTGTAGTGAAACACTTGGGGGCTCAAAGTTCTCACAACACATCCAGATAAGTTCGTGGGGGGGTCTAGTTTCCAATATGGGGTCACTTGTGGGGGGTTTCTACTGTTTAGGTACATTAGGGGCTCTGCAAACGCAATGTGACGCCTGCAGACCATTCCATCTAAGTCTGTATTCCAAATGGCGCTCCTTCCCTTCCGAGCCCTCCCATGCGCCCAAACAGTGGTTCCCCCCCACATATGGGGTATCAGCGCACTCAGGACAAATTGCACAACAACTTTTGGGGTCCAATTTCTCCTGTTACCCTCGGGAAAATACAAAACTGGGGACTAAAAAATATTTTTTGTGGGAAAAAATGTTTGCTTTATTTTTACGGCTCTGCATTATAAACTTCTGTGAAGCTCTTGGTGGGTCAAAGTGCTCACCACACCTCTAGATAAGTTCCTTAGGGGGTCTACTTTCCAAAATGGTGTCACTTGTGGGGGGTTTCAATGTTTAGGCACATCAGTGGCTCTCCAAACGCAACATGGCGTCTCATCTCAATTCCTGTGAATTTTGCATTGAAAAGTCAAACGGCGCTCCTTCCCTTCCGAGCTCTCCCATGCGCCCAAACAGTGGTTTACCCCCACAAATGGGGTATCAGCGTACTCAGGACAAATTGTACAACAACTTTTTGGTTCCAATTTCTTCTCTTACCATTGGGAAAATAAAAAATTGGGGGCGAAAATATAATTTTTGTGAAAAAAAAATGATTTTTTATTTTTACGGTTCTGCATTATAAACTTCTGTGAAGCACTTGGTGGGTCAAAGTGCTCACGACACCTCTAGATAAGTTCCTTAGGGGGTCTACTTTCCAAAATGGTGTCACTTGTGGGGGGATTCAATGTTTAGGCACATCAGTGGCTCTCCAAACGCAACATGGCGTCCCATCTCAATTCCAGTCAATTTTGCATTGAGAAGTCAAATGGCACTCCTTCGCTTCCAAGCTCTGTCATGCGCCCAAACAGTGGTTTACCTCCACTTATAGGGTATCGGCGTACTCAGGACAAATTGTACAACAAGGTTTGGGGTCATTTTCTCCTGTAACCCTTGGTAAAATAAAACAAATTGGAGCTGAAGTAAATTTTTTGTGAAAAAAAGTTAAATGTTAATTTTTATTTAAACATTCCAAAAATTCCTGTGAAACACCTGAAGGGTTAATAAACTTCTTGAATGTGGTTTTGAGCACCTTGAGGGGTGCAGTTTTTAGAATGGTGTCACACTTGGGTATTTTCTATCATATAGACCCCTCAAAATGACTTCAAATGAGATGTGGTCCCTAAAATAAAATGGTGTTGTAAAAATGAGAAATTGCTGGTCAACTTTTAACCCTTATAACTCCCTAACAAATACAAATTTTGGTTCCAAAATTGTGCTGATGTAAAGTAGACATGTGGGAAATGTTACTTATTAAGTATTTTGTGTGACATATCTCTGTGATTTAATTGCATAAAAATTCAAATTTGGAAAATTGCGAAATTTTCAAAATTTTTGCCATATTTCCGTTTTTTTCACAAATAAACGCAGGTAATATCAAAGAAATTTTACCACTATCATGAAGTACAATATGTCACGAGAAAACAATGTCAGAATCACCGGGATCCGTTGAAGCGTTCCAGAGTTATAACCTCATAAAGGGACAGTGGTCAGAATTGTAAAAATTGGCCCGGTCCATAACGTGCAAACCACCCTTGGGGATAAAGGGGTTAAAGAAGCACTCCTCTTCCTCCTCCTCATGTCCTGGTAAATGGGGATCATGAAGTTACATGGAGTGTATATAGATGATGTATATTAGAAGAATCTTTGCAATAAGTTTATACCCTCTGATGACAAAATGGCCAGGAATAGAAATACACCATTGTGGCTGACTAGCGAATACTGAGTATAATAGGACAAAAAACAGCATTGAAGGCTGAAGGTTCAGAAAAAGCATTCTAGGTTTTCACAGAAATGTAAAAGTTATCAACAGAAAAAGAAATCACCAATAATAAAACAAATGGAAATTTCTTTCAACAATATCTGAACTCCATTAAGAAATAAAAATTTGATTGACCATCTGAAATAATGACCTTAGGGATATAATTGTGAAGGACAAAAAGAAGGCTGATATATTAATGGAATGTCCTCCTTTCTTTTTTTTTTTTCAATTATTTATGACAAACCAGTGCGTTCCAACTTTTCTTGGCAAACTTCCTAATAATGTGGCAAGTAGGTACATTTTTAGAATATTGATTTATTATTACAATAAAGAGGCTGCCAACATTGCGAGAAATTACACGATTTTCAGCTTTTTACAGCTTTCCATTTGACTTTACTGTACTGGGGTTATAACAGGCAAACCTTCTAGGAGAGTTGCATAATTCTATCGAAATGTAAAACTGACGAGAACCTGTCAAGTAGAAAAACAATAATAACCTGCAGTTAAGGGGTTAATTTGCACATTTATAATGGTCTGAAGCTACCCGGCGTCAACACAGAGAACCCGGCAGCTTACAAGAAATTAACTTTATTCCTACTGGGAATCATAGTGGTGGTGCTGGGTCAGCTTCGGTCAACGCTCAGTGCATAGTGAGTGGCAGCTATAACAACGCCACACTGACTGACAGCCAACTCTACTGCTGAGCCAGCTATCAGTCAGTCCCGGGCTGTGGTTACAGCCGCCACTCACTGTGCACTTAGCGGGGACTGAAGCTGAGCCAGCACCACCACTATGACTGAGACCTGAGGCTACCTGAAGGGACATTATTTCCCAGCATCCGGGCTCTCTGTGTGGGAACCTGGCAGTTTCAGAACACTATTAACATGCAAATTAACCTCATGTCTGCAGGTTTATAGCAATTTTTTACATGACTGGTTCCCTTTAAAGTCCTTAGTTTTTCAAAGTTACATTTTGGCATGGATGGTTTTGGGATGACAGCGTCTTGTAACCATGACTGCAGCTGCGCTCCCGATGATGTGCTCCTGTGATCATTACCAGATGAATCTGATTGCCTACTAGTTAGCGTAGACGCCTTCTGACTGGTGGAATGATTAGCGAGGCACTCAAGAGGTGGCCAGTTGATAAATCCTCGGCATCCATTTCACCATGTGTGGTTCCTATCATGGCCACCAGAGTCATCATTGCGGACTCTGGTGCCAATCATATTTCTACTAATACAGTCTCCAGTGTCGGAGAAACGCATACAGCCAGAGCTAAGGCAGGGGATACATTATGGTGATAGTATTCAGATAATACCAGCTTGAGTTTAAAATCAATATAATTTGCTCCTATGTAGTGGTGGCATGCATCCAGACAAGATAAATTTGATGAGATATAGAGTAAAGTAATAGAGAAAGTAGGATGAGAACCTGATCATACAATGCTCCCAGAAGTATAATTTAAAGCTCATAAGCTTTATGCTATCTACAGTACTGTTGCATTTTATTAAAGAAAATCTGTTGCCCTACACTAATGACATGTATATGAAGGTGCTTATGAGTCGCCCGCCAGGGCCGTGGAGTACCCGGAACCGGGTCCGGTGTTCACAGGGGGATGTCATGGTGGCGACCCGATCCGTGGACCTGGGTGTTAGGGTGGCGGAACGCACCGAATATATATTTATTAGAAGAAGTTGGTGGTTCGCAACCCGGGATCCACCGTGCAGGAAAGCACCTGCTGCTAGATATGGCGGTACAATAAAGTAGTATAAACAGACTCTGTTACTTCACAGAGTCTGTTAGCAAAGATAACGCTGTGCCCTGTTTGGCTCACAGAGGAACACAGCTACTTAGTAGAGCAGATGGTGGCAGTGTCAGACTGAAGAACATTGGGCCCACCGAAGGATTTGATTCGGAGGGCCCACCTTTCACCCCCCCTGAAGAGCCCCATAGCAACTGCAAGTTTTGCACTATGAACTCTCCTGAAGGAGAAACCAGGGCCCACCGGAGGATTCTCCGATTCTCTGGTGGGC
The DNA here is from genome assembly GCF_032444005.1 of Ranitomeya imitator. NCBI lineage: Eukaryota > Metazoa > Chordata > Amphibia > Anura > Dendrobatidae > Ranitomeya > Ranitomeya imitator. The sequence continues at coordinate 199,732,851 of NC_091283.1, forward strand.
CAGTCCAACCCTGGATGGTGGTCATGCAGTCAAATGCAAACATGAAACTCCTCGCCGGAGGTGCCAGCATTCTAGGGGCTTATTTCAGCCGGGTCCCAGAATACATACAAACACAATCTCCTTGCTGGAGGTGCCAGCATTCTAGGGGCTTATTTCAGCCAGGTCCCTGAATACACACACACACGAAACTCCTCGCCGGAGGTGCCAACATTCTAGGGGCTTATTTCAGCCGGGTCCCTGACTGCATACAAACATGACCACACTGGCGCTGAGCTCATACATAAATTGATCCTAGCGCATGGCTGTGCGGCCATGTGAAACTTATATAGCTGCAGCACGTACAGGACCTTCCTAGAAGGACCAATGAGAGGCTGCCTGAGGAACTTCAGGACCTTCCTGGAGAACCAATGGGTCTTGCTGCAGTATCTAAGCATGTGACCCTTGATCTCCAATGAGAGATCTTACCCTGGGCATGCTCAGAAGGGGAAAAGCAGGACTTAGTCCAAAAAGCATCTGCTCGCCGCTGCCCAACACTGGCTTCAGTGGCAGAAGCTGGAGAAGCAGCAGTAACCCTTTGCACAGAGTCAGACTGAGCAAGACGCTGGGACCGACGTCTCCGCTGAGCAGGCTCCACTGCGGCAGGAGAAGAATGGGAGACTGCAGCGGAGATGGCAAGAGATTCCCCCTGTGCAGAGGCGGGAACTCGATCCTTAACACTGGGTGCCCATGTAAAAGGGGAAAATCTTTAAAAGGGATTTGGTGAATAGAGTTTATATTCATGACGTCACCTGTGGTATTCGGTCAGTGGTGACCGACGCTGCTTTAAGGGGTCCTCTAGGGTGATGTTATGGCAGCTAGATGGTATAACTTCCCACAGGTGAAGTGTATCCCTAGGGCTCCCAGTGTGTAGATGGAAGATGGTGAATGGCGCAGTAAAGAACGAGGACACAGGTTTGCAGTCTCTTTACCTGGTTTACTGAAGATTTCAGGCAGCCACAGTCCAGAGCACCAGATCACAGGGTAGGGAGGGTCCGGCCGGCTTGGAAGCGAATCCAGAGTCCCCTTTACCAGGTGGAGTAGAAAGCCCATCCTCTAGCGTGGTGGTGTTGTAGTGCCTTACTGCCTATGGCTTCACATAAGATAATCACAGTTCCTCTCTGTCCCCCATATAGGATAGAACATAACCCGTATGACTGGTGACTTGAGCCTTTTCACAGGGACTCTAGCACGCCCCAGGCTCTATAGATGTCACAGTGCCTCCTGGGTTTTAAGATAGACAGGTAACTTGCAGTTCCGCTGTCCTGCCGGTCTCTGATGTAAGTTGTAGAGTCCTTACAACCTCGGGGGTCCGGCTACCGGTTATCTGCGCCTCAGAGGGAGGCAGCCTGCTCTTAGCTGGTCTCCCCTGATATTTCCTCTCCTGTTCTTCGCTCTCCTGTACGCTCAATGAACAATGTTCAGCTTTCTGTGTGTCTCTTTCCAGGAGCTGTGGTGCTTCAGACTACACGGCCCCTTCAGACCTTCTGACCCTCTAGGTCGGTCTGCTCTCTTCTGTCTCTCTGACAATCTAATCTCCCTTTCCCTCCAAACCACAATATTTATAGGGGAGTCACCTAGTAAATAGGATCAAAAGCTCCCCCTTGTGGCCTGGAGTGTGAATGGAGCGCCCACAGACGCAGGGCCGCAGGTTACTCGGTACCGGTCCTCTCTGTCTCGGTGCTGGGGTTGTCACGGTGGCTGGACCCGGTCCATGACCCTGCTAAGGGGCGTCCAATAAAAGGGGTGATGAAAGTTTGTCAAGGGTTCGTGACGCCACCTGTGGTCTTCGGTCAGGGTGACCGACGCTGCTTGGGGGTCCGCTGGGGTGATGGAATGGCAGCTAGATGGTACCTTCCCACAGGTGAAGTATATCCCCAGGGCTTCCCAGTAGTGTAGGTGGCGATGATGTGAGGCGCAGTTAATAACAAGGACACAAGGTTGCAGTCTCTTTACCTTTTTACTGAAGACTTCAGGATCCGCAATCCAAAGCACTGCTAACAGGGCTGGCTGAGTCCGGCCGGTCCGAAGGCTCATCCAGAGTTCCCTTTGCAGGTGGAAATCAGTGCCTAGCAACTAGCGCCTGTGTGTTGTAGTCCTTCCCTGCTGAGCATTCGGGATAGTCCTCACAACTTTCGTGTTCGTTCTTTCTCTTCTCCGTCCCCCAAGTTTATCTGGCTAGGACGCACCCGTATGACGGGTAGGCTCGGAGCTATTCTGGGACCCTAGAGACACCCCTCTCCAACTTTGCCCCCCTATGTCTGCTTAGGTGATGTAAGGTAGACAGCCAACCTAATCAACTGTCCTGCCGCTGTTTAAAGTAATGCTTGAAGTCTGTTACTTCCTCGGCGTTCCGGCCACCGGCTACGCGCCTCAATAGGAAGTTGCCGATCTCGGGGCACGACTCCTACTGGTTTATCTCCTTTTGCTGCAATTTCGTTTCTCACTTCTCCACAATATCCTTTGCTTCGTTTCCTTCCTTAGGATGCCGCCGCAAGGTAGTGCAGGCGCGGCTCCGTAACTGTCTGTCCTTTCTGCTAGGTACCTGCCAGGAACCCACCCCTGACAGGTCCTACCTGGAGCTCTGCCAGGCTGCGTTCTGTCTAACTTCCTATTCAACCCCCAGTTTTACCAAAGTGTGAGGAGTGGCCTAATACATAGTGCCTTTTGCTCCCCCTGGTGGCCGGAGTGTGAAGTGTAATGTGTGACTGTGATACCTGGTCAGGTGAACTCCTTTAGTGCAATCAGACATAACATCACTCCCCTTAGTGGCAGAACGACATTACTGCAACGACCAGGACTCTGGGGCGCTGCACGAACATGTTGTGTGTATGGTGGTTACCTTTTAAAAATAGATATCCTTCATCATTTCCAAACGTAACATCACTCTCCCCGTGAGGAAAGCAATGCTACTGTGACGAATAGGACCCTGGGGCGCCACACTAAAATATTGAGTAAATCCTTTATTTTAGAAATCCATTTAGCTGTTTTAGAGAAATCATAGGTGAAATTGCTTGACTCCTGTCTTTGACTGACAGGTCACTGAAACAGAGAGCCTGGAGGCAGGCAGTGGGTGGGGAATAGGGAATAGAGCAAGGAGAACTGTAAATGTAGGCCCCTCCCACTGCACTTGCTACTCATTACCGAACAGTTTTATCTATGGATTTCGCTAAAACTGCTAAACGGATTTCTACATGGAAGGTAAGGATTTCATCAGCATTAAAGCGCCTTTATTTACATGCCATTAGTTTAGGTTATAAAATCCTGATGACAAGTTCCTTTAATTCTCATAGGGATCTTGGACCTCCATGAGGGCATATTGACAGGTGTAGATTTTCCACAACAGATTTATACGCCAAACATCCTCTGCATATTACAGTACGAACAACTTGGATGAGTTTTAGTGACTGTAATCCACACAATGCAAGGAAAAAAAACTGCAGCAGAAACTGACCTATGGTGAGGATATGAAGTCCGTTGCATGTCAATTTCTGCTGCGGTTTTTCCTGTGACCATGCAATGTCAATGTGCAGCATTTCTACAACTGTATCCAAATCTGCATACTTTATTGAAGGATTTGCTGCAGTAGATTAGTCCTATGTGAACGTATGTTCAGGTGCAATTGCTCCACTTACTCTCCTGCTTGTCCCCCTCTATGAATGTGGTACAGCGAATAAAGAATTTCATGTACTAAAGACAGAAGATCACAATAGGGACTCATAAGTCATTTCATTTCTTTAAAACACATTTTGTACATTTGTGCAATAATGTTTTCCAGTATATTACTTTTACTTTATGACTGAGGCAATTATGTCATTTGACCCTATTTAATATAGTACTCCTACACACATGCATTAACATAGTCTTCTGTAATAACTCGTCAAACATTTTAAAAAAATGTACATTATAATGGAATTCATGGGGGCAAGACTGTAATTTTTTGAATGCCATTCCAGATTTCACTATTCAGAATAGAAACTGAAAAGTGAGATTTTCTTAAGTTTCAAGTATATCTGTCACCGTATTATGAGGCTCGAATTAACTCCTTGGCTCAGTTGATGTATGCAGTGGGGTCAGGAATATCAAAATCAATCAAGTCAAGTAAATAAGGCAGCACACTGCAGCGCTGAAACATGCAAACATGAAACACGAAAATTGAACTGCATTACTGCACTAGAAATATGAAAAATGAGAGCGTTTAGTGCATAAAAATGGCCAATTTTATGTGTACCTGGTAGCCACTTTGGGGCATCTCTCTTATACCAGGTCCTACACTTTCCTTTCCTCGCTGAGGATAAACGTCTTCATCTGAATGGGTAACTGTGAAACCTCTTCTTAGACTAAAATTCTCTCTCTCTGTGGAGGGGTTATGGACCTGTTGCAATTAAAACACCTGTGGCTAAGAGGCGGAGTGCTCGGCCAGAAGGCTAAAGAATACATTTAAAAAAACTGACCGTCACATCCAAACATAGACTAAGTGTGAACAGGTGCTGAACCTAGAGTCAGCAACTCGTATACAGTCAAGTAAATAAGGCAGCACACTGCAGCGCCGAAACATGCAAACATGAAACATTTTGAAATGAAAAGGAATATCAAAATGCCACAACATCATAATGTTTCTCCCATATGGTGTAAAACAGGCTGACTCCAATTCTTTATCTGCCTGTATCCATAAGAGTTGTCAATCGTAGGTAAAAGGTGTAGGGGAGGGAGTTGATGAGCGCATTCTCAGATCATTCAAGAAATCTCAAAATGGAACAAGACATACCAGTAATACTCAACAAATACCAAAGCTCAGTATAAAATGCTTCCCTAGCACCTCCAAATAAGCCGTGCAGCACTTAATAACACCCCAGCAGTACCAAATATCACATAAGAAATAATAGATGATCCCAGGATTACCAAACAAATGATAAAAAGCATCACATAGTACAACCCCTGCACAGCCAAACAATTAAGGTAATGGAGCACAATATACCTTCCCAAGAGCTCCAATTATATACCATTGAGCAGCATAACATACCACCTCAGCAGCACCAAATACAACAGTGCTGCACTAAATACCTCCCCCCGGCACACCAAACAAACACCACATTGCAGCAGAACATCCACCCCAGCAGTGTCAAACAAATACCACTGTATGGCACGAAATAACTCTGGAGACCAGTCGGAGAGGTGGGTTCCTAGCAGCTTCTTTCCGCCCACTGCTTGTGACTCACAGGTCTCTCCCTGTACATGAACGCGGGGAGAGACCTGTCACTCATGGGGAGGAGCAGCCAGGGTCCCGCCTCCCTGACTAGTCTCCCGTTTGGCTGCTTTGAAAGTATGATTTTATCTGAAACTCAAACATACATGGCTGAAATCATACAGCCACAATCTGATACATGCCGATCATAGATCGAGCAGCATATACAGTGCCTTGAAAAAGTATTCATACCCCATGTACTTTTGCCCCATTTTTTCACATAGCACCCACAAACTTAAATGTATTTTATTGGGATTTTATGTGATACCAACACCAACTAACAAGAATTTGTGAAATGTAAAGGAAATCATACAGGGTTTTCTAAATATTTTAAAAATACTAACTGAAAATTTTGCTGTGTATTTGTACATCTTTCACTGCAATTACTGCTGCAGTCTTTTGGAGTCTGTCTCCACCAGCTTTGCACATCTAGCGGTGACATTTTTGCCCATTCTTCCTAGCACACTTGCTCTTGCTCAGTAGACTGGATGGAGGCGTCTGAACATCAATTTTCCAATCTTGGCACAGATTCTCAATGGAAATAGAAAAGTTCACATGTTTTTAATAAATTTTCAAGGCACTATATCAGACATCAGGTTCTCTGATGTTTATAAAAATCTAGAGAAAAAAAAAAGTTAATATCACCCCTTTTTTTGCGCCATTAAAAATAAAAAAAAAATAAGGTACACAATTGGTATCACTGCATTTTTAAAAGTCTGATATAGAAAAATGTAATATAAATTAATCTGAAAAGTAAATGGCGTAATAAAAAAAAATTAAAATACCAGAATTAGGTTTTTTGGGCTGTCACAATATTGCAATAACATTCAATTAGAGGTGATCAAAACATTGTATCTACCTCAAAATGGTATAAGTAAAAAGCTTCTGCTCAGAGCTCAAAAAATTAGCAGAGCACCATATCCCAAAAAATGAAAACTTTATGGAAAATGGTAACACAAGAACATTTTTTTTTTTTTGAGTTTCCAAATTTTTCACGTCATACATTGGGCACCGGGGAGGTGAGGTGGCACGTCTTCTAACCTGCCCAGGGCACTGGCTACCTTTAATCCACCTCTGGATGCAGCAGACCCCATGATAGAGGCAGGGACAGGTGAAAAATAGCAATTAAATGACCACTCATAAACCTACCAATTCATGTTTGCCTAGTATTAAAAATACACACAGATGAGGCATGCACAGGGCGCCAGTCTGTCACGGCTCGGTTTGGGGATTCGATCCACTGACCTGTTGCTGTGTGGTATTTCTAATTGTCTTTGTTTCCCCTTCTTGGTTTGCTCCTCTCCAAGTTTTTTCCATTTTCCCATTTTGGTCTGCTCTATCACATTCTGGGTTGGGTTTGTTTTCCTTTCCAGTTCCTCTACCCTTAAATGGAATCTGTCACCCCATTTTTCGCCTATAAGCTGCGGCCACCGCCATTAGGGGCTTATCTACAGCATTCTGTAATGCTGTAGATAAGCCCCCAATGTAACCTGAAAGATAAAAAACGAGTTAGATTATACTCACCCAGGGGGCGGTCCAGGTTCAGTTCGGGTCCAATAGGTATCGTCTTCATGCAATGACGTCCTCTTCTTGTCTTCCTGCCGAGGCTCCTACGCCGGCGTACTGATTTGCCCTGTTGAGGGCAGAGCAAAGTACTGCAGTGCGCAGGCGCCGGGAAAGGTCAGAGAGGCCCAGCGCCTGCGCACTGCAGTACTTTATGCTGCCCTCAACAGGGCAAATTAGTACGGCTGCACCGGAGCCACAGCATGAAGACAATAAGAGGACGTCATCGTAAGAAGAATGTAGGTGCTGGACCCGGACTGCGATGCCCATCGGACCCGAACCGGACCGCCCCTGGGTGAGTATATTCTAGCTTATTTTTCTTATCTTTCAGGTTACATCGGGGGCTTATCTACAGCATTACAGAATGCTGTAGATAAGCCCCTAATGGCGGTGGCCGCAGCTTATAGGCGAAAAATGGGGTGACAGATTCCCTTTAACCTCTTTAGTTTTCTTGGAAGTTACACTTTTTCCATGTACTTTTGATGCTCCTTAGCTTTCCCTCTCTACCTTATATGAATGCATTTTAATGTTCTCACTCTGGGTTTTTGTATCCTCCTGCACATTTTCCTCTCCTCTTGTTGGCAGTGTGTTGCAGCCTCCCTTCTGGTTCCTCAAGAGGTACGAGAAACCCCTCGATGGTCTTTTAGGGAACCAGGTCAAAGGTGGTGTTTGTTTTTGAGTTGAGTGACTGCGGTCTGTCTAGTCTGTACAGGAACCAGTTGGGTGTGGGTGTGACGTCTCCTTGTAGTAGGTCTTCGCTTTTACTGTTATCCATGAGTGAGTGCGTGTTTCCCTCCTAACACAGTCACTCCGATCTCTGTGATGCACAGTGTTACAGTCAATTTATTATTCCTATACTATTAGATCAGGCAGGGTGCCAGCACTATGTAAGTGCACCCCACATGGACAGACACCCCAATTCACCCAACCACCACTAAAGAGCCTGGCTGTATCCTGCATAAAACTGGAAACATTTGCAATAAAAAGATGAAAAATGATGTATAAAATACATGAGGCATTTTATCAGTATTTTGCACTCGTGCTGTCCCTGTCTTTACTATGGGGTCTGCTGCATCCTGCTGGTGCATTGGTATCTGACCTGCTTTTTGGTAAGGCAGGATTTTTCTATTTCAATAAATGGTTTTGCAGAACAATTAATATGTTTATATTGTCGAGTGAGAAAGGGAGCCTTGCTTTGTCAGGAGAATTAATCCATGTGATGATAATCGAGGGCATTTTTTTGTCCGCCCCTGTCTTGATGGTATGTGTTTGCAATACCCTCCTGTTGATTTTTTTTTTTGCTACTTTAGTAAACCATTGATATCTAGTGTTGAGCGATACCTTCCGATATCGGAAAGTATCGGTATCGGTTTGGATCGGCCGATATTCAAAAAATATCGGATATCGCCGATACCGATACCCGATCCCAATGCAAGTCAATGGGACCAAAATATCGGAATTAAAATAAACCCTTTCTTTCCTTGTAGGTTCATTCTACATGAAGGAAAACAACTAAGAATAATGTAGGATGTATTGGGGGAGGTGGCGGAGACATTAAAGGCAATGAGGATTAGCCCAATCAAATAGAATAGCATGATTTTTTTTTTTTTTAAAGACGTTCGGATTGAAAAAGATATTGACTATGTAAATTTTTTTTTATTTTGTCAGATATTGATGTTTCACTATTCCACGACCTTCCCGTTCTTTTTTTTCCTTTTCCCACACTTTCATCTTCATCATCATCAGCATCTTTGACATCAACTTCTTCACCTTATTCATCTTCTTCTTCATCTTCTACCTATTTTTTTTTTTAATTACATTCTTCATATTCATTTTCTTCAACTATTATTATTCTTCGTATTCTACATATTCTTTTTATTCCACTGTTATTATTCTTCCTATTCTACTTCTTCATCATATTCTCATTTGTGACAGGCATTCCCGTAGTTGTTATCTATAAAAGTTGGAAGATTACACCTTCCGTTCTGCCAGTCACAAAAGTTACATTTGTCCGCGTTCAGTTTGGCCTGCAGCATCAGGCTTTATCCAGGGGCACCACGAGGAGGAACGGACTCACCCCCATACACTGCTTAGTCTTCTTCTGCATATAATTTAGATAATATCTTTTGCTTTGATATTAAGTCTTATGCTTAATGTTCTTCTGCTCTTTGCAGAGGCGTAGCTAGAGCTTTTGCCGCCCGGGGCTGTTCCCGAGTTTGGCGCCCCCCCCGGCTCAATACACACAAAGGTTACCAAAAACGGTTTTCCTGTTTTGTAGAACTTAAACTGGGCCTAATGGTGTCACCCCCACATGCCACACCTGTGACTTAATACCACCACACCATGACCAGGCCACATAGTGACCGAATAATACTACATACAAGGGACAAATACCACAACACCATTTCCAGACCACATATTACCACCACATAGTGACTGAATACTACAATACTGATCAGTAATAAAAAAAAACCCACAATACTATCACCATAAGTGCCAGTATTCACAGGAGATCTGTACTTAGTATGCAGTATCTGTGTAGAGGTAATACAGAGATCACTGGTGACATTATACACAGGACCTCTATATAGTATACAGTGTATAGTGTCAGTGTATAGGTAACACTGACTCACCAGTGACGTCTCTAGGTGAAGTCCTTCATCTTTCATCCAGCACAGACCGCCATCATTCCTTCCAGCCAGGACTCGTTTCTGCAGGAAATAACACAGTTATCTCGAGCTCCGCTTGCAGAACACATTACTTAATTTTTCACAACTTCTACATTACATCACATGAAGAAAAAAAGGTGATATAGTGTCACTCTGCACAGTAACAGGACCGCCCCCCCATTTAAAACAGTATACTCAAAAAATAAAATAAATACATCACTGCAGTAATAATATCCCTTAATTAGCCCCTATGGTAATAATATTCCCCACCCTGGCCCCGTTTCTCATTCCTGGCTCCAGCCATATGTTCTCGCATCCTGCCCTCATGAGTATCCATTCTACCCCATATGATCTCCACATCCTGCCCCACCAGCCTCCATCGTATCCGTCCTGCCCCATGATCCAATCCTGCCCCGTGTCTCCAATCATGCCCCGTATCTACATTCTGCCCATGCCTCAAGTCCTGCCCCCAGTGTGTCCAGCATATTACCCCCATGTTGTCCAGCAATCTGCCCCAGTGTGTCCAGCATATTACCCCCATGTTGTCCAGCAATCTGCCCCAGTGTGTCCAGCATATTACCCCCAGTGTGTCCAGCAATCTGCCCCAGTATGTCCAGCACTGCCCCCAGTGTGTCCAGCAATCTGCCCCAGTGTCCAGCCTTTCCCCAGTGTGTCCAGCAGTCTGCCCCAGTGTGTCCAGCATATTACCCCCAGTGTCCAGCATTGCCCCAGTGTGTCCAGCATATTACCCCCAGTGTGTCCAGCAATCTGCCCCAGTGTCCAGCCTTGCCCCAGTGTGTCCAGAAGTCTGCCCCAGGGTCTCCAGCATTGCCTCAATGTGTCCAGAAATCTGCCCCAGGGTCTCCAGTATCGCCCCAGTGTGTCCAGCAATCTGCCCCATGGTCTCCTGTATTGCCCCAGTGTGTCCAGCATTCTGCCCCATGGTCTCCAGTATTGCCCCGGTGTATCCAGCAATCTGCCCCATGGTCTCCTGTATTGCCCCAGTGTGTCCAGCATTCTGCCCCATGGTCTCCAGTATTGCCCCGGTGTGTCCAGCAATCTGCCCCATGGTCTCCAGTATTGCCCCAGTATGTCCAGAAGTCTGCCCAGGGTCTCCAGCATTGCCTCAATGTGTCCTGAAATCTGCCCCATGGTCTCCAGTATTCAGTGTGTCCAGCAATCTGCCCCATAGTCTCCTGTATTGCCCCAGTGTGTCCAGCATTCTGCCCCATGGTCTCCAGTATTTCCCCAGTGTGTCCAGCATTCTGCCCCATGGTCTCCAGTATTGCCCCAGTGTGTCCAGCAATCTGCCCCATGGTCTCCAGTATTGCCCCAGTGTGTCCAGCATTCTGCCACATGGTCTCCTGTATTGCCCCAGTGTGTCCAGCATTCTGCCCCATGGTCTCCAGTATTGCCCCAGTGTGTCCAGCAATCTGCCCCATGGTCTCCTGTATTGCCCCAGTGTGTCCAGCAATCTGCCCCATGGTCTCCTGTATTGCCCCAGTGTGTCCAGCATTCTGCCACATGGTCTCCTGTATTGCCCCAGTGTGTCCAGCAATCTGCCCCATGGTCTCCTGTATTGCCCCAGTGTGTCCAGCATTCTGCCACATGGTCTCCTGTATTGCCCCAGTGTGTCCAGCATTCTGCCCCATGGTCTCCAGTATTGCCCCAGTGTGTCCAGCAATCTGCCCCATGGTCTCCTGTATTGCCCCAGTGTGTCCAGCAATCTGCCCCATGGTCTCCTGTATTGCCCCAGTGTGTCCAGCATTCTGCCACATGGTCTCCTGTATTGCCCCAGTGTGTCCAGCAATCTGCCCCATAGTCTCCCGTATTGCCCCAGTGTGTCCAGCAATCTGCCCCATGGTCTCATGTATTGCCCCAGTGTGTCCAGCATTCTGCCACATGGTCTCCTGTATTGCCCCAGTGTGTCCAGCAATCTGCCCCATAGTCTCCCGTATTGCCCCAGTGTGTCCAGCAATCTGCCCCATGGTCTCATGTATTGCCCCAGTGTGTCCAGCAATCTGCCCCATGGTCTCCTGTATTGCCCCAGTGTGTCCAGCAATCTGCCCCATGGTCTCATGTATTGCCCCAGTGTGTCCAGCAATCTGCCCCATGGTCTCCAGTATTGCCCCAGTGTGTCCAGCATTGCCCCAGCCCCAGACAGTCAGACATAAAGAAAAAAAAAAAAAAGTAAAATCCTCACCTCTCCCGTTCCTAGCGCAGGTCCGGTGCAGTCAGCGTCTCTCCGGCTCTGCGACGCTCAGGACAGAGAGGCAGAGTGGCGCGCACAGTAGTGATGTCATCGCGCCCTCTGCTCTGAGACGTCGCAGAGTCAGAGGACGCTGCAGCTGCCGGCGCCGCAGGAACCAGGAGAGGTGACTATAGAGCGGGGGGCGGGGTCCGGTGGTGGGGGGAGCTGGCCCTGGTCGTGGCGGCGGACGGCGCCGCCCGAAGATTTAAAGGGGCGTCTTTATTTTTTTTTTTTTTTTTCTTCTCCTGCAGCGCCGGCCGCCCCCCGCATTGTGCCGCCCGGGGCGGACCGCCCCCCCCGCACCCCCCTTCCTACGCCACTGGCTCTTTGTTCTGCAGCCTCTTGTTCTTCTGCTTCTCGGTCTTCCATGTCGTCGTCTCCAGGGTCGTCGTCTTCAGTGTTGTCATCTCCGCCGTCGTCGTCTCCGCCGTCGTCGTCGTCGTCTCCGCCGTCGTCGTCGTCGTCATCGGGGTGGTCTTCCGGGTCGTCGTCGTCGTCGTCATCGGGGTGGTTTTCCGGGTCGTCGACTTTAGGGTCTTAAACTTGGAAATGTAGCAGAAGGTACAAGAAGGCTGAGAAAATGCCAAGAACCAGCTGATGGAACTGGAACTCGGATGGCTACCCAAAGGTTCAAGAGCCTATGGAACTACCGAGGACCAGCTGACGTTACTGGAACCCGGTTACTAAGCAGGAGGTACACGTGCTAAAAAGCACTACCAAGGACCGCCTGACGTTGGCGGAACTCGGATACCCAGAAGGAGGCACCTAAGCCAAAGGCTCTGCCCGGAACCAGCTGACGTTACTGGAACCAGGATGGGGAGCAGAAGGTACAAGAGCAAAAGACACTGCCGAGAACCAGCTGACGGTACTGGAACCCGGATGGGTAGCCGAAGGTCCAAGAGCCAATGGAACTACCGAGGACCAGCTGACGTTAATGGAACCCGGTTACTAAGCAGGAGGTACCCGTGCCTGAAAGCACTACCAAGGACCACCTGACGTTGGTGGAACTTGGATACCCAGAAGGAGGCACCTAAGCCAAAGGCTCTGCCCGGAACCAGCTGACGTTACTGGAACCAGGATGGGGAGCAGAAGGTACAAGAGCAAAAGACACTGCCTAGAACCAGCTGACGGTGCTGGAACCAGGTGGTGGACCCGAAGGCCCACAGGAGAGGAGAGAACAGCTAGGCCGCGAGGCAGCCGCAGTTACCGAACCCCAACAGTCCTACAGGGGGAGCTGGGCCTACTGGCACTACAGAACCAGCCTTGACTACCAGTTCACGCAGCCCACATAGGAAGCTCCTAAACTGGAGGCACCCTGGAGTTGGCTAACTCGACCGCACCACGACGGGGCAAGCATAGGCGTCTCAGTGAAGTTGACACAACCCGGAAACAGCTGACGGTGATGAAACCAGGCTTGGCACGAGGGAGTACCTGTGACAAGAACACTGCCGAGAACCAGCTGGCGGTGCTGGAACCCAGATGCGTTGCCCCAGTGTGCAAGAGCCAATGGCACGACCGAGGACCAGCTGACGGTGCTGGAACCCGGTTACTAAGCTGTAGGTGCCCGTGCTTAAAAGCACTACCAAGGACCGCCTGGCGTTGGCGGAACTCGGATACCCAGGAGGAGGCACCAAAGCCAAAGGCTCGGCCCGGAACCAGCTGACGGTGCTGGAACCAGGTGGTGGACCCGAAGGTCCACAGGAGAGGAGAGAACAGCTAGGCCGCGAGGCAGCCGCAGTTACCGAACCCCAACAGTCCTACAGGGGGAGCTGGGCCTACTGGCACTACAGAACCAGCCTTGACTACCAGTTCACGCAGCCCACATAGGAAGCTCCTAAACTGGAGGCACCCTGGAGTTGGCTAACTCGACCGCACCACGACGGGGCAAGCATAGGCGTCTCAGTGAAGTTGACACAACCCGGAAACAGCTGACGGTGCTGAAACCAGGCTTGGCACGAGGGAGTACCTGTGACAAGAACACTGCCGAGAACCAGCTGGCGGTGCTGGAACCCAGATGCGTTGCCCCAGTGTGCAAGAGCCAATGGCACGACCGAGGACCAGCTGACGGTGCTGGAACCCGGTCACTAAGCTGTAGGTGCCCGTGCTTAAAAGCACTACCAAGGACCGCCTGGCGTTGGCGGAACTCGGATACCCAGGAGGAGGCACCTAAGCCAAAGGCTCGGCCCGGAACCAGCTGACGGTGCTGGAACCAGGTGGTGGACCCGAAGGTCCACAGGAGAGGAGAGAACAGCTAGGCCGCAAGGCAGCCGCAGTTACCGAACCCCAACAGTCCTACAGGGGGAGCTGGGCCTACTGGCACTACAGAACCAGCCTTGACTACCAGTTCACGCAGCCCACATAGGAAGCTCCTAAACTGGAGGCACCCTGGAGTTGGCTAACTCGACCGCACCACGACGGGGCAAGCATAGGCGTCTCAGTGAAGTTGACACAACCCGGAAACAGCTGACGGTGCTGAAACCAGGCTTGGCACGAGGGAGTACCTGTGACAAGAACACTGCCGAGAACCAGCTGGCGGTGCTGGAACCCGGATGCGTTGCCCCAGTGTGCAAGAGCCAATGGCACGACCGAGGACCAGCTGACGGTGCTGGAACCCGGTTACTAAGCTGTAGGTGCCCGTGCTTAAAAGCACTACCAAGGACCACCTGGCGTTGGCGGAACTCGGATACCCAGGAGGAGGCACCTAAGCCAAAGGCTCGGCCCGGAACCAGCTGACGGTGCTGGAACCAGGTGGTGGACCTGAAGGTCCACAGGAGAGGAGAGAACAGCTAGGCCGCGAGGCAGCCGCAGTTACCGAACCCCAACAGTCCTACAGGGGGAGCTGGGCCTACTGGCACTACAGAACCAGCCTTGACTACCAGTTCACGCAGCCCACATAGGAAGCTCCTAAACTGGAGGCACCCTGGAGTTGGCTAACTCGACCGCACCACGACGGGGCAAGCATAGGCGTCTCAGTGAAGTTGACACAACCCGGAAACAGCTGACGGTGCTGAAACCAGGCTTGGCACGAGGGAGTACCTGTGACAAGAACACTGCCGAGAACCAGCTGGCGGTGCTGGAACCCAGATGCGTTGCCCCAGTGTGCAAGAGCCAATGGCACGACCGAGGACCAGCTGACGGTGCTGGAACCCGGTTACTAAGCTGTAGGTGCCCGCGCTTAAAAGCACTACCAAGGACCGCCTGGCGTTGGCGGAACTCGGATACCCAGGAGGAGGCACCTAAGCCAAAGGCTCGGCCCGGAACCAGCTGACGGTGCTGGAACCAGGTGGTGGACCCGAAGGTCCACAGGAGAGGAGAGAACAGCTAGGCCGCGAGGCAGCCGCAGTTACCGAACCCCAACAGTCCTACAGGGGGAGCTGGGCCTACTGGCACTACAGAACCAGCCTTGACTACCAGTTCACGCAGCCCACATAGGAAGCTCCTAAACTGGAGGCACCCTGGAGTTGGCTAACTCGACCGCACCACGACGGGGCAAGCATAGGCGTCTCAGTGAAGTTGACACAACCCGGAAACAGCTGACGGTGCTGAAACCAGGCTTGGCACGAGGGAGTACCTGTGACAAGAACACTGCCGAGAACCAGCTGGCGGTGCTGGAACCCGGATGCGTTGCCCCAGTGTGCAAGAGCCAATGGCACGACCGAGGACCAGCTGACGGTGCTGGAACCCGGTTACTAAGCTGTAGGTGCCCGCGCTTAAAAGCACTACCAAGGACCGCCTGGCGTTGGCGGAACTCGGATACCCAGGAGGAGGCACCTAAGCCAAAGGCTCGGCCCGGAACCAGCTGACGGTGCTGGAACCAGGTGGTGGACCCGAAGGTCCACAGGAGAGGAGAGAACAGCTAGGCCGCGAGGCAGCCGCAGTTACCGAACCCCAACAGTCCTACAGGGGGAGCTGGGCCTACTGGCACTACAGAACCAGCCTTGACTACCAGTTCACGCAGCCCACATAGGAAGCTCCTAAACTGGAGGCACCCTGGAGTTGGCTAACTCGACCGCACCACGACGGGGCAAGCATAGGCGTCTCAGTGAGCTTGACACAACTCGGAAACAGCTGACGGTGCTGAAACCAGGCTTGGCACGAGGGAGTACCTGTGACAAGAACACTGCCGAGAACCAGCTGGCGGTGCTGGAACCCGGATGCGTTGCCCCAGTGTGCAAGAGCCAATGGCACGACCGAGGACCAGCTGACGGTGCTGGAACCCGGTTACTAAGCTGTAGGTGCCCGCGCTTAAAAGCACTACCAAGGACCGCCTGGCGTTGGCGGAACTCGGATACCCAGGAGGAGGCACCTAAGCCAAAGGCTCGGCCCGGAACCAGCTGACGGTGCTGGAACCAGGTGGTGGACCCGAAGGTCCACAGGAGAGGAGAGAACAGCTAGGCCGCGAGGCAGCCGCAGTTACCGAACCCCAACAGTCCTACAGGGGGAGCTGGGCCTACTGGCACTACAGAACCAGCCTTGACTACCAGTTCACGCAGCCCACATAGGAAGCTCCTAAACTGGAGGCACCCTGGAGTTGGCTAACTCGACCGCACCACGACGGGGCAAGCATAGGTGTCTCAGTGAAGTTGACACAACCCGGAAACAGCTGACGGTGCTGAAACCAGGCTTGGCACGAGGGAGTACCTGTAACAAGAACACTGCCGAGAACCAGCTGGCGGTGCTGGAACCCGGATGCGTTGCCCCAGTGTGCAAGAGCCAATGGCACGACCGAGGACCAGCTGACGGTGCTGGAACCCGGTTACTAAGCTGTAGGTGCCCGCGCTTAAAAGCACTACCAAGGACCGCCTGGCGTTGGCGGAACTCGGATACCCAGGAGGAGGCACCTAAGCCAAAGGCTCGGCCCGGAACCAGCTGACGGTGCTGGAACCAGGTGGTGGACCCGAAGGTCCACAGGAGAGGAGAGAACAGCTAGGCCGCGAGGCAGCCGCAGTTACCGAACCCCAACAGTCCTACAGGGGGAGCTGGGCCTACTGGCACTACAGAACCAGCCTTGACTACCAGTTCACGCAGCCCACATAGGAAGCTCCTAAACTGGAGGCACCCTGGAGTTGGCTAACTCGACCGCACCACGACGGGGCAAGCATAGGCGTCTCAGTGAAGTTGACACAACCCGGAAACAGCTGACGGTGCTGAAACCAGGCTTGGCACGAGGGAGTACCTGTGACAAGAACACTGCCGAGAACCAGCTGGCGGTGCTGGAACCCAGATGCGTTGCCCCAGTGTGCAAGAGCCAATGGCACGACCGAGGACCAGCTGACGGTGCTGGAACCCGGTTACTAAGCTGTAGGTGCCCGTGCTTAAAAGCACTACCAAGGACCGCCTGGCGTTGGCGGAACTCGGATACCCAGGAGGAGGCACCTAAGCCAAAGGCTCGGCCCGGAACCAGCTGACGGTGCTGGAACCAGGTGGTGGACCCGAAGGTCCACAGGAGAGGAGAGAACA
Source organism: Ranitomeya imitator (assembly GCF_032444005.1). Taxonomy (NCBI): domain Eukaryota; kingdom Metazoa; phylum Chordata; class Amphibia; order Anura; family Dendrobatidae; genus Ranitomeya; species Ranitomeya imitator. The sequence goes on from NC_091283.1 coordinate 199,750,075, forward strand.
GCTAGGCCGCGAGGCAGCCGCAGTTACCGAACCCCAACAGTCCTACAGGGGGAGCTGGGCCTACTGGCACTACAGAACCAGCCTTGACTACCAGTTCACGCAGCCCACATAGGAAGCTCCTAAACTGGAGGCACCCTGGAGTTGGCTAACTCGACCGCACCACGACGGGGCATGCATAGGCGTCTCAGTCAGCTTGACACAACCCGGAAACAGCTGACGGTGCTGAAACCAGGCTTGGCACGAGGGAGTACCTGTAACAAGAACACTGCCGAGAACCAGCTGGCGGTGCTGGAACCCGGATGCGTTGCCTTGCCTATTAAAGATTGTCTTCCTAGAGCCCCAACTAGCGGTGTTGGAGCAAAGGGTAAGCAGGGGGAGATGAGTGTAGGCCGAAGCCTGCACTGGAGGCAGCTTTGTGTCTGCGTTGCGTTTGCAGGACACTTTGCCGGCTACACACTGGGGGAACAGCTGGCGTTGCTGAACCCCACTAACACAATGGCGTGTGTTTTTCTCTGTGCAGCTAGCACTTGCGGGCAAAAACTAGCGATGTTAGAGCCCGTGTTGAAGCAGGAGGAGGAGGAGAGGAGCAGAGTGTAGGCCGAAGCCTAGTTGAACCAATTTCAAAGGAAACCTTTAACCCCCTCCTCAGGTGTTACAAAGTACAAGAGACACACCTTGTGCAGTATTAATGCTGCACAACTGAAAGGTTGCTCTATTAATTTGTCTACTTGCACACGCTGAATGAAAGACATACACAATTTACCCCATTCTACAGTCAAACTGTAGTGGATGCGTGACTTGGTTTTTTGATGAGACGCAGCACAGGTGTCCAAAATAACGCCTTGGTGCTTGGCGCAGCTTCCTGAGCGTTGTTATTTGCTGTACAGGAGTCTGCGCTCTTGTGTTATCCCTTGGCAATGCCCTGTTAGCGCTGCCCATCTTATGACATCATTTCATGTTGGCCGGTGCGGTTAACGATGGCCATAAATCCCAGACCCACAGTGTCTTTTCATAAAGCCACACTGCGGTGCTGGGATTCGTGGCCTTGAGCAGTAAATATTTTGGCCGCTCACACACGTCCTTACACCTGCTTCAGACTGGGCGGCCTCTGCTGATCCCTTCTCGCATGCCGCGGCCATGAGGCTGCACAGTCTGAAGAAGGCGGAAGGAGATGAGTTAAGACAGGCGAAGATATGCACTGCTCGTGCCCATCAATCACACCCTCGCAGTCAAAATAAGTAAGACAACGAGGAGCATTTTATTCAGGCAGGGCGGACGAACAGGCGCAAGTAGCCAACCAATGATGTCAGAAGACGGGAAGCGCTACCAAGGGGGGTGCTGCGTATCATTAGAAAGGAAAGTCACACCTCAGGGACAGTGGAATGGTCTCAAAGAGACACATTTTGTACGTGTTGAGTTCCACGTGGGCAAGGAGAAAACATCAGCCACCTTGTACAAATGCAGCAGTACTGCTGTACAAGGTGGCTGTTATACATAGAAACACCTGGGGGTGGGGGCCAGGCTCCCTTCAATTTCAGTTCATGTGCCTGCGTGGCGTTTGCAGGTCACGTTGCAAGCTACACAGCAGGGGAACAGCTGGCGTTGCTGAACCCCACTGACACATTGACTGGTGTTTTTCTCTGTGCAGATTGCATGTCCGGGCAAAAACTAGCGGTGTTAGAGCCCAGGGTCAGCAGGAGGAGGAGGAGAGGAGCAAAGTGTAGGCCGAAGCCTGCACTGGTGGCAGCTTTTGGTCGGTTGTGCCAGCGTGGCTTGTGCTGGACACGATGCCGGCTACACAGCGGGGGAACAGCTGGCGGTGCTGAACCCCACTAACACATTGGCTGGTGTTTTTCTCTGTGCAGCTAGCATTTCCGGGCAAAAACTAGCGGTGTTTGAGCCCAGGGTCAGCAGGAGGAGGAGAGGAGCAAAGTGTAGGCCGAAGACTGCACTGGTGGCAGCTTTTGGTCGGTTGTGCCAGCGTGGCTTTTGCTGGACACGATGCCGGCTACACAGCGGGGGAACAGCTGGCGGTGCTGAACCCCACTAACACATTGGCTGGTGTTTTTCTCTGTGCAGCTAGCATTTCCGGGCAAAAACTAGCGTTGTTAGAGCCCAGGGTCAGCAGGAGGAGGAGAGGAGCAGAGTGTAGGCCGAAGCCTAGTTGAACCAATTTCAAAGGTTACCTTTAACCCCCCCTCAGGTGTTACAAAGTACAAGAGCCACTCCTTCTCCACAGTAGTGGAGGCGTGACTTGTCTTTTTAAAGAAAAGCAGCACAGGTGTCGAAAATAACACCTTTTTGCATGGGCGCAGCTTCCTGAGCGTTGTTAGTTGCTGTACAGGAGTCTGCGCTCTTGTGATCCCTTGGCTATGCGCTGTGAGCGCTTCCTGTCTTATGACCTCATTTCATGTTGGCCGTTGCGGTTAGCGGTGGACATGAATCCCAGACCCACAGTGTGTTTTCAAAAAATCACACTGCGTGGCTGGGATTCGTGGCCTTGTGCAGTAAATATGTTTGACGCTCACACATGTCCTTACACCTGCTTCAGACTGGGCGGCCTCATCTGATCCCTTATCGCCTGCCGCGGCCATGAGGACACCCAGTCTGAAGAAGGCGGAAGGAGATGAGTGAACACAGGCAAACATATGCACTGCACATGCCCATCAATCACACCCTCGCTGTCCAAAAAAATAAGACACCGAGGGGCGTTGTTTCGAGCAGGGGAGATGCACAGGCGCAGCCAGCTAACCAATGATGTCAAAAGACGGGCAGCGCTAACAAGGGTGGTGCTGCGTGTCATTACAAAGGAAAGTCACACCTCAGGGACATTGTAATGGTCTCTAATGAGACACATTTTGTACGTGTTGAGTTCCACGTGGGCAAGGAGAAAAAGTCAGCCACCTTGTACAAATGCAGCAGTACTGCTGTACAAGGTGGCTGTTATACATAGAAACACCTGGGGGTGGGGGGCAGGCTCCCTTCAATTTCAGTTCATGTGCCTGCGTGGCGTTTGCAGGTCACGTTGCAAGCTACACAGCAGGGGAACAGCTGGCGTTGCTGAACCCCACTGACACATTGACTGGTGTTTTTCTCTGTGCAGATTGCATGTCCGGGCAAAAACTAGCGGTGTTAGAGCCCAGGGTCAGCAGGAGGAGGAGGAGAGGAGCAAAGTGTAGGCCGAAGCCTGCACTGGTGGCAGCTTTTGGTCGGTTGTGCCAGCGTGGCTTGTGCTGGACACGATGCAAGCTACACAGCAGGGAAACAGCTGGCGTTGCTGAACCCCACTAACACATTGGCTGGTGTTTTTCTCTGTGCAGCTAGCAGTTCCGGGCAAAAACTAGCGGTGTTAGAGCCCAGGGTCAGCAGGAGGAGGAGAGGAGCAGAGTGTAGGCCGAAGCCTAGTTGAACCAATTTCAAAGGTTACCTTTAACCCCCCCTCAGGTGTTACAAAGTACAAGAGCCACTCCTTCTGCAGCATTAATGCTGCACAAGTAAAAGGTTGCTCTATTAATTTGTCTACTTGCACACGCTGAATGCAACACGTACACTATTTAGCCCATTATACTGTTAAACAGTAGTGGAGGCGTGACTTGTCTTTTTAAAGAAAAGCAGCACAGGTGTCGAAAACAACACCTTTTTGCATGGGCGCAGCTTCCTGAGCGTTGTTAGTTGCTGTACAGGAGTCTGCGCTCTTGTGATCCTTTGGCCATGCGCTGTGAGCGCTTCCTGTCTTATGACCTCATTTCATGTTGGCCGTTGCGGTTAGCGGTGGACATGAATCCCAGACCCACAGTGTGTTTTTAAAAAATCACACTGCGGTGCTGGGATTCGTGCCCTGGTGCACTAAATATGTTTGCCGCTCACACATGTCCTTACACCTGCTTCAGACTGGGCGGCCTCATCTGATCCCTTCTCGCATGCCGCGGCCATGAGGCTGCACAGTCTGAAGAAGGCGGAAGGAGATGAGTTAAGACAGGCGAAGATATGCACTGCTCGTGCCCATCAATCACACCCTCGCAGTCAAAATAATTAAGACAACGAGGAGCATTTTATTCAGGCAGGGCGGACGCACAGGCGCAACTAGCCAACCGATGATGTCAGAAGACGGGAAGCGCTACCAAGGGGGGTGCTGCGTATCATTAGAAAGGAAAGTCACACCTCAGGGACAGTGGAATGGTCTCAAAGAGACACATTTTGTACGTGTTGAGTTCCACGTGGGCAAGGATAAAAAGTCAGCCACCTTGTACAAATGCAGCAGTACTGCTGTACAAGGTGGCTGTTATACATAGAAACACCTGGGGGAGAGGGGGCCAGGCTCCCTTCAATTTCAGTTCATGTGCCTGCGTGGCGTTTGCAGGACACGTTGCCAGCTACACAGCAGGGGAACAGCTGGCGTTGCTGAACCCCACTAACACATTGGCTGGTGTTTTTCTCTGTGCAGCTAGCAGTTCCGGGCAAAAACTAGCGGTGTTTGAGCCCAGGGTCAGCAGGAGGAGGAGAGGAGCAAAGTGTAGGCCGAAGCCTGCACTGGTGGAAGCTTTTGGTCGGTTGTGCCAGCGTGGCTTGTGCTGGACACGATGCCGACTACACAGCAGGGGAACAGCTGGCGGTGCTGAACCCCACTGACACATCACCTAGTGTTTTTTCTGTGTAGACAACACTTCCAGGTGTCAACTGACAGTGTTGAAACCCAGGGAATCAAAGAGGAGCAGAGTGTAGGCCGAAGCCTGCAGTGGAGCAAGTTGAAAGGGAACCTTTAACCCCCCCCCCCCCCCCCAGGCATTTGTTGCTGAAAGAGCCATCTTGTACAGCAGTAATACTGCACATGGAAAATGGTGGCTCCGAAAATTATGCTCCTTGCAAACGCTGAAGTACACACTCATATAATGTGTCCCCTCACACCGTCAAACCATCCCGGAAGTGGGACTTTCCTTTGTAATGTGACACAGCACAGCCGTCATTCCAACCCCCTTGGTGCCGTGCGCCACCTCCTCAACGTTGTTTGGTTCTGTCACGGAGCCCGCGCTGTAATGTTATCCCTTGGCCATGCACAGTTAGCGGTGCCCATCTTCTGACATCATTTAGGTGTCAGGCTGGCAGTGCCTGTGCGTCAAAGCTGCCCGAGATCCAACCTTGCAGTGTCATCAAATGTAATCCCACTGCGGGCCAGGGATCCATGGGCATGCGCAGTGCATATCATCGCCTCTCACTCACCTCCTTCATGCTTCTTCAGACTGTGCGGCGTCACGGCCGTGGCATGCTATTAGGGATCAGCTGACGCCGCCTAGTCTGAAGAAGCATGAAGAAGGGGAATGAGAGGCTAGTATATGCACTGCGCATGGCCATGGATACCAGGCCCACTGTGGGATCACATTAGACGACACTGCGAGGTGGGATTTCGGGCAGCGTGGACGCACAGGCGCAGCCAGGACGACAACAAATGATGTCAGAGGATGGGCAGCGCAAACTGTGCATGGCCAAGGGATAACATAACAGTGCAGGGTCCATGACGGAATCAAACAACGCTAAGGAGGCAGCGCACGGTGCCAAGGGGGTAGCAATGACGGCTGTGCTGCGTCACATTACAAAGGAAAGTCCCACCTCTGGGACGGTTGGACGGTGTGAGGGGACACATTACATGAGTGTGTAGTTCAGCGTTTCCAAGGAGCATAATTTCAAGAGCGACCTTTCCCTTGTGCAGTATTAGTGCTGCACATGGTGGCTCTTTCAGTAACAAACGCCTAGGGGGGGGGGGGGGACAGGTCCCCTTACATTTTAGTTGTGCCAGCGTGGCGGTCGCATGACACGTTGCCGGATACACAGCTGGGGATCAGCTGACGTTACTGAACCCCAATAACAGAGGAGCGACTGTTGACTGTGCACACAGCACTTCCAGGCACCAACTGGCGGTGTTAGAGCCCAGGGACAGCAGGAGGAGCAGATTGGAGGTATTACCGCACACACAGCTGGGGATCAGCTGACGTTACTGAACCCCAATAACAGAGGAGCGACTGTTGACTGTGCACACAGCACTTCCAGGCACCAACTGGCGGTGTTAGAGCCCAGGGACAGCAGGAGGAGCAGATTGGAGGTATTACCGCACACACAGCTGGGCATCAGCTGACGTTACTGAACCCCAATAACAGAGGAGCGACTGTTGACTGTGCACACAGCACTTCCAGGCACCAACTGGCGGTGTTAGAGCCCAGGGACAGCAGGAGGAGCAGAGGAACAGAGTGTAGGCCGAAGCCTGATTGGAGCAAGTTGAAAGGGAACCTTTAACCCCCCCCCCAAGACGTTTGTAGCTGAAAGAGCCATCTTGTGCAGCGCTAAGGATGCAAAAGGAAAAGGTTGCTCTTTTAATTATGCTCCTTGCAAACACAGAAGTAAACACTAAAAATGTGTCCCCTTATACCGTTAAACCGTCACGGAGGTGCGAATTTCCTTCGTAATGGGACACAGCACAGCTGTCATTCCTATCCCCTTGGTGCCATGTGCTGCCTCCTCAGCGTTGTTTTAACCTGTCACGGAGCCTGCGCTGTTCTGTTATCCCTTGGCCATGCCCAATTAGCGCTGCCTGTCTTCTGACATAATTTGGTGTCAGGCTGTCAGTGCCTGTGCGTCCACGCTGCTCCAGATCCCACCTCGCAGTCTCGTCTAACGTAATCCCACTGCGGGCCTTGGATCCATGGGCATGCACAGTGCATATCCTCGACTCTCACTCCCCTCCTTCCCTCTTCTTCAGACTGTGCGTTGTCACGGCCGTGGCATGCTATTAGGGATCAGCTGACGGCGCACAGTCTAAAGAAGGCGGAGGGAAATGAGCGAGAGCCCGAGGGGAAGATATGCACTGCGCATGCCCATGGATCCCAGGCCCGCAGTGTGACTCAATCAGAAGACACTGCGAGGCGGGATCTATGGCAGCGCGGCCGCACAGGCGCAGCCAGCCTGACACCAAATTATGTCAGAAGACAGGCAGCGCAAATAGGGCATGGCCAAGGGATAACAGAACAGCGCAGGCTCCGTGACAGCTTAAAACAACGCTGAGGAGGCAGCGCATGGCACCAAGGGGGTAGGAATGACGGCTGTGCTGCGTCACATTACGAAGGAAAGTCCCAGCTCTGGGACGGTATAACGGTATCAGTGAACACATTTTATAAGTGTTAAGTTCTGCGTGTGCAAGGAGCCCAAAAAAAATAGCTACCTTTTCCTTGTGCAGCATTACTGCTGCACAAGATGGCTCTTTCAGTAACAAACGACGGGGGGGGGGGGGCAGGTTCCCTTACATTCAGGTTGTTGTGCCAGCGTAGCGGTCGCAGGACACATTGCCGGCTACACAGCTGGGGATCAGCTGACGTTACTGAAACCCAATAACACTGGGTCGTATGTTTTGACTGTGCAGCCTGCACTTCTGAGCCGCAACTGGCGGTGTTGGAGCCCAGGAATAGCATTTCAGGTGGTAGAAAGATGAACACAGCAGAAGACCTGGATGACACCCAATTAATTAATCAGGCAGAGGAGTGGCAAATTCCTGCGAGATCCATGCCTGGTTCATTTTCAGGAAAGTAAGCCGGTCAACGTTATCGGAGGATAGTCGCATGCGACGGTCTGTTAGTACACCACCTGCGGCACTAAAGACACGTTCCGATAAGACACTAGCCGCAGGGCAAGCCAGCACCTCCAATGCATACTGACTTAGCTCTGGCCATGTATCCAGCTTAGAGACCCAAAACTTGAACGGGGAAGAGCCGTCGGGGAGTACAGTAAGAGGGCAAGCCATGTAGTCTGTCACCATCTGACGGAACCGTTGCCTCCTGCTGACTGGAGCCGCCGGTGATGGTGTAGACATTTGGGGCGGGCACACAAAAGTGTGCCAGAGTTGTGCCATACTCGGCTTGCCTTGGGCAGAGGCACTGCTTCCGCTCCCTCTTTGGGCAGAGCCTCCCCCACTGCCTCGACGCACTGAGCTGCTTTGTAAAGCACTAGCAGCACTCCTCTCAGTTGGACAGGAGAAGATGATGGAATTCACCAGTGTGTCGTGGTACTCCCGCAATTTACGCTCCCGGGTCAACGCAGGGATGAGGTTTTGGACGTTGTCCCAGTAGCGAGGATCGAGGAGGGTGAACACCCAATAATCAGGCATGTTGAGAATGTGGTCGATGCGGCGGTCATTTCTCAGGCACTGCAGCATAAAATCCACCATGTGCTGCAGAGTGCCAACCGGCCCAGAAACGCTGTCCCCTGCTTGAGACATGATCTCTGCCCGCTCGTCATCACCCCACCCTCGCTGTACACACTGACCACTGGACAATTGTGTCGCTCCCTCCTCTGGACGGAGCTCTTCCTCGTCCATTGACTCCTCCTCATCCTCCTCACAAATTGGCCCCTGCGTACCCCTTTGTGAGGAACCACGTGGCGCTGACTCTCCAGAAGCTGATGGAAAAGGTGACTCCTCATCCTCCACCTCTTCCACCACATCATCCCTTAACCCTTGCAAAGTTTGCTGAAGCAGGCAGATAAGGGGGACAGTCATGCTGACTAGTGCATCATCTGCACTTGCCATCCGCGTGGAATAATCAAAAGGACGCAAAACCTGGCAGACGTCCTTCAGAGTGGCCCACTCTGTGGTTGTGAAGTCTGATCGGCGCTGACTGCGACTTCTTTGCGCCTGATGCAGCTGGTACTCCATAACTGCTTGCTGCTGCTCACACAACCGCTCCAACATATGTAACGTGGAATTCCACCGGGTAGGTAGGTCACATATGATGCGGCGTTCCGGAAGGCGGAATCTGCGCTGCAGAGCAGCAATGCGGGATCTGGCCAAGCTGGAACGCCGCAAGTGAGCACACTCTAGGCGGACCTTGTGCAGCAGGGCATCAAGATCCGGATAGTCCCTCAGAAAACTCTGCACAACCAAATTGAGCACATGTGCCAGACATGGGATGTGAGTGAGGTTGCCAAGGGCCAAAGCTGCCACCAGATTTCGGCCATTGTCACACACTACCATGCCTGGCTGGAGATTCGCTGGCAGTAACCACACATCGCTCTCCTGCTTGATGGCATTCCAGAGCTCCTGCGCTGTGTGGCTTCGATGCCCCAATGAAACTAGTTTCAAGACGGCCTGCTGACGTTTGGCCATGGCTGTGCTCATGTCGGTCATAGGTAAACGTTCACGGGTCCATGTGGGGGTGGACTGTGACGGATCCTGCAGAGAGGAATCAGAGGAACTGGTGTAAGAGGAGGAGTCGATGCGTACAGACTGGATTCCTGCAATCCTTGGAGTGGGCAGGACACGTCCTGCGCCACTCGCACGATCTGTACCTGGCTCAACAACATTAACCCAATGGGCAGTGAGGGAAACATATCGCCCCTGTCCATGCTGACTGGTCCACGCATCGGTGGTGAGGTGGACCTTGCTACTGACGGCGTTCAGTAGCGCATGTTTTATGTTTGCCTCAACATGCCTGTGCAGGGCAGGGACAGCCTGCCTGCTGAAGTAAAAGCGGCTGGGCACCTTGTACTGTGGGACTGCCAATGCCATCAAGTCACGGAAGCTGTCAGTCTCCACCAGCCTGAACGAGAGCATTTCCAGGGACAACAGATTGGCAATGCCTGCATTCAGAGCCTGTGCTCGGGGGTGGTTGGCCGAGAATGCCCGCCTTTTCTCCCATGCCTGTACTACCGATGGCTGTAGAGTAGACTGGGAGTGTGAGGATGACTGGGAAGGTGGTGCTGTGGGTGGAATTACACAAGGTCTCTGGGAGGAAGCCAAACCAGCTGTGCGTGAGCTGGAGGAAGAGGCAACACGAGCTGAAGAGGTGGTAGCTGCCGCTGTTGGTTGGCCTACATCTTCAGTGTGTTTCTGTAACTCCACCGCGTGCCTGGTCCGCACATGTTTCCACATATTTGTGGTATTGAGGTTGCTGACATTTTTCCCTCTTTTTACTTTATGATGACACAGCTTGCATTTGACAAAACAAATGTCATCTGCAACTGTGTCAAAAAAGGACCAGGCACTGCAAGTCTTGGGAGCGCCCTTTTTGGCTTTGGAAAGAGACAGGCTCCTAACGGGTGCCAAAGTGGAGGCTACAGGCTCCGCAGTCTTCCCCCTCCCTCTCCCTCTTTGGCCCGTAAGAGGAAGCTCTTCCTCTGAGCTGCTCCCACCACCTTCCTGTTCCTCACGCCACGATGGGTCAAGGACCTCATCATCTCCACTACCCTCTGCCACCAACTGCTCCTCCTGGGTAGTCTCAGCAGCACAGTACGCACGAGAAAGCGGCACCTGAGTTTCATCATCAGATGCGTACTGCGCTGTGGTCACCGGAGGCACTGGCCCACCTGCCTCTTCAGAGTCAGAGAGAAAAAGGTGTTGGGCATCACTGCACACTGCCTCTTCTTCCATTTCTCCAATGCTGCTTGGCTGGCCCCCTGTTTCCAAGCCAAGAGATTCAGAGAACAGAAGTAGAGACGGCTCCTGTCCTGGGCTCTCTGACTGCCTGGCCAATTTGGCAGGTGGTGAAGAGACAGATGGCTGCTCTCCAGTGCTCTGTGCCTGAGAGGATGTGGCACTAACTGAAGTCGATGCCGAGGCGTTAGCTGCCATCCACCCGACAACGGCTTCAATTTGGTCTTCACGCAGCAGCGGTGCACGGCGCTCTCCGACAAAGCTGCGCATGAAGGACTGTTCCCTGCTGAAACTGAGTGACGACGAGTCACCGGCGCCCGCAGCAGGCACAGAATCACCACGTCCTCTCCCTGCTCCTCTCCCTGCTCCGCGCCCACGCCCACGTGCCTTACTCCCTGCCCTCTTCATCTTGGTTGACAGATAAAGATAAGCAGAAAAGTACTAAGGCCTTAGTGTGCTTATTCCTGTAATGCTCCTCCTAACAGGTGTAAGAAACACTAATGTTGTAAATTGTGGACTAAACTTTATTATTTTTCAAATGTGGCCTACACAAGTGTTAAGTTGTGTTTGGTGAACTTAACTTTTTTTTTGGTGCAGATCGGGCTACAGAGCTAGTTTAAATCACACGGAGACCGTGCAGACAGCCGTAAACGGCGCTGCAAGGCCAAAAAACCCTCCTCTAGGTTATCCTATATAGTGTTTTTCCACTATTTAGCTGGATACAAGTGGAAAGACACTAATAGGAATTTTTTTTTTTTCAAATTTTAAACTGGCTGCACTATTTGAAAAAAAGGAAATTGTTTTTCAAGGTATGAGGCAGTAACGCACCCTGAGCTGAATCCAACCGGCTATGGCTGCACACAGACTACAGGGCGAGCTGCGCTCACACAGAGACCGTGCAGACAGCCGTAAACGGCGCTGCAAGGCCCAAAAAAACCCCTCTAGGTTATCCTATGTAGTGTTTTTCCACAATTGAGCTGGAGACTGGTGGAAAGACACTAATAGGAATTTTTTTTTTTCAAATTTTAAACAGGCTGCACTATTTCAAAAAAAGGAAAATTTTTCTCAAGGTATGAGCCAGTAACGAACCCTGAGCTGAATCCAACCGGCTATGGCTGCACACAGACTACAGGGCGAGCTGGGCTCACACGGAGACCGTGCAGACAGCCGTAAACGGCGCTGCAAGGCCAAAAAACCCTCCTCTAGGTTATCCTATATAGTGTTTTTCCACTATTTAGCTGGATACGAGTGGAAAGACACTAATAGGAATTTTTTTTTTCAAATTTTAAACAGGCTGCACTATTTGAAAAAAATGAAAATTTTTCTCAAGGTATGAGCCAGTAACGAACCCTGAGCTGAATCCAACCGGCTATGGCTGCACACAGACTGCAGGGCGAGCTGGGCTCACACGGAGACCGTGCAGACAGCCGTAAACGGCGCTGCAAGGCCCTAAAACCCCCCTCTAGGTTATCCTATGTAGTGTTTTTCCACAATAGAGCTGGAGACTGGTGGAAAAACACTAATAGGAAATTTGAGAAAAAATGTGCAGCAGGCTGCACTAAGAGCAAAAAAGAACAACTGTGTGAGGCAGTGTGAACCCCCCCTGAGCTGAATACAACCGGGTATATGGCTGCACACAGACTACAGAGTGAGCTGCACACACACACACACACACAGAGACCTTGCAGAACGCTGTTAAAACAGCGCTGCAAGGCAAGAGCAAGGTGAACAGTGAAGAACACACAGCGTTTTGCTAAATTAGCCTTTGGAAAGGAAAATAAAGCAATTAGCAAGCTCAACTGGCCCTCAGTTAGAACACAGCGTCCTGTCCCTAACTGAAATCACAGCAGAGTGAGCGCAAAATGGCGGCAGCGCTTTTTTATAGTGCAGAGTGACATCATTTCAGCAGCCAATCCCAGCCTTGCCAGTACTTACATGCCCACCATGCTAAACACGATGTGCCCACACTTTCATTCATTCCTCATTGGCTGCTGCGTTCAATTTGAATTCTGGGAACTTCCGATTCCGGTATCCGATACGCGGGAAGTATCGGAATTCGGTATCGGAAATCCGATACCGCAAATATCGGCCGATACCCGATACTTGCGGTATCGGAATGCTCAACACTATTGATATCTTATCTAGCCAACGTAAATGTTATCATAAGCCCCAATATGTTTACAGCTGTGTAAGGGATAAAATAGCTGGGCATCATTTTTCTGCTACATCTCTACTTTGAGACAGATATTGGTAGGATGCTGTTTTGAATGTGTTAGAATTTCATTACAGTTTAGAACTATTATTGGGAACTCCCTTTCCATCTTTGCTGTGTAGACTTGGACAGAGTCAGCAGAGCAAGGGGAAGTAAATGACCGCTCTGTTGTGAACACTAAACAATGTACAGGACTGTTGTGTTTCATCCCATTCATCACTTACTGTGTATCCAGCCATTGAGGGAGAACATTTCGGCTGATTTTTTGGAGTCTAAGGTTTAAGTCCCCCACCCAGGGCTGGGACAAGGGGTAGGCACTTGTCTAGGGTGCTACATCCTCCCTCCCTGAAGTGGGTTCATTTGGGGAAAAAAAAAACCAAGATAAATAAATAACCATAAGAAAGTTCAAGTGTGGCCATGGGGGAGGATGCGGCGGCAGTAGAAGATCAGGTCACAGGCAGGAGTTGGCGCTGGGGCTAACACATATGCAAACTATTAAAGAAGGTGAATATTCACTGTTCCCCATGCTCATAATCCCACCCACCTCTCTGCATTGAAGCTGGCACCCAGAGGTGGGCGTGACTATGGGAGTGGAGAGCAGTGAATATTCATTCCATTTAATAGCAGGCACACGTGCTAGTCACAGCCGCCAGCAGCTAACATGTGGGGGCACATGGCAGTGAGGTAATGCGCTGCTTATACTCTGAAGTCATCTGCCGGCATCAGAACAGGATGATGTGCTGCAAGGGAGCGGGAGGAAGGTGAGTAGAATTTTTTATGTGTGCAGTGTGATGGGGGCCATATATACCAGGGTGGGGGTGTCCATACATACCAGGATTGGGGTTATGTATACCAGTAAGGTGGGTCATGTGTACCTGGATAGGGGGCCATGTATACCAGGATTGGGGTGTCATGTATACCAGGAAGGGGGAATATGTATACCAGTATGGGGGGGATATGTATACCAGGATTGGTGGCATGTTTACCAGGCTGGAGGGACTATGTATACCAGGATGGGGGTGCATGTATACCAGGATGGGGGGCTATGTATACCAGTAAGGTGGGTTATGTATACCAGGATGAGGGAGGCATGTATACCACGGTGAGGGTGGCCATATGTACTTGTATACCAGGATGGGGGCATGTTTACCAGGATGGGAGGGTATGTACACCAGGATTGAAGGTCATATATACCAGGATGGGGTGGCTGCATATATACCAGGATGGGGGGTGAGCATATATACCAGGATGGGGGGCATATATACCAGGCTGGGGAAGTGTATACATTACAATGGGGCCCATCCCAGCTAGTATAGGATATCAAATATACCAGGATGGGGGACCATATATACCAGCCAAAATGGGGGCCATATATACTAGGAAGGAGGGCAAATATACCAGGATGGGGCCCAGGATAAGGGACACATATATTTATCACTATGGCAGGTCATGTATACCTGGATTGGGCTCCATATATGCCAGCCAGGATAGGGGGACATATTTACTAGCCAGGATGGAAGGACATATATACCAGGATGGAGGGCCATATATACCACAAAAGGGGGGGATATATACCAGGATAGGGGAGCCATACATACCAGGATGGGGCCCAGGAAAAAGGACATATATACCAAGATGGAAGACATATATGCCTGGAAGGAGCCCAGGATGGGGAACATTAGTACAGAATTGAGGGACATAACCTCAATAACACTGTCAGCAACAGATCTCCCATGGTTCATAAGGACGGATGGACGGATTTTGTAGTGGTTATAGCTGATAATGGCAGTGCGGCGGGTGTAGATAATTTTAATGGACAGTGTGTGTTGCACAGTTTGGTCGCAGAAGAAACTTGCGAGAGTAGATTATATGGGTAATTCAACTTTTATCTACACAGAACATGAGGTACATGCATCAGCTTCTTAATACAGCATAACAGGAAGTCTGAAAAACCTTTTACCAGAGAGAAAGTGAGACCAAAGTACAACAAGTATACGCATTACATTCAACTAAGCATATAACAGTAACAACATCGCCATCTACTGTCAGAAAAGTGTAAACTCCTCCTACACACAAATAAGTCTGTATCTGTTGCATATCTGCCAACACCCTTTCTCAACAATAAGGACTTATTCAGTAAATTCTAATTTCTTCATGAGTCTCTGATGTCTTTCAGCATTCAATGCCTTTGTGAAAATATCTGCTGTCATATTTTTAGTTGGAGAGTACTCTAAATTTATATTCAATTCCTTGTTCCTGGTGATCTCTCAAGAAGTGAAACTTCACATCAATGTGTTTAGTTCTTGGATTAACTGTTTCCATCTGAGCGAGAACTAGACATCCTTGATTGTCCTCATACATCTTTGTTGGTCCCAATTGTTGTCCTAAGTCTGTTAGCAGTTGTCTTAACCATAGAACTTCTTGACTGGCATGTGCTGTGAAGCGATGGCCGATGGCCGAGGGACCACCACGGTGCAGGAAGACTACTGTACACAAGATGAGGTGCAAACAACAAAGGATAGATTTATTGGGAGACAGGGAATGGAAGGAACAAGGAAGGTGCAAACAGGGGTTTACTGTTGTGAATTCTGTGGCAGAGTTCACTCCTGTGGTCACGAGTGGAACTTCGGCTGATTCTCTCTGGGAGCTTCCGTTTGTGGAGGAAAGTGGTACTGCAGCTTCTGAGTTTCCTCCCTCAGGTGATCTGGTGAGGTCGTTAGCTGCTTCTCTACTTAACTCCACCTGATGCTTTGATCCATGCTTCCTGTCAATGTTCCAGTGTTGGACTTGTGTTTCTCTGGATCATTCCTGTGGCCTGCTGCTCTGCATAGCTAAGTGCTTCTTTGCTATTTGTTGCTATTTTTTCTGTCCAGCTTGTCTATTTGTTTTGCTGGAAGCTCTGGGACGCAAAGGGTGTACCTCCGTGCCGTTAGTTCGGTACGGAGGGTCTTTTTGCCCCCTTTGCGTGGTTTTCTTTAGGGTTTTGTGTAGACCGCAAAGTTATCTTTCCTATCCTCGTTCTGTCTAGAATATCGGGCCTCACTTTGCTGAATCTATTTCATCCCTACGTTTGTCTTTTCATCTTACTCACAGTCATTATATGTGGGGGGCTGCCTTTTCCTTTGGGGTATTTCTCTGAGGCAAGGTAGGCTTATTTTTCTATCTTCAGGCTAGTTAGTTTCTCAGGCTGTGCCGAGTTGCATAGGGAGCCTTAGGCGCAATCCACAGCTGCCTCTAGTTGTGTTTGGAGAGGATCAGGAATTGCGGTCTACAGAGTTTCCACGTCTCAGAGCTCGTTCTATTATTTTGGGTTATTGTCAGATCACTGTATGTGCTCTGATCGCTACGTACATTGTGTTACTGAATTGCCTAGCATAACAGTACAGGAAGCCAAAAGTACTAATGATTCTCAATAGAGGGAAAAAAGAAGTTCTGAGACCATTTTTTTTCCTTTGCACTGTGATTTGTCTTTTTTTTCCCCTAGACATTTGGGTGGTTCAGGACACAGGTGTTACAATGGACATTAAAGGTCTGTCTTCATGTGTAGATCAGCTCACGGCAAGAGTTCAAGATATTCAAAATTTTGTGGTTCAGAATTCTTTGTTAGAACCGAGAATTCCTATTCCAGATTTGTTTTTTGGAGATAGAACTAAATTTCTGAGTTTCAAGAATAATTGTAAACTGTTTCTGGCTTTGAAACCTCGGTCCTCAGGTGACCCAGCGCAACAGGTTAGGATCGTCATTTCTTTTTTGCGTGGCGACCCTCATGACTGGGCATTTTCTCTTGCGTCAGGAGATCCTGCATTGAGTGATATCAATGCGTTTTTCCTGGCACTTGGATTGCTGTACGATGAGCCTAATTCAGTAGATCAGGCAGAAAAAAATTTGCTGGCTCTTTGTCAGGCTCAGGATGAGATAGAGCTATATTGCCAGAAATTTAGAAAATGGTCCGTGCTCACTCAATGGAATGAATCTGCGCTTGCAGCCATTTTCAGAAAGGGTCTCTCTGAAGCCATTAAGGATGTCATGCTGGGATTTCCTATGCCCGCTGGTTTGAATGAGTCTATGTCTTTGGCCATTCAGATCGGTCGACGCTTGCGTGAGCGTAAATCTGTGTACCATTTGGCGGTATTACCTGAGATTAAACCTGAGCCTATGCAGTGCGATAGGACTATGACCAGAGTTGAACGGCAAGAACACAGACGTCTGAATGGGCTGTGTTTCTACTGTGGTGATTCCGCTCATGCTATCTCTGATTGTCCTAAGCGCGCTAAGCGGTTCGCTAGGTCTGCCGCCATTGGTACTGTACAGTCAAAATTTCTTCTGTCCGTTACCTTGATATGCTCCTTGTCGTCGTATTCTGTCATGGCGTTTGTGGATTCAGGCGCTGCCCTGAATTTGATGGACTTGGATTATGCTAAACGTTGTGGGTTTTTATTGGAGCCCTTGCAGTGTCCTATTCCATTGAGAGGAATTGATGCTACACCTTTGGCCAAGAATAAGCCTCAGTACTGGACCCAGCTGACCATGTGCATGGCTCCTGCACATCAGGAGGATATTCGCTTTCTGGTGTTGCATAATCTGCATGATGTGGTCGTGTTGGGGTTGCCATGGCTACAAGCCCATAATCCAGTATTGGATTGGAATTCCATGTTGGTGTCCAGCTGGGGTTGTCAGGGGGTACATGGTGATGTTCCATTTCTGTCAATTTCGTCATCCACCCCTTCTGAGGTTCCAGAGTTCTTGTCTGATTACCGGGATGTATTTGATGAGCCCAAGTCCGATGCCCTGCCTCCGCATAGGGATTGTGATTGTGCTATCAATTTGATTCCTGGTAGTAAATTCCCAAAAGGTCGGCTGTTTAATTTATCCGTGCCTGAGCACACCGCTATGCGCAGTTATGTGAAGGAATCCCTGGAGAAGGGGCATATTCGCCCATCGTCGTCGCCATTGGGAGCAGGGTTCTTTTTTGTGGCCAAGAAGGATGGTTCGCTGAGACCGTGTATAGATTACCGCCTTCTTAATAAGATCACTGTTAAATTTCAGTACCCCTTGCCATTGTTATCTGATTTGTTTGCTCGGATTAAGGGGGCTAGTTGGTTCACTAAGATAGATCTTCGTGGTGCGTATAATCTGGTGAGAATCAGGCAAGGCGATGAATGGAAAACTGCATTTAATACGCCCGAGGGTCATTTTGAGTATCTAGTGATGCCGTTCGGACTTGCCAATGCTCCATCAGTGTTTCAATCCTTTATGCATGACATCTTCCGTGAGTACCTGGATAAATTCCTGATTGTGTACTTGGATGACATTTTGATCTTCTCGGATGATTGGGAGTCTCATGTGAAGCAGGTCAGAATGGTTTTTCAGGTCCTGCGTGCTAATTCTTTGTTTGTGAAGGGATCAAAGTGTCTCTTTGGTGTGCAGAAGGTTTCATTTTTGGGGTTCATCTTTTCCCCTTCTACTATCGAGATGGATCCTGTTAAGGTCCAAGCCATCCATGATTGGACTCAGCCGACATCTCTGAAAAGTCTGCAAAAGTTTCTGGGCTTTGCTAATTTTTATCGTCGCTTCATCTGCAATTTTTCTAGTGTTGCCAAACCATTGACCGATTTGACCAAGAAGGGTGCTGATTTGGTCAATTGGTCTTCTGCTGCTGTGGAAGCTTTTCAAGAGTTGAAGCGTCGTTTTTCTTCTGCCCCTGTGTTGTGTCAACCAGATGTTTCTCTTCCGTTCCAGGTCGAGGTTGATGCTTCTGAGATTGGAGCAGGGGCTGTTTTGTCACAGAGAGGTTCTGGTTGCTCAGTGATGAAACCATGCGCTTTCTTTTCCAGGAAGTTTTCGCCTGCTGAGCGAAATTATGATGTGGGCAACCGAGAGTTGCTGGCCATGAAGTGGGCATTCGAGGAGTGGCGTCATTGGCTTGAAGGAGCTAAGCATCGCGTGGTGGTATTGACTGATCATAAGAACTTGACTTATCTCGAGTCTGCCAAGCGCTTGAATCCTAGACAAGCTCGTTGGTCGTTGTTTTTTGCCCGTTTTGACTTTGTGATTTCGTACCTTCCGGGCTCTAAAAATGTGAAGGCGGATGCTCTGTCTAGGAGTTTTGTGCCCGACTCTCCGGGTTTATCTGAGCCGGCGGGTATCCTCAAGGAAGGAGTAATTGTGTCTGCCATCTCCCCTGATTTGCGGCGGGTGCTGCAAAAATTTCAGGCTAATAAACCTGATCGTTGCCCAGCGGAGAGACTGTTTGTCCCTGATAGGTGGACGAATAGAGTTATCTCTGAACTTCATTGTTCGGTGTTGGCTGGTCATCCTGGAATCTTTGGTACCAGAGAGTTAGTGGCTAGATCCTTTTGGTGGCCCTCTCTGTCGCGGGATGTGCGTACTTTTGTGCAGTCCTGTGGGATTTGTGCTCGGCTAAGCCCTGCTGTTCTCGTGCCAGTGGGTTGCTTTTGCCCTTGCCGGTCCCGAAGAGGCCTTGGACACATATCTCTATGGATTTTATTTCTGACCTTCCCGTTTCTCAAAAGATGTCAGTCATTTGGGTGGTCTGTGATCGCTTTTCTAAGATGGTCCATCTGGTACCCTTGTCTAAATTGCCTTCCTCTTCTGATTTGGTGCCTTTGTTCTTCCAGCATGTGGTTCGTTTGCATGGCATTCCAGAGAATATTGTTTCTGACAGAGGTTCCCAGTTTGTTTCGAGGTTTTGGCGAGCCGTTTGTGGTAGGATGGGCATTGACTTGTCTTTTTCCTCGGCTTTCCATCCTCAGACTAATGGCCAGACCGAACGAACCAATCAGACATTGGAAACATATCTGAGATGCTTTGTTTCTGCTGATCAGGATGACTGGGTGTCCTTTTTGCCTTTGGCTGAGTTCGCCCTTAATAATCGGGCCAGCTCGGCTACCTTGGTTTCGCCGTTTTTCTGCAATTCTGGGTTCCATCCTCGTTTCTCTTCAGGACAGGTTGAGTCTTCGGACTGTCCTGGTGTGGATACTGTGGTGGACAGGTTGCAGCAGATTTGGACTCAGGTAGTGGACAATTTGACCTTGTCCCAGGAGAAGGCTCAACTTTTCGCTAATCGCAGACGCCGTGTGGGTCCCCGACTTCGTGTTGGGGATCTGGTTTGGTTATCTTCTCGTCATATTCCTATGAAGGTTTCATCTCCTAAGTTTAAACCTCGTTAAATTGGTCCGTATAGGATTTCTGAGGTTCTTAATCCTGTGTCTTTTCGTCTGACCCTTCCAGATTCTTTTTCCATACATAACGTATTCCATAGGTCATTGTTGCGGAGATACGTGGCACCTATGGTCCCATCTGTTGAGCCTCCTGCCCCGGTTTTGGTGGAGGGGGAATTGGAGTATATTGTGGAGAAGATTTTGGATTCTCGTCTTTCAAGACGGAAACTCCAGTATCTGGTTAAATGGAAGGGTTATGCTCAGTAAGATAATTCCTGGGTTTTTGCCTCTGATGTCCATGCTCCCGATCTTGTTCGTGCCTTTCATGTGGCTCATCCTGGTCGGCCTGGGGGTTCTGGTGAGGGTTCGGTGACCCCTCCTCAAGGGGGGGGTACTGTGGTCACGAGTGGTACTTCGGCTGATTCTCTCTGGGAGCTTCCGTTTGTGGAGAAAAGTGGTACTGCAGCTTCTGAGTTTCCTCCCTCAGGTGATCTGGTGAGGTCGTTAGCTGCTTCTCTACTTAACTCCACCTGATGCTTTGATCCATGCTTCCTGTCAATGTTCCAGTGTTGGACTTGTGTTTCTCTGGATCATTCCTGTGGCCTGCTGCTCTGCATAGCTAAGTGCTTCTTTGCTATTTGTTGCTATTTTTTCTGTCCAGCTTGTCTATTTGTTTTGCTGGAAGCTCTGGGACGCAAAGGGTGTACCTCCGTGCCGTTAGTTCGGTACGGAGGGTCTTTTTGCCCCCTTTGCGTGGTTTTCTTTAGGGTTTTGTGTAGACCGCAAAGTTATCTTTCCTATCCTCGTTCTGTCTAGAATATCGGGCCTCACTTTGCTGAATCTATTTCATCCCTACGTTTGTCTTTTCATCTTACTCACAGTCATTATATGTGGGGGGCTGCCTTTTCCTTTGGGGTATTTCTCTGAGGCAAGGTAGGCTTATTTTTCTATCTTCAGGCTAGTTAGTTTCTCAGGCTGTGCCGAGTTGCATAGGGAGCCTTAGGCGCAATCCACAGCTGCCTCTAGTTGTGTTTGGAGAGGATCAGGAATTGCGGTCTACAGAGTTTCCACGTCTCAGAGCTCGTTCTATTATTTTGGGTTATTGTCAGATCACTGTATGTGCTCTGATCGCTATGTACATTGTGTTACTGAATTGCCTAGCATAACAGTTTACAATAGCAAAAGATAATGCACATGAGTTATCTTGTCTGTAAAATACCACAGTGCTTCAACAATTACAAACTCAGAATCTGTCTCACAAGCAACTTTACACAATAAAACATATATCGATGCTACTCTGCATATAACCTCCCTGGCCTTTACTACGCAGGCCACACGGCTACCGTGCTCTAACTACTGAAGCCTGCACTAGGCCCTAACAGGTGCACCAAACAGGAACAAACTCACGGTGATGTTGGGGACACAAGTCCAGTCCCAGGGGGCCCCCCGAAGTCCAAAACGGTGGTGCGCACGGATTCCTGTCAGCTCTGCAAAGCGTGGTCTTCTCCTTGCTTCTGGATCCTAGGGATGCTCCTGGAAACAGTAAGTCCCCTTCTTAGTATCTTCGTGGCTTCACAAACTAGCACAGAACAGCCACCCTTTGCTGTACCTGGGAAAGTCTATTTAACAAACGCAGTTCATCTCAAGCTGTGTAATCTTTCTTGCAGCCAACAATTCTTCCTTGCAGCCAGAACAGCACAAAGTTCTCTCTGAAACTTTCCCTCCACACGCTGCTTCAGCTCCACCCCTCCACACAGCACCGACCAGTTCATAACAAACATAAGAGCAGGGGAGAAAAGCAGAACATACCATCACACCAGACAAGGGGATGCAGCCTCTTAAAGTGACAGCGTGTTTCTTATTGTCCATAACAGCACCACCCTCTTTCATGCTGCAGCGACAAATTCTGCTTCTGTCGACGACAGTGTTACTATAGATTGCTTCTTACTAGTCCAACTAATTGGTCTGCCTGAGAGCAAGAAAAAAAAATAAAGATAGCCACTGTTAGATTTCTTGTCAATTGGATCTAGAGCCCAGTCTGCATCAACGTATCTGGTTAAAATGTTAAAATTTCTCACTTGCAGGTAGTTTCAGTTTAAAACTGCTAGTCCCTTTCAAATAACTGATTACTCTCTTCACTGCATTCCAATACATTTTGTTTTGCTTTGACACCTTCCTGCTCAAAATTTCCACTGCTGCTGCATTGTCTGGCCTTGTAACAGTTGCAAGATATCATAATAATCCCATTTCCTTTCTGTATTGTTCATTATTCAGTAACAGATTCTGTTCACTATTTATTTCCTTCAGTTGGCTTCCATTGGAGACTTTACTAGTTTTGCATCTTTCAATCAAAATGTTTTGATTACAACCCCTGGCAAAAATTATGGAATCACCGACCTTGGAGGATGTTCATTCAGTTGTTTAATTTTGTATAGAAAAAGCAGATCACAGACATGGCACAAAACTAAAGTCATTTCCAGGGGCAGATTATAATAGGGTCAATCTTGGCGATAGCCCAGGGCCCAGTGGTGTGGGGAGGCCCTGGGCTACCGCTCAGATTGCCCGCCGCCATCAGGGCATTACTGCCCTGACTGGCGTATTGGCCCGGTGGGCAGAGGGGGCCCGCATCGGGCCCCGTCTCGTCTGCTCACCGGGCTCCTACCGGCACTGCGGCAGTTTCACCTATTGACGTGCAGGCGCGCGCCCGCACATCAATAGTTAACAGCCGCCAGCCAATTGGAGGCTGGCAGCTGAAGTCGGCCGCAGGCGCAGCGCACATGTCGCCGGCGTCTGACGTCATTGTCAGTCGCTGGCGAGTGCGTGCTGCTAGAGGGAGCTAGCCGCTGGAGCGCACAGGTCAGGTGAGGAGAACTTTTTTTTGCTAACGGCAATCCAGGGCCGGCGGGCCAAAATGCTGGACACTGTCTGTGGGCAATATGCTGGATACACTGGGGCAGATTGCTAGTGGACACACTGACTGGGGGAAATGCTGGATACACTGGGGCAGATTGCTGGACACACTGTCTGGGGGAAATGCTGGACATACTGGGGCAGATTGCTGGGCACTGGAGCAGATTGCTGGACACACTGGGGGCAATATGCTGGACACACTGGGGGAGATTGCTGGACACACTGGGGGCAATGCTGGACACACTGGGGCAGATTGCTGGACACACTGTCTGGGGGCAATGCTGGACATACTGGGGCAGATTGCTGGACACACTGGGGGTAATATGCTGGACACACTGGGGCAGATTGCTGGACACACTGGGGGCAATGCTGGACACACTGGGGCAATGCTGGACACACTGGGGCAGATTGCTGGACACACTGAGGGCAATATGCTGGAGTCAGACACTGGGGCAGATTGCTGGACACACTGTCAGGGGGCAATGCTGGACACACTGGGGCAGATTGCTGGACACACTGTGGGAAATGCTGGAGACACTGGGGCAGATTGCTGGACACACTGTCTGGGGGCAATGCTGGACATACTGGGTCAGATTGCTGGACACACTAATGGTAATATGATGGACACTGGGGCAATATGCTGAACATACTGGGGCAGATTGCTGGATACTGGGGGTAATATGCTGGACACACTGTCTGGGGGCAATGCTGGAGACACTGGGCCAGATTGCTGGACACACTGGGGGCAATATGCTGGAGTCAGACACTGGGGCAGATTGCTGGACACACTGTCTGGGAGCAATGCTGGACACACTGGGGCAGATTGCTGGACACTGTGGCAATATGCTGGACATACTGGGGCAGATTGAAGGACACACTGGGGGTAATATGCTGAACACACTGGGGCAGATTGCTGGACACACTGGGGGCAATATGCTGGAGTCAGACACTGGGGCAGATTGCTGGACACACTGTCTGGGAGCAATGCTGGACACACTGGGGCAGATTGCTGGACACTGGGGCAATATGCTGGACATACTGGGGCAGATTGAAGGATACACTGGGGGTAATATGCTGAACACACTGGGGCAGATTGCTGGACACACTGGGGGCAATATGCTGGAGTCAGACACTGGGGCAGATTGCTGGACACACTGTCTGGGAGCAATGCTGGACACACTGGGGCAGATTGCTGGACACTGGGGCAATATGCTGGACATACTGGGGCAGATTGAAGGACACACTGGGGGTAATATGCTGAACACACTGGGGCAGATTGCTGGACATACTGGGGGCAGGACTGGAGGCATGGGCAGAATGTAGATACGGGGCATGATTGGAGACACGGGGCAGAATGAAATACATGGGGCAGGATTGGATCATGGGGCAGGATGGATGCGATGGAGACAGATGGGGCAGGATGGGGAGATCATATGGGGTAGAATGGATACTCATGAAGGCAGGATGCGAGAACATATGGCTGGAGCCAGGAATGAGATAAACGGGGCCAGGATGGGGAATATTATTACCATAGGGGCTAATTAAGGGATATTATTACTGCAGTGATGTAGTTATTTAATTTTTTGAGTATACTGTTTTTTAAATGGGGGGGTGGTCCTGTTACTGTGTAGAGTGACACTATGTCGCCTTTTTTTCTTCATGTGGTGTAATGTAGAAGTTGTGAAAAATTAAGTAATGTGTTCTGCAAGCGGAGCTTGAGCTAACTGTGTTATTTCCTAATAACACGACCAGGCAACATAATAAATCCAGGAGGGGGATAAGAGCACTAGATAGTGCAAGATAACCCCCCACCAAACAAAAGAACCAACTCCATAAGAATTATGAACAAGGAGTACGCAAGGAGCATAAGTGTGATCAAAAAAGATAACAATGCTTTATTAAGTTACATATATAAATACAATACGCAAGTATTAACAGTGTAATAATATTAATAAATACAGTGCTCAAGGATGGTTAAAACAATACATAAGTGGGCAACCCCCGGTGTGCACCGTCTATGGGGCCAGTGTGCAAGGAAACGGTTAGAGCGTACCGCTATAGGTGCATATATATATAATTGCACCAATATATAAACAATGCCCAGTGGCGTGAGAAAAGAGAATTTCAAATAGCAGCACTTACCGATGCAAGGCACCAGGACAGGGCACACCGGATGGGATCCACCTATGCGACCCCCGACGCGCGTATCCCCCACGGATAAGATGGCTTTGTCAAGGGGAGATAACGCTGGGTGAGTATAGCAACTTTAAATAAGGCCGGCCTGCCACCATGTGACCGGTCACATGCTGAGTCCCAGCCAGTGACCGTGGAGTACCCGGCGCATGCGCGTGTCCGCTGCCGAGCGCCGCGTCACAGAAGGCGTCATGCACCGCAGGTGCGCCCGGGAAATATACACCCATGATGCACGCGTGGTGCAGATAAGACGCCGCTGCGACGGGGAACAAGGGGAAAGACACAGCGCATGCGCGCTACCGCGGTGAGCCGGCTACGGAGTATAGGACCTCCCACTGATGACACCGCCAGGGAATACCGACACTACAAGGGGAAGGGACCCAAAGGTAGGTCCAGCCCCATAAAGCAAAGTACCGAACAGATGTACAACATGAAAGCGGCAAAAAACAGGTGATTCAGTCAATGAGATAATACAGTTGAAACAATGTATGCCGCAATACATCAGAAGGTTGATGGTCGGTATATGTTGAAACATGAAGTGGTGGCATCCTCAGAATGTTTGGAAAGGAGGTCCGTTCCAGCCAATGATGGTAAAGGAATATATAATAGATGCCAATAACTCAGTCCTCAGATAGAATATGGCTAAAAAACACACACAAAAAATAATAATAATTAGTGAGATTAAAAACATATATTAAAACCATAGCAAAAAGGGGAAATCCCTGCCCGTATGTCCCTAACGTGTTCGCGGACACGTACCCGTAACTCCCTAGATGTTAATCCGATATAGATCAAAGAGCATCCACACGTAGCATAATAAACAACGTTAGAGGTACTACACGTAATGTGTTGCCTGATCGAGAATTCCTTTCTACCATCGGAAGATTTAAAAGTTGTGGCCCGCACGATATT
This sequence comes from Ranitomeya imitator, assembly GCF_032444005.1. NCBI lineage: Eukaryota > Metazoa > Chordata > Amphibia > Anura > Dendrobatidae > Ranitomeya > Ranitomeya imitator. Next base: position 199,775,891 of record NC_091283.1, read on the forward strand.
ATCACATGCCAAACAGTGGCCACATTTAAAGGAGCCGAGCAACGGGCCCCTAGAGCTAAAGGGATTAACAATAGGGACATAATGACTGCGGACAAGCAGGCTACTCAAGTTGGGGGTCATTAGCGGGAAGTCACCCAGGGCCTGGGCCAGAGAGGGTTCAGTCATCAGAACTGACCAATGCCTTCTAAGTATGTCTCTCATATTGGACCATTCATGGTTGTACGTTGTAATGAACCTGATTTTATCTCCATCAATTCTTCCCCTCCGTCCATTACCGTTGGTGTACAACAGGTCTCTACGGGGCGTCCGCCTAACCCTCTCAAAACCCCACCTAATGCTTCTGCGGCTATATCCGCGATCCCTGAAGCGCCCCTCAAGGTCAGCCGCCTGCGCAAAAAATCTATCGTCAGTGGAACAGATCCACCTCATTCTTAGGAACTGTCCAACCGGGACGGCCCCAATGGTGGAAGGGTTGTGTGCAGAGCCAGCATGCAATAGAGCATTGACTGCAGTCGACTTCCTGAAGACGTCAGTCTGGATCCGATGTGTACTGTCGACCTCCAGCCTGACGTCCAGAAAGTCGATATGCTGTGAATCAAAATTATATGTTAGTTTGATGTTGAAAGAGTTCTCATTGAGCTGGCCCATAAAATCCTCGAGCTGCTGCGCCGTACCCCCCCCACAGAAACAGGACGTCATCGATATATCTAAGCCAGCACAGCACATGGTCCGCGGCCTGCACCCCCCGTCGCCAAAAATATATCTCTCCCATGAGCCCAGGAAGAGATTGGCGTATGAGGGAGCACAAGCCGCGCCCATGGCTGTGCCACGCTTCTGCAAGTAAAATCTGTCCTTGAAGGTGAAAAAATTATGGGTCAGGGCGAAGCGCAGCAGCTCGAGGATTAACTCACACATGGGGCCGCCCAGATCGGAGGTCCCCAAGAAGAGGCGGACTGCAGCCAGACCTTGTTCATGGTCAATACACGTATATAACGTCTGCACATCGGCGGTGACCAAGAGGACGCCAGGGTCCACAAGGACGCCGTCAACCCGAGAAAGGACGTCCGTCATGTCCCTGACATAAGATGGTAATACCTCAACCAGGGGTTTAAGATAGTAATCAACGAATTTACAAATGGGGTCACATAACCCCTCAATGCCAGACACGATCGGACGCCCCAGTGGGCTGACGGCGTCCTTGTGGATCTTAGGAAGCAGATAAAACGTTGGTATTCTTGGGGACCTCACCATTAGGCCCTCCAAGACCTTCCTATCAATGATCCCCTCATCAAAGGCCTTACCAAGGATAGCCTGCAGCTGAGATGAAAAGGCAGACAGAGGGTTATGTGTTAATTTGGTATAGGTGGTAGTATCCCTCAACTGATGAAACGCCTCCTTCTCATATTTGTCACATGGCCAGATGACTATGTTCCCCCCCTTGTCTGCTGGTTTGATAACAACATCCTTAAAGGACTGCAACTCTTTAATAGCCTTTCTCTGCTTAAATGATAGATTGTCAAATTTACGTCTCGAGGATAAAAGTCTAAAATCCTCAGTGACCAGCCTGGTAAAAATTTCCACGGCTGGACACAGAGACAAGGGGGGGAACCTAGCCGATCTGGGCATGCATGCAGGCGGGAACCTACCTTGAGGGTTACTTGATTGTTCCTTTAAAAGATCTTCTAAAGCCTGCAATGCCTCCCTCTCCGCCTCAGACACAGGCCCCTGGGTTTGATGATTTTATGATGTAATTTTTTTAGCACAAGTTTTCGGGAAAATAAATGGAGGTCCTTCATTGCTAAAAAGAAATCGAAAGAATTAGTGGGAGAAAAACTTAACCCCCTACTGAGAACTTCAATCTGAATATCAGAGAAGGACCGTGTTGATAAATTTAATACCTGAAGGCCCCCATTATTGATGGTCCCCTGTTGCTTGCCTGATGCAGTCATAGCCTTAGAGGTCTGTCGTGTGACAACCTTTTTAATATGTGGGTTAGATTCAGATTGTTCTCCTCTCGCTTCCATACGTGAAATGTTTATATCCTCAGAAGGAGCGTTAGATCTAGTTGATCTGGAACGTGATCTCGAACTTGAAAAATTTCTAAAGCGGGGGCGTGACCGGTCACCCAGGCCGCGCCATCTATAGATGTTAGAAGTCTGTTTGTCATGCACATCCCGCTTGAATTTTTTGGTTTTAGAGCCTTGAATCTCATTGACCCATTTTTGGAGTTCTATGTCCATATCATCGTTCAATTTTTTTAAAGCATCTCCCGACATATCTTTTTTAAGTTTTGTTTGAACAACTTCAATCTCCATCTCAATCTCACCAAGCTTAGACAGATCCAGGCCCTTCAGTGGTGGTAATATGTGGTCTTGACATGGTGCCGTGGTATTTGTTCCTTGTATGTGATATTATTCGATCACTGTGGTTGTAATTTGTGGTCTGGTCATGGTGCGGTGGTATTTGTTCCTTGTATGTGATATTGGTCATTTTAAAAATGTAAAAATAAATCAAAATATACCTAAATTGTATTGCATATTTTAACAAATATTTAATAGGTTACAGTAGAGTAGGGCCCGGCCATTTTTCTGGAATAATCTGGTTCAGGTATATCATGACCCCCGTCACATGGCCCCCGTCACATGTCCCCCGTTACATGACCCCCGTCACATGACCCCCGTCACATGACCCCCGTCACATGACCGGGGGGGGCCCACAGTGTCTGAACAGCCCGGGCCCTGGCTACCCTTAATCCACCCCTGGTCATTTCAAATGGCAACTTTCTGGCTTTAAGAAACACTAAAATAAATCAAGAACAAAAAATGTGGTAGTGAGTAATGGTTACTTTTTTTAACCAAGCCTAAGGGAAAAATTATGGAATCACTCAATTGTGAGGAAAAAATTATGGAATCACCCTGTAAATTTTCATATCCAAAAATAACACCTGCATCAAATTAGATCTGCTCATTAGTCTGCATCTAAAAAGGAGTGATCACACACGAATGACATGAATCATGGCTCCAACACAAGAGATGTCAACTGAAACAAAGGAGAGGATTATCAAACTTTTAAAAGAGGGTAAATCATCATGCAATGTTGCAAAAGATGTTGGTTGTTCACAGTCAACTGTGTCTAAAATCTGGACCAAATACAAACAACATGGGAAGGTTGTTAAAGGCAAACATACTGGTAGACCAAGGAAGACATCGAAGCGTCAAGATCGAAAACTTAAAGCAATATGACTCCAAAACAGGAACTGCACAACAAAACAAATGAGGAACGAATAGGTGGAAGCTGGAGTCAACGTCTGTAAGAAACCGCCTGAAGGAAATGGGATTTACATACAGAAAAGCTAAACGAAAGCCATCATTAACACCTAAACAGAAAAAAAAACAAGGTTACAATGGGCTAAGGAAAAGCAATCGTGAACTGTGGATGACTGGATGAAAGTCATATTCAGTGATGAAGAGTAAATGGTACACCGCACACTCTAGGTATGTAAGATGCAATGGTGACAATTTATTGATGACATGAACAAATATGTGTTTGAAAGCGACAAGAGGTAATTATGACGTTTCGGCTCTACCAGAGCCTTAATCATACAATCGCTAGGAAAAAGCAGAAATAAAAATACATAAATAAATATGTGCAATATTCAATATAACAACAAGTGGCAAACAAAAAACAATATAGTTCCCATTTTGGATAAAGGAAATCAAAGGGAAGGGTAAAACAAAATAAAAGGACAAAACAGAACAACTGCAAAAACCATGATGCATAGCTTGTGGAAAACACCAACTGTATACCAAAAAGAAGGCTGGAAGCAGTTTCGATGTAAAGGGGCAGAGGGCTAAGGAGGATTTTTACCTATATTGTGCAAAGAGTAGAGGATAGAGATGCTTGAGGATTCATAATGCAACTGTAAAGAGATAGTGAATATATGTGAGGAAGAGTAGGTACATAGAAGGTATAGATACTATGGAAGCATGACATGCAGTATACCTTTAAACATTTTGCTGCTGTGGTGAGACAGTTGAACGCCCTGATGTGGGGTCTGTAAGCAAGTAAGGGCATGGGTGAATATAGGAAATATGCATATATTCTAAATGGAGGCAGCCAAGCACAGTCCTAATATGGGCGCATAATTACCTGGAGGGGTATATCTGTAAGCGGCGCTCCCACGCCCTGCTGCTTCAGTGTAGCGTGACCCGCGGTACTGGGACTTACGTGCGCGCTCGTGAAACCGGAAGTAGGACCTGTGACCCAGAAGTGACACCAGAGGTATGTAAAACTGAGACTGCCATGCCCGGCCGGCCAAATAGTGTATTCCCGGTTGCTAAGGAATACAGACGCTGCTGTAAGCAGCCGCTCTGTGTATGAGTCAGATAGGCGGTGCGCATAGCGTGCGCACACATATGGGATGATGTGGCATGATAAAATGGTGTGATCACGCTATAGGTATGCGGGCAATTTGGTAGTCATGTTTAAACAGAGGGAGAACTGTATACCGCATGGGACAGAGTATTAAAGTGTGTAAGAAATTTTTGGGACACCGGGTCAGTACGAAATGGAATGGAATTTATGGTAAATCTATTGGGAGATATGCCTGTGTGGTAAACTCTGGAGAAAGGGAACTCACCAGTATGGTCATCGTATTTGTAAGGGAAGAAGAGATAATCAGTTCAAGATTATTAGAGTAACCAATCAATTTCCCTATTAAGGCCTCTTGGAGAGAGGGTGTCTAACGTATAAATCCAATAAGTTTCCCTGGACTTCAGCTGTTTTACGTGATTGCCACCCCGTCTAGGGCAGGGTACCTGCTCGATGATCTGGAATTTTAATTGCGCCACAGAGTGTCTAGCTTTGGAGATGTGATCTGGGAGAGGGAGCCAAGTTTTGTTACATCTAATGGTTGATTTATGGCTTGCGATCCCATCTCTTACGTGTTGGGTGGTTTCCCCCACGTAGAGAAGGCCACACGGGCATTTAATGATGTAAATCACAAAATTTGATTCACACGTATAGAACCCATGGATAGGGAAAGATTTCCCAGTCCTAGGGTGGGTCACGTTATCAGGCTTGATCACGTTGGAACATACAGCACAGTTCAAGCTAGGAAAGGTACCACTACGGCGTGAGCCCAAAAATCGCCGGGGGGGGTCTCAGTGTATGCTACCCATGTCAGCCCTGACCACTTGGTCACGGATGTTGGGGGGTCTCCTAGTGCTCATGAGTGCAGGCACTCTGAAGGATGCAATCTCTGGATAAGCCCTACCTAGAAGTGGCCAGTGTATTTTGATGACAGAATAGACTTTGGTCATGAATGGATGGTGCGTGTGCACGAATGGTATCCTTTCCTGGGGTTGGTGTGGTGCTAGAGTGGCGGATGGATTGGAGGATCTCGTGAGCTCATGTTCCAGAAGGGTAGAAGGGTAGTTTCTATCGCTAAATTTTTGTGCCATGGATTGTAATCTAATTTGCCGTGTTTCTGAGTCCATAACAATATGGGAAACTCTTTTAAATTGGGAGCAAGGTAAACTATTCTTAGTGGCAATCGGATGGCAGCTGGAATAGAGTAGTAAACTGTTGCAGTCTGTGGGCTTAGTGTATAGGTCCGTTGTAAGAAACCCATTGGTATCTTTTAGTACTAAGGTGTCCAGGAAGGCAATTTGTGTTTCGTTTGAGTGGATGGTGAATTGAAGTTCATGGAAGATTGAATTGACTGTAGAGAAAAATGATTCCAAGGTACTGGGTGTCCCGGTCCAGACAAGGAAGATGTCATCTATGTACCGACAATAATTAAGGACATATTCTGAAAATAGCTCATTGTTATAGACGTAATGTGACTCAAAGTGGTTCATGTACGCGTTAGCGTAGGCCGGGGCTACATTCAAGCCCATCGCGGTCCCGCATGCTTGGACATAGTAGGTGTCCTCGTATAGAAAGAAATTTTCATAAAGGACAGATCTCAAGAGATCAAGACAAAAGGAAATGGCGTTCTGGGACATGTAACAGGTTAGGACCTGTTGAAGCGCTTGCTGCGCGAAACAGCTGTTGTCCCGTTTTTCCCGAACACATTTTTCTCCCGTCCGCTCCTCCTTGTAAGATGTCTCAATAAAGATTACTTCTTCGTCCGTATCGAGGAGTGCGCTCCACTTTCTTCTTTGGCATTTACAGTGACTGGCTTTCCATGGATGCTGCACCCTCTTAGGACTGATTGCCTGGATGTTTGGAGTCTCAGCTTTCCGGACAAGCTCCACACACGAGGGGTGAGTGTACTACAGCGGTGCTGCGTCTTTTTCTCTTTTGTTTTTTGTGCTTCAAGAAGCCTAATCTCTGCTGGTGCGACAAAGATTTGATGTTGCGGTCCACAAGAGAGATAAAGGTTTCAGTGGCATGATACAAGTGAGGAGGTGAGAAAGTACTAGTGTTCCGAAGCCCCAAGGAGGAAATATATAGTTCTGGAGTAGTACTTGTACATCCAGAGGATCCCACAGCAGCGTCTGTGTTCCCTAGCAACCGGGCATACACTATTTCACAGGCCGGGCATGCGCAGTCTCAGTTTTACATACCTCTGGCGTCACTTCCGGGCCACAGGTCCTAATTCCGGTTTCAAGAACGCGCACATAAGCCCCAGTACCGCCGGTCACGCTACACTGAAGCAGCAGGGTGCGGGAGTGCCGCTTACAGATATACACCTCCAGGTAATTATGCGCCCATATTAGGACTGTGCTTGGCCGCCTCCATTTAGAATATATGCATATCTACTATATAATTGTCTAAGGGTCACTTCCGTCTGTCTGTCTGTCCTTCTGTCACGGTTATTCATTCGCTGATTGGTCTCGGCAGCTGCCTGTCATGGCTGCTGGGACCAATCAGCGACGGGCACAGTCCGATTAGTCCCTCCCCTACTCCCCTGCACTCACTGCCCGGCGCCCGCTCCATAATCCCCTCCGCTCACCGCTCACACAGGGTTAATGGCAGCGGTAACGGCCCGCGGTGTAACGCACGCCGTTACCGCTGCTATTAACCCTGTGTGTCCCCAACTATTTACTATTGATGCTGCCTATGCAGCATCAATAGTAAAAATATGTCATGTTAAAAATGATGAAAAAAAAAAACTGCTATATTCACCCTCCGCCGCCCTTCACACTCCTCGCGATGCTCCCGGGACTGCTCCATTGCAAGCGGCAGCTTCCGGTCCTAGGGCTGGTGTGCGACAAGGACCTACTTGACGTCAAGGTCATGTGACCGCGACGTCACGGTCATGTGATTGCGACGTCATCACAGGTCCTGCTCATACCAGCCCTGGGACCGGAAGCTGACATTTGCACTGGAGTGATCCCGGGAGCGTCCCGAGGAGCGGGAAAGGCAGCGGATGGTAAGTATAGAAGGGCTTCAACGGGCCTTCGGAAGGTGAGTATATGTTTATTTTTTTTAAGTCCCTACACTAAGTGGCTCTGTGCTGTATACTCCGTCGCTGTGCAATATATATATGTGGCTAGGCAATATACTACGTGCCTGGGCAATATACTACGTGACAGCCCAATATACTACGTGGCTGGACAATATACTCCGTCGCTGTGCAATATACTACGTGGCTGCGCAATATACTACATGACTGGACAATATACTACGTGGCTGGCCAATATACTACGTCGCTGGGCAATATACTACGTGGGCTGTGCAATATACTACATGACTGGACAATATACTACGTGACTGGCCAATATACTATGTGTCTGGGCAATATACTACGTGGCTCTGCTATATACTATGTGGCTGGGCAATATACTACGTCGCTGGGCAATATACTACGTGGGCTGTGCAATATACTACATGACTGGGCAATATACTACGTGGCTGGGCAATATACTACGTGGCTGGGCAATATACTACGCGGCTCTGCTATATACTATATGGCTGGGCAATATACTACGTGGCTGTGCAATATACTACGTGACTGGCCAATATACTATGTGTCTGGGCAATATACTACGTGGCTCTGCTATATACTATGTGGCTGCGCAATATACTACGTGGCTGGGCAATATACTACGTGGCTTGGCAATATACTACGTGACTGGACAATATACTACGTGGCTGGGCAATATACCACGTGGCTGGGCAATATACTACGTTGCTGGGCAATATACTACATGACTGGGCAATATACTACGTGGACATGCATATTCTAGAATACCCGATGCGTTAGACTCGGGCCACCATCTAGTTTCCTATATTCACCCATGCCCTTACTTGCTTACAGACCCCACATCAGGGCGTTCAACTGTCTCACCACAGCAGCACATCATTTAAAGGTATACTGCATGTCATGCTTCCATAGTATCCTTACCTTCTATGTACCAACTCTTCCTCACATTAATTCACTATCTCTTTACAGTTTTATTACAAATCCTCAAGGATCTCTATCCTCTACTCCAGGGGTGTCAAACTGCATTCCTCCAGGGCAGCAAACAGGTCATGTTTTCAGGATTTCCTTGTACTGCACAGGCGATAATTTAATCACCTACACAAATAATGAGTTGGTGATTAAATTATCACCTGTGCAGTACAAGGAAATCCTGAAAACATGACCTTTTTGCAGCCCTCGAGGAATGCAGTTTGACACCCCTGCTCTACTCTTTGCACAATAAAGGTAAAAATCCTCCTTTGTTTCTCCTATTAGTATAGTCATGTGACCTGGCTGCCTTAGCCCTCTGCCCCTTTACATCGAAACTGCTTCCAGCCTTCTTTTTGGTATACAGTTGGTGTTTTCCACAAGCTATGCATCATGGTTTTTGCAGTTGTTCTGTTTTGTCCTTTTATTTTGTTTTACCCTTCCCTTTGATTTCCTTTATCCAAAATGGGAACTATATTATTTTTTGTTTTTTCTTTGCCACTTGTTGTTATATTGAATATTGCACACATTATTTATTTATGTATTTTTATTTCTGCTTTTTCCTAGCGATTGTATGATTAAGGCTCTGGTAGAGCCGAAACGTCATAATTACCTCTTGTCGCTTTCAAACACATATTTGTTCATGTCATCAATAAATTGTCACCATTGCATCTTATATACCTAGAGTGTGCGGTGTACCATTTACTCTTCATTGTATTTGGGGCTTTTACAGCTCATTACACCAGCACCTCGCACCCTTAATATCCTGAGTGAGCGCCAATTTTCTTTACATATTCAGTGATGAATCACGAATCTGCATTGGGCAAGGTGATGATGCTGGAACTTTTGTTTTGTGCCGTTCCAATGAGATTTATAAAGATGACTGCCTGAAGAGAACATGCAAATTTCCATAGTCATTGATGACATGGGACTGCATGTCAGGTAAAGGCACTGGGGAGATGGCTGTCATTACATCTTCAGGATGTTTGGGGATGATAAAATCATTTTTCAAGATGATAATGCATACTGCCATAGATGAAAAACCGAGAAAACATTCCTTGAAAAAAGAAACATAAGGTCAATGTCATGGCCTGCAAATAGTCCAGATCTCAATCCAATTGAAAATCTTTGGTGGAAGTTGAAGAAAATGGTCCATGACAAGGCTCCAACCTGCAAAGCTGATCTGGCAACAGCAAGCAGAGAAAGTTGGAGCCAGATTGATGAAGATTGAAGAGTAATGTTTGACACTCATTAAGTCCCTGCCTCAGAGACTGCAAGCTGTTATAAAAGCCAGAGGTGCTGCAACAAAATACTAGTGATGTTTTGGAGGTTTTTTTTGTTTGTTTGCTTTTCATGATTCCATAATTTTTTTCCTCAGAATTGAGTGATTCCATAATTTTTCCCCTATGCTTGGTTAAAAAAAGTAACCGTTACTGACTACCACATTTTTTTGTGCTTGATTTCTTTTAGTGTTTCTTAAAGCCATAAAGTTGCTATTTGAAATAACTTTAGTTTTGTGCCATGTCTGTGATCTGCTTTTTTTTTTTCTACAAAATTAAACAACTGAAAGACCATCCTCCAAGGCCGGTGATTCCATAATTTTTGCCAGGGGTTGTATGTCTTGAATCATGTGATTTTGATTAAGAAGGAAACTCCCATCTTCTTCTCTTTCTATCTATATTCCAAGGTACTGTTTCACATTCCCCAGATCATTTTTTTTACTCAAATATTTTTTAATTAAGCGAAGAATTAAAATAAAACATTTCACATTAAGACATAAATTTTCATTTTCTCCACTCTTGACCCCTCCTTACCCACCCCTCCCCCTCCTTTCCCCTTTTTACACAGCTCACGCTTTTCTCTTAACATGTGTTGTAGTATTATATACATTATCCATATACACTGACTTTTATTTTGAACATATAAACCATAAACATATATAGTGAAGAGTGAGTAGAATGAACGCAACAGCACTCACCAATCCTGCAGTTCAAGTGTCCTTTATTGAAACACACGGCAATACATCTTCACGGCTCGGGGGAGTGAATGGAGACATGAGTGCGACAAATGAGATGACGGCCGTTTCGCGCTGCAAACCAGCGCTTCTACGGGTCCATGTCAGAGAGGAAGTGACGCCGGGATAAGTAGGTGAGTTACCACGCACTCCTCCTGCGCCAACATTCAATCGGACAACAGAAAAATGCACAGTGCGCATAAAAACAATTAAAAACCAATGCAAAAGCACATTACCACAATGAGCAAACAGCAGATAATAAATACAGTTCTATATTACTGTAATCAATATACTATCGCAATACAATATATCACGGCAACGGCATCTAAAACAACTAGTGCTAGATCCTGCCTATCATAAAGTAAGGAAAGAAATGTCCATCGGCAAAAACCTGCAAAGAAAATATATGAAACAGCAAGAAAACACGACAGCATAAATATACAGGAATGACCGGGAACGGGTATTGAAATAAAACAAATGACTCGGAAATATCCCTACAGAGCTACCTCATAGAAACACGGACATATCTATTCTATCATTCAGGCCAGCTGGGCCAGTTGCTCGTGTCCGCATTATCCACCTAGCTTCTTGTCTTAACAACATTTTATGGAGATCGCCGCCCTGCATCGGCAGGGTCGCTTTTTCGATGCCCGCAAATGTTAGCACTTCAGGATTACCACCGTGGCTCTCTCTGATATGAATAATAGTCTTACCAATATAGAACCTATTATAGGGGCAGAGCACTGCATAGACCACATATTCTGTCTTGCATGAAATAAATTGCCGAACATAGTGTGTGACAGGGCCAATGTAAAACATCTGGCCCAACATATGGAACTGACAATATTGTCAATGACCACACCGATAATTGCCTATGGGGGCAGCTCGTTCTAACCAAGTGGATCTATCTTTAACCACACGATTACGCACCAGCGTGTCTCTAATGCGTGTACCCCGTCTGTTAGATACCAAAGGTCCTCCTGCAGTCCTCCCTACTAACTCCCTATCTCTCTCTAATATATGCCAATGCCTACGGATAGTAGATCTTATCTCTCTATCCAAAGGACCGTACTGAAAGCAGAAGGTAAACCGTTGTTTAGAAGTATCAGGCAGCCTCTCTCTCAAACCCCGTGGTGTGGCTTCTACGCGTTCCAATGCGGATTCTAACAACTCATCCGGATACCCTCTATCACAGAGCCTGCAAAAAAGCTCCTCAGACTGCCGTTCGAAGCCTCTTTGTGTATTGTTTACACGCCGTGTCCTTAAGAGCTGGCCATAAGGTAATGACCTCTTAGTATGATTAGGGTGAAAGCTGTTAAAATGTAGAATGCAGTTTACCGCAGTAGGTTTACGGAATATGGAAGTGCAGATACTACCTTCTACAACCTCCACAAATACATCCAGAAAATCTAAGCTCAAACCCCCAAATTTATGGGTAAACGACATTCCCATGGTATTACAACTATTGAGGTAACTAACAAATGAATCAAACTCCGCCTTAGAGACACGCTGGTGCGTAATCGTGTGGTTAAAGATAGATCCACTTGGTTAGAACGAGCTGCCCCCATAGGCAATTATCGGTGTGGTCATTGACAATATTGTCAGTTCCATATGTTGGGCCAGATGTTTTACATTGGCCCTGTCACACACTATGTTCGGCAATTTATTTCATGCAAGACAGAATATGTGGTCTATGCAGTGTTTTGCCCCTGTAAGAGGTTCTATATTGGTAAGACTATCCGCAAGCTATATATATGGTTCAGAGAGCACTTCAAATCAGTCCTTTCTGGTAAAGGTGTTCCGAGACTGATTAATCATATCAGAGAGAGCCACGGTGGTAATCCTGAAGTGCTAACATTTGCGGGCATCGAAAAAGCGACCCTGCCGGTGCAGGGTGGCGATCTCCATAAAATGTTGTTAAGACAAGAAGCTAGGTGGATTATGCAGACATTAGACAACTGGCCCAGTTGTCTGAATGATTGAATAGATATGTCCGTGTTTCTATGAGGTAGCTCTGTAGGGATATTTCCGAGTCATTTGTTTTATTTCAATACCCGTTCCCGGTCATTCCTGTATATTTATGCTGTCGCGTTTTCTTGCTGTTTCATATATTTTCTTTGCAGGTTTTGCTGATGGACATTTCTTTCCTTACTTTATGATAGGCAGGATCCAGCACTAGTTGTTTTAGATGCCGTTGCCGTGATATATTGTATTGTGATAGTATATTGATTACAGTAATATAGGACTGTATTTATTATCTGCCTTTTTTTGCTCTTCTTTAATAAACCTATATAGGCGAACCCTCTTCAGGCCTTGCTTCCCGTAACTTCCCCTAACTTAGTTCCAGCCAAGGCAACCATAATTTATCGTACAGGACCATCTTCCCTCTTTTCTGATATACACCCTTCTCCAGGGTAATGACCTGCTACACATATTTAATATATTCTCCCCTCGAGGGAGGCGCCTCTTTGATCCTATTTCTGGCTATGACTTTCCGAGCCATGTATAGTAGTCTAGCGATTGCTATTTTCAGCAGCTTATCCACAACTATCTCATCCACATACCCCAGCACGCACACCAAAGGTTCTCTTGGAATTGCACATCTGTTTGCCCCTTCTATCCGACTTATAACCACCAACCAAAAAACAGTCAATCTCAGACACGTCCACAACATATGAAACATTCCAGCACTATCTTTCCTACATCTACGGCATTCCGAGTCAGATCTCAACCCCGCTTTGTGTAGGACATCCGGGGATCTATACACTCTGTGTACAATGTAAAGCTGGGAGAGTCTATATGGCTCATTTAGTGATAATTTTGGTATCCATTCTAGTACAGACTCCCACGTTTCATCTTCCAAACGACCCAGCTCCCTTTTCCATTTAGCCCTCGCGCCAATCGGATATCCCAATAAGTGAATATGGAGTAAATCCTTATACAGAGATGAGATAACACCCCTCGTCGTCCCCACTCCACAGATGTAGTCCAATACTAAGTCGCTTTGAATTCGGAAATAATCCCCTTCATTTTGAGCCACAAACCCATGCCGTACTTGTGCATACTGGAACCCCCCAGATGCTCTAAGACCATACTCCGACTGCAGCTGGGAAAATGGTTTCAACTCCCGCCGCTCTAAAATTTGACAGACACACCAAATCCCCCTGGCTTGCCATTCTGGTATATATCCCATTGCCAAAAACTTTGTCAGATTATTATTATTAAACCACAGCGGAGAGAACCTGGTTAGACAAGCAACCCCACAGATTTGTTTAATTCTCCCCCACACTTTATATATCAGAAATAATGTTGGATATTTTTTCCCTAGTGTCCCTAGGGAGCCATCTTCTAAACACTGTACCGCTGCACTTCTTTTTGCCACCCTTTCTATCAAGAGTTGCGCAACATTGACAGACGACTCATATTCCCAGCCCTTTAAATGCTGACATTGGGCCGCTAAGAAGTATATTTCAGGGTTAGGTAGAGCCAAACCTCCCGCATCCTTAGGGTACTGAAGCGTCTCCAATCTGATTCGTGGATGTTGCCTCCCCATACCAGGCTTCTAAATAAAGAGTTAATTAATTTGAATTTCCCACATGGTATCCAGATAGGTGAGTTACGGAGAATATACAGTATCTTAAGGTACCGTCACACTTAGCGACGCTGCAGCGATACCGACAACGATCCGGATCGCTGCAGCGTCGCTGTTTGGTCGCTGGAGAGCTGTCACACAGACCGCTCTCCAGCGACCAACGATGCCGGTAACCAGGGTAAACATCGGGTTACTAAGTGCAGGGCCGCGCTTAGTAACCCGATGTTTACCCTGGTTACCATCGTTAAAGTAAAAAAAACAACCACTACATACTTACCTTCCGTGTCTGTCCCCGGCGCTCTGCTTCTCTTCTCTGGCTGTGAGCACAGCGGCCGGAAAGCAGAGCGGTGACGTCACCGCTGTGCTTTCCGGCTGCCCGGTGCTCACAGTCAGAGCAGAGAAGCACAGCGCCGGGGACAGACAGCGGTAGGTAAGTATGTAGTGGTTGTTTTTTTTTACTTTAACGATGGTAACCAGGGTAAACATCGGGTTATTAAGCGCGGCCCTGCACTCAGTAACCCGATATTTACCCTGGTTACCAGCGAAGACATCGCTGAATCGGCGTCACACACGCCAATTCAGCGATGTCAGCGGGAGATCCAGCGACGAAATAAAGTTCTGGACTTTCTTCCCCGACCAGCGATATCACAGCAGGGGCCTGATCGCTGCTGCGTGTCACACTGGACGATATCGCTAGCCAGGACGCTGCAAAGTCACGGATCGCTAGCGATATCGTCCAGTGTGACGGTACCTTTAGACATCAGAATCATCTTAACAAGGTTAACTCGGCCAACAACAGATAAATGCAACTTAAGGTACCGTCACACATAACGATATCGTTAACGATATCGTTGCTTTTTGTGACGTAGCAACGATACCGTTAAGGAAATCGTTATGTGTGACAGCGACCAACGATCAGGCCCCTGCTGGGAGATCGTTGGTCGCTGAGGAAAGTCCAGAACTTTATTTCGTCGCTGGACTTCCCGCTGACATCGCTGGATCGGCGTGTGTGACGCCGATCCAGCGATGTCTTCACTGGTAACCAGGGTAAACATCGGGTTACTAAGCGCAGGGCCGCGCTTAGTAACCCGATGTTTACCCTGGTTACCAGCGTAAACGTTAAAAAAACAAACACTACATACTTACCTTCAGCTGTCTGTCCCCGGCGCTGTGCTTCTGTGCACTCCTCCTGCATCCTGTGTCAGCGCCGGCCAGCCGGAAAGCAGAGCGGTGACGTCACCACTCTGCTTTCCGGCTGACCGGCGCTGACAGTGCAGAGGAAAGCAGAGCGCCGGAGGACAGACAGCTGAAGGTAAGTATGTAGTGTTTGTTTTTTTAACGTTTACGCTGGTAACCAGGGTAAGCATCGGGTTACTAAGCGTGGCCCTGGGCTTAGTAACCCGATGTTTACCCTGGTTACCGGGGACCTCGGGATCGTTGGTCGCTGGAGAGCTGTCTGTGTGACAGCTCTCCAGCGACCAAACAGCGACGCTGCAGCGATCGACATCATTGTCGGTATCGCTGCAGCGTCACTTAGGCTACTTTCACACTAGCGTTTTCTGCAATCCGTCACAATGCGTCGTTTTGCAGAAAAAACGCATCCTGCAAAAGTGCTTGCAGGATGCGTTTTTTCCCCATAGACTTGTATTGAAGACGCATTTGCGACGGATTGCCACACGTCGCATCCATCGAGCGACGGATGCGTCGTGCTTCTGCGGACCGTCGGGAGCAAAAAACGCTACATGTAACGTTTTTTGCTCCTTACGGACCGCTTTTTCCGACCGTGCATGCGCGGCCGGAACTCCGCCCCCACCTCCCCGCACCTCACAATGGGGCAGCGGATGCGCTGGAGAAATGCATCCGCTGCCTCCATTGTGCAATGCGCTAAACGCTAGTGTCCGAATCTCTCCCCGACGCATTGCGACGGGGAGATTCCGACGCTAGTGTGAAAGTAGCCTTAGTGTGATGGTACCTTTAGACCAAGCCCCTACCTTTGCCTTCAGAGTTCCCAGTACCTGTGTAGATTCATATGCAAGTAATTCGTGATCAGCAGAGATTAGTATCCCCAAGTATTTGAATTGATCTGCTATTTTAAGTCTACCCTCTTCCATGGAATCTCCCAGTTAACCCCCTGCATCATCCACCCTAAGCAGAGTGGATTTAATCCAATTTATTTTAAGACCTGACAGAGCACCAAATCCCTTGATGAGCCGAATTGCATTACTCAATGAATCATATGGGTCACTCAAGAACCGCAGTATGTCATCAGCGTAAAGTGCTATCTTTTTCCTCTATCGATCCATATTTAAACCCAGAGACCTTAGTGGACCATTTCCCAGATCTTTGATCTCGAAGTGTTGATCCAAAGTTTTCACTATCTCCTCTTCATCCCTTTCTTTTTCAAAACAAACTAAATTTCATCTACATATATCAGCACATAGATCCATCTGTCTGTCAGTCTCTTTGTACATAGACAAGGATTCGTTTTGCATCTTTGACAATGTTCATTATGAGTACTTCTGTGATTTTATCATTCCCCACTTTAGTGGCTTGTTTTAAACCATATATACTTTTCTGTAGCTTACAAACCATGTTTGGTTTCTTTTTATCCTTGAATCATGGGGGTTGTGTCATGTAAATGTCTTCTGTAAAGTCTCCATACAGAAATGCTGCCTTTACATCCAGATGTTTCAATTGCATTTGTTTTGTTGCTGCAACTGCAAACAAAGTTCTGATTGTAGTGTGTTTGAGAACTGGGGCAAATGTCTCATCATAGTCTTCTCCATATTTCTGAGAATAGCCTTTAGCTACGAGTCTTGCTCGGTATCGATCAGCTGTGCCGTCTGCCTGGTATTTTACTTTAAAAACCTATTTACATCCTATAGCCTTTTTTTGTTTTGGTAGTTCTGTCAGTGTACATGTCTTTGAATCATGCATGTGTGACATCTCTGAAGATCTAGACGCCACAGAGATACTGCATCTCAGCCAGAGATGTGGTATCCCAACTCTCTGG
Organism: Ranitomeya imitator; assembly: GCF_032444005.1. Classification (NCBI taxonomy): domain Eukaryota; kingdom Metazoa; phylum Chordata; class Amphibia; order Anura; family Dendrobatidae; genus Ranitomeya; species Ranitomeya imitator. The sequence continues at coordinate 199,792,911 of NC_091283.1, forward strand.
TAAGGAGGGAACATTGTACAGAACTCTAACAGTCGCACCCAACAGACACCAGCTTAGAGGGGGCATCTGGGTGAACCCTAAGGGAGGATGGCCTCATACCAGTCTAGATAGGAAAGGGTGTTGAGAAGTGGGTGGAGATGGTAGGAAAAAGGGGAGGAGCTAATCAGGTTGGAAGGAGTGTGAAGGAGAAAGGGAATGGAGCTGGACAGACCTGCAGGTCTGAAGCTCCTGACAGACAGAAAAAGAGCAAGAAAATTGAAAGGGAAGAGAAGAAGCTCCCAGAAAGAAGTGGTTCCAGGGACACTGGAAGTGGGGAAGCTACCTGTGGGACCCGTTTCCAGGCTAATCAGCATCAGTGGAGGAGCCAGGCCACAGTAGGGGACCGGCCCCTGAATTACCGGGAAAACTTCAGGCTCCTGCTAACAATCCAAAGGCTACTGTGATTGCAGGTGCAGCAGCCACATTTGCACCTACTCGCTGAAAAGGTGAACATTGATGATCCAGGGAACAGAGAGTACATCGCCAGACAAGACCCGCGCTCACTGGCTTGGGACACTGTGTGGCAAGCGCAGGGCAGGAGAGGCGATAGCCAGCGCAGAAAGATGACCAGGAGAGGCACATATATGAGGAGTTCTGGACAGGTGCTCGACTTGCCGGAGAGTTTCCTGGACTTCATACCTGGATGACACAGCACCCTGGCTGAGTAACCTGATCTGTGAGTAAAACTGTGAGAACTGCAACAAGCTGTGTCCTTCAATTTATTTCTGGCATCACCCACTCTGCACCTCCACCTGTCGCCAGTTACATCGCCACCCACATCACTAACTGCCCTGGAGACTAAGCTCTACCTGTGGAGAGCTATAACAACTCAGATGCATTATTATCTGCCCCAGAGGACTGCACCGCAGCATCGGCTAACACCCTTATTGCCGAGGTGGTGCCACGAACATTACAACATTAGACTTGATGCCATATTCCTTTAAAAACTTCCCCTTTAATTTGGAAGCCAAGGGCCACGGACCGGGTCACTGCTGCTTTGACCACCCCTTTAAGGACTGTGCCCACCCGGTACCGAGTACCCCAGGGCCCTAGTGGGCTCTCCATTTTGGCATCACGAACAGGATGGACCAACCCAAAAAATCTGGTCTTGTGCACCATGGACTAAGCTGAATTGTTTTATGGACACCATTGTTGTACCACACGGTGTGTGAGGAAGAGAGAAGATGTGCTGTCATGGGCAGGGCCCAAGAAAGGGCGCGAGAGCCGGGCCCAAGAAAGAGCATAAGAGCCTTGCCCCGCTCACTGTGAGGACTTGAATGAAAAAGGAACATGTCCATCAGGAGGATGGATCCGCCTCCTGAGATGGCTGGCGGGAAAAGGAAACAAGGACCGCCCATGAAGCAGAGTGAAGGTGAAGAGCATGGGAAAGCATGGGAAAGCGTGGCCGCAACATGGCTGCACACTACCCGGTTGATGCAATGGCGAGCGGCCGTGAGGAGCCACAGAAGCAGGTGGAAGGAGACGTAAACTTACCGGACCGACAGGATAAAACTCTGGACCAGATGACAGCGTTGGACCCAGAGCTCCTCAGCGCTGGAAGGGAGGAGCTGACACGGCAACTCCTACGGTTGCAGATGGCAGCTGTGGCCATGTGGAAAGAGGCACTGCTGAAGAGGATGGCGGCGCCTATGAAAGACCTGGAGCATGTGCCCTTGACCCCAGCAGAGCCTGGGGAGGAGACCGGCACCAGGAAAGCAGGTATGCACGCTGCTCCAGTAGTGGAGGAGACCCTGGTGGGACCACCTGCCGATCCTAGCCTGGCCAGGTAGTGACAGAAGTAACCTGGGATCAGATGGCAGACCTGAGGGGTGCCCTGAAAGAACCTATGGTACCCGAACTGTTGTCCCAGAGGCCATGTAGTAAAGGGGAGGCGATCCGCTGGAGGCACCTGGAGACTGACCTAATGGGGTTCCCGGAGGAGGCCCAAGCAGGAGCTAATTACGTGTAGACCATTAGTAATGAGGATTTCTGCCAGCAGCAGATACTGAGATTAAAAGCAGAGGAGCAGGAGCGCAGAGCTCAATGGGAGACCATGGAACAATGCAACATACAGGCTAAGGCCCGAATGCGCAAAGCCAGACCCGCTCATAGAGGTCATCCCAGAAAAGGTACCATGGTTTCCTTTAACCTAGGTAAAGGATGGGGATTCATCCAGGAACATGAAGAATCTTCAGAACTGTTTGTAAATCACCGTGATGTAGAGTCACACTTCTTTAAGGGACACCTGTATTGTGACCTTTACCCTGGAGATCAAGTGACATTTACTCGGCACAAGGGTGAGAGAGGATGGTATGTCCTTAATGTCAAAAGATGTACTGAGGATCATGCAGAGTTAATGCAGTCACAGGCCACACAGACCCCAGCTACTGAACTAAACCCATTAGAGTCACCAGTTGTGACAGTTGAATAAGAACTTCCCCAGGCAGGAAGCAGTGGCCACCAGGAACTGCCCTGGAAAAGAAAATAAATGACATGACAGAGGATCACTGTTAAAAGCTAAGAGTTGGTTAACCTGGTTATGTTTGTTACATTTAAAGACAATGTGGTCATGAACAATAAGTGGTTAAAACCTTTTATTGTAAATAGTTGGCAACTCTTAAGGTGCTCACCTTATTGGCTTTACCATGCACTGACAGCATGAGTGGAACCCTTGTTATTTAAGTGATCCAGAACAAAAACCGTTTGGTGTCGCAGAAGAAAAGTCCAAATGGTTATGCCTTGCAGCCCACCCAAGAACTTCGTTAGGGTTTTGGAACAGGTCCCCCATATCATTACAGTTGGTGAGAAGGACACCCTGGTACGGGATCTCACAACCTGCTACATAGACCTGTTTAAAATGTTATGTTTTGGACTCAATTGATGTTTTGCACCTTTAACATGTTTGCACTTTTGTTATTTATATTTATGCAATGTTCAATAAAAGAACCTCCCATAAAGGGAAGAAAAGTTGGTGTTACCTGTTTAACCTGTTACAGTTAAAATGCATTTAAATATTTTTTTTTTGCATGTATTCACCTGGTTTTTTGCTTTGTTCCAGTCCGGGACATGCTGTCCTTAATGGGGGGAGGTGGGAGGGGATGTGGCACACCTGAAGGTCCAGATGCCACAGAGGTACTGCATCTCAGCCAGAGATGTAGTATCCCAACTCTCTGGTAAGGAGGGAACATTGTACAGACCTCTAACAGTCGCACCCAACAGACACCAGTTTAGAGGGGGCATCTGGGTGAACCCTTAGGGAGGATGGCCTCATGCCAGTCTAGATGGGAAAGGGTGTTGGGGAGTGGGTGGAGAAGGTAGGGAAAAGGGAAAGATCTAATCAGGTAGGAAGGAGTGTGAAGGAGAGAAGAAAGGGAGTGGAGCTGGACAGACGTGCAGGTCTGCAGCTCTCCTGACAGAGAAAGAGCAAGAAAATTGAAAGGGAGGAGATGAAGCTCCCAGAAAGAAGGCAGGAGTATAACACCATTATACTCTAGGATGTCTGTGTCTAAGATGTCTATGCCACAAGTGAATACAATTCTTGTGATCATGTGTACATAACTTCATCTGTTCCTTTAATGTGTCTAGATGATATAATTGTTCTCCTGCTTTGACATTAATTATTACCTTATCTCCCGCTAGGATTGTACAATTATGATCTTTGAATTTTACATTAAGTCCTTTGGCTGCCAGATGCTTTACGGATAACAATCCTCCTTCTAGTCCTGGAACATATTACACATCCTTTACTAGTAATTTTGAATTATGCCCAAATCTATCAGGACAGATTAGCATTCCTTGTCCAATACCTTCTGCGGTTATTTTACTCCCATCTGCAAGATAAATTGCTTCCTTCTTATTTTCATCAAGTTCAGTAAAGAAGCTTTTCTCATGAGACATGTGACTTGTTGCTTCTGAGTAAATAAACCAGCCTGAAAATGACTCTTTATCAGTTACTTTAAATGTACCATTCCAGTGATCTGCATGTGGGTTAGAAATTGTGCTTTTTACTTTGTTTATTCTCCTTTTGGTGTAATTTCTGTTGTTCTGCTTTCCATATAGTACAGTCTTTCTTTAAATGTCCCTTTTTCATACATCTGAAACATTCTCTTGTCTCTGTATTGTGGGGCTTATTGTCTGTCGCTTTAGAGCATTTTCACTATCCTTTTCAGTGGAATCATTTGTTTGCTCTTTCCTTCAATGATATTTATCTATAAGTCTGGTCTTTACAAACTCTAGTGTAATGTCTGCTTCAGGTCTTGTCTCTAGTGCATTTATAAGAGCAGTGCATGAATCTGGTAAACTACACAATAATACTGCTGCTATGACTTTCCTTAATGTCTTCACCGACTGATCTCAGCTATGTTACCACCTCCATCATGGAGTTTATATGCTCCTGAATGTCTTTCCTTGCAATTAATCTCATCTTGTAAAGTTTTCTTAGCAGCTTGTGATTTAAGCTGGATCTTTCATGTAGCTTTCTCAATGCTTCCCACATTCCCTTTACTTAATTCTAATTCCTTATGTGGATTAGCTGATCATCCTCCACTAATAAGCTGATAGCAGCTCTTGCTGGTCTGTTTTTCTTATCCCATGTCTGATATCATTGGGTCTGTCTGTAGTGATTGCCTCCCTTAATTCATGTTTAGACAACAACATCTCCACTTTGAACTTCCATAACTGATAGTTCTCATTGTTCATTCAGCTTAGCTACTGTGAGTCTCAGCTCTGAACTGCTGCTCATATTTAACTTATTTGTCCTACTTGTTTGGAGAGAATTGCTCTGAAGAATTCTTTTGCATTCACCAAGCCCTTTTTGTCTTCTATGCTGGGCCCATAACCTGTTGCACAGTTTGGTCACAGAAGAAACTTGAGAGTAGACTATATGGGGTAATTCAACTTTTATCTACACAGACCATGAGGTACAGGCATCAGCTTCTTAATACAGCATAACAGGAAGTCTGAAAAACCTTTTACCAGAGAGAAAGTGAAACCAAAGTACAACAAATATATGCAATACATTCAACTAAGCATATAACAGTAACAACATAGCCATCTACTGTCAGAAAAGTGTAAACTTCTCCTGCACACAAGTCTGTATCTGTTGCATATCTGCCAACAGAGTGGGGGTTATATAATATAGGGTACTTATTTAGGGCATAGTATTGACAATTTTTTTATGCACAGGCATTTTAATAACACTTATTTTTAAATGACACTGTCGGGATGTGCTGCAGAAGACCGGAGAATAGGGAATCTGGAGAGATGAGAGAGATGTGGATGAGAAAAGAAATCACGGAGTCTGGACAAGATGGAGACAAAGAAAAAGAAATGACTCAGAGAAGAGGTCACCTGGATGTAAATGTTTACTTGTTGGTCTGACTTCGTCTCATCAGTGCTGTGGTCCTTGTATGGTCTGCAGTCTGATAAAGACTGATGACAACTCCCAACATCTCCTACCATTGTTAAGGACATACTGAGAGTTGTAGGTTCATGATATACAGATGTATATGGGCCTGACTTATAGAATTCAGCCTGTCAGTTATTAATTATATAATGTCAAAGATCTTATTGGAAAGGGAAGAATTAGCTGGGTAGAAAGGCAAAATGAGCAATTGTAAGCATGCAGTGCTGTATAATATGATGATAGCAATATATTAAAGGGGATATCTGGAACTTTCTGAAAAACAAAACATGTGCCTAAGCACTAACAGGCAGGTAGTTGCTACTTACCTGCCTGTTGTGCATGGTGTTAAATCTTCCCTGGCACGGAGCGGTCATAGACCGCTCCTGTCGGAGATTCAGCTGCCTCTGCTGACATCATGTTGACAAAGTGGTGGATTATTTTCCACTCTGCTCTGTTAACTGGGCGGGAGTTCTGACATCAATCTGATTGACTGCCTAACTGTCCTGCCCTGTTAACAGAGCCGAGCAAAGAAAGAATCCACCGCTCTGTCTGCATGATGTCAGCGAAGGTAGCGGAATCCCTTGCAGGAGCGGTCTGTAACCGCTCTGTGCTGGGGAAAGATGGCGCCTGGCATAACAGGCAGGTAAGTAGCAACTACCTACTTGTTAGTGCTTAGGCACATTTTTTGCTTTTCAGAAAGTCCCGGATATACTCTTTAGGCCATGTTCACACGTTCAGTTTTAGGTCAGTATTTTACATAAGTATTTGTAGCCAAAACCAGAAGAACAATCAGAGGAAAAGTATAATAGAATCACGTCACCACTTCTGTATTTATCACCCACTCCTGGTTTTTCGCTTACAAATATTCAGTAAAATACTGAGCAAATACTGAACGTGTGAACACGGCCTTAAGAGGATAAAAATGTTCATGGAAGTGCTTCTTTTAAAACAACCACATGGGGTCTGCTTACAATCCATTTGGGAAGGCGCTGTCAGCTTCATCTGCCTAGGGCACCAGGGTCCTATTGGTGACATATCCCATGAGTACATCATCAATATGTCAGTCCTGAATAACCCCTTTAGATATATAATAAAGTCTTTTTTTTAATCAAAGTAGTATCTTTTTTTCCAATTTCATTGAAAATAACAAACATCAGGGAAATGTAAAAGCTAAAAGAAGTATGCTTCATCTAAAGACACAATGGCTATTGTATCCTGCTGCTTACTTTCATACATTCACATCAATACCAATATTTACTAGAAATTCAACTAAGGACATGGAATACCCAGCAACACACACTAAGACATCACAAAAAATTCTGTAATTTAAAGTAACACTTACATACAAAGCATACAAAATTACCTGCTTAACCCCTTCATGACCTTGGTATTTTCCGTTTTTCCGGGTTCATTTTTCGCTCCCCTCCTTCCCAGAGCCATAACTTTTTTATTTTTCCGTCAATATGGCCATGTGAGGGTTTATTTTTTGCGAAACAATTTGTACTTTTGAACACCATCATTACTTTTAGCATGTCATGTACTAGAAAACGGGAAAAAATTCCAAGTGTGGTGAAATTGCAAAAAAAAAGTGCAATCCCACACTTGTTTTTTGTTTGGCTTTTTTACTAGGTTCACTAAATGCTAAAACTGACCTGCTATTATGATTCTCCAGGTCATTGCGAGTTCATAGACACCAAACATGTCTAGTGTTATGACCTGGTGGTAAGGACAATAATGGACCTGGTGGTTAAGAGCACACGGAATGACCTGATAGTTACTAATAATATAGGACGAGCTCTGAGACGTGGGAACTCTGCTGACCGCAATCCCTAATCCTATCACACACACTAGAAATAGCCGTGGATTGCTCCTAACGCTCCCTATGCAACTCGACACAGCCTAAGAAACTAGCTAGCCCTAAAGATAGAAAAATAAAGCCTACCTTGCCTCAGAGAAATTCCCCAAAGGAAAAGGCAGCCCCCCACATATAATGACTGTGAGTAAAGATGAAAATTACAAACACAGAGATGAAATAGATTTAGCAAAGTGAGGCCCGACTTACTGAACAGACAGAGGATAGGAAAGGTAACTTTGTGGTCAGCACAAAAAACTACAAAAAGACCACGCAGAGGGCGCAAAAAGACCCTCCGCACCGACTCACGATGCGGAGGCGCTCCCTCTCCGTCCCAGAGCTTCCAGCAAGCAAGACAAAAATCAAAATAGCAAGCTGGACAGAAAAATAGCAAAACAGAGAAAAACAAGCAGGAACTTAGCTTCTGCTGGGAAGACAGGTCACAAGAACGATCCAGGAGTGAACTAGACCAATACTGGAACATTGACAGGTGGCATGGAGCAATGATCTAAGTGGAGTTAAATAGAGCAGCCAGCTAACGAATTAACCTCGTCACCTGTGGAAGGAAACTCAGAAGCAGCAGCTCCACTCACAACCACCAGAGGAAGCCCATGGACAGAACCAGCCGAAGTACCATTCATGACCACAGGATGGAGCTTGACAACAGAATTCACAACAGTACACCCCCTTGAGGAGGGCTCACCGAACCCTCACCAGAGCCCCCAGGCCGACCAGGACGAGCCAAATGAAAGGCACGAACCAGATCGGCAGCATGAACATCGGAGGCAAAGACCCAGGAATTATCTTCCTGACCATAACCATTCCACTTGACCAGGTACTGGAGTTTCCGTCTCGAAATACGAGAATCCAAAATCTTCTCCACCACATACTCCAACTCCCCCTCAACCAACACCGGGGCAGGAGGATCAACGGATGGAACCACAGGCACCACGTATCTCCGCAACAATGACCTATGGAATACATTATGGATGGCAAAAGAAGCTGGAAGGGTCAAACGAAACGACACAGGATTGAGAACCTCAGAAATCTTATCTGGACCAATGAAACGAGGCTTAAACTTAGGAGAGGAAACCTTCATAGGAACATAACGAGACGACAACCAATCCAAATCCCCAACACGAAGTCGGGAACACACACAGTGCCGGCGGTTAGCGAAACGTTGAGCCTTCTCCTGGGACAATGTCAAATTGTCCACCACATGAGTCCAAATCTGCTGCAACCTATCCACCACAGTATATACACCAGGACAGTCCGAAGACTCAACCTGCCCTGAAGAGAAATGAGGAAGGAAACCAGAATTGCAGAAAAACGGCGAAACCAAAGTAGCCGAGCTGGACCGATTATTAAGGGCGAACTCAGCCAAAAGCAAAAAGGACACCCAATAATAATAATAATCTTTATTTTTATATAGCGCTAAAATATTTCGCAGCGCTTTACAGTTTTGCACACATTATCAATCATCCTGATCAGCAGAAACAAAGTATCTCAGATATGTTTCCAAACTCTGATTAGTTCATTCGGTTTGGCCATTTGTCTGAGGATGGAAAGCCGAGGAAAAAGACAAATCAATGCCCATCCTAGCACAAAAGGCTCGCCAAAACCTCAAAACAAACTGGGAAACTCTGTCCGAAACGATGTTCTCCGGAATGCCATGTAAACAAACCACATGCTGGAAAAACAATGGCACCAAATCAGAGGAGGAAGGCAATTTAGACAAGGGTACCAAATGGACCATCTTAGAGAAGCGATCACAAACCACCCAAATGACCGACATCTTTTGAGACTATAAAGGCACGGATGATTGACCTCGTGGAGACCAAAACATCCAACACCGCGGAGACACCATCACGTGTTTCTCAACGCAGTGATCCAGAACACTGCCCCCAAATATGCAAATGCAAGTAGAGGAGCTGCGGAGACACCATCACGTGTTTCTCAACGCAGGCAGTGAATAGCCAGGCCTTTCACCGGGAAGGAACAACCAAGGGAAGGGCAGCATCCAATAAAGGAAAACATCCAATAAAGGAAAACCACCTATGCCAAGCATGGTCTCCATCCACAGACATCTTTTGAGAGACAGGGAGATCCGAAATAAAATCCATAGAGATATGCGTCCAGGGCCTCTTCGGGATCGGCAAGGGCAAAAGCAACCCACTGGCATGAGAACAGCAGGGCTTAGCCCGAGCACAAGTCCCATAGGACTGCACAAAAGAACGCACATCCCGTGACAAAGATGGCCACCAAAAGGATCTAGCCACCAAATCTCTGGTACCAAAGATTCCAGGATGACCAGCCAACACCGAACAATGAACCTCAGAGATAACTCTACTAGTCCATTTATCAGGGACAAACAGTTTCTCCGCTGGGCAACGGTCAGGTCTATCAGCCTGAAATTTTTGCAGCACCCGCCGCAAATCAGGGGAGATGGCAGACACAATTACCCCCTCTTTGAGAATTCCCACCGGCTCAGGAACACCCGGAGAGTCGGGGACAAAACTCCTTGACAGGGCATCAGCCTTCACATTCTTAGTGCCTGGAAGGTACGAAACCACAAAATCAAAACGGGAGAAAAATAGCGACCAACGAGCCTGTCTAGGATTCAACCGTTTGGCAGACTCGAGATAAGTCAAATTCTTGTGATCTTTCAAGACCACCATGCGATGCTTGGCTCCTTCAAGCCAATGACGCCACTCCTCGAATGCCCACTTCATGGCCAACAACTCTCGATTGCCAACATCATAATTGCGCTCAGCAGGCGAAAACTTTCTAGAAAAGAAGGCACATGGTTTCATCACCGAGCCATCAGAACTTCTTTGCAACAAAACAGCCCCTGCTCCAATCTCAGAAGCATCAACCTCGACCTGAAACGGAAGCGAAACATCTGGCTGGTACAACACAGGGGCAGAAGATTAACGATGCTTCAACTCCTGAAAAGCTTCCACAGCCGCAGAAGACCAATTGACCACATCAGCACCCTTCTTGGTCAAATCAGTCAACGGTTTAGCAACACTAGAAAAATTATTGATGAAGCGACGATAAAAATTAGCAAAGCCCAGGAACTTTTGCAGACTCTTCACATATGTCGGCTGAGTCCAATCATAAATGGCCTGGACTTTAACAGGGTCCATCTCGATAGTAGAAGGGGAAAAAATGAAACCCAAAAATGAAACCTTCTGAACTCCAAAGAGATACTTTGACCCCTTCACAAACAAAGAATTCGCACGATGGATCTGGAACACCATTCTGACCTGCTGCACGTGAGACTCCCAATCATCCGAGAAGACCAAAATATCATCCAAATATACAATCAGGAACTTATCCAGGTACTCTCGGAAGATGTCATGCATAAAGGACTCGAAATACTGATGGAGCATTGGAAAGCCCGAATGGCATAACCAGGTACTCAAAATGGCCCTCGGGCGTATTAAATGCTGTTTTCCATTCATCGCCCTGTTTAATACGCACAAGATTATACGCACCACGAAGATCTATCTTGGTGAACCAACTAGCCCCCTTAATCCGAGCAAATAAATCCGACAGCAGTGGCAAAGGGTACTGAAATTTGACTGTGATCTTATTAAAAAGGCGGTAATCAATACTAGGTATCAAAGAACCATCCTTCTTGTCTACAAAAAAGAACCCTGCTCCCAATGGTGACGACGACGGGCGAATATGACCCTTCTCCAAGGATTCCTTTACATAACTCCGCATAGCGGCGTGCTCTGGCACAGATAAATTGAACAGTCGGCCCTTAGGAAACTTACTACCAGGAATCAAATTAATAGCACAATCGCAATCCCTATGAGGAGGTAGGGCACTGGATTTGGGCTCATCAAATACATCCCGGTAATCTGACAAAAACTCCGGGACTTCAGAAGGGGTGGATGACGAAATAGACAAAAATGGAACATCACCATGTACCCCCTGACAACCCCAGCTGGACACAGACATAGATTTCCAATCCAATACTGGATTATGGACCTGTAGCCATGGCAACCCCAAAACGACCACATCATGCAGATTATGCAACACCAAAAAGCAAATATCCTCCTGATGTGCAGGAGCCATACACATGGTCAATTGGGTCCAGTACTGAGGCTTATTCTTGGCCAAAGGCGTAGCATCAATTCCTCTCAATGGAATAGGATACTGCAAGGGCTCCAAGAAAAAAACCACAGCACCTAGCAAACTCCAAGTCCATCAAATTCAGGGCAGCGCCTGAATCCACAAATGCCATAACAGAATAGGATGACAAAGAGCAAATCAGAGTAACGGACAAAAGAAATTTCGACTGTACCGTACCAATGGTAGCAGACCTAGCGAAACGCTTAGTGCGCTTAGGACAATTGGAGATAGCATGAGTGGAATCACCACAGTAAAAACACAGCCCATTCCGATGTCTGTGTTCTTGCCGTTCAGCTCTGGTCAAAGTCATATCACATTGCATAGGCTCAGGTCTATGCTCAGATAACACCGCCAAATGGTGCACAGCTTTACGCTCATGCAAGCGTCGATCGATCTGAATGGCCAAAGACATAGACTCATTCAGACCAGCAGGCATGGGAAATCCCACCATGACATCCTTAAGGGCTTCAGAGAGACCCTTTCTGAAAATTGCTGCCAGGGCACATTCATTCCACTGAGTGAGTACAGAACACTTCCTAAACTTCTGACAATATATTTCTACCTCATCCTGACCCTGACACAGAGCCAGCAAGATTTTCTCTGCCTGATCCACTGAATTAGGTTCATCATAAAGCAATCCGAGCGCCAGAAAAAATGCATCAACATCACGCAATGCCGGATCTCCTGGCGCAAGGGAAAATGCCCAGTCTTGAGGGTCGCCACGTAACAAAGAAATAATGATTTTCACTTGTTGAACAGGGTCACCTGAGGAGCGAGGTTTCAAAGCAAGAAACAATTTACAATTATTTTTGAAATTCAGAAACTTAGATCTATCCCCAAAAAACAGATCAGGAATTGGAATCCTAGGCTCTAACATCGGATTCTGAACCACAAAATCTTGAATGTTTTGTACCCTTGCAGTGAGATTATCCATACAAGAGGACAGACCTTGAATGTCCATATCTACACCTGTATCCTGAACCACCCAGAGGTAAAGGGGAAAAGAGAGACAAAACACACTGCAAAGAAAAAAAATGGTCTCAGAACTTCTCTTATTCCTCTATTGAGATGCATTAATACTTTGGGCCACCTGTACTGTTATGACCTGGTGGTAAGGACAATAATGGACCTGGTGGTTAAGAGCACACGGAATGACCTGATAGTTACTAATAATATAGGACGAGCTCTGAGACGTGGGAACTCTGCTGACCGCAATCCCTAATCCTATCACACACACTAGAAATAGCCGTGGATTGCTCCTAACGCTCCCTATGCAACTCGACACAGCCTAAGAAACTAGCTAGCCCTAAAGATAGAAAAATAAAGCCTACCTTGCCTCAGAGAAATTCCCCAAAGGAAAAGGCAGCCCCCACATATAATGACTGTGAGTAAAGATGAAAATTACAAACACAGAGATGAAATAGATTTAGCAAAGTGAGGCCCGACTTACTGAACAGACAGAGGATAGGAAAGGTAACTTTGCGGTCAGCACAAAAAACTACAAAAAGACCACGCAGAGGGCGCAAAAAGACCCTCCGCACCGACTCACGGTGCGGAGGCGCTCCCTCTCCGTCCCAGAGCTTCCAGCAAGCAAGACAAAAATCAAAATAGCAAGCTGGACAGAAAAATAGCAAAACAGAGAAAAACAAGCAGGAACTTAGCTTCTGCTGGGAAGACAGGTCACAAGAACGATCCAGGAGAGAACTAGACCAATACTGGAACATTGACAGGTGGCATGGAGCAATGATCTAAGTGGAGTTAAATAGAGCAGCCAGCTAACGAATTAACCTCGTCACCTGTGGAAGGAAACTCAGAAGCAGCAGCTCCACTCACAACCACCATAGGAAGCCCATGGACAGAACCAGCCGAAGTACCATTCATGACCACAGGAGGGAGCTTGACAACAGAATTCACAACAGTCTAGGTTCTCTTTTATCTAAGTTGTGAAAAAAAATTCCAAACTTTGCTTAAAAAAAAAAAAAAATGGTGCCATTTTCCAATACCCGTAGCGTCTCCATTTTTCGTGATCTGGGGTCGGTTGAGGGCTTATTTTTTGCGTGCCAAGCTGGCATTTCTAATTATACCATTTTGGTGCAGATACGTTCTTTTGATCGCCCATTATTGCATTTTAATTCGGGCTGTTCAAAACAACTGACATGTCCCGGCCTTGATGCGGGCTCACCGTCGGAGCCCTGCATCAAAGCTGGGGTTCTGACCTCAGACGTACTATCCCGTCCGAGGTCAGAAAGGGGTTAATGCTACACCAATATCATCTTCTCTGCTGTGCTCCAATTTATCATGTATTTTCCTGGCAGAAAATGTGACATACAAACATGTGTTTTAATGTAATCTTTTTATATGGGGCACTCGTGTCTTGTTCCATATGATTCCTAAAACAAAATTATCCATCTACATGGAAAGAAAACTTCAAAAATTAGCAAAAGCAAATTAGCACTTATTTTAATTCCACAAGTGGATTTTGATACAGAATATGCCCCCAAATTAAAGTAATATATTCTGTGTGAAAATATATTTTCCTATCTTTCTCCTCAGAAGGTGGCCATATGCATTACATGAATTTCAGCCAAAACTGTCGATTTTGGCTTTATCAATATGCCCCAATTCCTTCCCGATTTCATATCTTGGATGAAAAAAAGCATCGGTCATGGTGAATTTCAAGATATTTGATCCTTTTTTATGGGTGATAAGCTCACCAGGAATCGTCTGGCAGCCCCTATTTCCTTCCTTTAATTGATAACACATATATTATGTCCCAAATCTACTAACGCCAAATGTAACATGGTGGCACACGCTGCATGACAGATTTGGCTCATCTTGCTACAGCTAACTTTTCTTACAGTGATGCTTGAAAGTTTGTGAATTCTTCAACATTTTCCATATTTCTGTATAAAACCAAATCAAGAAAATGGGTCAAAATATTAGAATTTGTCATTTTTTTTAAACGACAAAAGTACTTACCGTATTTTTCAGAATATAAGATGCACCGGACCATAAGACGCACCTCAAATATAGTAACATAGTAACATAGTAACATAGTTAGTAAGGCCGAAAAAAGACATTTGTCCATCCAGTTCAGCCTATATTCCATCATAATAAATCCCCAGATCTACGTCCTTCTACAGAACCTAATAATTGTATGATACAATATTGTTCTGCTCCAGGAAGACATCCAGGCCTCTCTTGAACCCCTCGACTGAGTTCGCCATCACCTCCTCCTCAGGCAAGCAATTCCAGATTCTCACTGCCCTAACAGTAAAGAATCCTCTTCTATGTTGGTGGAAAAACCTTCTCTCCTCCAGACGCAAAGAATGCCCCCTTGTGCCCGTCACCTTCCTTGGTATAAACAGATCCTCAGCAAGATATTTGTATTGTCCCCCTATATACTTATACATGGTTATTAGATCGCCCCTGTTCAGAAGAAAAATAGGGGAAAAAATTAATGCGTCAAATGAGGGTCCGTCTTACAGTCTGAAATATTCAGCTTACCCAGGGGTAGGGTGTCATCAGGAGCGCTGGTGGAGCAGGGTCACAAGAGATGTTCGGTGGTCTGGCAATGATCTGACTCATCCCAGGCTGGTGCAGCAGGTTCAGTGGTGCAGGGGCTCTTCCATATTGTAAAAGCCATCACACATCCATCCCAGGATACAGTGTGGCAGTTTCAGAGATGCACAGTAGTGCGGGGGCTCCGCCGGCATTTTGTGAAATCCCAGATCCCCCACACATTCATCCCAGGCTGATGCATGGCCATTTTGGAGATGTTCAGTGGTGCGGGGGTTCTGCTGACATTTTGTGAAAGCCCAAAGCCCCCGCACTTTATTGCTGTAATCTCCAGGAAAATGGCCGCCGGAGGCAGCGCAGGCGCAAAATGATATCTCGGCACCGAGATCTCATGTCTCGGGATCTCAATCTACACATGCGCCGCCTCCAATGTCCTGGAGGCCAACACATTACAGCAATGGAAGTTCAGAGGCTCTGGGCTTTTACAAAATGTCGGCGGAGTCCCCACACCACGAACATCTCCAAAACTGCCGCGCATCAGCCTGGGATGGATGTGTGGGGGCGCCGGGATTTCACAAAATGTCAGAGGAGCCCCGCACCACCAAGCATCTGCGAAACGGCCGTGCATAAGCCTAGGATGAGACTCCTGGTAAGTATATCTGGACTATTAGATGCACTCCAATTTTCATTCAAAATTTTTTGGGAATAAAGTGTGTCTTATAGTCCGAAAAATATGGTAACTTCTGAGGACCCCATAAGAAGATTTTTTATGCTCATCAGTCTAGAAAAGGTAACAAAACCGTCTCTAAAGATTTTGGACTCCACCAATCCACAGTATGACAAACTGTATATAAACGGAAGAAATTCAAAACCATTGTATAACAGTCTGCAATCACAAAGGAACCCAAGATAACCTCTAAGCAACTAAAGGCCTCTCTCTTGGTTAATGTTCATGATTATCCATCAGGTGGACACTGAACAACAATGGAGTGCATGGCAGGATTGCAAACCAAAAGCCCCTGCTTTTCAAACATTATTGCCCTTATGCCCTTTACTAAAGATTACCTGGACAAGCCAGAAGACTATTGGAACAATGTTTTGTGGACTGAGGAGACCAAAATAAAGTTTTTAGGTTTAAATAAGCAGCATTGCATTTAGAGAAAGAAAAAGGCCACATTGTAGCATAAAACTTCATACTTTCTATGAAACATGGTGATGGTAGTATCATGGTTTGGGCTTGTTTTGCTGCACCTGGGCCAGGAATTCCTTGTATCATTGATTGATTAATGAATTAAGAATTCAACTAACAAATTCAAAAGGAAAACGTCAGGATTACAGTTGAGTGACTTTTACGTTTTTCGGATCGAGTCAGGTTTCGCGGAACCCAACTTTGTCAAAAGTCGGGTCGGTTGAAATCAACCGTTTATTGCAAAAAGTCGGGGGCAGACTGAAACACGAAACCCAATGCAAGTCAATGAGGAATCAAAGTCGGCAGTGAGTGGAGGACAGGAAAACACCTACAGTGCCCATTTTAATGCCAAAAACATCAATTCTTATTACTTACGCTTGTCAATCTTAATTTACTTTATAATAATAGTCAGGCATTGAAAACTGGGGATATTTGGCTAAAGTTGTGGGGGGGTAGGACTAGCTCAAGATTTTCGTGGGCCCAGGAAACGCGGAATACGTCGCGGTGGTGGAGCAGGGAGAGGTAAGTATTTCAACTTTTGCAAGTTGTTATGATCTGGTGGTTTAGGAACAACATGAGACAAGCTCTGAAGGAGGTGGTATCTGTACTGACCGCAAACCCTGAACCTAGCAGCGCAACTAAAAATAGCCGTGGGGGGTACCTGACGCTCCCTAGACCCCTCGGCACAGCCTAAGATCTAACTTCCACTAAAGATGGAAACAGGAAACCTATCTTGCCTCAGAGAAAATCCCCAAAGGAAAGATAGCCCCCCACAAATATTGACGGTGAGAGGATGGGAAAATAGGAGGCCAGTCTAGCTTGATAGATAGGACAGGAAAGGATACTGTGCGGTCAGTATAAAAACTACAAAACAATCCACACAGAGTTTACAAAATCTCCACACCTAACTAAAGGTGTGGAGGGTAAATCTGCTTCCCAGAGCTTCCAGCTAACAGAAAAAATCCATACTGACAAGCTGGACAAATATAGAATGCACAGAACAATAAGTCCACAACATGTGGACTGAAATGAGCAAAGCCAGAACTTATCTTTGCAGAACTGGTCAGGAAACCAGGAAAATCCAAGCAGAGATGTGAATCCAGCCAGGAAACATTGACAAGTGGCACAGGCTGAAGAAAGAGCCAGATTTAAATAGCGGACAATAAGTGGAGGCAGCTGATGACAGCTAACTCCAAGGAGCAGCCATACCACTAGAAACCACAAGAGGGAGCCCAAGAGCAGAACTCACAAAAGTGCCACTTACAACCACCGGAGGGAGCCCAAGAGCGGAATTCACAGCACAAGTGCTGTGATCCTGAGCAAGCAGGGGGGGCCCACTCGGCACTGGCACAGGGCCCCTCATAGTACGGCGGTGTGTTTGACGGTGGGCGGCGCCTCCCACTGGCAGGGACACTTTTGCATACTATGAGGGGCCCGGTGCCAGTGACGTCGCCAACGAGTATGCCTCCCCTCCTGATGAAGGAACCTGCACTTTCATCTGCACCTTCCTCTTTGTCCCCGTGTAAGGTGGAATAGTATGCGGGAAGGGAACCTGACTTTCAGCAGGGTCAGATTCTGGCTGTGTAGAGTGCAAGGGGAATGTAGTGGTCTGGGTCAATGTACCAGCAGACTCATATAGCAGTAGCTGGGCAATGGGCAGGATGAGGAGAAAACACAGTTAGTAGGCCCAAATAATAAAGTTGGCTAAATGCAGTTAAAAATTGGTAACAGGACTAAACAGGCGGCATTGCTTTGTTCAGTGGAGGACAACTGTAATGAGTGGCAGACACAGTTAGTAAGCCCAAATAATAAAGTAGGCTAAATGCAGTTCAAAATTGGTAACCGGACTAAACAGGCGGCATAGCTAGGTACAGGGGTGGGCTCCTCTGCTGAGTAGCAGACAGTGGTAGTAGGCGCAAAAGTATTAACTGGTCTAAATGGAGGCCAGGGCCCCTGTATATTTTAACTATCATCTATCATTTCAACAAATTTGTATTGGCAGTGCCATTGAAGGATTTAACAGCACAGACTACACAGTGGTGGAGCAGGGAGAGGTAAGTATTGCAAGTGGTAGAGCACTGTTCGAGCTGGGGGGGAACACTCTCTCATGGGCGGCGGTACTGGCACAGGGCCCCTCATATTACGACGGTGTTTCTGACGTTGGTTGTGCACCACCACCGTCAGAGACACTTCATTGTACTATGAGGGACCCTGTGCCAGTGCCGTCGCCCAAGAGTGGGCCCACCCAGCTGTCTAGGCAAACGGCACTCGCACGGGTGCTTGCGCCAGGTGGTGACCACGGCCCTGTGGGGGGAGTCAGCCCATTTAGGGAGGTATAAAAATGGCCTATGGTGGAAATTCAGCAGCTGCAAATGGAGGAATTGGAGCAGTCAGTAAGAGGAGGCCAAAAGCAAGACATTTGTCAGGCAAGCTACGTGTCAGCAGGGGAAGGTGGGGCAAAATAATTTGAAATCCATGATTAATTCATTTTAATGAAGGTTAGATCATCCGGCTATAAAAGCCGTTTTCCTACTCCCAGAAAAGGGAGCCTTCGAGGCCTTGTGTAGCCAGACGATGATGCTGGCTCAACACCTCCAGCCTTAGGAGCTATTGTGCTTTTGCCATTACCAGATGCACCACCACCACCATCAGTACCAGCTGGCAACCACCGCCCAAGGGCTCTTCCACCAGACTTCCTCATTTTTTGGAAAATCTAACCAAAATAACAACCGTTATATGGTACTGTAAAACAAGGTAGAAGGTGTATATAAACTTGTTGAGAATTTAAATCTCCCTTTTTTTTGGGGGGAGATTGAACCAAAACTCTGGCCCAGTGTATATAACAACGCAATGTAAGTGGCAGAAAGTGGCTGGCTGACATACGACAAACTAACAGGACTGAAGTATATCCACTTTGTGAGAATTTGAATCTCACTTTTTTTTTAGGCCCAGTGTATAAAACAACACAATGTAAGTGGCAGAAAGTGGCTGGAAGATATATGAAAAAATGCAAGGACTGTAGTACAATTTCAATCTCCCTACTATGATCTCAGGAAAAGTATGGCAGCAATAAAAAGGACTGCTGCACACAAAAGTGTGGACAAATAAACAAGATAACTGTGCAGAACAACAAGATTTTTGCTTTTAAAAAAGCAGTTGGTTTGCACAGCGGCGTGCAAACAACAATGCAGCTATCAGGGAGCCTAATAAGCTACAGAGCTGATGCACAAAAATATAGCCTCCACTGTCCCTGCAAAAAAATGGTGGTGTTGGACAGTGGATATCGCTACAGCACAAGCAGTTTGGGGGTTAAACTTCCCTCACTAACTATATCCCTTCTTCTGATGAAGCTGCAGCAACCTCTCCCTATGCTAAGATCGGCAGAAGTAAGATGGAGGCCGGCATGCACGCCCCTTTATAGCCCCTGTGACGCCGCAGAAAGCAAGGAAATCACTGTCCATGCCCTTCTCTAAGATGGTGGGGACCGAGACCTATGTCATCACGCTGCCCACACTCTGCGTCCTCCTTCATTGGCTGAAAAATGGCGCTAAAAGCGTCATACGAAACGCGACTTTTGCGTGCAGATTGCCGACCTCATGGCCGATCCCACACTAGGATCGGGTCGGGTTTCATGAAACCCGACGTTTGCCAAAAGTCGCCGATTTTTTAATTTGTCTGATCCATTTCGCTCAACCCTAGTCAGGATGTTTATGAACTGAATCGCAAGAGAACATGGGTCATGTTGCAAGACAACGACCCAAGGTACACAAGTCATTCCACAAAAGAATAGTTAAAGATTTTGGAATGGCCAAATCAAAGTAATGACATTAATCCTTCAGAAATTATTTGGAAGAACCTAAAGTGAGTAACAATACCCAGAGGGGTAGCAAAAGAATTGGCTTGGGGGGGTATGGGGGCAAATCTTCTGAATGGGCCCCTAACCAAGTAACCTTGATTACAACTGGGTGACGCACCCTAATAGTGGATGTGGGAGAGCCTCAGTAGATGACCACGCTGTTGCTGAAAATATTCTCTATATGAAAAACAAGTGATATTACCGCCATATGGTCAGCGGTAGATACCAGTCCTATGGAACATATAAGTGATTACAGCACATGGTGACTTACAGAGGACTTTCTTTCTGATTGAATTGTTCACTTTTTAGATCTCTTCCATCTGGCTCAGACCAACGTGGTGACTTCTCCAGCCAGAGATTACAACAGACACATTTCACGTCTCAGAAATCCTGCACTGTCCCCATCTAACACCAACCTGCACAAACTCCTTATCCTGATGATACAACAAAACTGAGCCGCTGCTTTCGTATATGTCCCTATTACTGCACCTGCTGTGTGGTTCTCTGTGCCCTCTAAATTCTAAAGTAACCTTCTAGAATATAGTAATGCCGGGTGCAAGTGCCCTGGAAAATAGTGTCGACATTTTGCCCCCCTAGAAAGTAATCATGCCCTCTGTGTGCCCCTCTGACAGTCAAGGAACCGGAGTTAACCTTAAACAATAAGTGCCCACTTTACTTTTAATAATATCCCGAGTTTCCCCCCTGTACAGCTCCCCTATACACAGTATAATGCCCCCTCACCATATTGTACCACCCACACAGTACAGGTCCTTCTAAAAAAATTAGCATATAGTGTTAAATTTAATTATTTACCATAATGTAATGATTACAATTAAACTTTCATATATTATAGATTCATTATCCACCAACTGAAATTTGTCAGGTCTTTTATTGTTTTAATACTGATGATTTTGGCATACAACTCCTGATAACCCAAAAAACCTGTATACTGACGCCTTAATAGCCCCCCAAACTGATGGCTCCAACCCAGTATGATGGCCCACTTACTTTAACCCCCACACTGTATGATAGCCCCCAAAATAGCCTCCATATAGTATAATGCATCAGATAGTCCTTAGCATAGTATATTGCACCCTCATAGACAGACTCTGTAAAGTATAATGCACAGTGACCGCATTAGCCGATGATGGGATAGTAGTCCCATCATCCAGCTACTGCGTTCAAGTGTAAGAAAACAAAAAACACATATACACATACAGTACATACATATACACATACAGTACACACATACACATGCAGTACACACAAACAGTACACATACTCACCAAATAGCTGATCCCCGACATCTTCAATCTCCTGCAAAAAAAATAAAATGATAAACCAATCCAATGCTCCCTGGTCCAATGTAATCCATTTAATAACAAGTGTCCCACGATCATCTTCCATGTAGACCTGTCACATCAGGGGATGTGACCGCTCTACAGGAGCCTGTATCCTCCCACATTGTATCACTCCGCTGCCTATAGGTCACAGGATTTTGTCCTGTCACTTGTGGCACCGCTGCATGAGAAAATTCTCATGCAGCTGTAGTGCCTTAAAGTGAGAGCATGAACTTTGATGATAGACTGCGGGAATATGATCTCCGGTCAGTGTATCATCGGAACCCCTGTACAACGGTCACATCTCCTGATGTGACAGCTCTACACAAGAGATTGTTGAGGGACACTCATTATTAAATGGATTATTAAATGGATTACATCGGAACAGGGAGAATTTGTGTTGGGTTGTTATTTTTTTTTGCACGAGATCGAGGGCGTCACATGGTTTAGCTGTATAATAAATATGGGAAACTGTGTTGTGTTTTATTTAATTAAAAGACATTATTCTGGCTGTGTCTTTATTTACCATGTAACAACTATATGATTAGTAATGGATAGATGTCTTATTGACACCTGTCATGAACTGGGGGTGTTTGGTTGCCCCAGTTCGTCAGGGGATTTATTATATCCCTCTTTCCAGTTCCAATTTGGAACTTGCAGCTCTCTGGCGCCCCCTTACCCTCAGGTCAGTCAGGGAACATCACCTAGGATAAGAAGTCACCAGAAGGGTCGCCTTGCTGTGTACTGGCTTTTGGGCACACTGCAGTGAGGGTGATATAACTATTTCCAGTCTCCGTCCATCACTGCCAGAGTCTCTCCAAAGCCCAGAATGAACACAGAGCTGCAACTAGCTCCTAGTTCTTATGATTAATATAAGGTCAGGAGTCAACCCAGTCAGTAGCGTTGATTTAGTTCGGAGGACGTGGCAATAAGTTATTAGAGCAAGGAAATCAAAACTAGCAAATAATATAGCTTTTACTCCAAAAAGAAATAGGCAGTGTTTAGAAAAGTATGTAAAAGATGTTACAAACGAGACAATTACAGTATGTGCAATCAACTCCAAAATAAAAATGGATTAAAGATGAACTTGCATATTTCAGTCAATGGCATGCCATGTGGAGATGGGAGAAGGGGATACGTCCCAAATCTTCTGGTCAAATTGCACAGCCTCTCCTGGCTGACTCCCCGGGTAAAAGATACCCTCCTAATTGCACTTCATAATCTTATACCCTCTGGCCATAAACTAACTGAGTGGGCGGAGCTATGGAAGGTACTCCCCTTGCCAGAAATTACCAAAACCTTATTAATTCCATATCTCTGGGTGTAAACCTCGTAGAGCGACTGCAAGACTATCATATCTCTTGTTTTGGAATTAGTTTTCTATTAAGTCTAGACATGAAGTAGCTGTATGACCTGGTTAAGTAGAAATCCATTTCTCAGATTCTGCTGGTGCGGAGCCTAAAAAACTTACTGGTGGGTGGTTCTGCCAATGCACAGGTCAAAAATGTATTTGTCCTACTTCCAGGTCTAATCTGCATGATCATATACCGATTTAAAGGAACAAAGAGATCTGAAGCCATGTGCTTCTAATTTTTACTTTCAGTTTCC
The DNA here is from genome assembly GCF_032444005.1 of Ranitomeya imitator. Classification (NCBI taxonomy): domain Eukaryota; kingdom Metazoa; phylum Chordata; class Amphibia; order Anura; family Dendrobatidae; genus Ranitomeya; species Ranitomeya imitator. The sequence continues at coordinate 199,815,864 of NC_091283.1, forward strand.
CAGCTGAATGCAGGAGAGAGGAGTAAGGGGAATTACACACACTTTCCCGAGGGGGGTGGAAAGATGGAGATAGAATTGCACACAGGCAGGTAGAGAAGGAGGGCTGCAGCTTGTGCAGGGGGAACTGTAAGGGGGATCGGTGCTGCAGCATGTGGATTTTACACAAACCTAATGGGGAAAGGGAAGCATGTATGTGACCCAATAAATGCAGTGGATAGTTCTCGAAGTGTACTTAGGATATGAGCATATTCTTATTATTGTGACACCTCCCCCTTTTGGACTGTGCTACAGAGGCAGGCTCACCTCAGCGGGACAACCCTTCTGCATTGCCATGCTCATTGCCCCTTTTGTGTTGAACAGTAAAGTTTTACTGTTGGAGGGCAAAATATCTTTCTACCCCACCCATGGTTGTGCACCCTTGCAATTCCTACATGTGCAACGCGGCTTGAATCCATTTCCCCCTATTTTTGTCAAATATCCTGGAATATTTAATAAAGTTGTTTGTAATTTTCTACAAAATGCTATTTTGTTTGGGTGTTTGTTTGATTGTTTTTTTTTTTTTTTGCGGTTGTGATTATCAAAGGGCATGACTGTGGACTCGTACAGTCCAAAAGGGGTGATAAAGGCAGACTTCTCCTGCGCCTCGGGGCTCAGGAGAATCTGCCAATATCCCTGACTCATATCCATAATGGATAGATATTGCGCGCCAGCTAACCCCTCAAGCAGCTCCTTGATGCCAGGCTTTATATTGTATAATGCACCCCCATTGGCAGACTCTACAGTATAATGCACCGCTCATTGCAAGGCTCTATATTGTATAATGCACTCCCCATAGGCAGACTCTATAATAAAATGCACTCCCAATTGGCAGACTCCATATTGTATAATGCACCCACCATAGGCGCACACTATATTGTAAAATGAAACCTCCATAGGCATACTCTTTAGTATAATGCACCCCCATAAGCAGAATCTATAGTTTAATGCACCCCCAAAGGCAGACTCTATATTGAATAAATAGACGCCCATAGGCCTCTAGAGTAAAACGCAACCCACATAGGTAGACTCAATTTTGTATATTGCACCCCCATCGGCAGACTCTATACTGTATAATGCACTACCCATAGGCAGACTATATGGTATAATGCACCCCCAGATTCCTCTATGTAGTAATGCACACCAGATAGGAAGACTATATTGTATATTGCGCCCCCCATAAGCAGACTCTATAGTATAATGAACGCCCCATAGGCACTCTATATTTTATAATGCACTCCCCATAGGCAGACTCTATAGTATAATTTACCAAAAAGGCAGACTGTATATAATATAATGCACCCCCAAAAGCAGACTCTATATCTTATAATACACCCCATAGGCAGACTCTACATAGTAAAATGCACTCCCCATAGACAGACTCTATAGTATAATGCACTCCCCATAGGCAGACTCTATATTGTAAAATGCACCCCCCCATAGGCAATCTCTCTAATGTAATGCATTCCCCCATAAGCAGACTCGATAGTATAATGCAGCCCCCATAGGCAGCCTCTATATAGTATAATGCACTTCCCATTGGCAAACTCACTAATATAATGCACTCTCCATAGGTAGACTCTATATATAATAATAATAATTTTTATTTATATAGCGCCAACATATTCCACAGCACTTTACATTATAGAGGGGACTTGTACAGACAATTACAGCATAACAATAAACACAAATCAAAACAGATATATTGTATAATGCAATGTAATATGCAGACTCCATATTGTGTAATGCACTCACCATAGGCCGACTCTATAGTATATTGCCCCCCCATAGGCAGCCTCTAAATAGTATGATGCACCCCCATAACAGACTCAATAGTATAATGCACTCCTCAAAGGGAGACTCTATATAGTTTAATGCACCCCTAAAGGCAGACACTATAGTATAATGCACCCCCATAGGCAAACTCTATATTGTAAAAAGCACCCCCCATAGGCAGACTCTATATTTTATAATGCACTCCCCATAGGCAGACTCTATAGTATAAAGCACCCCCCATAGGCAGACTCTATAGTATAATGCACCCCCCATAAGCAGACTCTATAGTATAATGCACCCCTTATAGTCAGACTCGATAGTATAATGCATTCCACATAGGCAGACTCCTTAGGCAGACTCTATTGTATAATGCACTCCCAATAGGCATACTCTATAGTATAATGTACTCTCCATAGGCAGACTCTATAGGATAATGCACTCCCCGAAGGTAGACTCTATAGTATATTACACCCCCATATGCAGACCCTATAAATTATAATGCACCCCCCATAGGCAGACTCTATATAGTCTAATGCAGCCTCCTAGGCCCGAGACTATAGTATAATGCACTCCTCATAGGCAGACTCTGTATTCTATAATGCACTACCATTAGGCAGACTTTCTTGCTTAATGCACTCCCCATAGGCAGACTCTATAAGGTAATGCATTTCTCATAGGCCGACTTTATAGTATAGTGCACCCCTCATATGCAGGCTCTATAGTATATGACACCTCCATAGGCAGATTTTAGAGTATAATGCACTCCCCTTAGGCAAACTCTAGATTGTATAATGCACCCCCCATAGGCAGACTCTATATTGTATAATGCACACCACATAGACAGACTCTGTAGTGTAATGCACCCCCATAGGCAAACGCTATAGTATAATGCACTTCCTATAGGCAGACTCCATATAATTTTACTATTATTTATTTATATAGCGCTATTAATTCCATGGTGCTGTACATGAAAAAAGGGGTTACGTACAGGGTTATAGATAACGTTTACAGTAAACAAGTTTAAAATGACAGACTGGTGCAGAGGAGAAAAGACCTTGTCCTTGCGGACTTACATTCTACGGGATAATGGGGAGGAGACAGGAGGTTGTGGGAGCGGCAGCTCTGGCGGTTGGTGACACGGCAGCTTCGGCAGTTGGTGACGTGGCAGCTCCAGCGGTTGGTGACGTGGCAGCTCGTGTGGTGGTAAGGCAGCAGAATGGTTATTGCAGGCTGTAGGCTTTCCTGAAGAGATGGGTTTTCAGGTTCCGTCTGAAGGATCCGAGGGTGGTGGATAATCGGACATGTTGAGGCGTGGAGCTCCATAGGATGGGGGATATTCGGGAGAAATCTTGGAGGCAGTTGTGTGAGGAACGAATAAATGTGGAGGAGAGTAGGAGGTCTTGGGAGGATCGAAGATTATGTGAGGGAAGATATTGGGAGATTAGTTCAAAGATATAGGGAGGGACAGGTTGTGGATGGCTTTGTAGATCAGTGTTAGTAGTTTGAACTAGATTCGTTGGGGAATTGGGAGCAAGTGGAGGGATTTGCAGAGGGGAGAAGCAGGGGAGTAGCGAGGAGAGAGGTGGATTAGCCGGGCAGCAGAGTTGAGGACAGACTGGAGCAGTGCAAGAGAGTAGTGGGGAGGCCACAGAGGAGGGTGTTGCAGTAATCAAGGCGGGAGATGATGGCATGCACAAGAGTTTTAGTAGATTATGGGCTGAGGAAGGGACAGATTCTGGCAATATTTTAGAGTTGGAGGCGACAGGAGGTGGCAAGAGTTCGGACGTGCAGCTTGAAGGACAGGGCAGATTCGAGAGTTACTCGAAGCATTGGATTTCAGGTGCAGGAGAGAGTGTGATGCCCTTTACCGTAATAGATAGATCAGTAGGGGGGATACGCGAGATGGGGGAAAGATGATGAGTTCGGTTTTGTCTACATTGAGTTTTAGGAAGCGAGAGTTGAAGAAGGAGGATATGGCTGATAGACACTCTGGGATTCTGGACAGCAGAGAGGTGACATCTGGGCCAGAGAGGTAGATCTGAGTGTCGTCTGCATACAGGTGGTACTGGAAGACATGGGACTAGTTGTCCTAGGCCAAGGGTATAGATGGAAAAAGTACGGGCCCCAGGACAGAGCCTTGAGGGACTCCAACAGAGATAGGGAGGGATGAGGAGGTAGTGTGGGGGTGGGTAACGCTAAATGTGCGGCTAGAAAGGTATGAAGCAATCCAGGACAGGGCAAGGCCTTTGCTGCCAAGGGAAGGTGTGATTTGGAAAGGAGGTGAATAAGCTCATCTTCAGTGATGTTGGAGAGAGAAGTTATTAGGGAAGGGCAGAGGTCTGGTATATGGAGTGGTTGGGGTGGTGTGGAACAGTAAAGGTTTGCCTTGTTTGATCGATCTTGATATAATATAATGCATTCCCCATAGGCAGACTCTACATTGTATAAAAGAACACCAGCAGAGTATATAGTATAATACAATTCCATAGACAGATTTTGTAGTATAATGCACTCCCCATAGGCAGACTCTAATGTATAATGCACTTCCTATAGGTAGATTCTATATTGCTTAATGCACCCCATACGCAAACTCTATATTGTGTAATGCACCCCCCCATAGGTAGACTCTTTAATGTATAATGCACTCCCCATAGGCAGATTCTATATTGAATAATGCACCCCCATAGGGAAAGTATACATTGTATAATGAACCCCCTTAGGCATACTCTTTATAGTATAATGCACTCCCAATGGGCATACTCTACAGTATAAAGCACTCCCCATAGGCAGACTCTATAGTATAATGCACTACCCATTAGCAGACTATTGAATAAATACACACCAATAGGCCCCTAGTGTGTAAAGCAACCCACCTAGGCACCTAGACTCGATTTTATTTATTTTATTTTATAGGCACACCCTATATTGTATAATGCACTCCCCAGCAGACTCTATAGTATAATGCCCTACCATAGGCAGACTCTATTTAGTATAATGCACCCCCATAGGCAGACTCTATAGTATAATGCACTCCCCATTGGCAGAATCTACATTGTATAATGCACTCTCAATAGGCAGATTCTATATTGTAATGCACTCCCCATAGGCAGATTCTATAGTTTAATGCAGTGCCCAAAAGCAGATTAAATAGTAGAATGCATGCCCCATAGACAAACTCTGTTATGTATAATGCACGCCCCATACGCACACACTATATTATAATAGGCAGACTCTATATTGTATAATGCACTCCTTATAGGCAAACTCTATAGTAAAATGCATCCCCCATAGGCAGACTCTATATTGTATAATGCACTCCTTATAGGCAAACTCTATAGTAAAATGCATCCACCATAGGCAGACTCTATATTGTATAATGCACTCCCTATAGGCAAACTCTATAGTATAATGCACTCTCCATAGGCACACTCTATAGTATAATGCACTCCCCATAGGCAGACTCTATAGTATAATGCACTCCCCAAAGCCAGACTGTTATGAACAGGTGATTCAGAACCACAATGGACCTAGTGGTTAAGAGCACACAAAGTGACCTGATAGTTACTAACATAGGACGAGCTCTGAGACGTGGGAACTCTGCTGATCGCAATCCCTAATCCTATCATACCACACTAGAGGTAGCCGTGGATTGCGCCTAACGCTCCCTATGCAACTCGGCACAGCCTGAGAAACTAGCTAGCCCTGAAGATAGAAAAATAAGCCTACATTGCCTCAGAGAAATTCCCCAAAGGAAAAGGCAGCCCCCCACATATAATGACTGTGAGTTAAGATGAAAATACAAACACAGATATGAAATAGACTTTAGCAAAGCGAGGCCCGACTTACTGAATAGACCGAGGATAGGAAAGATAGCTTTGCGGTCAACACAAAAACCTACAAACAACCACGCAGAGGGGCAAAAAGACCCTCCGCACCGACTAACGGTACGGAGGTGCTCCCTCTGCGTCTCAGAGCTTCCAGCAAGCAAGAAAAACCAATATAGCAAGCTGGACAGAAAATATAGCAAACAAAAGTAACACAAGCAAAACTTAGCTTATGCAGGGCAGACAGGCCATAAGAACGATCCAGGAGAAAGCAAGACCAACACTGGAACATTGACTGGAGGCCAGGAACAAAGAACTAGGTGGAGTTAAATAGAGCAGCACCTAACGACTTAACCTCGTCACCTGAGGAAGGAAACTCAGAAGCCGCAGCCCCACTCACATCCACCAGAGGAAGCCCATAGACAGAACCAGCCGAAGCACCACTCATGACCACAGGAGGGAGCTTGACCACAGAATTCACAACAGTACCCCCCCCTTGAGGAGGGGTCACCGAACCCTCACCAGAGCCCCCAGGATGACCAGGATGAGCCAAATGAAAGGCATGAACCAGATCGGCAGCATGAACATCAGAGGCAAAGACCCAGGAATTATCTTCCTGACCATAACCATTCCACTTAACCAGGTACTGGAGTTTCCGTCTCGAAATACGAGAATCCAAAATCTTCTCCACTATATACTCCAACTCCCCCTCAACCAAAACCGGGGCAGGGGGATCAACGGATGGAACCACAGGTGCCACGTATCTCCGCAACAATGACCTATGGAATACGTTATGGATGGAAAAAGAAGCTGGAAGAGTCAAACGAAAAGACACAGGATTAAGAACCTCAGAAATCCTATACGGACCAATAAAACGAGGCTTAAACTTAGGAGAGGAAACTTTCATAGGAATATAACGAGATGACAACCAAACCAAATCCCCAACACGAAGTCGGGGACCCACACAGCTCCTGCGGTTATCGAAACGTTGAGCCTTCTCCTGAGACAATGTCAAATTGTCCACCACATGAGTCCAAATCTGCTGCAACCTATCCACCACAGTATCCACACCAGGACAGTCAGAAGACTCAACCTGCCCTGAAGAGAAACGAGGATGGAAACCAGAATTGCAGAAAAACGGCGAAACCAAAGTAGCCGAGCTGGCCCGATTATTAAGGGCGAACTCAGCCAAAGGCAAAAAGGACACCCAATCATCCGGATCGGCAGAAACAAAACATCTCAGATATGTTTCCAAGGTCTGATTGGTTCGTTCAGTCTGGCTATTTGTCTGAGGATGGAAAGCCGAGGAAAAAGACAAATCAATGCCCATCCTAGCACAAAAGGCTCGCCAAAACCTCGAAACAAACTGGGAACCTCTGTCAGAAATGATGTTCTCCGGAATGCCATGTAAACGAACCACATGCTGGAAGAACAATGGCACCAAATCAGAGGAGGAAGGCAATTTAGACAAGGGTACCAAATGGACCATCTTAGAAAAGCAATCACAAACAACCCAAATGACCGACATTTTTTGAGAGACGGGGAGATCCGAAATAAAATCCATAGAGATATGTGTCCAGGGCCTCTTCGGGACCGGCAAGGGCAAAAGCAACCCACTGGCACGAGAACAGCAGGGCTTAGCCCGAGCACAAATCCCACAGGACTGCACAAACGAACGCACATCCCGCGACAGAGACGGCCACCAAAAGGATCTAGCCACCAAATCTCTGGTACCAAAGATTCCAGGATGACCAGCCAACACCGAACAATGAACCTCAGAGATAACTCTACTCGTCCATTTATCAGGGACAAACAGTTTCTCCGCTGGGCAACGGTCAGGTCTATTAGCCTGAAATTTTTGCAGCACCCGCCGCAAATCAGGGGAGATGGCAGACAAAATTACCCCCTCTTTGAGAATACCCGCCGGCTCAGACAAACCCGGAGAGTCGGGCACAAAACTCCTAGACAGGGCATCCGCCTTCACATTTTTAGAGCCCGGAAGGTACGAAACCACAAAGTCAAAACGGGAGAAAAACAGCGACCAACGAGCCTGTCTAGGATTCAACAGTTTGGCAGACTCGAGATAAGTCAAGTTCTTGTGATCAGTCAAGACCACCACGCGGTGCTTAGCTCCTTCAAGCCAATGACGCCACTCCTCGAATGCCCACTTCATGGCCAGCAACTCTCGATTGCCAACATCATAATTACGCTCAGCAGGCGAAAACTTCCTGGAAAAGAAGGCGCATGGTTTCATCACCGAGCCATCAGAACTTCTTTGCGACAAAACAGCCCCTGCTCTAATCTCAGAAGCATCAACCTCGACCTGGAACGGGAGCGAAACATCTGGTTGGCACAACACAGGGGCAGAAGAAAAACGATGCTTCAACTCTTGAAAAGCTTCCACAGCAGCAGAAGACCAATTGACCACATCAGCACCCTTCTTGGTTAACTCAGTCAACGGTTTAGCAATACTAGAAAAATTATTGATGAAGCAACGATAAAAATTAGCAAAGCCCAGGAACTTTTGCAGACTCTTCAGAGATGTCGGCTGAGTCCAATCATAAATGGCCTGAACTTTAACAGGGTCCATCTTGATAGTAGAAAGAGAAAAAATGAACCCCAAAAATGAAACCTTCTGAACACCAAAGAGACACTTTGACCCCTTCACGAACAAAGAATTCGCACGCAGAACCTGGAACACCATTCTGACCTGCTTCACGTGAGACTCCCAATCATCCGAGAAGACCAAAATATCATCCAAGTATACAATCAGGAATTTATCCAGGTACTCTCGGAAGATATCATGCATAAAGGACTGAAACACTGATGGAGCATTAGAAAGCCCGAATGGCATAACCAGGTACTCAAAATGGCCCTCGGGCGTATTAAATGCTGTTTTCCATTCATCGCCCTGTTTAATACGCACAAGATTATACGCACCACGAAGATCTATCTTGGGGAACCAACTAGCCCCCTTAATCCGAGCAAACAAATCAGACAGCAACGGCAAGGGGTACTGAAATTTGACCGTGATTTTATTTAGAAGGCGGTAATCAATACAAGGTCTCAGCGAACCATCCTTCTTGGCCACAAAAAAGAACCCTGCTCCCAATGGCGACGATGACGGGTGAATATGACCCTTCTCCAAGGATTCCTTTACGTAACTCTGCATAGCGGCGTGCTCAGGCACACACAAATTAAACAGTCGACCTTTAGGAACCTTACTACCAGGAATCAAATCGATAGCACAATCACAATCCCTATGCGGAGGTAGGGCACTGGACTTGGGCTCATCAAATACATCCCGGTAATCCGACAAGAACTCTGGGACCTCAGAAGGGGTGGATGATGAAATAGACAGAAAAGGAACATCACCATGTACCCCCTGACAACCCCAGCTGGACACAGACATTGATTTCCAATCCAATACTGGGTTATGGACTTGTAGCCATGGCAACCCCAACACGACCACATCATGCAGATTATGCAACACCAAAAAGCGAATATCCTCCTGATGCGCAGGAGCCATGCACATGGTCAGCTGGGTCCAGTACTGAGGCTTATTCTTGGCCAAAGGCATAGCATCAATTCCTCTCAATGGAATAGGATACTGCAAGGGCTCCAAGAAAAAGCCACAGCGCCTAGCATACTCCAAGTCCATCAAATTCAGGGCAGCGCCTGAATCCACAAATGCCATGACAGAATAGGATGACAAAGAGCAGATCAAAGTAACAGACAAAAGAAATTTCGACTGTACCGTACCATTGGTGGCAGACCTAGTGAACCGCTTAGTGCGTTTAGGACAATCGGAGATAGCATGAGTGGAATCACCACAGTAAAAACACAGCCCATTCTGACGTCTGTGTTCTTGCCGTTCAGCTCTGGTCAAAGTCCTATCGCACTGCATAGGCTCAGGTCCATGCTCAGATAATACCGCCAAATGGTGCACAGTTTTACGCTCATGCAAGCATCGACCGATCTGAATGGCCAAAGACATAGACTCACTCAGACCAGCAGGCATAGGAAATCCCACCATGACATCTTTAAGGGCTTCAGAGAGACCTTTTCTGAAAATTGCTGCCAGCGCACATTCATTCCATTGAGTGAGCACAGACCACTTCCTAAACTTCTGACAATATATCTCTACCTCATCCTGACCCTGAGACAGAGCCAGCAAATTTTTCTCTGCCTGATCCACTGAATTAGGTTCATCATACAGCAATCTGAGCGCCAGAAAAAACGCATCAATATTACATAATGCAGGATCTCCTGGCGCAAGGGAAAATGCCCAGTCTTGAGGGTCGCCACGTAATAAAGAAATAATGATCTTAACTTGTTGAACTGGGTCACCAGAGGAGCGGGGTTTCAAAGCCAGAAACAGTTTACAATTATTCTTAAAACTCAGAAACTTAGCTCTATCTCCAGAAAACAAATCAGGAATAGGAATTCTTGGCTCTAACATAGAATTCTGAACCACAAAGTCTTGAATATTTTGTACTCTTGCAGTGAGATGATCCACACAAGAAGACAGATCTTTAATGTCCATCACTACACCTGTGTCCTGAACCACCCAAATGTCTAGGGGAAAAGAGAGACAAAACACAGTGCAAAGAAAAAAAAAAGGTCTCAGAACTTCTCTTTTCCCTCTATTGAGAAGCATTAATACTTTGGGCCTCCAGTACTGTTATGAACAGGTGATTCAGAACCACAATGGACCTAGTGGTTAAGAGCACACAAAGTGACCTGATAGTTACTAACATAGGACGAGCTCTGAGACGTGGGAACTCTGCTGACCGCAATCCCTAATCCTATCATACCACACTAGAGGTAGCCGTGGATTGCGCCTAACGCTCCCTATGCAACTCGGCACAGCCTGAGAAACTAGCTAGCCCTGAAGATAGAAAAATAAGCCTACCTTGCCTCAGAAAAATTCCCCAAAGGAAAAGGCAGCCCCCCACATATAATGACTGTGAGTTAAGATGAAAATACAAACACAGATATGAAATAGACTTTAGCAAAGCGAGGCCCGACTTACTGAATAGACCGAGGATAGGAAAGATAGCTTTGCGGTCAACACAAAAACCTACAAACAACCACGCAGAGGGGCAAAAAGACCCTCCGCACCAACTAACGGTACGGAGGTGCTCCCTCTGCGTCTCAGAGCTTCCAGCAAGCAAGAAAAACCAATATAGCAAGCTGGACAGAAAATATAGCAAACAAAAGTAACACAAGCAAAACTTAGCTATGCAGGGCAGACAGGCCATAAGAACGATCCAGGAGAAAGCAAGACCAACACTGGAACATTGACTGGAGACCAGGAACAAAGAACTAGGTGGAGTTAAATAGAGCAGCACCTAACGACTTAACCTCGTCAAAAAAAACACCATAAGAGGAAAGACCTCCACTATTCTAAACAAAAAAACACCAGTATACAGGCAAAGATGCTTACCTGTTCAAGGCCTCCAACAATTGCACTAACCAGGGTGCAGCGGACCCAAGTTAAGATGGCAAATACACAGGTGCAATAATACCGATAATGCAGCCACCCTACAATGAGGAATTGGCTGCTTGGTGCACCTGTGCAAACAAATAGTCTGTATGTGGCATGTTCACACAGCAATGCAAAGTATAAGGCTCAAAGCCTATTAATGACGCCATATAGCGGGCTTACCATAATGCATCCTGTGCGAACAGAGGCCACAGTGTACAGAGCCATCTAGGGCCCAGCCGCACCCTGGAAAAAATATACAGTGCACCAAAAACATAACAATGTATGCAAGGTATTGGTCGATATTATGGCCACAATATTTAAGCTGCCAACCCACGTCAAGGGTCCTTACATATTGGCAGTCCTAATCTAAAAAAAACACCATAAGAGGAAAGACCTCCACTATTCTAAACAAAAAAACACCAGTATACAGGCAAAGATGCTTACCTGTTCAAGGCCTCCAACAATTGCACTAACCAGGGTGCAGCGGACCCAAGTTAAGATGGCAAATACACAGGTGCAATAATACCGATAATGCAGCCACCCTACAATGAGGAATTGGCTGCTTGGTGCACCTGTGCAAACAAATAGTCTGTATGTGGCATGTTCACACAGCAATGCAAAGTATATGGCTCAAAGCCTATTAATGACGCCATATAGCGGGCTTACCATAATGCATCCTGTGCGAACAGAGGCCACAGTGTACAGAGCCATCTAGGGCCCAGCCGCACCCTGGAAAAAATATACAGTGAACCAAAAACAAAACAATGTATGCAAGGTATTGGTCGATATTATGGCCACAATATTTAAGCTGCTAACCAACGTCAAGGGTCCTTACATATTGGCAGTCCTAATCTAAAAAAAACACCATAAGAGGAAAGACCTCCACTATTCTAAACAAAAAAACACCAGTATACAGGCAAAGATGCTTACCTGTTCAAGGCCTCCAACAATTGCACTAACCAGGGTGCAGCGGACCCAAGTTAAGATGGCAAATACACAGGTGCAATAATACCGATAATGCAGCCACCCTACAATGAGGAATTGGCTGCTTGGTGCACCTGTGCAAACAAATAGTCTGTATGTGGCACGTTCACACAGGAATGCAAAGTATAAGGCTCAAAGCCTATTAATGACGCCATATAGCGGGCTTACCATAATGCATCCTGTGCGAACAGAGGCCACAGTGTACAGAGCCATCTAGGGCCCAGCCGCACCCTGGAAAAATATACAGTGCACCAAAAACATAACAATGTATGCAAGGTATTGGTCGATATTATGGCCACAATATTTAAGCTGCCAACCCACGTCAAGGGTCCTTACATATTGGCAGTCCTAATCTAAAAAAAAACACCATAAAAGACCTCCACTATTCTAAACAAAAAAAACACCAGTATACAGGCAAAGATGCTTACCTGTTCAAGGCCTCCAACAATTGCACTAACCAGGGTGCAGCGGACCCAAGTTAAGATGGCAAATACACAGGTGCAATAATACCGATAATGCAGCCACCCTACAATGAGGAATTGGCTGCTTGCACTGTATATTTTTTCCAGGGTGCGGCTGGGCCCTAGATGGCTCTGTACACTGTGGCCTCTGTTCGCACAGGATGCATTATGGTAAGCCCGCTATATGGCGTCATTAATAGGCTTTGAGCCATATACTTTGCATTGCTGTGTGAACATGCCACATACAGACTATTTGTTTGCACAGGTGCACCAAGCAGCCAATTCCTCATTGTAGGGTGGCTGCATTATCGGTATTATTGCACCTGTGTATTTGCCATCTTAACTTGGGTCCGCTGCACCCTGGTTAGTGCAATTGTTGGAGGCCTTGAACAGGTAAGCATCTTTGCCTGTATACTGGTGTTTTTTTGTTTAGAATAGTGGAGGTCTTTCCTCTTATGGTGTTTTTTTTAGATTAGGACTGCCAATATGTAAGGACCCTTGACGTGGGTTGGCAGCTTAAATATTGTGGCCATAATATCGACCAATACCTTGCATACATTGTTATGTTTTTGGTGCACTGTATATTTTTTCCAGGGTGCGGCTGGGCCCTAGATGGCTCTGTACACTGTGGCCTCTGTTCGCACAGGATGCATTATGGTAAGCCCGCTATATGGCGTCATTAATAGGCTTTGAGCCATATACTTTGCATTGCTGTGTGAACATGCCACATACAGACTATTTGTTTGCACAGGTGCACCAAGCAGCCAATTCCTCATTGTAGGGTGGCTGCATTATCGGTATTATTGCACCTGTGTATTTGCCATCTTAACTTGGGTCCGCTGCACCCTGGTTAGTGCAATTGTTGGAGGCCTTGAACAGGTAAGCATCTTTGCCTGTATACTGGTGTTTTTTTGACTTAACCTCGTCACCTGAGGAAGGAAACTCAGAAGCCGCAGCCCCACTCACATCCACCAGAGGAAGCCCATAGACAGAACCAGCCAAAGCACCACTCATGACCACAGGAGGGAGCTTGACCACAGAATTCACAACACCAGACCCTATAAAGTATAATGCACCCCCCATAGGCACACTCTATAGTATAATGCACTCCTCATAGGCAGACGCTATAGTCTATAATGCACGACCATTAGGCAGACTTTCTTGTGTAATGCACTCCCGATAGACAGATACGCATTATAATGTAATGTACTTCTCATAGGCAGACTTTATAGTATAATGCACCCCTCATAGGCTTTGTAGTATAATACAACTCCATAGGCAGATTTTATACTATAATACACATAGGCAGACTCTATTGTATAATGTATCCCCATAAGCAGACTCTCTAGTATAATGCACTCCCCATAGGCAGACTCTATAGTATATTGTACCCCCATAGGCAGACTTTATACTATAATGCACCCTATATAGGCAGCCTTAGTATTGTATAATGCACCCCCATAGGCAGGCTCTATAGTTTAATGCACCCCCAAAGGCAGACTCTATATTGAATAAAAACACACCCATAGGCCTCTAGAGTATAAAGTAACCCACATAGGCAATCTCAATTTTGTTTCTCTATATTATATAATGTGCCCCCATAGGCAGGCTCTATAGTATAATGCACTCCCCATAGGCAGACTCTATAGTATAATGCACTACCGATTGGCAGACTCTATAGTATAATGCACCACCATAGGCAAACTCTATATTATAATGCACCACCATAGGCAAACTCTATATATTAAAATGCACCCCCATAAGCAGACACTATATGTTATAATGCAACCCCATATGCTGACTCTATAGTATAATGCAGCGCCCAAAGGCAGATTCTATGGTATAATCCACCCCCATAGTCCTCTATATAGTCTAATGCACCCCCCAAAAGGCTTGTATAGTATAATGCACTCCCCATAGACATACTCTATAATGAAATGCACATTCACAGGCAGACTTTATATTATAATGCAACCCCATAGACAGACTGTATTCTGAATAAATACACCCTTATAGGCCTTTAGAGTATAAAGGACCCCCATAGACTCTAGTATGATGCATTTCCCATAGGCAGACTCTATATTGTATCATGCACCCCCATAAGCAGACTCTATATTGAATAAATACAGCCCCATAGGCCTCTACAGTATAATGTACCCCCCATAGATCTCTATATAGTAAAATGCACTTCCCATAGGCAGACACTATATTGTATAATGCACTCCTATAGGCCTCTGAAGTACAAAGCATCGTCAATAGGCAGATTGTATAGTATAATGCATCCTCAATAGGCAGATTCTACAGTATAATGCATTTACCCATAGGCAGACTATATATTGTATAATGTATCCCATAGGCAGACTCTATATTGTATAATGCATTCCACATAGGTAGACCCAATATTGTATAATGCACCCCCATATGCAGATTCTATATTGTATAATACACTCCCCATATGCAGACTCTATATTATATAATGCACCCCCATAGGCAGACTCTATAGTGTAATGCACTCCCCATAGGCAGACTTTATAGTATAATGCACCCCCCATAGGCAGACTCTATAGTACAATGAACCTCCCTTAGGCAGACTCTTTATAATATAATTCACTCCTCATAGGCAGACTCTAGTATAATTCACCCACCATTAGTAGACTCTATATATTTTATAATGCACTCCACATAGGTAGACTCTACAGTATAATGCACCTCCATAGGCAGACTCCATAGTATAATGCACCCCCCATTGCCAGACTCTATAGTATAATGCAGCGCCCAAAGGCAGATTTTATACCAGAATGCATTCCCCATAGGCAAACTCTTATTTGTATAATGCACTCCCCATAGGCACACACTATAGAATAATGCACCCCCCATAGGCAGACTCTATATTGTATAATGCACTCCCTATAGGCAAACTCTATAGTAAAATGCACTCCACGTAGGCAGACTCTATAGCACAATGAATTCCCTTATGCAGACTCTTTATAGTATAATGCACTCCCCATAGGCAGATTCTGTAGTATAATGCACTCCCCATAGCAGACTATATAGTATGATGTACCCCCAAGGCACAATCTATAGTATAATGCACCCACATAGTCAGACTCTATATTGAAGAATAACTCCCCCATAGGCCTCTAGAGTATAAAGCAACCTCCATAGGCAGACTCAATATTGTATAATGCACCCCCCAGAGGCAGACTCTATATATTATAACACATCTCCCTTTGCCAAACACTAGATTGTATCATGTACCCTCATAGGCAGACATTAGAGGGGATAATGCACCCCCATATTCCTCTATGGTATAATGCACCCCAATAGGCAGGCTCTATATTGTGTAATGCACCCCCATAGGTAGACTCTAGATTGTATAATGCATCCCATAGGCAGACTCTATATTGTATAATGCATTCCACATAGGTCGACTCAATATTGTATAGTGATCCCCCTTAGGCAGATTCTATATTGTTTAATGCCCTCCCCATATGCAGACTCTATATTGTATAATGCACCCCCATAGGCAGACTCCATAGTGTAATGCACTCCCCATAGGCAGGCTCTACATTTTATAATGCATTCCCCATAGCCAGACTCAATAGTATAATGCACCACCATAGGCAGACTCTCTAGTATAATACACTCCCCCATAGGCAGAATTTATATTGTATAATGCACACCCCATAGACACTGTATAGTATAATGCACTCCTCATAGGCAGACTATATATAGTATAATGCACCCCGATAGGCAGACTCTATGTTGTTCAATGCACTCCTCATAGGCAGGCTCTATATTGTATAATACACCTCCATAGGCAGACTTCATAGTATAATGCACTCCCCATAGACAGACTCTGTTGTATAATACACCCCCATGAGCAGACACTATATTGTATGATGCACTCCCTATAGGCAGACTCTATAATTAAATGCACTCCCACAGGCAGACATTATATTATAATGAAACCCCATAGGCACAATCTATAGTATAATGCATGCCTCATAGGCAGACTATTATAATGCACTCCCCATAGTCAAACCCTATAATGTATAATGCACTCCCCACCAGTAGACTCTATATTGTATAATGCACCCACATAGTCAGACTCTATATTAAAGAATAACTCCCCCATAGGCCTCTAGAGTATAAAGCAACCCCCATAGGCAGACTCAATATTGTATAATGCACCCCCCAGAGGCAGACTCTATATATTATAACACATCTCCCTTTGCCAGACACTAGATTGTATCATGTACCCTCATAGGCAGACATTAGATGGGATAATGCACCCCCATATTCCTCTGTGGTATAATGCACCCCAATAGGCAGGCTCTATATTGTATAATGCACCCCCATAGGTAGACTCTAGATTGTATAATGCATCCCATAGGCAGACTCTATATTGTATAATGCATTCCACATAGGTCGACTCAATATTGTATAGTGATCCCCCTTAGGCAGATTCTATATTGTATAATGCACTCCCCATATGCAGACTCTATATTGTATAATGCACCCCCCATAGGCAGACTCCATAGTGTAATGCACTCCCCATAGGCAGGCTCCACATTTTATAATGCATTCCCCATAGCCAGACTCAATAGTATAACGCACCACCATAGGCAGACTCTCTAGTATAATACACTCCCCATAGGCAGAATTTATATTGTATAATGCACACCCCATAGATACTGTATAGTATAATGCACTCCTCATAGGTAGACTATATATAGTATAATGCACCTCGATAGGCAGACTCTGTTGTTCAATGCACTCCTCATAGGCAGGCTCTATATTGTATAATACACCTCCATAGGCAGACTTCATAGTATAATGCACTCCCCATAGACAGACTCAGCTGTATAATACACCCCCATGAACAGACACTATATTGTATGATGCACTCCCTATAGGCAGACTCTATAATTAAATGCACTCCCACAGGCAGACATTATATTATAATGAAACCCCATAGGCAGAATCTATAGTATAATCAGGGGCTGGCTGGCAAATTTTAGCCTGGGAGGCAAGCGCACAGCAGTGGCCCATGAGTAGCGACCCATCCTTAAAGGGGTTTTCGGATCTTAAGCTACATGTCTACAGACACTATGTGTAAATCCTCATATCGTGAGCACTGTGATGATTCTCTGGTGCCAGCGCCGGGAACAGGTGGTCTTGTTACTGCAAGAATGTGAATATATAATATATATATTTTGACACACACACGCACAGTCCCACTGTATAATGAGACAAACACAAGGCCGGACTGGGACAAAAAAGCAGCCCTGCCTGCCACACAAACCCATATCCATTTAAATGGGTTTTCCAATATTTTTTTTTTACTTTCCCATTAAAAAAAACCCTGAAAATAATAAACCAGTATTGACCTTCCCAAAGTCCAAAGTCACCTCTCGGACAATAGAACAGGAGGAGTGGTACTGTGCAGTGTATATATACAGGACAGGAGGGGCGGTACTGTGCAGTGTATATATACAGGACAGGAGGAGTGGTACTGTGCAGATATACAGTACAATACAGAAAAAGCCACATTCACACTAGCAGTATTTGGTCAGTATTTCACCTCAGTATTTGTAGCCAAAACCAGGAGTGGGTGATAAATGCAGAAGTGGTGCATATGTTTCTATTATTCTTTTCCTCTGGATTGTCCCACTCCTGGCTTTGGCTTACAAATACTGATTAAAATACTGAACAAATACTGAATGTGTGAATGTGGGCTTAATACAGGTACTCATTAGGGTGGAATCACAGTAGAATATGGAATCGGATGTGATATGCCAACGATACCCGGCCCCTGCTCTGCTGCGAGCGTAAGCCAAGTGTCAGTGCTCCAATGCTCTTGCAGCATAGATGTGGAGGAGAAGGAGAAATTAATTTCTCCATCTCCTCAATGGTCTGACTCGCCGTGTATCGGACTGCAACATCTGCTGAGAAAAAAAGACTGCACACTGACAGCAAGTGGGAAGAAAAGTGTACCACTTTTGTGGAAGAAAATGGAACCAATTTTTTTTATACTCTTTATTAGCCCATGTGGCAACATTTCACTTCCATATCAGAGAAATGTTCAGTTATGGATCCTAAACATTGCCACATGGGCCAATAAAGAGTCTGAACTTAATCAGGCTCCCTCGTTCCTGTATCCATGGCTCCTTATCCTCATCCTTGAATGCATGGTTCCTTATCCCCATTTTTGTATGCATGGCTCCTTATCCCCATCCTTGTCTGCATGGCTCCTTATCCCAGTCCTTGTCTGCATGGCTTCTTATCCCCGTCCTTGTCTGCATGGCTCCTCATCCCGGTCCTTGTCTGCATGGATTCTTATCCCCGTCCTTGTCTGCTTGGTTCCTTATCCCCATTTTTGTCTGCATGGCTCCTTATCCCCATCCTTGTCTGCATGGCTTCTTATCCCCATCCTTGTCTGCATGGTTCCTTATCCCCATCCTTGTCTGCATGGCTCCTTATCCCCGTCCTTGTCTGTATGGCTCCTCATCCCGGTCCTTGTCTGCATGACCCCTTATCCCCGTCCTCGTCTGCATGGCTCCTTATCCCTGTCCTTGTCTGTATGGCTCCTTATCCCCGTCCTTGTCTGCATGGCTCCTTATCCCTGTCCTTGTCTGTATGTTATCCCCGTCCTTGTCTGCATGGTTCCTTATCCCTGTCCTTGTCTGTATGGCTCCTCATCCCGGTCCTTGTCTGCATGACTCCTTATCCCCGTCCTCGTCTGCATGGCTTCTTATCCCCGTCCTTGCCTGCATGGCTTCTTATCCCCGTCCTTGTCTGCATGGCTCCTTATCCCCGGCCTCGTCCGCATGGCTCCTTATCCCCGTCCTCGTCTGCATGGCTTCTTATCCCCGTCCTCGCCTGCATGGCTTCTTATCCCTGTCCTTGTCTGTATGGCTCCTCATCCCGGTCCTTGTCTGCATGACTCCTTATCCCCGTCCTCGTCTGCATGGCTTCTTATCCCCGTCCTTGCCTGCATGGCTTCTTATCCCCGTCCTTGTCTGCATGGCTCCTTATCCCCGTCCTTGTCTGCATGGCTCCTTATCCCCGTCCTTGTCTGCATGGCTCCTTATCCCCGTCCTTGTCTGCATGGCTCCTTATCCCCGTCCTTGTCTGCATGGCTCCTTATCCCCGTCCTTGTCTGCATGGCTCCTTATCCCCGTCCTTGTCTGCATGGCTCCTTATCCCCATCCTTGTATACATGGCTCCTAATCCCCGTCCTTGCCTGCATGGCTCCTTATCCCCGTCCTTGCCTGCATGGCTCCTTATCCCCGTCCTTGTCTGCATGGCTCCTTATCCCCATCCTTGTATGCATGGCTCCTAATCCCCGTCCTTGCCTGCATGGCTCCTTATCCCCGTCCTTGCCTGCATGGCTCCTTATCCCCGTCCTTGCCTGCATGGCTCCTTATCCCCGTCCTTGCCTGCATGGCTCCTTATCCCCGTTCTTGTCTGCATGGCTCCTTATCCCTGTTCTTGTATGCATGGTTCCAATTAAAGAAAAACAAAAAAACATCCTACTTACCTTCACTGCATGCCTTCGCAGCATCTCGTTCCGGTGCCAACAGCTCCTGTGGCCGGGTGATCACGTGTCCCCCGCTCATTAAGGTAATGAATATTTACTCCACGCCTATGGGAGTGGAGAGGGGTGAATACTCATTACCTTAATGAGCGGAGGGCACATGATCGCTCGGCCTGAAGAGCTGCTGGCGCAGGAACGAGATGCAGCGAGGGCGTGCAAGGAAGGTAAGTAGGATGTGTGCTGGAAGCAGGCAGCTGTGCATGCTATAAGAGAAATAAATATTCATTGCCAGCGCAGTGAATATTTATTTCTCTTTAGCAGCGGCACAGGCTTTAGCCACAGCCACCGGCTCCTGCCTCTGTGACCCACTGCTCCCCCTCCATCTTTCTGAGACAATGACTCGTGTATAAGCCGAGGGGGGCGTTTTTAGCACAAAAAA
The DNA here is from genome assembly GCF_032444005.1 of Ranitomeya imitator. Lineage (NCBI taxonomy): Eukaryota > Metazoa > Chordata > Amphibia > Anura > Dendrobatidae > Ranitomeya > Ranitomeya imitator. The sequence continues at coordinate 199,836,418 of NC_091283.1, forward strand.
AATATGCTGAAAAACTCGGCTTTATATACGGTATACTACATTCTATTATATACACAGCTGCATATTATATACCGTGTTAAGGAATATAGAGCGGTGTAAATATTATACAGTGTAGAGATGTGGCAGTGTATATAGTGTGAATTCTACACTATATACATAGCGCCATACAATATAAACATCTCTAGACTATAAAAATACATATATATATATATATATATATATATATATATACGCACACACACACACGCGATGGTGGCCGATTCTAACGCATCGGGTATGCTAGAATATGTATAGTAGTATATAGCACAGCCCTCGTGGTATATAACACAGGCCACGTGGTATATAACACAGGCCATGTAGTATATAGCACAGCCACGTAGTAGATAGCACAGCCACGTAGTATATAGCACAGCCCACGTAGTATATAGCACAGCCCACGTAGTATATAGCACAGCCATGTAGTATATTGCAGAGCCACGTAGTATATAGCACAGCCGACGTAGTATATAGCACAGAGACGTAGTATATAACAGCCCACGTAGTATATAGCAATGTGGGCACCATATTCCTGTTAAAAAAAAGAATTAAAATAAAAAATAGTTATATACTCACCTTTCGGCAGCCCCCAGATCCAGCCCAGGCCTTTACCGATGCTCCTCGCGACGCTCCGGTCCCAAGAATGCATTGCGGCAATAACACGTGATGATGTAGCGGTCTCGCGAGACCGCTACGTCATCTCCGGTCATTGCCGCAATGCATTCTTGGAACTGGAGCGTCGCGAGGAGCAGCAGGAAAGGTACCGGAAGGTGAGAATAGCACGATTTTTTTTTTTTTAATTATTTTTAACATTAGATCTTTTTACTATTGATGCCGCATAGGCAGGATCAATAGTAAAAAGTTGGTCACACAGGGTTAATAGCAGCGGTCACAGACTGCATTACACCGTGTTATGCCGCGGTGTAACACAGTCAGTTTAATGGACTGCTAAACCGCTATGGGGGCACTGACTGGAGGGGAGTAGGGAGGGGGCCAATTCGTAGCCCGACTGTGCCCGTCGATGATTGGTCGTGGCCGGTCGGGATTTCTGTGACAGGCAAACAGACGTAAGTGACAATTAGATAGATAGATAGATAGATACTGCGAGTATACACAGCAGTATCACCTATATATTGAATATGAAGTAGTCTATACATTATACAGATGATACTGCAAATGTTGGATACACGTTATGTATACTGCTACTGCTGTATATAATGATAGTATCACCTACATAATGTATATACAGCAGTCTATACATATTCTATAGGAGATACTGCTACTGTATATACGTTATATATAGGTGATACTGCTGGGTATATGTGTGTGTATGTATATATACATACACCGTCCGCAGTGTCACCTACAACGAATATACACATCAGTAGCAGTATTGCCTATAGAATGTATATAGACTGCTGTATATACATTATATAGGTGATACTATCATTATATACAGAAGCAGCCAGTATCACATATATTGTATATACAGCAGTCTATATACATTCTTTAGGCAATACTACTACTGATGTGTATGTATGTTATATATAGGTGATACTGCTGTGTGTATATATATATATATATATATATATATATATACACACACACACACACACACACACCAGTATTGCCTATATAACAAGTATACACATCAATGCCAGTATTCCCTATATAATGTATATAGACTGCTATATATACACATCATATAGGTGATACTGCTGTATATAATCACTGTATCACCTTTATAATGTATGTATAGCAGTCTATATACATTATATAGTGAATACTGCTACCGATGTATATATACGTTATATAGGTGATACTGCTGTGTATATATGTACGGGTGTGTGTATATAAATATATACACACACCGCAGTGTCACCTATATAATCTATATACATCAGTAGCAGTATTCACTATATAATGCATATAGACTGCTATACATACATTATATAGGTGATACAGTGATTATATACAGCAGCATCACCTATATAATGTATATATAGCAGTCTTTACACATTATATAGGTTCAACTGCTGTATATGCACATTTAAAAAAATCATCTTGGGACTTACCCAGGTCCCTGAGATGGGGGGGTTGGTAGGATAAAGGGCTGAGGTGGCTCGGGTCCCAGCGTCGGTGGTAGAGGATCCCAGGCAGCATTGGTGAGGAGTCTCTCGGAGAGCAGTCTTTCTCTGACGCTGGTTCAGGCCGGCCAGCGTCAGACACAAGTGGAGGCGCCCAATTGCGTGCCAGCCTTTTCAAATATCTCCGTGTGCACGTGGGGTCTCCTGCTTGCCCGCTCTAGCAAGGGCAGCAGCAGCAGACGAGCACACTCAGCACATGCAGGCAGGCGGCAGGAAGTGGAACAAGGACCGCGGCAGGAACAAGGAAGGACCGCAGCCGTGCAAAGCTCATTGCTCCCGCGACCCGCACTGACGCCGGCCGCCGCCGCGACCCGCACTGACGCCGGCCGCCGCCGCGACCCGCACTGATGCCGGCCGCCGTCGCGATCCGCACTGACGTCGGCCGCCACAGCCCTTGTCAGTGCGGGCAACTGAACGCGCGCATGCAGGACCATTTAAAGGGCCGGTGCGCTATGCAGTAAAATCGCTGCTGGTCTTCCAGCGGCCCTATGCAGCTGCTCAAGCACCGGCCCGGGGGGCACATGCATTCCTGCCACCCGGCCCAGTCCGCCCCTGAGTATAATGCATGCCTCATAGGCAGACTCTTTATTATAATGCACTCCCCATAGGCAGACCCTATAATGTATAATGCACTCCCCACAGGTAGACTCTATATTGTATAATGCACCCACATAGGCAGACTCTATATTGTACAATTCACCCCATAGGTAGATTCTATATTGTATAATGCACCCCCATATGCAGATTCTATATTGTATAATACACTCCCCATAGGCATACTCCATAGTATAATGCACTCTCCATTGGCAGACTCTATAGTGCAATGAACCCTCTTAGGCAGACACTATAGTATAATGCACCCCCATAGGTAGACGCTATATTGTATAATGCACTTCCTATAAGCAAACTCTATAGTAAAATGCACTCCCAGTAGGCAGACTCTATAGCACAATTAATCCCCAAAGGCCGATTCTACAGTATAATGCATACCTCATAGGCAGACTCTATAGCATAATGCACTCCCTATAGGCATACTCTATATTGTATAATGCATTCCCCATAGGTAGATTCTATATTGTATAATGCACCCCCATATGCAGATTCTATATTGTATAATGCACCCGCATAGGCACACGCTATAGTATAATGCACTCTCCATAGGCAGACTCTATAGTATAATACAGTACCCATAGACAGACTCTATAGTATAATGTACCCCCTATAGGCAGACTCCATAGTATAATGCACTCCCCATAGGCAGACTCTATAGTATAATACACTACCCATAGGCAGACTCTATAGCAGGGGTCCCCAACCTGTAGCTCAGGAGCCACATGTGGCTCACGGTACCATGAACTGTGGCTCGCGGCTGTCTGCTAGCTTGGTGCATTAGCTGCAGGTTTAGCAAACAGGTATGAGGAGAAATTTAAAAATGATGAATTTTGTGTGTAGCCCTGAACAGAAGAGCTGATCTGATGCACATATACTGGTTTTAGAGATAATTTAAGTATGGGACGCTGAAGACAGGATGATAGCACCTGTCGGATAAGGTGCCTGAAGCTAAATGTGACAGTATGTTGAGAGTGCTGGATGGGAGAATACTGAATGGGAGTATTGTGGGGACCGTTGGATCTTGTTATACTGCTTTGGGGTTATATCGGTGGAAAAACTTTGGTTATCATTATACCCATAATGGGAGCTCTGGTTGCCACTACTGTGAGGGTGAGGGAGCAATATGTGGCTCGCGACGCCCTCTCAGAGCAGAATGTGGCTCGCGACACTGTCACAGAGTGGAATGTGGCTCGTGACGCTCTCACAGAGCAGAATGTGGCTCTCTAGGTCAGAAAGGTTGGGGACCACTGCTCTATAGTACAATGCACCCCCCATAGGCAGACTCTATATTGCACTCCCTATAGGCAAACTCCATAGTATAATGCACTCCCAATAGGCAGACTCTATAGTATAATACACTACCCATAGGCAGACTCTATAGTATAATTCACTCCTCATAGGCAGACTCTAGTATAATTCACCCCCCATGAGCAGACTCTACATTATATGATGCACTCTAAATAGGCAGACTCTATAGTATAATGAACCCTCCATAGGCAGACTCTATAATTAAATGCACTCCCACAGGCAGACATCATATTATAATTAGTGTTGAGCATTCCGATACCGCAAGTATCGGGTATCGGCCGATATTTGCGGTATCGGAATTCCGATCCCGAGTTCCGATATTTTTGCGATATCGGGAATCGGGATCGGGATGAATATTTATGTGTAAAATAAAGAATAAAAATAAAAAATATGAATATACTCACCCTCGGACGCGCCCTGGTTGTAACCGCTGCAACCAGCAGTCTCTGTTCCTAAGAATGAGCGAGTGAAGGACCTGCGATGATGTCGCGGCTTGTGATTGGTCGCGTGAGCGGTCACATGAGCGGTCACGCGACCAATCACAAGCCGCGACGTCATCGAAGGTCCTTCACCTGCTCATTCTTAGGAACGAAGGCTGCCGGTTACACCGCTAAAGTCCAGGGTCCGCCGGAGGGGTGAGTATATCGATATTTTTTATTTTTATTCTTTATTTTTTACATGAATATGGATCCCAGGGCCTGAAGGAGAGTTTCCTCTCCTTCAGACCCTGGGAACCATAGAGGATACATTCCGATATTTGTGTCCCATTGACTTGTATTGGTATCGGGTATCGGTATCGGCGATATCCGATATTTTTCGGATATCGGCCGATACAATCCGATACCGATACTTTCAAATATCGGAAGGTATCGCTCAACACTAATTATAATGCAATCCCATAGGCAGAATCTATAGTATAATGCACCCCATAGACAGAATCTATATTGAATAAATACACCCCTATAGGCCTCTATAGTATAATGCACTCCCCATAGGCAGACTCTATAGTGTAATGTACTCCCCATAGGCAGACTTTATAGTATAATGCACTCCTTATATGCAGGCTCTATAGTGTAATGCACCCCCATAGTCAGACTCCGTAATATAATGCACTCCCCATAGGCAGACTCTATAATTAAATGCACTCCCACAGGCAGACATTATATTATAATGTAATCCCATAGGCAGAATCTATAGTATAATGCACCCCCATAGACAGAATCTATATTGAATAAATACACCCCTATAGGCCTCTATATTATAATGCACTCCCCATAGGCAGACTCTATAGTGTAATGTACTCCCCATAGGCAGACTTTATAGTATAATGCACTCCTCATATGCAGGCTCTATAGTGTAATGCACCCCCATAGTCAGACTCAGTAATATAATGCACTCCCCATAGGCAGACTCTATATTGTATAATGTACTCCCATAGGCAGACTCTGTTTAATATAATGAACTCCATCTAGTATAATGCACCCCTCATTGTTTTGTATCGTATAATGCACTTCCCATAAGCAGACTCTTTATTGTATAATGCACCCCCATAGTCAGACTCTATATTGTATACTGCACCCCCTTGGCAGGCTCTATAGTAAAATGTACTCCCCATAGGCAGACTCTATATTGAATAAATACAGTCCCATAGGTCACTACAGTATAATGTACCACCCATATATCTCTATTTAGTATAATGCACTTCCCATAGGCAGAGACTATATTGTATAATGCACCCCTATAGGCCTCTGATGTATAAAGCATCCTCAATAGGCAAATTCTATAGTATAATGCATCCTCAATAGGCAGATTCTATAGTATAATGTATCCCCCATAGGCTATTCGAGTATAAAGGACCCCCTATAGGTAGGCAGACTCTATAGTGTAATGCACTCCTCATAGACAGATTATGTATTGCATAATGCACTCCTCATTTGCAGACTCTATATTTTATAATGCACCCCCTATAGGCAGACTCTATAGTATAATGCACTCCCCATAGGCAGACTCTCTAGTATAATACACCCACCATAGTCAGACTCTATATTGTATAATGCATCCCATAGACAGACTCTATATTGTATAATGCATTCTACATAGGTAGATTCAATACTGTATAATGCACCCCCATAGGCAGATATATATATTGTATAATGCACTTGTTGGATCGCCCCCAAGGGCTAGGGGTACTCGGTACCGGGTCCTTCGGTTCTCAAAGGGGATGTCACGGTGGCTGACCTGGTCCATGGCCCTCGGGAGGTCCGTTGTAAAAGGGGAAAGGTCTTTAAAGGGTAAATGTTCCTGACGCCACCTGTGGTATTCGGTCAGGGTGACCGACGTTGCTTTAAGGGATCCACTGGGGTGATGTTATAGCAGCTAGATTGTGCCTTCCCACAGGTGAAGTGTGTCCCCAGGGCTTCCTAGTGTGAAAATGGTGGATGGTGTGAGGTGCAGTGAAGAACGAGGACACAAGGTTGCAGTCTCTTTACCTTTTACTAAAGGCTTCAGCGTCCACAGTCCAGAGCACCAGATCACAGGGCAGGCGGAGTCCGGCCGGTTCGGAGGCAAATCCAGAGTCCCCTTATCCAGGTAGAAATCAGTAGCCTTCCTCTAGCGCCTTGGTGTTGTAGTACCTTATTGCTAAGCCTCTCATAAGGTCCTCACAGATGTTGTAGATGTTATCGATGTTATCTCTCTCTCTGTCCCTCAGATGGATAGGACAAACCCGTATGACCGGTGGCTTGAGGCTTTTTACAGGGACTCTATCATGCCCCGGCCTCTCATGGGTGCCACCTTGCCTCCTGGGTATAGGGGCAGATCAGTAACTTGCAATTAGCTGTCCTGCCAGTCTCTGGAGCAAGGCATAAAGGACTGTTTCTCCCTCGGTGTTCTGGCTAACGGGATCCTGCGCCTCAGAAGGAGGCAGCCTGTGCAGGGCAGAAATCCTTCTGGTTTCCACTCCTTTGCTATGACTTCTTCACCCGCTCTACAATACAGTTCTCTTTCGTGTCCTTTCTTAGGAACTGCCGCACGTGGGACAGTCGCAGCTCCGTGACCTTCTGTCTAGGCCTCTGACAAGCTCCCACCCCTGTCAGGGACCAACTACCTGAGCCAAAGCTCAGCCAGCAACTGCCTAACTTCCTCTCCAGGCTACCAGTTTTAAGTGTGAAGAGTGCCGTATTAAATAGGAGCATAGCTCCCCCTTGTGGACTGGAGTATGAAATGTGTTGTATGCTTTGTGATACCTGGTAAAGAGATCTCCTTTATTGCCTCCAAAGGTAACATCACTCCCCCTAGAGGAAAATGACATTACTGCAACGACCAGGACCCTGGGGTGCTGCACTCTCCCCATATGCAGACTCTATATTATATAATGCACCCCAATAGGCAGACTCTATAGTATAATGCACTCCCCATAGGCAGGCTCTATATTGTATAATGCAATCCCCATAGGCAGACTTTATAGTATAATGCACTCCCCATAGGCAATCTCCATATTGTATAATGCACTCCCTATAGGCATACTCCATAATATAATGCACTCCCTGTAGACAGACTTTATAGTATAATTCACCTCCTATGGGCAGACTCTATATTGTATAATGCACTCCCGATAAGCAGACTCTATAGTATAATGCACTACCCATTGGCAGACTCTATAGTATAATGCATATCCCATAGTCCTCTATATAGTATAATGCACCCCTCATAGGCAGATTATGTATTGTATAATGCACTCCCCATATGCAGACTCTATATTATATAATGCACCCCCCCTAGGCAGACTCTATAGTATAATGCACTCCCCATAGGCAGGCTCTATAGTGTATAATGCAATCCCCAAAAGCAGACTCTACGGCATAACTTTACCCCCATAGGTAGACTTTATATAGTATAATGCACCCCCATAGGTAGACTCTATATAGTATAATGCACTCCTCATAGGCAGACTCTATAGTACAGGGTGGGCCATGTCTATGGATATACCTAATTAAAATGGGAATGGTTGGTGATATCAATTTCCTGTTTGTGGCACATTAGTATATGGGAGGGGGAAAACTTTTCAAGATGGGTGGTGACCATGGTGGTCATTTTGAAGTCTTTCATTTTGGATCCAACTTTATTTTTTCCAATGGAAAGAGGGTCATATGACATCAAACTTATTGAGAATTTCACAGGAAAAACAATGGTGTGCTTGGTTTTAACGTAAGTTTATTCTTTCATGAGTTATTTACAAGTTTCTCTTTGCTTACAGTCATTAGCATGTCGCAGAGGTTAACTTGTGAGGTGCGGATAGAAATTGTATTGATGTCTGGTGAACGCAGTATCTGGGTCATTGCAGCAGATTTCAATGCAAGACCCCCTACGCAAGAAAACTGTCACCATTCCCATTTTTTTAGGTGTATTCATATAAATGAACCACCCAAAAAAGTGGTCCTGTTTCAATTTTTGCTTTACCCATTCGGCAAGTTCAGCGGGCCAAAACTGGCATCAGTCGAACATCCCTTTGGCAGATATTAGCTATTCACAAATGGCACCCTTGCAAAATCCAGCTGCTGCAGCATCTCAACGAGGATGACCCAGATGAGTTTGATCCGAGACTTGAGTAAAAAAAAATGACAGCAATTTTTTTCCTGTGGACGTTGGTTTGCTTAAAAACATGGACATGTGAACAGCCCCATAGACGATAATTAGTACGTGTTCTATTTAAAAACACGGAACACCTATATGAAACACAGACGTCTGAATGAGGATTGTCTTAATCCCTGCAGCCCCACTGTAGGTAAACTATGAACAATTTTGGCGGCATTGACTGGCCATCTAATGTGGTTGGGGCAGACCAGGGCAAACTGCAGCCCACACTACGTAGCTGCCTTCCCCCCAGCACGGCGTCGTGATGTTCCCAGATACCGAAAAATACAGTGGTGAAGAAGGGAGCAGTCGGCTTCTTCTCCCACGGTTACACATGAATTTGTGGCGTAGGTGCACAAAGTGAGGTTCTGGCGCATTCTGTTGTGAGCGGGTGGAAAGCAGGTAGCCCCGACTTGGAGACCAGAAGGAGTTCTTCCAGCCCGCCGGCGGAGCAGCCGCTGATCAAGGTAACATGATGCCGGGCCTGGCTGAGGTTAACTGGGAGGGAAAGGACATATCCAGCTCAGTTGGAGATCTAGCAGTGGACTCAGCCGCGGCCCCCATAACACCGCAAGATTCAGTGGCAGACACAGCCGCAGGCCCATAGTACAGCAGAATCCGCAAGCAGTGACGCTGCTACCATGAGGCGATTTGAGCTCTTTGGCTCAGGCGGCAGAAGAGAGGGGGCGGTAGTATTATACTTACCTACTCCCGGCGCGGTCCCTGGACGTCCCTGCTTCTTCTAGCGCTGCAGATTCTTCCTGCACTGAGCGGTCACATGGTACCGCTCATTACAGAAATGAATATGCGGCTCCACCTCCCATAGAGGTGGAGCCACATATTCATTTCTGTAATGAGCGGTAACTGTAACCGCTCAATACAGGAAGAAGATGCAGCGGTGGAAGAAGCAGGGACGCAGCACCAGCAGTAGGTGAGGATACGGGGAGTGGGAGTGCAGCGCTGCGCAATATTTACCTCTCCTCATTCCAGTGCGGCTCCATCTTCAGCGTCCTCTGGCAGTGACGCTCAGGTCAGAGGGCACGGTGACGTAGTCAGTGCGCGCCCTCTGCTGAACGTCAGTGCCGAAGACGGAGCCGCACGAGGAGCAGATAAATATTGAAAGTGCCGGGGTCCTGAGCGAAGAGAGATGAGTATGTGATTTTTTTTTTCTTATCGCAGCAAAAGCAAATGGGGCAAGTGGCTGTATGGAGCCATAACACTTGTACAGCACTATAAGGGGCAAGTGACTATACGGAGCATCTTATGGGGCCATAACACTTGTGCAGCACTATAAGGGGCAAGTGGCTGTATGGAGCATCTTATGGGGCCATAACACTTGTGCAGCACTATATGGGGCAAGTGGCTGTACGGAGCATCTTATGGGGCCATAACACTTGTGCAGCATTATAAGGGGCAAGTGGCTGTACGGAGCATCTTATGGGGCCATAACACTTGTGCAGCATTATAAGGGGCAAGTGGCTGTATGGAGCATCTTATGGGGCCATAACACTTGTGCAGCACTATAAGGGGCAAGTGGCTCTACGGAGCATCTTATGGGGCCATAACACTTGTGCAGCACTATATGGGGCAAGTGGCTGTACGGAGCATCTTATGGGGCCATAACACTTGTGCAGCATTATAAGGGGCAAGTGGCTGTGCGGAGCATCTTATGGGGCCATAACACTTGTGCAGCACTATAAGGGGCAAGTGGCTGTACGGAGCATCTTATGGGGCCATAAGACTTGTGCAGCACTATAAGGGGCAAGTGGCTGTGCAGAGCATCTTATGGGGCCATAACACTTGTGCAGCACTATATGGGGCAGTGACTGTATGGATCATCTTATGGGGCCATAACACTTGTGCAGCACTATAAGGGGCAAGTGGCTGTACGGAGCATCTTATGGGGCCATAACACTTGTGCAGCACTATAAGGGGCAAGTGGCTGTGCGGAGCATCTTATGGGGCCATAACACTTGTGCAGCATTATAAGGGGCAAGTGGTTATACGGAGCATCTTATGGGGCCATAAAGCTTGTGCAGCACTATATAGGGCAAATATCTCTATGAAGCATCTTATGGGTCCCTTATTACCCTTTATGCAGGATTATATTGGGCATATTTTAATATGGAGCATCTTATGGGGCCCATTATGAACTGTATGGAGCATTATATGGGGCTCCTGATTCAATATGGATATTCAAAAACACTTAACCTACTGATGTCTCAATTAATTTTACTTTTATTGGTATCTATTTTTACTTTTGAAATTTACCGGTAGCTGCTGCATTTCCCACCCTAGGCTTATACTCGAGTCATTAAATTTTCCCAGTTTTTTGTGGCAAAATTAGGGGGGTCGGCTAATACTACTCGGGTCGGCTTATACTCGAGTATATACGGTAACTGGATTTGCGCTGCTAGGTTTTTTTTTGTTTGTTTGTTTTTTATAAAACTCCGGGGTCAAGTGCCCGCCCCCCCTCCTCCCTCCCTCCTTCCCGCCCTCCCCTCCAGCAGGGACTGTGTGTGGGGGGGGCGCCATTTTTCCTTTCGCCTCAGACAGCAGAGAGGCTAGGTTCACCCCTGTCCGCAAGATCTGGCGACTGCCGTCGCAGTCCTCATAATGCCGCTATCAATGCCGTACATACCGGGAGCGGCCTGGTTACCACAATACTCGTGGGAGGCGTGCACCCTGGGCGATTTTAAGGAGACACTCTGCAGTTTGTTTATACTGTACCCCTGTCTGAAGAGCAAAAAGTCAACATCCTCATTATTGGGATCTCACAACTTGCTGAGAAGGAGTGTTACTAATGAGATGTTTTCCACTTGAATGCTTTTGTTGTTTTTTTGCACCTTTAAAATGTTTTCACTTTTGTTATTTGTAACGTTAAAGAGAAGCACCTCCCATAAAGGGAAGATGAGTCCATGTTACCTGTTACAATTTTTTTTTAAATGCATTTCAACTGTATGTCTTAACCTGTTTATTGTTTGTTTTCCCATTCTGGTAGTACTGGATTTAACATGGGGGGGGGGGAATGTGGCACCCCAGTAGTCCAGATGCCACAATGGCGTTGCTTTCCTCACGGGGAGAGGGTGATGCCATGCTTGGGGAGCTCTAAACCTGGTTTCAGGTTAGCTTCCCTATAAGTTCTGGTCTGGAGGAGGAGTTAGAGGTCAGTCTGTGTGAGACAGTGAAGGAAAGGAGAGAAGCCTGGGAGAGGAGCTGCGATTGAGCTCACTCCCAGGATTGAGCGTGGAAACCGGACACCAGAGTCTGAGGTTGTATGGGAACTGTATGCCCCACAGCAGAAACTGGAGGGCAGGAGATTGCAGGTCTCCTGGCCACAACTTACCCCCGAAGGCACAGCAACAGATTAGAGCCCGGAGTCACCACAAGAGAGGGACACCTGTAAAAAGGCTCGAGCTGCCTGCCATGCGGGTAGTGTTCCACGTGAGGGACAGATTGAGAGCAGAAAGGAAGGCTTTCAACCCCACCTGACAAAGGGGATTCTGACCCGCTTCCAGGCTGCCCGGATTCTAAAGATCACCTGTAACCTGTGCCCTGGACTGCACTGACAATTAAAAGGTATAGAGACTGCAAACCCCGTGTCCTCCAATTATTGCATTCTTGCACTACAACCCCTCATAGACTGTCCTGGTAGCCCTGGGGCCTCTGCTCCACCTGTGGGGGAGCAAGACCATCTAAGCTGCATCACCATCAGCCCCAGCAGATCCCTTTAAGCAGCGTCGGCCATCCCTGGCTGAGTACCACAGGTGGCGTCTCGAATATTACTCTATAGACTTTATTTCCTACTACACTTTAATTTCCCTTTAACTGGAAGCCCAGGGCCACGGACAGAGTCACTGCTGCAGTGACACCACTCCTTTAAGTACTACCGGACCCAGTACCCCACGGCCCTGGCAGGCGTTCTACATACAAAGAACAAATACTTGAAAGAGAACCTTATGTAAGCATGATTCTGTAATGTAAAGTAAAGACGTGGCTGTAATGGTGATGTAATACTGATTACATTGATACCTTTTGGGAAGAAATCCATTTTGTTGTTCTTCTTTAATCACCACTTGAAGTTTTTTGCAAATTAAATTTTGGTGCACAGGGGCCAGACTGTACAAAAGGGTCTTATCCTCCCAGTCTGTGATTTCCCGGCCCCTCCTCCTGCCTCCAGTCATTGAATGACCTGCATGCTCTGTTGGCACCTCAGCAGTGACCTGTCATTCACAGACTGGAGGCAGGCAAGGGGCCAGGGAATTTCTTCACCAAAGGTATCAATTTAATCAGTATTACATCACCATTACAGCTATTTCTTTACTTTACATTACATAATCTTAATTTCTGGAGTTTGCTTAATTTTTCACACACTGCTTCTATGTTTTGTCCTAGTTTTGGTAAATGTCAAGTTTGGTTATTCATCTTAGGTTGTAGAGTCAAAAACTTACAGCACTTTGGCTGTAGAAATTATATTGATCAACTTACAGAAAAGACGATTTTTTTTTACATCTCCTTGCTTTTCAATACATTTTGTCCATATGTTGACAAGTTTTCTTGTTTCCTCCTTAAAAAATATTTTATGCTGAGCTGCGAGCCATGTATGCTCCATTGTCTTCACCTCTTCATCAGCTCGGTCCTCATAGGGGTCTTCTTTCAGGAAACAAACCAAACAGGTGAAAGTCCATTGGACTTAGATCAGATCTATAGGGAGTATGTTCAATGTTGTCATCGGTGGTGGATGTGGATCCTCCGTCATGGCAGATACTTGTTTGACATTCCTTGAACTTCTCTATCCATTGATATATACTTCTAGTCTTTGATAAATATCAGCACCACACGCACCCTTAGACCCCCCAAAAAAACTCACTTCACACAGCCCTCTTTTGTCACAAATGGACTGACGTTACCTCGCGTGAAAAGTTTGGGTAAGGAACTTCAATCAACAAAAGTTTTTATATAACTGGAAAGCAGAGCATTTTTTACTTCCCCCCCCCCCCCCCCGTATTTACCTAATTTTAAGACCCTTTTAAAAGGTCCAAGTGTTCTTTTATTATGCCCCGATGCGTAAAACCATACAGTTCACAGAGGGTGTAGTCAGTTGTCCTCAAAGCTATAGATAATGTGTATTACCAGTTTCCCACAAATTAGAGTACTTGCTCCAACAAAAAAAAGACATACATACTGACAACTGTTGGGTGAATGAATATGGGAAAGTCGGGGGGCCATACTTTTATTTAATGTGTATGGGATACTAAAGATACTTTTAACAAAACCTGACTATTGTTCCTTGACAGTAAATAGATGTGCCAAAAAATGGAGAGGAGGAAACCAGCACCAAATCCCTTTATGCTGCCACTCAGTTTTGCCTCATAGAACAGTGCAAAAGCATCGGTCAAAAGGGAACTCTGGTACACACCAGAAAAAAGATGAACATATGTCCAAAAGAAAAAAAAAAAGAATGGTGGCACTCACATTCACGTGAAACGGTGAGTGCCACCTTTCTTTTCTTATCTTGGACATATGTATAGTGCATCTCCTCTATTTTCGGTTGATGAATCTTCCATAGTGTAAAAATCTTAGTTTAGGAGAATTTTTATACATTCCTTTTTAAAATTAAAAATGTCATAAAAGAAAGTATTTCTATTTGTTTTGAGAAGATAGACCCATTCAATGTTAATCACTGAAATTTTCACATTGAATTTCCAAAATACATCATTCTTATCAGGTCTAAGGATTTAACAATAAATGAAGTTTGTATTGTGAAATCTGGTACTTTCAAAATCAGTATATTTAGTTTTGAAAGCAAGCTTGATGTGTAAAATCACCGATATTTGTGGCATCTGCCATCATTAATTTCATGTTTATGGGCAATTTTGAAGTGTCAGGAGGTTAAAGTGTTTGTTAAAAAGTAATTTTCATAATTCTAGCATGCCCCGTTAAGAAGGCAACCTGTTATGAGATTCAGACTGCCCAAACAAGGAGCACCATGATACAAAGACTGCCTCCATAATTAAAGCAGAGTATTTCACTTGGCATTGCCGCAGCATTTTTAAAAGAAAAATACTTTAAGATGGTGGTCTGAGACAATGCAACTAGAGTAACTAGTCCAAGAGGCTGGTATCATTTGCTTTTCCCTGCCCCGCTCCCCTTAATAGGTCTCTTCCTTCATAAATGTATAGCGAGACCTGTCCATCAAGGAAAGTGAGTGGGGAGAGGTTGCTTTGGATCAGCCCCTTGGACTAGTTGTCCCTAGTAGCCCGGGACAATGTTTCACAGCATGTTGGGACTTTAGTACTGTGATGCAGACAGGGCAAAAGATGTGAGTATACTGTACAAGGGAATGGTAGTATACAAATAAAAGAAATTCAAACTATCATGCTTGTCCAGTTCAATCCTTAGTGGCAGCCAAAGCAGGGCACTGTTCAACTCTACGTCGACAATACTCTACCCGCCATTCTGGTGCTTACAAACGTGTTATGTCCTGATGTTGCAGGTACCTGGTGTCAGTGGTTTCCAGGATGTCGAGCAGAAGATTGTAAAGGCAGGAGTGAACTCTGTCTTGATCCGGCTGCCAAGGAGGGCTGAACTTGATGCAGGACCAGGGTAGTTCATAGTTTTTTTTTGTTATTTCTAATACTAACCTCTGGTTGCTTTATGGGCAACCAAGACTGTTTTGTTAAGTAATGTCTTGTGTTCTTAAAGATATGGGTACACCCAAGACCAGTTATAAGATTTAGGCACTAACTCAATTATTTTCCAATTTTAAAAACATTTAATGAAAGTGCCATGTTGCCTTCTTTTCCCACCAGGAAAAAAACATCGGTGGATTGCATAGCCGCCAACAGTCTCAAAATTACTGGGCTGGTGCCAATTTTTCAGAAACATTTCAAGTATGACCAGCCTAAAGGCTGCATCAGAGATCAATGCCAAATGGTCTGGCCATGGACAACCATGCACAGACTGGCCACAAGTCTCTTGAACTGAACGTGACTGCTTCCTATAGGTCTATAAGACTGTGACGATCAGGTCAGGAGAGCCACAGACTGTTCATTCTTTGATCGATTGACATGGACATCTGAAGAAACCTTACAGGGACAGAGTTTGCGTAAACCCCACAGAAGAAGTATACAATCCATGGACAGGACTCGAACATTCTATGAACTTCTCAGGGCAAAATGTGTGAAAAACAGAAGCTAATTTTTTACTGAATTAGAACAACATTAATGATATGAGGCCCTGAAAAAAAAAGAAAGTTACCCAATTTACATAATACATTAGTGTTTTATTTTTAGGATATTTTAAAATATGTGCTTTAGACTTCTTGTGCTGAACTATAAACACATTCACGACATTTCTGAATAAAATGGGTTCAGCAACCAAAGCCATAATAAAGCATATCAGTATGCGTTAACTTTGGACACGTGTTAAAATAAGAAAATGGTATCTTACAACTATTTTAAATAAACATACCCAACAGGTCACCCACACATGTAGCGGTTGATTTTTCATATTTTTTTCACATTTATGTTAAGAAGCATTTAGATAGTCATGATGAACCAAACACGACAAAGTAATGGCATATTTTAAAAAAAGCCATTACACATAATAAACCGCTCAGTAAAGAGCCACAATTATATTAAAATAAATCTGAAACTTTCCAATACTATAGGTTAAATACATCACCAAAGAATTTTTTTTTTTCTGGACAGGCAGCATTGATAAAAATGATCTCGCTCTTCGTAGAGTCCCTGGTTTGTTTAGGTTGAGCAATCCTTGAAAGCTTTAATATTGAGTCACTTCTGAATGGAGCCTCTCAAGCCCGCTTAGCATGGAGCATTTCAATTAGTAAATTGTTGCACGGAACTTCCCCACTAAGGTGCTTGTGGTAAAGATATTCTTCCGCTTGCATGCTGATGGATCGAATTTCAGCTAACCTCAGCAGAAGTAGGCGATACTTGTCCGTACAATGGGGATAGTGGCACATTGTGTATTCCAGGAGGGCAGAGTTGATCTTTTCTTGAGCACTCTTGGCTAAATTGTGGTTTTCCAGGAACTTTTCATCTGTTGATTATAAAAAAAAAACAATGATAATTAGCCATCAGGAAACACAGAAGTATTTCCTAATTCTGTTATTGACTTTCTTTTCAAGACATTTGTCTTCTCAAAGTAAGTATCTGAGATGCCTACAGAAGAAAACTCAACAACACTGACTTTGTACTTTAGTGCTCCATCCATGTTCCACTGATCAACTGGATCATACAGTAGAAAGAAAAAGCCCCCTGGTATAAGAACAATACATGGGCCCCTTGCAGTCCTATAGCTCATCAAAGTGCACAATTCCACATGTTTTGGAGGTGGAAAAGGGCCCCTCACCTCTTTGGCTACACAGGTTGAACCAATGATATGTCCACTCCAGCACTGATCCATTAATAGTCAGTGGATAAATGACTTCTAGCCCCTTCAGTTTTTAAAATTTGAGAGAAAAAAAAAACACATGCAACATGGATGCAAAAAGGATGAGAAAAAAAAAAAGACACGGGAGCGTGAATGCAGTCTAAAGATAATCGGACATGAGCTTTAGGGGTGTCAAAATATTATATTGCTGGGTAGTAGCTTAAACATACCTTCCTGGCCGTAATTAGATTTTTTTTTTTTTGCTGAGAAAATCACCTCTGAATCGTCATGTAAATTAGTCTGTAAGTGCACCTCAAGGGTGGGCCATACCCAAGTTAGAACACCGATTCTACTTCATTGGCCCGACTAATGAGAAGTTGGGTCCTTTGCAATATTTTCTGATCAGAAGAAATTTTGCAGTGGATTGTTGCTATTGCAGACAATTTGACATAAAAATTCAACGTTGATTTTTATTTTAAGCAAAGGAAAAAAAATCTTTTTATATAGCACCCCATCCCTCTCCTTCTTGGTGAAATAGCCCTTACACAGCCTGGAGGTGTGTTTGGGGTCATTGTCCTGTTGAAAAATAAATGATCGTCCAACTAAACGAAAACCGGATGGAATAGCATGCCGCTGCAAGATGCTGTGGTAGCCATGCTGGTTCAGTATGCCTTCAATTTTAAATAAATCCCCAACAGTGTCACCAGCAGAGCACCCCCACACCATCACACCTCCTCCTCCATGCTTCATGGTGGGAAACAGGCATGTAGAGTCCATCCGTTCACATTTTCTGCGTTGCACAAAGACACGGTGGTTGGAACCAAAGATCTCAAATTTGGACTCATCAGACCAAAGCATAGATTTCTACTGGTCTAATGTCCATTCCTTGTGTTCTTTAGCCCAAACAAGTCTCTTCTGCTTGTTGCCTGTCCTTAGCAGTGGTTTCCTAGCAGCTATTTTACCATTAAGGCCTGCTACACAAAGTCTCCTCTTAACAGTTGTTGTAGAGATGTGTCTGCTGCTAGAACTCTGTGTGGCATTGACCTGATCTCTAATCTGAGCTGCTGTTAACCTGCGATTTCTGAGGCTGGTGACTCGGATAAACTGATCCTCAGAAGCAGGTGTGACTCTTGGTCTTCCTTTCCTGGGGCGGTCCTCATGTGAGCCAGTTTCTTTGTAATGCTTGATGGTTTTTGCCACTGCACTTGGGGACACTTTCAAAGTTTCCCCAATTTTTCGGACTGACTGACCTTCATTTCTTAAAGTAATGATGGCCACTCATTTTTCTTTACTTAGAATTTGTATTATGGCAAGAAAAACAGCTAACAGTCTATTCAGAAGGACTATCAGCTGTGCATCCATCAGACTTCTGCACAACACAACTGATGGTCCCAACCCCATTTATAAGGCAATAAATCCCACTTATTAAACCTGACAGGGCACACTTGTGAAGTGAAAACCATTGCCGGTGACTACCTCTTGAAGCTCATCAAGAAAATGCCAAAAGTGTGCAAAGCAGTCATCAAAGCAAAAGGTGGCTACTTTGAAGAACCTAGAATATAAGACATATTTTCAGTTGTTTCACACTATTTTGTTAAGTATATGATTCCACATGTGTTAATTCATAGTTTTGATGCCTTTAGTGTGAATTTACAATTTTAATAGTCATGAACAAAAAAAAAAAAAAAATATATATATATATATATATATATATATATATAATCTCCTACCTGGTACAGTAGTATCATTAGTTTAGTTGACCTTAAGCTCTTGGCAGAATTCCTTTATATCCTCCCCAACATCTGCTGTACATAGGGTTAGGGTTAGGGTGCTAGGTAATGGAGTAGGCTCCGCACCATAACCGGAATCTGCCTATAAAAGTAGCAATCGGAGCCAAGCTAAGCTCCAACCACTGCTGTTAGCCTCTTAAAATGCAGCTTTCCATTTCTAACAAAGGCATTTAAGGAGGTCTGTCTTGGTGGCGGGGGCATGCCGTCATTAGTGCCTATCCCACACACACACACGTAACACAATCATGAGCACTGTTGTAGCTGGGCACTTGCTGAAAACTGACATGTTAGCACTATTGTGAAGCTCAGCTACAAGTTAGGTTTCAAAGGATAACGGTATTTTAGCTATATATTTGCAATATTGCAATCCTTCTCTACTCCCCTCTTATCTCTTCTTCCCACAATCGCATGCAAGATTTCTCTCGCGCATCCCCCCTACTCTGGAACTCTCTACCACAACACATCAGACTCTCACCTACCATCAAAACCTTCAAAAACAACCTGAAGACCCACCTCTTCTGACAAGCCTACAACCTGCAGTAACCACCGATCGACCAAACCGCTGCACGACAAGCTCTACCCTCACCCACTGTATCCTCACCCATCCCTTGTAGATTGTGAGCCTTCGCGGGCAGGGTCCTCTCTCTTCCTGTACCAGTTGTGACTTGTATTGTTCAAGATTATTGTACTTGTTTTTATTATGTATACCCCTCCTCAAATGTAAAGCGCCATGGAATAAATGGCGCTATAATAATAAATAATAATAATTTGTATTACAGTATAAAGCACAAGTGATTAAATGATCGCAGGTTCAAGTACCCAAAGGGAGCTAAAAAAATTTAAAAGTATAAAAAAAATCAGCTAAAAACTAAAATCACCATAAAAATAGACATGGGGAAAAAATAAACATTCAGTATCATCGCATCTGTAAAATTTATAAATATATACAGTTAGGGCCAGAAATATTTGGACAGTGACACAATTTTCGCGAGTTGGGCTCTGCATGCCACCACATTGGATTTGAAATGAAACCTCTACAACAGAATTCAAGTGCAGATTGTAACGTTTAATTTGAAGGGTTGAACAAAAATATCTGATAGAAAATGTAGGAATTGTACACATTTCTTTACAAACACTCCACATTTTAGGAGGTCAAAAGTAATTGGACAAATAAACATAACCCAAACAAAATATTTTTATTTTCAATATTTTGTTGCAAATCCTTTGGAGGCAATCACTGCCTTAAGTCTGGAACCCATGGACATCCCCAAACGCTGGGTTTCCTCCTTCTTAATGCTTTGCCAGGCCTTTACAGCCGCAGCCTTCAGGTCTTGCTTGTTTGTGGGTCTTTCCGTCTTAAGTCTGGATTTGAGCAAGTGAAATGCATGCTCAATTGGGTTTAGATCTGGAGATTGACTTGGCCATTGCAGAATGTTCCACTTTTTGGCACTCATGAACTCCTGGGTAGCTTTGGCTGTATGCTTGGGGTCATTGTCCATCTGTACTATGAAGCGCCGTCCAATCAACTTTGCAGCATTTGGCTGAATCTGGGCTGAAAGTATATCCCGGTACACTTCAGAATTCATCCGGCTACTCTTGTCTGCTCTTATGTCATCAATAAACACAAGTGACCCAGTGCCATTGAAAGCCATGCATGCCCATGCCATCACGTTGCCTCCACCATGTTTTACAGAGGATGTGGTGTGCCTTGGATCATGTGCCGTTCCCTTTCTTCTCCAAACTTTTTTTTTCCCATCATTCTGGTACAGGTTGATCTTTGTCTCATCTGTCCATAGAATACTTTTCCAGAACTGAGCTGGCTTCTTGAGGTGTTTTTCTGCAAATTTAACTCTGGCCTGTCTATTTTTGGTATTGATGAATGGTTTGCATCTAGATGTGAACCCTTTGTATTTACTGTCATGGAGTTTTCTCTTTACTGTTGACTTAGAGACAGATACACCTACTTCACTGAGAGTGTTCTGGACTTCAGTTGATGTTGTGAACGGGTTCTTCTTCACCAAATTAAGTATGCGGCGATCATCCACCACTGTTGTCATCCGTGGACGCCCAGGCCTTTTTGAGTTCCCAAGCTCACCAGTCAATTCCTTTTTTCTCAGAATGTACCCAACTGTTGATTTTGCTACTCCAAGCATGTCTGTTATCTCTCTGATGGATTTTTTCTTTTTTTTCAGCCTCAGGATGTTCTGCTTCACCTCAATTGAGAGTTCCTTTGACCGCATGTTGTCTGCTCACAGCAACAGCTTCCAAATGCAAAACCACACACCTGGAATCCACCCCTGACCTTTTAACTACTTCATTGATTACAGGTTAACGAGGGAGACGCCTTCAGAGTTAATTGCAGCCCTTAGAGTCCATTGTCCAATTACTTTTGGTCCCTTGAAAAAGAGGACGCTATGCATTACAGAGCTATGATTCCTAAACCCTTTCTCCGATTTGGATGTGGAAACTATCATATTGCAGCTGGGAGTGTGCACTTTCAGCACATATTATATATATATAATTGTATTTCTGAACATGTTTTTGTAAACAGCTAAAATAACAAAACTTGTGTCACTGTCCAAATATTTCTGGCCCTAACTGTAAGTTTAAACGAATTGCCATTTTTGGGGTGTCAATTCACTGTGGTGTTGGTGGTTATTCTTTGTGGTTTTGTGGGATCATCATTCTGTGTGGTGGGCTGTAGAGGTATCATACTGTTTGGGGGATATACCGTGGGTGTGTAATATACTGTGGGGAGTGTTAGTGTTTGGGGGCTGTGAAGACCATCACATTGTGAGGGAGTATGTAGGGGCCATCATATTGTTGGGAAATGTACTGTTGGGACATCATACTGTAGGGAAGAGCAGTGTGTGAGGCATCAGGACAGGGGTACTGTGAGGGCAAATTGTATTGGGGAATTCATGGTAAAGTATCAATGTGTGTGGGAGTATTTTGGGGGATATCATAATGTGTGGGGGCTGTGAAAGTGGCATTGTAGAGTGTGTTTAAACGTATGCTTTTTGTGACTATGCCTATGTGTCTTAACCCCGCCTGCTCCACATATTTTTTGGGGGAGGTGGAGGAACCAATATGGCCCAAAATGACCTGTCCTGAGTGAATATTCATCAGTGAAGAGGCTGATCCTCTCCTTCGAGCTGCATAGTGAGTGACAGAGCACGTGCATCCATCTCTGAACCCACGTAAGGTGGGCCATCATTCTGGTTACAGGGGAAACTGCAGGAAATGCAACCACATTTCAAAATGTAATGTACAAACCAAATCGCACACTATTTTTAATGGATATATAGCGAAGACACACTTTATTTGACATGCCTTACGGCGTTTCAAATAATACTTTTTAAAGGGACAACCCCTTTAAGGAAAAGAAGTAACAACGACTAATATTAGACCATTGGATATTCTCAATTTATATTATATATCATTTTGTTGAACACAAAGAAAAAGCTTAAAAAAAAAAAATTTGCGAAATCTCGTAGCAATATGGAGAGGAGCTGTCCGTACAGACGCACAACATGAAGGAACGTTCTGTGGAACAATAACCAGTGGGCGATGTCAAGGGCTGTATGTCATGAACCTATTGGGTTAAGTTATATCTATCTGCTGCATTTACAAACCCTATTTTCTACTATCTCTGGCTATTTTTTTTTCTTTATTTTTCGAAACCCAACTCATGTCGCACTCAAGAATTATTTTTCTTCTTCTCTGCTCCACTGAAACGTTTTGCTAAATAAAAGCCACACAGCTCCATGTTCCTGAGGTTATTTCATAATAACCATAAAGACATTGCATTGATGAATGTCAAAATAATACATAGGGCTTGATCGACAGTCGTTGTCTAACTCACCTGATTCTCCGAAAGGCCCTATTCAGCATTTAATTGAATATCTGAATAATCTTTTCATTCTGCCAAGCCACAAAGAATGTTGGCTAAATAACGTTGACTCACTTCATACGGAGGCAGCAAGCAGTTGGTCGTGTCACAATGGAACCCATCACACATACAGACGTGCCTCGGATTATTTCTATGCCCTCAAGTGTTCTCCTCATTCAGAACTGCCTTTGTTTAGCTGAAGCTGTTGATAACTTGGAAATGGTTAAGGGAATATGCTGGCTTATAAAAAGCCCTTTCTCCTCTCCGGCGGTGACTGCTCTATGAATGCAAGACATGAAATCGAATGACAGGTCAACCCATTAAAGCTCTATTAAGTCCTTCTACAGAATGGATGCTTACCTGAGTGATCTTCATAAATATTGCTGTTTTGAGAAGCTCCAATATTAATTAAAACACTTTACCTGCTCAGGAGAGAAATCTATTTAGCAGCACAAATAGAAGCCTCTCCAGTCAAAGCCTTTGCTTTGATTGTGTGGGAAATGTTGAAAATTCTCTCGATCAAAGCAATTGCTTCGCGAACGTGAGATGAAACTCGGCTCTGTACAGCTGAGCCTGCAGCAGCTGTGAATGTGCAGAGGTGAAAGAAGGAGCAGTATAAATGGATGTTATCCACATTAGTGAAGAATGTTACCAAACGTGACATTTGTGCCCATTGTTCGGATCGCATTCATGGAGCTGTGTTTACATGGTGGACACAACCACTGAAAGTAATCAGTGTTGCTGATGGAAAGTACTGGCTCTACAAGTCATCTAAAAAGTGAGGGGTACTAGCTCTACGAGGTCATCGGGTCTACAAGTCATCTAAAAGTCAGGGGTACTAGCTATATGACGACACCGGGTTTTCAAGTCATCTAAAAGTCAGGGATTCTAGCTATACAACGACACCGGGTCTACAAGTCATCTAAAAGTCAGTGGTACTAGCTCTACAACGACACCGGGTCTACAAGTCATCTAAAAGTCAGGGTATCTACAACGACACCGGGTCTATAAGTCATCTAAAAGTCAGGGGTACTAACTATACAACGACACCGGGTCTACAAGTCATCTAAACGTCAGCGAGACTGGCTATACAATGACATCGGGTCTACAAGTCATCTAAACGTCAGGGAGACTAGCTATACAACGACACCAGGTTTACAAGTCATCTAAACGTCAGGGAGACTAGCTATACCACGACACCAGGATTACAAGTCATCTAAACATCAGGGAGACTAGCTATACAACGACACCAAGTTTACAAGTCATCTAAACGTCAGCGAGACTAGCTATATAACGGCAACAGGTTTACAAGTCATCTAAACGTCAGGGAGACTAGCTATACAATGACACCGGGTCTACAAGTCATCTTAGGCCTCTTTGACACTTCCGTTTTTTTACAATCAGTCACAATCCATCAAAATGTTGAAAAGACGGATCCTGTGCTAATTGTAAAAAACGGATGCACTGGAGCCATTTTTTTTTACGGTTGCAGTGCATCCTAGATGGTTATGTGCACACATTGTGTATGCGTCTTCGCCACGGTTTTTCGCTGTGAAAACGCATACGCAACACAACCCATGATAAAAATAATAAAAACAAAATAAAAAAATTGTGATATCCTTACCATCCGGGGTCCTGCGCAGCCCCTGCAGCCTTCCCGATGCTCGCAATGCTCCTTTCCCAGTGATGCATAGCGAGACAATGACCTGTGATGACGTAGCGGTCATCTATGCATCACTGGGAACCGGAGCTGCCGGCAGCATCGTGAGCATCGGGGGGGCCGCGGGAAGGCTGCGGGGGACGCTGGAAGGTAAGACAAAAATAAAAAATCATGATATTAATTATTTTTAACATTAAATCTTTTTACTAATAATGCTGCATAGGCAGCATCAATAGTAAAGAGAGAGAGAGCGTGAGAGAGAATTTCCCTGATGGGAAATTCTTCCGTGCATGCTCAGTTTGAAAAGATGGCATCCATCGCTGGATTCCTGCTTTTCACAGTCAGCGACGGATCCTGCGTCCATAGGCTTCCATTATAGCCAACGACGGACAGCGCAGGATTCGTTGCTGAGCGATTTTCCAACATACAGAAAAAACGTTCCTTTGTGCATTGTCTCCGCCCGATGGACAGCAATTTTATGACGGATCCAGTGCACAACTCATGAAACGTCTGGCCATCCGTCACAATCCGTCGCTAATACAAGTGTAAGAGAAAAAAAAAGGATCCAGCAGCACCATTTGCTGGATTCGTTTTTTTTTCACAAAATGATGGATTGTGACGGAAAAAGAAAGACGGAAGTGTGAAAGAGGCCTTAAAAGTCAGAGGTACTAGCTATGCAACGGAACCGGGTCTAAAAGTCATCTAAAAGTCAGGTGTGCTAACTATAGAATGACACTGGGTTTATAAGTCATCTAAAAGTCAGGGATACTAGAAGGAACTTGCCAACCACGCAGTTTAAATAAGACCTGCGTAAATGATGTCATTTTACTTGAATTCGGTTTACGTTGCATTAAACGCTTATATATGTCATGATCTGTGAAGGGCATATGGATCTCTGTTTTTTTTTTAGGTTTTTATTTTTTAAACAAGCTCCAAATAACCTCCAAATATTGGCAGGAAGTCAGTGGGCCAATGTGAAAGATAGTAACGAGAATTACACTCAGCATGCAAATGCAAAACCTACAAATATGTTAAAATAATAGCTTTATTGAGTCAAATTATGAAATATACAAAGTAAAATAGAATAAAGAATGATGGGCGACATCATCATAAGGAATTACCGAAGAGGATACACGATATAGCCAATGATGCATACATACAATGGCTATCAGAAAAGAGTATATCGATACACAAGATATAAATGTTGCAATTAACTAAAATATATAGCTGAAGCGAGTTAAAAAGTTAAGTGCCATGAGGTGTAATGGATAATAAAATGTCTCAACCTGACAACATGGGCTTAATGCCTAAAGATATAGGCGAGTGGATAAAAGAAAAGCAAGTATGGTACTTCCTGCAATGTATGATAAGAAATATGGAATACAGTCAGAGAGAGAATCTAATGCACAAAATCCATGCCATACTATACAAGATTTCCATACAATGGTGTATATAACCTTTAATGCCCGACGCGCGTTTCGCTGGCTTCTTCCAAGGGGCCGCTTTCACTGCATGTATGCACCATTGGCTACATCCTGCATCATTATCTTTATTTCCTTATGATGATCTCACCCATCATTCTTTATACTGTTTTACTTTGGTGAATCAAAATATAAAATATACAAAGCTATTATTTTAACATATTTATGGTCATATCTGTAGGTTTTGTTGTTGAACCTTCAAATAACCTAAACAGACAACTAAACAAGGAGGGGACAGAGTCCATGCTAATTAATAAAAACATTTTATTGAAACAATACGTAGTAGATACAAATATACATAAATAATGGGAAAGATAAGGGGTGAAACGGGCACCCCTTGAGGAAGCAACGAAAAGCGAAACGTACATTGGAGACAGCGAGCTAGAGTGCTTCCCTAACTATACCAATGGGTAATTGCTGCTGCATTTGATGTATGCCTTCTCTTTGCTACCATCCTTTATTTCATTTTCACTACATGCATTCACATGCTGTGGGCTGTATTGTGCATGTTACTGTGCCTGCTTTCAGTGCAGGGGCTAAACTGAATGTGCTGTTACACATTATTTA